>NC_136073.1:861808145-862408145 GCF_964261635.1 Lissotriton helveticus
TCTCTTATCTCTGTATTTCTCCAAGGTGCATGTTTTCTTGTCTTCTGTTGTGTGGTTTTTTAGAGGTAGCAGGATATCAAAAGCTTTCTGTAGCCACTCATATAGTTTAACAGAATTTGTTTCTAGATCTTTACTCGATGTTAGTTGTGTCTCTAGGTGTTCAAAATTGAATTTGTTCCACGACCGATAGGTGGATGCACGTAAGGTGATTTTAGGTGCGTCGCTTAGTGTTTTTTTATGTTGGAAGGCAAGCAAATGGTGGTCTGACCCTCGGACTGGAGTCATCGTTTGAATTTTAACTAGTTCTGTATTAGCAAAAATTAAATTTAGGATGTGTCCAGCGATGTGTGTGTGGGTTCGTGGAGGTTTGAAATTTTGTCTAGAATAGCATCTGGGAATGTTGCCTTGCTAGGTGGAGGTCTGTAAAGGAGCAGGGAGTTACAAAAGGACGACGCTGTAGGATTGCATCTGGTGAAAAGGGCCTCACAATTTTTTATGGAGACGTCCTCAACTTTAATGATATGTAATGTTTGCCTGAAAACAACAGCTAGGCCATCTCCTTTTTTGCCTGTATGATTTTGGGTGATTGTTTGATAGCTTAGAAGAACCGATTCATGCAGAACTGGAGCCATATCATCTCCCAGCCATAATTCAGTTATGAATAGTATGTCTAGTTTTGAGTCAGTGAGTAGGTCGTGGATGCGATGTTTGTTCTTAGAGAGCGATCGAGCACTTATTAGTAGACAGATTATAGAATTTACTTTGGAGATAGTGTGACTTTGTTTTGTAGAGGAGTAAGCAGTATTTTGTGGGCTTGAAGCTGGTGGGTCCTCAGTGTTGGTATTAGGTATATGCGGAGAGCAATCATGCAGCTTTTCTGTATCGTGTTCTCCGTCCAGCAGACGAAGAAGGCATTTTGATGGGTCTATATGCGCAGGTGGTGCGGACGGTGTTTGAGAGTGAGTTGGTGTGATGTGTTGTTTTTGTAGTATAACCTTGTTGTGGTGTAGACATGGAGAAGCAAAGTTGTGAGGTGTGGCACTGTGGCGGTTCAGAAGGAGGGACACGGATACCAGAGTGGGGTAAATACGGTTTTATTTTTATAAAGGTCATTTTCTTTCTTTGGGTTAGTCTTTCTCTATCTAGCGCTGCCGGGTCCACCGCGGTGGTTAGGGCACGGGGTCTTTGGGGGCTCATTCTTCTCAGTCTGTCCTCTGCGCTGGCCCCTTCTTCCCTCGTCGCGTCCCAGGGCCACATGCAGAGGGAAAACAAAATCTCTTAGTATGGTGCTCAGGCTTCCAAGTTCTCCCAGGGGAATCAGGGGAGTGAGGACACCGGTGCCCGTGTATTTACAGAACGCAGATGTGACTACAGGTGAAGGGTTGAGGTGAGGACAGAAGGTAAGGGAGGGTAGGTAAGTTAAGGGGAGGTAGGTTGAGCACGCTATGTACACTAATTACACTGCGTCGCCACGCCTCCCCAGCCAACCCGACATAGGCTGACGCACCTGGTTGAGACACACTCCTCCGTGAGTGTGGCTGGGCGCTGCGCGGTGATGTTGGCCTCCAGGCATAGCGTCTCCCGTCTTCCGTTCATCCGCCAAGTCCGTTCTCCTGCCCGCTCCGTTCTTCCCGCTCTCAACTCGCTCTCCTCTTTTCTCAGAAGTGCCGGAACACACCTCTCCTTCCTCTTCCTGCTCTTTGACCAATCCCGATAGCAACGCTAAGATAAAGGAAATGCTGATGGATTTGTTTTATGAAAAGAATTTGTTAGTATACTATGGTTTGTGAATGAAAGTTATAAGGTAAAGGGGTGGTGATGTGCGAGTAGAGTGTATGTTGTGTGTAAGAGGGGATGAAGTAGAGTTGTGAGTGCTTGTCTTAGACTTTTTTGCTGCAAAAGGTAATATGTGTGGTGCAGGTGAGTGTAAATGTTCAAATAATCAGACAAGCTAAAGGCGTTGAAGTATTCACTGGATGTGTTAAGGACCAACTTACCACACCTTTTTACAACACTGAACAGTTACCTAGTAGCGAATCTACACAGACTCTGCATACTAAGGGATTGATACGTGTTGTACAATTAACTAGGATTCTAAACGTTGACCATCTCCTCTTTGAGCAAGCCCACCCGCCATTAAAAAGAACTTATATCTCCTATAAACACATTTCAGACATGTTCACACTCGTTAAAGCAGAAAACCGAAACTACAGAGTTTACGTGTTCACAATGGATGCAGCCTTTGTGTGTCCAACTACAACAGAGAGAATATTAGTGAAAAATCTCAACTTCATATTGACTTGTTCTGCTACTTTACAAATATGCAAAAAGGATAACAATGTATATAACTGTAATATTTATTCAAATAGTCATCATTGTTTGAACATCACACAGGGGTAAAATCTGCAACAAACCCTATTGAAGGGCTAGGGGAATTATGAGGCTAAGGCGGTGACGTTCTGTGGCAGGGTTGCTACATTATGCTCAAGGAAATGCAAATTTTGCATCAAATTATGAGAGGAAAATTGTGCAACTGATTCTGAGGCATCGCGTATCTATTCTGACATTTAAACGCACGCTGATAAAAGAATTTAGAGAGATATAGACCAGGCTCTTTAGAAAATGCATTTTAAAGAAAGAAGCCTACACATATTCAGCACATCTTGCTCACATTCAGCATATCCTGATTTTGAGGTGCGTGAAAGCTAAGGAAGGCGACTGTATATTGTCCCTGTCTATTCTGCCTCCGGAATAAAAACGTTTTTATGTAAAGACATACCATGCATCGACTAGAAAATCCATGGATATACTTTTTGTAAAAGGTGTGCTTCCTTTATTCTGCACACCCACGTTTGTTCTAAATCTTGCGCTCAGTTTTGGGCGGATTCAGAGTTCACACTAGGGGGCAGCTGAAAGCACCTCTTTCCATTACAAAGCAGCCCTGCAGTACAGTCTGGGAATGTACATTAGATATTTATTAAGCGTCTCCCGAGTTGGCACTTTATCGTTTCAAACATCAGACCTCCCCAGCCCATCAACTGGGGATATTAACACGATCGGAGTAAAACCCTCTTCCATAGGGGCTAGCAATGCACTGCATTCACTGCGCAGTGGTTTCAGTGATTTCAATCCCTCAGCTTAAAAAAACATTTGTTAAAATCCCGACTTTATGCAGCAGATGGATTAAATGACAACTGAGGCAAAAATATAGTTTGACAGCGACTAGAGCACAGGCTCAATTGCTTAATTCCGGTGGCCATGGACTATCTAGTCTAGAGAAGTGACTCTTAGGGGGCCTATTTTTTAACCGCACAGTAGAATACACATACAGTGCTGCTGGTCATCGATCAATCGTAAAACCTAAACAAAAAGGGGCCAAATCCGATCACAGATCATTTCACAGCACAAAGCATGTTAAAATAGGCACTGCCAGCTCCTCTACAGCATAACGCGTGGAACATCTCTTTAGCTCCTTGTCGTTGACAATCACAGTGCTGATCCTTATATATAAAACCGCACCAGTCCATTTCACACTGAACATTTCATCGGTGGAAATCTCCTTCAGCACTTTTGGTTGCCATGGGAGTCCACACATTCATCACACCGAGTCTACAACTGAAGGAATGCCTTAAGGGGATCTCGCCCATCGTTGCGCGAAGCCTCTCAAGATGTGGCTTTTAAGAATGTAACAAAAGCACCTACATTTGCTCTCAAATTTTTCTATAAGAATCCTTACATTTAGCTATATGGCCTAAGAGAAAAGAGGGGCATATTAAAGGAGAAAGAAAAACAGGGTATCTTCCCCTGTGTTAACACGGGTGAGAGGGGAGGTACATGAGGTGGAGCAAGACCAAATTCAAGGGGAGAGCTATGATGGTGTGCCCAAGTGTGAAAGAGAAAGGAAGACTGAGTGAGAGACAGTAGCATATGGGGATGTGGGAGCCAGGAGGAAATGTCAAATACTCAGAAACAATTCACTTATTCTCTCTGCTTTACCCATGAAAGGCAGCTTCTTAGTAAAAATTCTGCAATCAGAACCTTTCAACAAAAAGACATTCATTCAATTTGCATCTTGAAATATTCCCATGACAAAGTAGTGGTACCTTAATAAAACCACACTCCTCAAGAAAACTAAAAAATCTCTTTAGTATGTACATACACACACAGGAACCTTCCTCTCCCTAAAACACACCATGACCTGAGTCACACGCTATTACCAGTTTAGCCATTCGGGCACAAGCATCAACTATCGACGTTTAAACTTTCAAATGGGTGTGTACATGGATCCCTTGTGGTCCTCAGGCAAAATGGACACGACAAAGTGCCCCAAGTATAGTTACTCAGTAGGCGGAAGACTGAATAGCAGTGGCTTTTCCTTTTGATGTATTAATATTTCCCCAGTAACAGTGTTGCATTCCATTATCACCCAAAATACACCGAATACTTAATCCCGGAGCCAACTTTTAAACATATCAGCAACAAGGTTCTCTAAAGACCAATTTTCCATTTGCTTTAAAATGATTCACCAGATGCCAATGCAAAGTAAGATGTAACACTTAAATAAAAGTAAGGAGAATGCACAGAGTGTCTCTGTGAAATAGCTTTGGGAGAAGCAGAGCAACCACGTTGCCATTATTCGATAAGTCAAGATGATCTTTTATTAGGCAAAGAAAAAAAAACATACAACATAAAACATCATTACAGTACATCACAGTATCTTGTCCTTTTAAAATAACATATCCATATAGTATCTCAATCATAAAAGAGACCATCTGCAATAAATAAAATAAGAAATGCATACCTTAACATAAAACATTCAAATAGGTTTAAAATTCTTTAGCCCCAATAAAAAAATTCAAGTTACAAAAGTGCATTGTGTGCACAAGTAGCTAAAACTATGGACAGGGCACTTCTCTTCATTCCAGTCTCTGCCAAGCAAACTCATCTTTTTAAATACGGTTGCAGAAATGCCTCATACAGATATAAACATTTTGCATAAAATTGCAAAGAATCACCAGGACTTATCACAACAAAATACTATTTCCCCACTAGGTTCCTCCTTCTCATAGCTACATAAATGATTTTATAAATCATCAGACAAATATAGTCACTTTGTAAAATCTGCAAGTAAAGCAGGGCACCTCCTGATATTTACGGAATTTAACAGCGGGATTAAAAAATGTTTCAAATAATTTACAGCAAAAGAAAAAAGTGCAGCATGTTCCAAGAGGCACGGTTCAAGGGCAGAGTAAAAAAAAACATTGCTGGAGTATGAAACTAAAAAGTGGGCTATGTTAACGCTAAACCTCACCAGGTAAAATCTTTGGGACTGTTGGAGTGCACTCCATCGAGTCCGTGGTTGCTAATGGTAGATAACTGGCAACCCTCTTCTTTCCAATCACCAGACCTTCTGTTCGCCTTTTACATAGGGCTAAATAATCCTGTTTTAACCGATGTCAGGAGACAGCAGAGATATTCTGCGGCTCGACAAATCATTCAACTCTCCAAAGCATGGCTCCTTAATGTATCTCAAAAGACAGATGATCATTATTATTTCTTGATTAAGTAGAACTTCTTGTTTGGTCCAAATTGAGTGCCAGAGCGAAGCGAGGCTAGTTTAATACGATCTTCTCATGTCCACAGACCTAGGCCCATGTGGCAGAGAAATATGGGGAGGCAGTTGGGGATAGATAGGCGCCTTCTCAGGAACACATTCTTTTTAATCTGTAATTTTGAGATGCCATAATATCCCAGGATCCCATGTGTCACAGCAGAGAGGTAACGTACTTCATAAAAATTGATCGTCGCATCCACAGGTTTGGAATCTAATTTCCCAGCAAAACTAAAAGGGACCTCTATGGTTTGATCAAACCGAAATGTTCTACCCTTTAATAGATGTGACCATGTGCCTCTGCGATCAAATGGAATATTTAGATAGGTGAATATCGGGACATCCATACGTACTTCACCATTAATGTAGAGTGGTCTCAGGCTGGAATATGTGTGACCTACTACCATCACGTGTGCTTTAGCAGAATTGTCTTTAGGCCCACTTTACCCATAAATAGTGCAAATTCCCCATTTTCCCCATATCTTACGCAAATAGTCACATCTTCTTGCAACTGGGGCAGAAAATGAACCAGTGCCCCATCCACACCCTTTTGTAACATTTTCTGACATCATTTCCCTCAGTCGAGGGTTGAGGTGAGGTACATAAAGGCTAGCTGGAGACCGCCCATCTTTGCCACAGTCTTATGCAGAAATTACAAGATGTTCGATAATCAAAGACGCTTTTCAGATTTATATACAGATAATGGAGATTTTGCAGCAGCACATTCTCAGAATAAGCTCTTTTAACTGTTGTCCCTAAAAGCCACTAAAAACAATCATATCAGTTTTTCCACATAGCTCCACTTTGGAAAAACGTTAGTACGATTAGCTGATGATAGGTCTCTTGGCCAAGCACAAGGAATTATTTTAACATTATTTCATGGTTTTTGAAAGCATCATCTTTGGTAATGGGATGACGGTGTCCGAGTCAACAGAACTATAATGAATTGTATAGTTATCAAATTGATGATATGGGGTGAACTAGGAGTCAGATTCATGGTTAAACGATTCTTTGATGGTGGAAACGTGGAAAGGGATGATGGGTGGAAACAAACAGCTGATGACCAATCCAACCATGGAAGAAGATGTTGGGTTGTCTTGTCTGGCAAATCTCGTCCAGCTGGTCCACCCCAAGAAGACATGAGGAGGAGGGTGGACATGGGGACAGATGGGAGTCAGTTGACACCATGCCATTTTGACAGAAAGCTTTCCTGAAAAGTATGTCCTTAATATTGCCTGACCCTTATAAAATGATATTCCACTCAGACTTCAAGCACAGACACTGGTCAGCGTCGTATTTATTTGTTTGAGAATAGGAGAGATAAGAAAAGGGTAAAATGCTTGATGCAACCCAAAAAGATTTCCGTTTTATTCATTTTTTAAATCACCCCAGCTTTCTTCCTTTGGCACTGCTTTTATCTTTCTCTTCATCCTTCTTTCCCCTGCTTTTGTGTTTTTCTCTCTGCTGCTCAAGATCAAAGTCCACGAGGGGAAAAATAAGAGCTGGTCTCTAGATAACAGTACTGGTGGGCCCCACTTGATCAAATTAAGCAGTTAAGAAGAGAACAGTAAAAAGTCCCAACATGCTTATTGCTCGAGCTGCAAAAAATCCGGACTGCTTGAAAGTATCCCTCATTACTGACATAACTTCCAGAAGCAGCACAGTGCTTTACAAAGAAAAGAAAACTATTTGTGTAGGAGGAGCCTCTCAGATATAATGTAGAAAGAACAGAAGAGATTGAAGGGTCACCATGACACCAGACAGGATGCAGCTGGTAGGGAGGTAGGTACATGCAACGAGGTTAGTTCCTGTAGGATCAGGTACATGATGTTTACATTACTCACATTTACAATGAATGTCAAAAGGAAAATAACATTACATGCCCAGAACCATACAATTGCTCAATCAAGTGTAAAAGGGGGTAGTGGAACATAGGCCACAAATCAGTCACAAGTCCACATTACACCCGGAAAAAGACCATTTACAATGGCAAATGTCACAGAATTTCAATATCAGTGAATGCGCTCTGTAAAGTAGTGATATTTTGCATTATTTAAAGTAAGGGAGAACAGAAAAAACATATCAGATTTAGAAAAGAGAAGTTGCTTGCTTACTCCCTCAATGTGCCCACATTCCAAATATTCAGAGTGGCCTGCACAAGAAGCATGGTTTGTGTTCTTTCAAACACCTGATCTATAGAAAACATACTGCCCCAAAGAGAAAACCGGTGTGCAAATATATACGAACAGCTTTGTAACGTATGATTTAGATAGCAAACATAAGCTGCCAAAAGTAAATCATACAGGTAAAGTTGCAAGTCTATTTCTTACAGATCAACTGTGCTAGGGAGACGGAGCCACAATCTGAAAAAATGATTTCAGTCAATAAGAGCGCCTAGAGGCCCACCCAATCGAGAAAACAGTGCTACGCCAAATATGAATAAAGTGACACAAAATAATCGATTCATAGCAAAAAGACTACAGATCATGTCGAGTTTTTGAAAACATGAGCCACACGCAAATAAGAAAAAAAACGATGCGCCATTCATTCTAGTTAAAAAAAATACATACATTTACACAGCAGAGGACGATTTGGAGAGAACGGAAGAATTCATACAGGGTTAAATCAAGAATGGTTCCTCAAATTAGAAAAAGAGGCATTTTGTAATATCACCGTTATTAATATGCCTGACCAATATTCTCTGTTTAAATGTATGTGTAGTACGTTTTTTGCTTGATTATGCAATAATTTTAGGAAGGGACCCGTCATCTGTCAAAAAAAAAAAAAAAAAACACAGACGTGTAACAGTACAGTATCATGCTGGACCGTGTGTGCCCTTTCTAACGAGACCTACACGTCACACCGGATGCTCTGATTTTTTGTGGGCTGGTTTAAAAAAAAAAAAAAAAAAAAAGAAGATCTCGGAACTTAATTCTTTCCAAATTCTATTTTTTTCTCCAGAATAACTCTCATGGTATTTTGGGACACGTCACTAGGGTTACGCTACGAAAACTTCTAAGCAGGAGTAGAAATCGTGTGTAAAAGTCACCCCTCCTGCTCTGGGCCACATCACTCACGCGTGTTCTACTACGGCTGCAGCAGGGGCCGGCTGATTCATGTGTTATTGTTTACATTGAACCGCCAATGCTCGAGACCCGCGTCGTGCCTGCCAAGCACCGCGCTTTCCCCTTCCAGAGACGCTTTTGGATACTGGGGGCACTTCAGGGCGACCACTGGCACTTCTGAGCGCCTGCTTATAACACCCCATTCATACCAGTCGGGCGCAAAATTTCAATAAAGCTGTCAAAATTAAACAAACAATATCACAGCAAATTATGGACAGGGGAAGGCAGTCTAGCAAGCTAAACCTCTTTGGGCTGCAGAGTCGAGTTTCCCTCAACTGAATAGAGCTTTGCATTCATTTTAACGAGGATCAATAAATATTTCCAAGAAAGAAACCACAAATTTCCGGAGAAACTACAAAAATGTAACCCTAAACTCGAATCCGGGAGGGAAAAAAAACACGAGTTGTTTTGCCTCGGGCTGGCTACGTTCATATGCCCTTTAATACATAGTATTTTGCTGTTTGCTTTACAAGGATTTTGAGGGGGGGGTTTTCTTTAGTAAATGGGAGTCCACAAAGTCTAAAATGTTAGGGATCATAAAACCACACTATAATTTACTATTTTATTTGAAGGCAATGTCTGTCGAAAGTCCGGTCATCGTGGAGGACTAAAGCAATCATATTGGAGGCATAAGAACCAGTGTCAAAATATTTACTGCGTCCACGAGGGAGTGACAGCCGTCACAACAGAGCCCCAGGGTGCAGCCACATTTCAGGAAACTGGCAAAAGCCCTCAATTATTTGCAGATAATATATTCAAATGTTCAAGAGAGGTAGCAAAAATAATGTTCCCATCCAAATCTAGCAAACATTGTCTTCCAACAGTCCTGGTCCTGAATGCAGTTCCCTGAATTTAGTTTTGTTTCTAGTGGGATGTGGAGTTAAATAGTGCTGATTTTTAAGGGGCTGTCTTCATTTATCCCCAGTCTGGGTTGGCACTGGGCATCAGTGGTCTGGAGGTCTCAGGTCCTGCCCTGGGTGCATCTTTTGAGTACCTGGACCCTGGACAGCGCCTGTCAGGAGTCTGAATATTTTGGCACACCATGGCCATTATTAATGGTCCAGTGGGCGGCTATGGGCCATGGCAGGCTGCCCCCTCACCCGGGAGGCCTACCCCCGGGGTAGCTGCGCAGCCCCGGGCTGCTGTTGCTGCCCCCCGGCTACGTGGGCAGGGGACCAGGCGCTGCCAGCTGCAGCATCCCCTTCTCCCAGCTGGACCCCCGCCCTCCCTCCCTGGAGCCCCGCCCCCTGCGCGGCGGCAGGCCTTACCCGCGCTGCCCGGGTGATGCTCAGGTCCTTCATCACCTCCTCGAAGGCCGCCGTCTCCTCCGCCTGCTTCTGGTTGTGCAGCGCGATCTTCTCGCTGAATTTCCGAGGGTTGTTTGAAGTCGCCATCTTTCTCCGCTTCTCCTCCTCCTCCTCCTCCTCCGGCGCCGCCTCCCTCCGGCGCGGTGACGTCAGCGCGTCCATGGACGCGAGCCGCGGCGTGGAAGGGAGAGTGGCGATTCACGGCTCTGCCGACAGGGGGCGGCGTAACTTCTAGACGATGGGTACACTTATCTCAATAATGTTTCATTGACATAAACGTCATAAAAAGAGATGTATTTCGCCCCTTTAATTTCTTTTTACCCTTTGTTACATTGTTTTATTTCTTGGTTGATTTCCTGTTATTTTTCATACCATATGAAGTGCCAACATTAACATTCACTTTTTTATATAATATAGTGCTATTTTTTTATCTCAATTACAATTGTTACATATTATAGTAGCTAAAGTTTTTAAATATATTATATTAATTATATGTAATATGTATATTACATATATTGACCACTGTTCCATAATACCTTACTTTATATAAATTGTAAAAACCTCATTATAAATATTTAGTATGTGATTTCTAACTTCTTTGTCCCTGTAGGAACTTATAAACAAAATACTGCTCCAATGGCGATAACACAATAAATTATGCCGTAGAAATAATACAGAAAGATATTTATACAGTCCAACTAGTTTTGTTTATATTTATATTCATTTTATTTACCACAGTTTGGTATTATCTTACTTTACAGACAAGTTAACAAGCTTGTAATAAATATTTAGTATGTTTGGTAACTTTTCTGCTGTGTAAGAATGTATTAACAATATAGTTCCAAAATACCAACAACATAATGTAAACACCTTTTAAATAATATAGAAAAATGATTTTACTTATTCCAAATTATAAAATGCTAAAATTGCATTTAAAAATCACGTAAAAGGCTAACAACAATTTCAAACTATTCATCAAATACAATGTCAGGCTTCTACTGGGTTAAAAACAATCTGTGCAATAAAAGCAGTTCAGCAATAGTCAAGTTAAAATATAAAAAATGAATCAACTTAAATCACTCTCATGTAATACAAATCATTGAAAATAAAGCAAACACATTTCCACAGTGCAAGCAGCTTACCAATATCCTGTAAGAAATATCAGCAGTATAAAACAAGACTCCTATTAAAATGTGTCTGTGTTCACCAATTTAAAATGACCACCTAAACTGGCATGTCTGGATTAAAATATAATCACACATAAAACAAATAAAGAAATTAAAAGAGAATAAAAACAATAACATGTTTAATTAAAGCTGTATGACTTCCAAATACAAATCGCAACCTGTCCACTTAAAATAACCCGCATATTAAAATGCCCCATTTTAACAAGCCACTACCAATAGAAATGTACCTAGATAAATTATGCATATTTTGAAACTCTAAAAGTGGGTTTCATTTTGCCTTGTTATATTGGCGCACCAAAATATCAACAATGTATGAGTAGAAGATTTATTAGAATAAATATAATCATAAATTTAAAGCGCTATATAATGGTTTCCAACCTTCTAACTGACCTACGATATTCTTGAATATAGTCTATGTATGGTCGTTTTAAGAAAATACACTTGTTGCAACCCACCAAACAGTACCAATTGCATTAATCAACTGGGCAGTAATACCTTAGCGGTATTTCTAAAAAGGCCAGAAATATCTTTAAAGAGAACGTACTTTATATACATTGTAAAAACCTCACTATAAATATCTAGTATGTGTTTTGTAACCTCTTTGTCCACATAGTAACATATAAACAGTATACTGCTCCAATGGCAATAACACAATGTATATGCCTTAGAAACATTATAGAAAGAATTTTATAAATTTCAACTAGTTTTGTTTATATGTATATCAATTTTATTTACCACATTTTGGTATTATCCTACTTTACCTACAACTTAACAAGATTATTATAAATATTTAGTATGTTTTCCTAACTTTTCTCCTATGTAACAGAGTATTAACTATATAGTGCCAATATAGCAAAAACATAATGTAAACGCCTAAAAAATAATATATAAAGATTTGACTTATTCCAAATAATAAAATGCTAACATTTAAAGTAAAATCACTCAAAAAGCCTAAATAATTTCAAACTATTCAACCATTACAATTTCAGACTACTACAGGGTTAAAATCAGTCCGTGCAATAAAGGCAGTTCAGCAATAGTCAACAGTTAAAATATCAAAATGAATCCGCTTAAATCACTCTCATATAATACGTATCATTCAAAATAAAGCAAACACATTTTCAAAGTGCAAGCAGATTATACATATCCTGTAAGAAATATCAGCAGTTTAAAACAAAAAAACCTATTCAAATGTGATTATGTACACCAATTTAAAATGACTTCCTAAACTGGCAAATATGGGTTTAAAATATTATCAAACATAAAACAAATAAACACATGAAAACAGAATAAAAACAATAACATGTTTAAATTAAGCTATATGATTTCCAAATACAAATCGCGAACCACCCACTTAAAATAACCCGCACATTAAAATGCCACATTTTATTAACCCACTACCAATGAAAATTTACCTAGATTAATTATGCATATCTAAAGGCAGGTTTTATTTTGCCTTCTCATACTGGTGCACCAAAATATTAACAATGTATGAGCATAAGATATATTAGAATAAATATAATCATAAATGTAAAGTGCTAGATAATGGCTTTCAAACCATATAACTGGTTGGCAATATTCTGGAATCTAGTCTATATATGGTCGTTTTAAGAAAATACACTTGTTGCAACCCACCAAACAGTACCAATTGCGTTAATCAACAGGGCAGTAATACCTTAGCGGTGTTTCTAAAAAAGGGCAGCAATATCTTTAATGAGGCCTACTGCTTCAGATGTATAGTGGGGGAAACCGGATGTACAATTACAAATGAGCTTCAGTCAGAGTGTGCAATTTATTCCAATTTGAAGGAAAACTAATATAATAAATCAAGCTGTTAAACAAGCAGCGTGTTCCAAAATACTTATAAAAGGTACAGTCCAAATAGAATACATACATTGACACCTTTCCTGGAATATTCAAACTGAAATCACAAACCATCACACTGCTTTCTTTGGTGTGAATAGCTCTCCTGAATCTCATTTTGGCTTAGATATACAATGTAGTTGTTTCACTGTCTGAAGCAGAGCACGCGGATGTTCAGTAATCCATGTATAAGGGTATATGGGCCACTTGGTGCTTCTAAAGTGGTCATGGTTTTGGGTGGACTTATGCTTTTTTCACTGATGTTTTGGTAATGGGAGTAACAGCCTGCAATATATTGTTGATGGTTGGATTGGAATGTCACCTATTTTAATTGTAAGCTAATGTCTGAAGTGATGGATAAAGAAAGGATACTTGATTAAAACAGTGGTCAACGTTTGTTCTCCAAGCCCATGTGTGCACTACGGTTTAGTGAAACGAAGGCAAGTAGCCAGTACCTTCATATCTACATGCCTCACTTACCTTTGATATGCACGAGGAGTCGTGTGTTATCAGAGCACAGCGGGGTCGTCAACCCCCCGCTTTAAAAAGCTGCAGCGGGGGTGGGGTTCATGACAGGCCTCTTCTGTTAGCAACTTGGCAGACAAAGGCCCATAATTTACCTGAAAGGGTGGGTGGGTGAAGTTAGTGAGAGGATGGATGGATGAATGAATAGATAGATTTGGAATAATAGATGGGTGGATGGATAGATGTATGAATGAATGCGTGAAAAGATGGATGACAGGATGGATGAGTGGAAGCAGGAAGGATGGATGAGTGAAAGGGTGAATGGGTGGATGGATTAGTGAAAGGGTGGATAGGCAATGAGAGGGAGGATGGATGGATGGGTGGATTGATGGGTGAGTAAAAGCATTGGTGATGAAAGCGTAAATGGATGGATGGAGTGAAAGGCTGGGTGGATGGACAGGTTGAAAGGGTGGGCGGATAGATGGATGAATGAAAGGATGGATGGATGAGTGAAAGGATGAATGTGCGAATGGATGAGTGAAAGAATGGGTGGATGGATGGATGAAAGGGTGGATGGATCGATGAGTGAAAGGGTGGATGGATGAGTGAAAGGGTGGATGGATGAGTGAAAGGGTGGATGGATGAGTGAAATGGTGAAAGGATTGCCGGCTAAGTGGATAGGTGGATGGATGGGTGAGTAAAAGAATGGATGGATAGATGCTTGGACGAAGGGATGGATGAGTGAAAGGAAGGAAGGATGGATGACTTAAGGGTGGATGGATGCAGAATGAGAGAAAGGATGGATGAATGGACGAGTGAGTGAAAGGATTGATGGATGAGTGAAAGGGTAAATGGATGGTTGGAGTGAAAGGCTGTATGAATGGATGGAGTGAAAGAGTGGATGCATGGACAGAGTGAAAGGATGGATGGGCGAGTGAAAGGGTGGATTGATGGGTAGATGGATGTGCGAATGAAATGGTGGATGGATGGATGAATGAGTGAAAGGATGGATGAGTAAAAGTGATGAAGGATGGAAGGATAGATGAGCAAAAGGGTTGATGGATGGAGGATGAGAAAAATGATGGATGGATGACTGAGTGAAAGGATGGAGGGAAGATTGAAACTGTAAATGGATGGATCAATGAGTGGGTGGATAGATGGATGAAAGGCTGAATGACTGGCCGGAGTGAAGGGGTGGATGGATGGACAGAGTTAAAGGATGTATGAGTGGATGGAAAGATGAGTGAAAGGATGTTTGTAAGGATGGATGAGTGAAAGGGAGGGTAGATGTGTGGCTGGATGAAAGGGTGGAAAGAAAGATGACTGAAAAGGTAAATGGAAGGACAGATGAGTGAAAGGGTGAATCGATAGATGAGTGCGTAAAAGGATGGATGAGTGAAGGGGTAAATGGATGGATGGGTCTATGGGTGGATGGATGAGTGAAAGGATGGATCACTGAGTGAAAGAATGGACAGATGAGTGAAAGGGTGGATGGGTTGGTGAAAGGATGGATGAGTGAAAGGAAGGATGGATGGATGAATGGATGATGAAGGGGTGGATAAGTGAAAGGATGGATGACAAGAAAAAGGATGGATGGATGACAAGTAAAAGGATGGATGGATATGTTTGATGGATCGGTTTGAAGATGGATGGATGGATAGGTTTGGACATGGATGGGCAGACGGATGGATGGAATGGTGATAGCCTGCATGTTGGTTCAAAGACTGAATAGATGACAGAATGTACAGCTGAAATGGTGGATATCAGGTGGCTATCACTGTAGGATAAAAGGATGAATGGATAGATATTTGGATGGAAGAGACAAGCAACCTCTGCTAGGGAGGTGGCGTGATGACTTGCTTCGGTTGCTAGGGCCATGAGAGCTTTGTTTCAAAGAGGGGGGTATTTAATTTTCTGGCTTCTCCCTTGGTGGAGACCTAGATGTTTGATAATGAGAAAATCTAGGACAAACCATTGGCGACCAGAGAATGTCTTTGGAGTTATATTATCTGTGGACTACACTTTGGAACTTGGATGCATGCTCCGTGCAGTAATATACAACTGGAGGAGTATGCTCTAATATGTGAGGGTGTTCTGTCTCAGGGATGGATGGAAGGTGAGAAATTAATCAAAGTGTATGGAATCTGCTGTCTTGGTCCTATAGAGAAGCTGGAACCCAGAATTGTATACTTGAGGTTATGCTGGAGTTGTTGCATAGCGGCATTCCAGGGTGTTGACAGCAAATAGGTTCTGAGGCGATACACCATCAGCATTTGACTGCTTTCAAACTAGCTCTGTTTGTCTCATCTGATCAGCTCCATTTAGATTAGAAGAGATATCTCTTACAAATTCGTCAAGACACTTCTGGGGGGCACTGTACGAGGAAAAACTCCAACCTTAAAATCACCTCTAAAACTTATCCAAAGTCCCTGTATGACTTCTGCCTGCTTCTCATTTCAGTCTTTGGACTCATTGGAAAAACCAAACTTTGGTTCCATGGACTACTGATTCTAGAATGCACAGCCCAGTATTCATGGAGACCCAACATACACAGGGCAGTGTTTTCAATGGGAGTAGCCCTGTTGTTTCTCAGCAAAGGATTCTTTCCTCCAGGACTTGTGAGAGGTAGGATATTGCACACACCTGTGACTAGTCTTGTGCAGCCCAGTCATGAGACTCCATCTTGGGCTTGCTGCTGCCTGGAACTGCTTATAAGCTGCATTTGCCATTGCCCGAAGATCCTTGTTCATGCATTAAATTTAGGACTTTGGTGTACTGGATCTCTTGTTGGCTGTTTTCCTGACCAATTTCTGCCTTCATTCGGCTGGAGCCTTTCTCCTGTTCCAGTGCATCTTGCTACAGACTTATCCCAGCTCTGTACTGGTTGTGTTTCACTCACACATCTGCCTCTTTTCTGTAGTCAAGTGCAGCCCCAGGGCTGATGTCTTTCTAATGTGTTCCTAGTTTGTTCTCTCTGTTTCTGCTGTCCCTTCTCTTGCATTTTTGTTTCTTTCATAGCTTGTTTTCTTGCTGCCCAGTCTCCTAGTTTTTATTCCTTATTTACAGTGCCTTTCTCTGTGGTTCTATTTGCATTCTTGCAGGCTCTAGTTTCTCTGAATGTCTGGCTCTTACATATTATCTATAGTTCCTCAAATGCCGTGCTCTTGAATAGTTGCTACAGTTCCTTGAATGCCGTGCTCTTGAATAGTTGCTACAGTTCCTTGAATGCTGTGCTCTTGAATATTTGCTACAGGACCTTGAATGCTGTGCTCTTGAGTATTTGCTACAGTTTCTCGAATGCCGTGCATTGAATATTTGCTACAGTTCCTTGAATGCCGTGCTCTTGAGTATTTGCTACAGTTCCCTGAATGACGTGCTCTTTAATATTTGCTACAGTTCCTTGAATGTCGTGCTCTTGAGTATTTGCTACAGTTCCTCGAATGCTGTGCTCTTGAGTATTCGCTACAGTTCATTGAAAACATCGATGTTAAAAATATCTGGAAAAAATATAGAATACAAAAATATCGACTCCCACACCTACACAGATAAGTACAAAAACATTGAATCAAAAATATTGATGTAAAAAATATAGATGTAAAAAATATCGATTTACATATATATAAAATATAATAATATATTAAATATTAATATTACTTCAAACAAAATAAAGAACATTTAATATACATTTTTGCAAAATATTACAAATAAATGTAATTTAAAAAAATAAACACAAACATAATAATTTATACATATATATTTACTTAAAAATAATTAATACACTATTAACTTTAATTTATTTTAAAACTTTAAAATTATATAAAAATAATATATATATAAATAATTTAAAATATAAAAAAAATGTAGAATAAATTAAAACATTAAACTATGAAACAATTTAAAACATAAATTGCCCAATACAATCAGTGCAACAGTAGGAAAAGTGTAGATTAGCAAAATAATTAAATTTACTATTCAAACTCCAGTAAGTGCAACAGTAGGGAAAGTGTTGGATAGTGGAGGGGAAAAAATTACGATTCCCACTCCAGTGAGTGCAACAGTAGGGACAGTGTTGGATAGCGGAGGGGTAAAAATTACTATTCCCACTCCAGTGAGAGCAACAGTAGGGAAAGAGTTGGATAGGAGAGAGATAAAAATGACTATTCCCACGCCATGAGTGCAACAGTAGGGAAAGTGTTGGATAGCGAAGAGATAAAAATTACTATTCCCAATCCGGGGAGTAAAGCAGTAGGGAAAGTGCTGGATAGCAGAGGGTTAAAAATTGCTATTCCAATTCCAGTGAGTGCAACAGTAGGGAAAGTATTGGATAGCGGGGGGGGGGGGGGGGTAAAAATTACTATTCCCACTCCAGAGAGTGCAACAGTAGGGAAATTGTTGGATAGCAGAAAGGTAAAAATTACTATTCCAACTCCTGTGAATGCAACAGTAGGGAAAGTGCAGGATAGCGGAGGGATAAAAATTACTAATCCCACTCCGGTGAAGGCAACAGAAGGGAAAGTGTTGGATAGCGGAGGGGTAAACATTACTATTCCAACTCCAGTGAGTGCAACAGTAGGAAAAGTGCTGGATAGTGGTGGTGTAAAAATTAATATTCCCACTCCAGTTAATGCAACATTAGGGAAAGTGTTGGATACCGGAGAAAAAAAAATACTATTCACACTCAAACACTTAAAAAATATAAAATATTGAAAAAAAAAGAAGAAAACACTTAATAAATATATTTTAAATATATATCTATTAAACATATAAAAAGAACACATATTATAATATTAATTAGATATAACAAAAACCTACAAATATGATATAAAGTAAAATAATAAATACATTTACAGTAAAATACTTTTTTAACTAGAAAATATTTACAAACAAAAAATGTATTAAAACATAATTTTGTTTAATTTCCTACCCTACAACACCATGCCAATAACAAAACACTTCAACATTTTTAATTAAATGTATCTATATAATTAACATAATTAATAAGCAATTAAAATATTATTAATAAAAATAACTAAGAACTAATAAACATTAATTCACTACACACATGTTAACACTATAATATCCACAACACACACCTAAATTCAACTATAAAGTATTAAAATACTATTAAAACGTATTTTAAAATGTAAAACTATTACTATTAACTGATAATTAAATATTTAAAATGTATTTAATACCCACCCTTTACCCTTTTATAAGTAAAAACAACACACAAAAAATAAACAATGACCCAAAATAAATATCAAATAATTAACATTAATTAACTGTATATTAAATTAATTAAACACAAATTACTTCCCACCCTTTACTCCTATAAACACCACAACACACACCTAAAATTAATTACACAATTACCATAATTAATTACCAATTAATTAATTGAAATTAATTAACAACCAAGTATTAACTCAATAAAAAAATTCCCACTGTTTACACCTATAAAAAAAAGAAACACATCAAAAATTAATTACTCATTTACCAAAATGTATTACAAATTAATCAATTAAATTTAATTAACAACCAATTATGAATTCATAAATTAAAAAAATTACTTACCATGCTTTACACCACAACACAATCCTAAAATTAATCACGAAATTGCCAAGATTATTAAGCAATTAATTAATTAAAATTAACAACCAATTAATAATTCATAAATTAAAATAAATTGCTCCCCACCCTTTACACCTATAAACACCATAACACACACCTACAATTAATTACACAATTACCATAATTAATGACTAATTAATTAATTAAAATTAATTAATTATTAAAAATTACTCTGCACATTTAACACTATAACATCTCAATTAAACAAATATTAGTAAATAAAAATTAATCAATACATTTAATTCATTCCCATCCTATCCCCCTATAAACCCACAACCCGCTACTGAACTAAAAATGCAAAATTCGAATAAAAAAAAGTTAATAAATTTAATATCATTAAATTACTTCCCACCCTATTCCCCTATAAACCCACAACCCGCTACGGAACTAAAAGCTCAAAGTTCAAATAATAACAACTAAAAATGTAACACATATATTAAAAATACAAACAATTCTTCTACAAAAAACATACATATAAAATATATACTAAAATACATAACAATAATAAAAAACTATATTTTTAACAACTATATTTTTGCAAACGATTTTAAACACTTCGATATTTTTAAAATGAATCTTACTTCCCTTAAGTCGATATTCTTGACCACGATATACTTGTTTTCCGATATTTTTGACCCACGATACTAAGGACTCGATATTTGTGCAACTCGATATTTTGTACTCGATATTCTGTCTCTGCACCATCCTTTGCATGTCCAGTACTTCCTTGAATGCCATGCTCTTGAATGTTTTCCACAGTTCTTTGAATGCCATGCTCTCGAATATTTGCTACAGTTCTTCGAATGCCGTGAACTTGAATATTTGCTACAGTTCCTTGAATGCCGTGCTCTTGAATATTTGCTACAGTTCCTCGAATGCCGTGCACTTGAATATTTGCTACGGTTCCTTTAATGCTGTGCTCTTGAATATTTGCTACATTTCCTTGAATGCCGTGCTCTTGGATATTTGCTACAGTTGCCTGAATGCCGTGCCCTCAACTGGCTACCGTTTGAAGCCAGAATTCATCTAAAAATCGCTTGTATGACTCACAAGGCCCTCTACCACAACGCCCCACAATACCTAGCTCAGAAACTGGTGCTCTCTGCGGGCAGTAGAGCCTCCAGGTGTGCCAAGACTCTTCTCCTACAACCTCAATGATTTTCCAAGAAGAAACTTATAACCGGTCCTTTTCTGGCATGGCTCCGAGGATATGGAACGCTTTGCCCAGTGAAACAAGAATGAACCCTTCCCTTGCCTCCTTCAAAAGATAAGTGAAAGCTATCCTCATGGCTAAATTCACGTGAACTCTATGTCTATTCACTGTATTTTATTATCTGTTGTGTTCTTGCGGGGAAACATCCTTTACAACGAAACTTTTACAACGCAGTGCTTTTACAACGCAGGTTTTACAACGAAAACCATTACAACGCATTGCGCTCTAGGATAGGGAATAGATTGAATTTACTATCCAACACCTTCCCTAGTGTCCACGGGGACTGGAGTTGGAATAGTAAATTAAACTATTCACTATCCAGCACCCCAAAGCGCTATGCGTTGTAAAGGTTTGCGTTGTAAAAACTGCGTTGTAACAGCATGCGTGGTAAAAGCATGCATTGTAACATCATACATCCGTTCCTGTGCTAGCTGAGTACTGCTTTCTCTCGATTAAGAACTATGTATAACTTACTCACATAGATTGTTGTATACTATATCTTGCCTTCAACTTATGACTTGTAAAGCGCTCTGATACTCGCAAGAGTCTTGTCCGCGCTATATAAAACCTTCAAAATAAATAAATAAATAAATAAAATACAGTTCCCTGAATGACGTGCTCTTGAATATTTGCTACAGTTCCTCGAATACCGTGCTCCTGAGTACTTGCTACAGTTCACTGAATTCCTTGCGCTTGAATATTAGCTACATTCCTAATATCCTTGTGCATGTCATACCCTGTTGGTTCTCTAGTATTTCCTTGAGCGATGTGCTCTTGAGTATTTGCTACAGTTCCATGAATATATATATATATATTTTAATTTATTTGAATTTTATATAGCGCTGGCTAGACCTGGAGGTATCAAAGCGCTTTACATAAGGATCCACAAAATTACATCTGTTACAAGTTACATCAGTTCCAAGAAAACATTTCAAGAGCGTCGGAAGACTAAGTAAATGGAGCTTAGATGTGTAAGGAGGTGGGGTAAAGGAATAGGAGGGAGAAAGGATGGATGAAGAGACGAAGGAGAGTCTGCCCAAAGTCCGGCTGGGTAGGTGACGGCCGAGGGGGAAGTCCACAGCCCATCTCCTCTATACCTATCGGTAGCTCCACCGGGCATCAGTCAAGCGGCTGTCCTCTTGAATATTTGCTGCAGTTTCTTCAATGCCGTGCTCTTGAATATTTGCAACAGTTCCTTGAATGCCGTGCTCTTGAGTATTTGCGACAGTTCCTTGAATGCCTTGATCTTGAATATTTGCTACAGTTCCTTAAATGTCGTGCACTTGAATATATGTTACAGCTCCTTGAATACTGTCCTCTTGAATATTTGCGACAGCTCCTTGACTGCTGTGCTCCTGAGTATTTGCTACATATCCTTTAATGCCTTGGTGTTGAATATTTGCTACAGTTCCTTGAATGTTGTGCTCTTGAATATTTGCTATAGTTCCTTGAATGCCGTGCTCTTGAATATTTGCTACATTTCCTTGAATGCCGTGCTCTTGAATATTTGCTACAGCTGCCTGAATGCTGTGCTCTTGAATATTTGCTGCAGTTCCTTGAATGCTGTGCCCTTGAATAATTGCTACAGCTCCTTGAATGCTGTGCTCTTGAATATTTGCTACACTTTGATGCCCTTTAGGTAAGTAAAATGTAATATAAGCACAACATTGCTACTGGCAATGAAGGTACTTCTCTGACATACAAATTCTTAAGAATTTGTGTTGTGTTTACAAAAGAAATTCACAAAACTCTTAATAAGTCCAATACTTTGAGGCTTCTATTTATTACTGTGGCCTCTTGTGTTTTAGTTTCTCACAAAAGCAGAGCATCTACAGTTCTTTTGAGGTCTCTCAATGTCCATACATTTATGTTTACTTCAAAATAATGCTGATATTCCTTCTGACTTGCAAGGTTCATTCATTGCTAACACAGCATGTTTTGGTTTGCATTTAATTTTCTCTGTGATATTTTTATAGAGTTAAAGCTGAATGGTGTATTGATTGGACACATTTGTTTTAATGTACGCTGGCTAAGCGCATTTTACTGAAATTAAAATACTAGGAAGTTATTACAAATCGTGCTGGAAATTGAATTTCCATTGATCACAACTTTATTCTCCACCTTTGCTTGATCTGTGAATGTAGTTGATGTTTTACTTAGTTATCAGCATGCCTTGTAGTTGCAGTTCCTACTTATTCTCTTGCAGATGAGGCTGCCCTAAAAGAGTTGGATATCGCGAGGTATGGCCATTATTCATTCATTGGAGTATGTGCCTCCTATATTCTTTCACGAAACTCATCCTCAAATAAACAAACAAGGGTAGCACACACAAGAGACACCCTCAGAGTTATACTGAAACAAAATAACTCACTCTCAACTTTAGAGACTGAAGAAAAGATGTGAAATAAATAGGTAAACAGTCTTTACAACGCAGTCATTACATCGCACTACCTTTACAACGCAGTCATTACATCACTTACCCTACTGTTGCACTCACTGGAGTAGGAATAGTAATTTTTACCCCTACACTGTACAACACTTACCCTACTGTTGCACTCACTGGAGTTAGGATAGTAATTTGTACCCCTACCCTATACAACACTTACCCTACTGTTGCACTCACTGGAGTTAGAATAGTAATTATTACCCCTGTACTATCCAACACTTACCTTAATTGCGATATAATGGTATGCATTGTAATGGTATGCATTGTAAAGGGATAATGCGATGTAATGGAATGCGTTGTAAAGGTAGTTTCTGAAAATGTGATGTAATGGCTTGCGATGTAAAAGAATGCATTGTAAAGGATGTGGCGATGTAAAAACTGCTTTGTAAAGGCATGCGTTGTAAATGTATGCGTTGTAACGTCATACATTCAAATAAATATTAGTCATTTTGCTATCAGTTTCGGATTTATTGGAGCCAATAGTACATCCCACTTCCTTTCCGGGGGCCTGCCATCCCTTGAGCAAGTAAGTAACTGAGTGCAAAGGGGTAACGGTGTGATGCACACAGTGAACCAACATGTCACATGCTTGCGTGGTGGACCCCGCACACATGGATACTCATGCAGGACACAAGCGATAGCTCATCACATGTAATATAAGCCACTTAATTACAAAAGGGAGTGGTACTACCCTTGCAAGGCACTTAGAGGTCCACCCTCACCAACGTGCTCCCGCAAGCCTGAGGTGGGCGGTCCATGGGGTTAGCAGACGTGAGAAGGGCTTCGTCCCTCCCCCGTGTAGCTGTGGGGTGGTCAGTGGAGGTAAAGTGTTTGGTTGGAGTGCATTTCTTTGATCCATGGAAGGCTGGCTGTGCTGTCCTCCCATAGCCAGCTAGACCTCGCCCTGCACAATCACCCACTTCGTTGAAACTCAAGATGCATGTAGGAACAGTGAACTCACACATCTGCTAGGAGTAAACTCCCTTCTGTGCCTGTGTACTTTTGCCAGCCTCTTATAAAGCCTTATAGCACTTTAAAGTGAATTACAAAGACTAATGCAGGGCATTGTACCCGAATATCTTAGAATATCAATAAATATTGTGACCTAAAACATATCAAACATACCACTCCATTGGAATTAATAAAAGACAATCCACACCCAAAAGGATGATTATTTTTTTCCTAAACAATATTTAGGACATGCCATTTATGTCAGTCGATATATCTATAGATGGCATTCTGGCATACATCCCTAATGCAAATGAATGTATATAGGGCATTGTGGTATCTCCCAACGTTGTTCTCCCCCGGCGGCTCCGCGTGTGATGGACCTGCTCGCGGTGACATCACTTAGAATGTCACCGCGACCAGGGTTCCAAGGCGAGCGCCGGGGAAGTCTGTGAGAAGCTGACTCGTGCGAGGCTGTGGCTGAGGTCGTCAGGTTGACACCTAATTCAATAAAGTTCAAAAGGTTTATCTCAACCCTGCTAGTCCATCTTCATTTACCAATATCACACTGGCGACGAGGGAAAGTTGAAGCCTGTGACCTCAACACGCAAGGAAATACGGAAGGTATCAGCATGAGAAAGTAGAGCGGCACGGAAGCAGACGGCGTTGTGTATTAGCAGTCGGAAGGAAGGAGCGACGGAATCGAAGGAAGAATTGTCGATTTCGTGTCAGTCAAAAGTACAGTGAACACCGTAAAGGAGCGGCTGCTGATCGGAGGAAGAAAGATTCCTTCAAGAAGCATAAAAGAAGTAAGATACGCCGGCCAGCTGCCCCTGGCGCGCTGTTTCAACACCCCCTTTCGAAGTAACTGTTGAACTGGTAATGAGGATGAAGTCTGTGAGGCACATGAGGTGTTTGGTGTTGCCGGTTTATGCTGGGAAGTGAAATGGTCCGGCAGCTGCGTGGAGAAAAAGCCGGCATCTGACAGCCGGACGGAGTCAGTGAGGCGCGTGAGGTGTTTTCACTGCAAGTATCTGCAGAGCAGGGAAGCGAAGAGGCTGTCGCATCGAGTGTATGCCTGAATATGACAACTAGCTGAGTAAGCAAGGCGCGCAGGTTCACACTTCCACTCGAAGGTGAAGAAACGGGCGGAAGCGCAAGGTGTGAACCACTGTATCCCTGGTCCCACTCGTCAGCTGTGCAGCGCAAGGAAGAGAGGCAAGGGGTGTATCTCATGCCCTGCGATGTCTGCGGGGAACAAATGCGACGAGGGCTGCAGCAGCAAAGTGTAATCTTTGACAGGCCAACCTCGCGCTCACATGTAGCAGCGTGCCAGATCCCTTTTTCTTGTCATCTTCGTGGTTGTTGGATGCAGAGATTGAAGTGACGGATTGGTACAAGCTGCGCACCACCCTTTTTGTTTGATTCACACCATTATAACTACGTCGATTTTGAAGCTTTGCATTTGACGTTGACAATAATTTTTTTTTGCTTCGTTTTTCACCCGTTTTTGGTGAAGTGTGTACAACCCTGTGTTGGTGTAGAATCTAGCCTGTGGCATTTTGAACAGTGAAGATCTTCAGTGTAAGGAGGCTCGGCAGACCCAGAAAAATGTGAATGTGGCTTTTCACTGTGTGTAATTATTCCCTTGTGGAAATTTATGGGAAGGCACCATACAGTTTAAATTTAGAATCCCACTGTGCCCAAGGTGTTATAAGGAAAAGAAAATTTGTGGGGCAGTTTAATTCCCTGTACTTTGCTCTACTTTGCTCCCTATCCTCTTCAATAGTGGCAATCAAGTTACCCTATGTTTTGGCACTCTAGTTTAAAACAGTTTTTTTTAAACCTCAATTTGCACCCCTTAAGCCAAATATACTCCTGCGTTTTGGGTTTCTCAGTTGTCTCAACGCTCAGGACACTTCACCATGCAGAGTGTAACTCCTCCCCCCTTTTTCCTGACTAACCCAGGGGACCCTAGTATCCAATGGAAAAAGTGGAAAAAAGTATTCTTAAATTATGCCACTGTATGCGGGCCCAACCTTGGACTTGAGAGGAAGGTAGCATTACTAGCATACTACTTAGGGGCAGAGGGGGAGGAAGTTCTAGATCACCTTCCTGATTTAGGGACGCAGGAATCGAGGGGTCTCAACGAGCTAGAAGTAAGCCTTAAAAAATTGGATTTACATTACCTTCCCAAGACGAGCACTATAATGGAAAGGTACCATTTTGGGAAGAGGGCACAGAAGGAGGGGGAATCTATTGAGGATTTTGTATCAGAATTGAGGAAACTAGCTGCGACTTGTAAATTTGGTGGTGCAAGTGAAGAAAGGATCAGGGATCAATTTGTACTAGCTTGCAGAATGGAACGCGTACGTGAGGAGCTATGGCTTAAGGATGATCCGCCTTTGAGGGAGGTTTTGATCATAGCAAAACAAATTGAGCACATGTTGCAATGTGTCAAGGAAATAAAACAAGACACAGGGGACAAAGGGAAAGATGATAAGCCTGTAGTGAGCGAGGTGGTGACCGAAGGTGAGGCTGTGTCTGTAATTAAAGGGCAGAAAGTAACGGGTAGAGAGCAGAAGGAAAGTAAAGTGGGGGGATCATTCAAGGGCACCTGCTACAGATGTGGCAAGCAGGGGCATTTAGCCAATGACAAGGAGTGTCCCGCTTTGAGGTTCACATGTAACAAGTGTGGTAAGAAAGGTAATTTTAAGCAATATTGTAAGAGTGGACAAGGGTTCAATAGACAGAGTAGAGACAGGACGAACATAGTCTGCGATGAAATTGTGGTACAAGTCAACGAAAGGCAGGTCAAATGCCACAATGACCCCATGTGTGAAGAAATTGTAGTACAGGTTGATGAGGGTCAGGTCAGCAGCCCCAAAGACATCACAGTAGTGGGGGGCACAGAGTTAGAGGCGTTTTTCGATTCCTGCTCTAGAATAACCATTATCAATGCTAGAGAATTCGCCTGCGTGTCCAAAGGGAAGATAATTCTGAGGAGAATGGACGTGAGACCTGGAAGATATGCTGGGCGCCCCATCTCCATGAAAGGGTACTTCTGGGACAAAATAGAATACAGAAACAGGTCAACAATGTCCAAGGTGTATGTGTCCACTGTCGGGGATAACATTTTGGGGTGGCAAGCGCAGAAGGAGCTAGGGGTTTATCTCAATCCCAATAGCAATCCCCAGATTTTGATACAAGAGGTTATGCAACATAAGGAAAGCGTAGTGTCTGGGTTCGAAGAAGTATTCAGAGAAGAGCTGGGATGCTTAAAGAACTACTGCCACAAGATAAAATTGAAGGAAAACGCCAAGCCAGTCGTAGCCAAGGTCAGGAAGCTTCCCATTGCCATCCAGGAAGAGGTGAAATCTGAACTGGAGAAACTATGTAAGGCAGGAGTCATCGAACCTGTGGAAGCAACGGAATGGTTGGCACCCATTGTGGCCGCAAAGAAAAAAGATGGGTCAGTTCGGCTCTGCATCGACCTGAGAGCACTTAACAGAGAGGTCGTGGTCGATCGATTTCCCCTTCCGAACATCGCCCAAATGATGAGCATGCTCGAAGGGGCAAAAGTGTTTTCCACCCTTGACCTCACCTCTGCGTACTTCCAGATCAAACTGCATGAAGAGTCGCAAGAACTCACAGCGTTTGTGACACCCATGGGGGCGTACAAGTTCAAAAGGATGCCTTTTGGACTAGTCTCGGCAGCTGCCGTGTTTCAGAGGCTCATGGGGAACATCTTGAAAGGCATCCCAGGCGTCATGTGTTATCAGGACGATGTGCTGATATTCGCAAAAGACCATGAAGAGCATGATGAGACGCTGAGACGCGTGTTGGGAAGGTTCAGGTCGCAAGGTCTAACGCTCAAGAAAGAGAAGTGCGTCTTTGGCTGCGCAGAATTAGATTTTTTGGGACACAAGGTGACTGCAGAAGGAATATACCCTAAAGCCGAGCTCCAGAAGACCATAGTAAGTTTAAGTCCTCCCACAAGCAAGGATGAAATTAAGTCTTTTATGGGAATGCTAGAATTCTACGGGAAGTTCATACGGAACCTCGCAGGAAGGACATACGCCATCAGGCTGCTATTGAAGAAAGAGACAGAGTTCAACTGGAGTAAGGAGTGTCAGAGGGAGTTTGAAGATGTGAGAAGGGCACTGGCAGAAGCCCCCAGTTTGAAGTCCTACATACCCAACCGCGCGACAGTGGTTACCACCGATGCAAGCGCTAAAGGGCTGGGAGCAGTCCTCACCCAAAAAGGCAAGGACGGTGAGGAAACAATTGCGTTCGCCTCTAGATCACTCCAGAAGTCTGAAAACAACTACTCGGTGATCGAAAAAGAGGCTCTGGCAGTCGCCTGGGCATTGGGTAAATTCAGAGACTTCCTGTGGGGCACACAGTTTACGCTGCGCACTGACCACGAGCCGTTAGTGGAAGTCTTCAGCAAAAAAGGCCTGGACGCCATCTCCAGCAGGATCAGGCGGTGGGTGGTCAGTCTTCAAGAATATACCTTCAGTGTCGAGTATGTTCCGGGAGCACGTAATCTTGCAGCAGACTGTTTGTCAAGACTTGTAAATGAGGAGGAAGCGAAGGAGACGCATGACAGGGCAGATGATGAAGCAGATGAACACCAGATAGAAAATGTCTGTGCTGTCCAGAGGGCTTTAGGAGAAGATACATGGAAAAGCGCAATGAAGGAGGATGAAATCTTGGAGGAGGTGTGCAAAAGAATAAAGGGCAAGTGGAAGCATGAAGACAAAAGGGAGGAGACACTGCGGCCGTACTGGGTTGTCAAAGACGAACTGTCCATAGTCGATGAATGCTTGTTCAGGGGAACAAGACTGGTGCCACCTGCGTCAGTGAGAGAAAGCCTGGTTGAGATAGCCCATGAAGGCCACATGGGTATCACCAAGACGAAGCAAAGACTGAGAGAAAACTATTGGTGGCCAAGCATGGACCTCACCATAGAAAGGAAAATTAGGGACTGTGTTCCCTACAGCAACAGTGACAAAGTCTTGAAGCAAATGACACCGCCAATGGTATGCAGGCCGCCACCGTCAGGACCCTGGGAGGAATTGGCACTGGACATCGTGGGTCCGTTGACAGGAGAAGTGCGCACACCGTATATTCTGGTGCTCATAGACATGTATTCTAGGTGGCCAGAGGTGAGACTAGTGAGCGAAGTCACCACGAAGGTTGTCATCGAGTTCATGCAAGAGCTATTTGTCAGAGAAGGGCTACCCAGCAGCCTACTCACCGACAATGGGGTGCAATTATGTTCCAAAGAGATGGAAGACTTCCTGGAGGGGAGAGGTATCACTCACAAACGGTGTGCTCTGTATCACCCAGAGACCAACGGCATGATCGAGCGTTTCAATAAAACCCTCAAGGAAAGCATCCAACTAGCGAAAGCCAGTGGAATAAGCTGGAAGGAGGAATTATGGAGACGGGTGGAAGCATACAGGTTCACCCCGCACCAAACAACGGGAGTCACCCCTTTCGAGCTGCTCCGGGCTAGAGTACCCAACACCAAGCTATCCCCAGGATGGATGGGGTGGCACAAAGGATGGTCGGATCACTCAAAGGAAGCGAAAAGCCGGGAGAAACAAGAGGGAGCCATGATTGAAAGGAAAGAAAGGTATGACCGGCTCAAATCTACACGGGAGGCCGAGTTCAAAGTGGGAGATAGCATCAAGATCAGGACACCTACTGGTAGAGCAAGCTGGTCAGGTTACAGTGGTCCAACCAAGATCACTAAACTGTTCAAGAATGCTGTGAAGACTCAAGAAGGGAAAATCTGGAACCTGGGAAGAGTAGTGAGGTTTCACCCACCCGGGCATGACTCTGATAGTGAAGGAGAGGGGAAAAGTGACGTAGGAGGGAGCAATCGGGCAAACACTAGCAAGCCGTTGCCGGTCTCCCACCCTATTGTTAGGTCTAGCAGGAGAGTGACCAGACCCCCAAGACATTTGGATCAATATGTTATGATGTGATTTCCTGCATGCTGTGTTCTTCTGTATTATTCTCATGTTTCATTCCGCAGGGGAGGGGGATGTGTGGTATCTCCCAACGTTGTTCTCCCCCGGCAGCTCCGCGTGTGATGGACCTGCTCGCGGTGACATCACTTAGAATGTCACCGCGACCAGGGTTTCAAGGCGAGCGCCGGGGAAGTCTGTGAGAAGCTGACTCGTGCGAGGCTGTGGCTGAGGTCGTCAGGTTGACACCTAATTCAATAAAGTTCAAAAGGTTTATCTCAACCCTGCTAGTCCATCTTCATTTACCAATATCACAGGCATGTAGATGGTTTTCATTAACTGCTTCTAAGATATTCTTGGATTCTTTGTTTACAGGTGCTGGCTTGTGAGCTTAAGCTACAATGCAGCCCTTGTCTGCTCTTAGAAATCTAGATTGTCTTTTCCATCCCTTCCTGGGAGTTGGCAGCTGTGGAAAAAAACAAAAGGAGAGAGGAGGTTTGTGTTTTTTAAAGCCGGGCCTCACGCTGATTGGACTGTTCTTTGCGAGGTGGACCGGTTGTGGTCTGGTTGGCCACTAGGATTGAGGAGAACGCCTCTTTGAAGAGCGGCAACTTTGGGTTTTTTAAGGAGGTCAGGTTTGGTGGGTTCTGCAGTTCTGGGTGTTGTAACTCCCAGAGTTGTGCACCTGTGACCTGAATCTTTCAGCAGTCGAACGCTTCTGGAATGAATATTATTCGATTGATCAAATTTGCTCTGTCTGCACTCAAATTTCAATTTGGAATTCATGTGGTGTTTGAAACTGTAAGAAGTTAGGGGTCAACTCCATTGCACAATTTGAGGACTGAGAACAATCACTTGAACTTTATTCGTGGTACTGGTTATCGGGGAAGCTTTTTAAGTATTGAATGACATGCGACCAAATGTTTCCTTTTTCCCCCTGTAGGGAACCTTTTGTGCTGTATTGAAATTTCCCAATGTCTCCTAGATCAAGGTTCCTGAAATATTTCATTAATGTTAGCCCACAATCAAACCTGACCATGATGTACCCCAACAATTTTCAACACTAATAAACATGTTATGACTTAAAGTGGAAGAGCCCTCCAATGCCCTTAGGTCACCTGATGACATCAGAGGAAGTGACATTATATGACCTTTGAACATTGTAAAATCATAAGGGTAAAATCAATAACTTCTAAACACTTCAGAAGCATATAAATGGAGGCAAAGGTGTCACAATAATGTATTGATTTCAGATCCTTACATAAGATTGGAATCCTAGTAAATTCGCCCAAGCCACCCTGAAGCCTGGGATCTTAAACTCATATTAGCAACACAAGGAAATGGACTCAGGCCCTGGGGAAACAGGGGAGAAGGGAATGGGTTTCTGCCACTAGGAGAAAGAATTCCTGATCCACAGGTAGGCAAGAAAGCAGCAAAGGTGTAGTTGAAGGGCCGCTAGGTGCGAACTAGAACAAAGAGCAAGACGGCCCACCAACACGTACCGTTGCCAGGGGAAGGTCGTTTGAAAGTCACGCCCTTTTATACGGCTCTGCCTATGGAGGCCTGGAAGAGGAACCCATTCACCATCTAGGGAGGTTTGGCCCTTATTCCTTACTTAGGGAAGCCTCCACCACATTGGAGTTGTTAAAGGGCCAACAGTTCTATACATGGTTCATCCATCTCTCTGGTGGCCATCGTTGCCATGTTACCTTCCTGATCCGTCATGTGTCGCTGATTCTTCCGAGCACCCACAAGCCCGTGGAGTCCGAAGCACAGCCTATACGGCTTGTTCTTGGGTGAGTCCTGATAGGTAATCAGTATTTTAATTATAATGCTATAGTAGTACTGTTATACTACACGTATATAGCACATTGTACCCCAAAGAGCATCTCTTGTAGCCAAGGGAAGTACAAGGTTTGCATTTATTATCAGTTTTCATTCGTAAAGGCGCGTCCATCACTTTTTGATACCTACTGAACACTGATCCCAACCTCATTGAGCACATCGCCAATAAAATCAAGACAGTCTGGTACCAGCTCGCTCTGCTTCATAAAGTGAAACCCTTCCTCCCAGGAAGTGACTTCAGAACTGCTGTTCACACCCTCGTACACTTGCATCCGGATAGTGGCAACGCCCTGCTCCGCGGCCTCCTAGATTTCACATTGGCCGCCATAAGGGCCTCCTATATACTGGCTGCAGCATGCCTCGTTATTTTTCTGAAGAAATATACTACCACATTAGCCGACCCTAAGGGCGCTCTTCTGGTCCTCTCTGCGCTCCTTTCAGGACCTGCAGGACACTTATGACCTGGGAGCTGGTCTTTTTTGACCTATAACGCATTAATTCTGGCAGTCAGGGAAACCTGGGCAGAAGGACAAGATGAACCAGGGCTTTAAGTGGGCCGGGTCTCACCGGTGCTCAGCATCTGCGGTTTTTTTAAAGGGGGGCTCAAAACAGGTCGCTATCGGGCTCTGTTTTGTGCCCTGGCACAGGTGGTCCTGGACTGCAGTGACAGCAGGCACATCCATGTGCGCGCGCTCACACTGCTCACTTCTCACTAGTGGAGAAGTTACGGCATGACATCATGCCAGGTGAGCGTTGAAGGGGGAAGGGAAATACTTTAAAGAGAGTCATTTTCTCTCTGATTTCGATTCTCTTTTTGAAACTCAGGAGCAGCAACATTGTCCTGGTGTCACCAGGGCTTTAAGTGGAAGCTTTTTCAATATTATATACAAGCCATACTTGCTGCTTATGTATCTTATGCAACTAACAACCATTGACAAAGCCAATAGTCCTGACTTCTTGTAGGTATGATGTTACTTGTTGTATTATATATCTGGATGCAATGGCAGAAACGGCAAAATACAAGTCTGGCGGCACACTATGCTAAGCACAGATTTTTAGCTTGCATGTTTTAAGCCACGCCCCGAAATACATTGGCCACGCCCCTTTGAGAGAACCCCAAGTTGTTTTATCCCACTTAAAGCCCTGAGGTGAACCACAGCTTCATCATGGGTTACAGTGCCTTTCTTACACATGGGTTAGGCAGACTGGCGTTCACGATGATCTACACAGCGCTGCAAACTGCTGAGGTGAACCATACGTTGCGTGGTAGGAGTTTCTGGGGGCAGCACTGATGGTTAAACAGTGGGGGATGGCGTTGGAAGAGGTGAAATGTGTCTCTTGAAATGCCTGCTTGAGGTTTACACCGTTTAACGACATGCATCAAACTTCTCTTGCACTGCACCAGCTGCACAGGATGTTTCCAGATGTGGCCAGATGCCACCTTCCTACATATGGCGTGAGATTGTCCGCCATTGGCGTGAGTCTGGGTGCAGGTGATGGAGCACATCTCTGCAGTTGGGGCTGCACACCTGGCCCTGGTCCTCTACTGTGCCTACTGGGGGGTTGCTAAACGAGCAAAACACACCAAACATTACATGAAATTGGTTAACCTTGCCACAGCTTTATTTAAGCGCTAAGTTGCAATGTCTTGCAAGGCGGCGCAGCCCCCCCACTGTTTCTGGTTGGCTCGGCGTAAACTCTACCAAATTTGGTGTGGCATACAAAAAGGGATTTCTCTACAAGAAGTGTCTTCCATGTAGAGATAAAAATAGGATACAAAGTATATTTTCTCCTGCATTGTTGTTTTTCTTTTTTTTTTTAAAACATATTTTATTAAGTTTTTGTATAACCACTTGGTCGAAAGCCCGACATGGTCCAATTGGAGACAAAATATTGGTAAGTTACCAGACATGGGAATTTCAATGGGTACTGTTCGTATGTATAACGAAAAAGAAACAAAAACGGAAAACTTTACGCAGACTTTCCCACCCCCACCCGCATCGGCAAGTACATTTCAAGACACTGGAATACCTAAACGGATAAAACAGTATGACATACATTATGGCCCACAACCATCTCTTGGAGCTGCTGATTTTTTCATGTGAAAATATATGTGTGTATTTTTGTGCATGAGAAAATGTAATTCACAAAAGGTTTCCCAGACGCTGAGCGGTTCTCCAATGATGGGCCTTAGGGACCTCCTGGAACACACAAAGCGATTAAGTTCAATTTAATTCTTGATATTTCAGAGGAAGTAAAGCTAATTGTTGTCAGCAGTGTTTTCGAAATGGTAATAAGGTGCAGGATAATTAGATGTGCCTCCTGGAAAAATAGGATTGAAAAATCTGAATATGTTAATTGCCAAAATTAATCATTGGTCTGAATAACATGCAGACGGAGTAAATGAAGCGTGCAGAATCTTGCAATGTTTAACGCAATCAAGTCTAAAGTGTTCAATATCCCTGGATGCCATTCATTGTGGAGACGAATAACATTTGGTGGAATGGAATGCTTCAAAGAGGGAATCCAAGGGGTTAGAAATAGGGATAGGATTAATGTTAATCATGCCTGCATAATCAGGCAACTTTGATGTATTCCTTAGTGTCCCTACAAGTGGATGTCCTGCCCAACATGGATGGAAAATCCGGCTGTAGGGATGTGTATTTTCTTGTTGTCATTTGAATGGCACCATGGAAACTATGTATGGAGCTGGGCCCCATCACCTCGCTTTTATACTGGAAGGCCTGTCTTGTGATCTTGGCCCTGCATGGCACCAGTAAAATTTTCTTTGCAGTGGGTTGTATGTCAGTACAACGCATGCTTTTACCCCGCATGCCATTACAACGTGGGGATTACAACGCAAGTCGTTACAACGACTTGCGTTGGGGGGCGCTGGATAGTCGAAGAGTTTAATTTTCTATTCCAACTCCAGTCCCCGTGGATAGTAGGGAAGGTGTTGGATAGAAAGTTAAACTATTCCCTATCCAACAGCGCCCTCCAGCGAAAGTCGTTGTAACGACTTTCGTTGTAATCCCCGCGTTGTAATGGTAGTGCGGGGTAATAGTTGCGTCGTAAAGGATGTTCCCCCAATTGACAGCTGTCAGGCTTCCTGACTTTGCATGGTCCATGTTAAAGCAATGATTGAAGTTTTACTATGCATCAATTTTTTGCAACCAAAGAGACTCTCCCAAAGTGGGATTGGTTTGCCAGAGTGTTGGTCTAGAGCATGCTGGGCCCATGGTCTATGCAAGGGGAGGGCAACTGGAGCTCTTTGCCCCAGGCCCCGTGCATTTTCAGGCCCGCGCTCCTATTATAAAATGTTTAATAATGTTCTTTACTGCAATTAATGCAACAAAACCATTAGGTGGCACCAAATGCCATTTCTTTACTTTCCTTAGATTAATCGTCTTCCTAATTATGAGCTGTGCAGAGGGGCCCCCAAACATTTTGCTGACAAGGTCCACCGTATCTTCTGAAACACTTTGCTGTGCCTTGGGATTGAAGCTGTGTCTCACTGATGCAGCCAACCGGTCAAAACACACTGCTGCTTTAAGGCAAGTCCAAGACTGAGATGCACATGGTTGGTTTCCATCTCCAAAGACATGCTAAAATAATGTAAGGGCATTTTGCCTTGAGGAAATCCTTGTTGTTAAAACCTTTTATTGTATTTCAATTAATCCATTTGTTGATGCCTAAATGAATAACTCTTTGATTGAGAATCATGTGTCAAAATGTGGGAACCATGCTTGTGCAGACAGATTCAAACTGCACCACCCTGAAGAAGTCCAACATGACGGAAACATGTCGCGGGTTCCATGTTTTCCAGTTCAGAGCAGATGTATCTTTGCAGTTCAGCCTGGACAGTGCCCTTTGGGGAGGGTTTGCACAGGTTTAGCCCATGTCTGCAATGAAGCACACAGACTAAAAAGATAATGATAAGGATGCTACCAGGAGGAATTACCAGCAGTTAAGACTGATTCGAAATGTTCCATCAAGACATATTGCAGCAACTCTACATTTCTGCTTGTACCTGATCTTACCTGAGTAGGTCTGTAATGATTACAGATGCTCTTCATAGTCATCTTTGTGATTTGATCAGTATTATGTTGACATTATTTGTAGCTATACATTTTTTCATTTTTGACGCTCCAGGCTTTATCTGTAAAACGGCACCTCTGCTTTAATACAATAATGATTTTTTTTGTTTGTCTAACATTCTTTTTAATGATTAGTTTTTAACATAGCACTTCATTCCAGTGTGTCCCATCTGTAAGTACTTTAAATAACAAGTTCTACTATAGCCCAATGTTGTGATACTCAGTATAGCGATCTCTGAAAGATAAAAGGCTTATTTGACCCTGCTGGCTGTCAAACATTTGCCAATAAGTCACATTCTGGAGGGAGGCTGGGGCAGTGCTTAATTTGTGAATAAATAAGTGCCAGGGCGCTCAACAGGAGGCCACTGCAGCTTGCATCACCCATTGCCCCGGCCACCGCTTCCAATAACTGAACCAACCCAGCTACTGACCATTACACCCCCACTAGTGTGACAGTTCTCAGTATTTCAGCCCCCTAAGGTATACGAATTGCTTGGGGGCAGGTATTAGTCATTTTAAGGCATATTGAATTGACAAACAAATGTAGTTGTGCTCGTCTCTAAATTAAATAAACAGCGCCACCATGTGGCAGACCATCATAAGTGCCGGAAACCACTGGGTCAAATTAAACACTGGGCTGGGGGCAGCTGAATTACAGATGGCGGGAATGGGAAGCATCTATGGGAATCTGGGTGTGTAGAAGAGTTGAGAGGAAGGAAGGGGCACAAAGAGAAACATGAAGATCAAGTCCATGGGGGGAGGGGGCAGGTGGGAAGTAATAAAAGCAAATATGTGGATATCAGGAGGGTGTATCTGGAAGGATGAGGTAAAGTGACAGAAGCGGGTGGAATGAGGGTGAATGAATAAAGGCAGGTAGTGGCATTGCCAGAGTGCCAAGAAAGGGCCCTAATGTAAACAGAGGCTACTACTTCCTGGATGAGTAGAAACAGGAAGTCATAATTGGGAGGCACGTGGGCCACCTTTCAACAGCCCCCCCTAGTTCACACTTCCTGTTGGCACTTCTCTTTACAATGGTTGAGTTTGACTGCTCACAGGCAAAATTGCATTAAAAATCTGATCAATTAAATTAAAATGTTAAAAGAACCGAGAAACACATTTCCAACAAGAGCAGAGAAATTGATCACATACAATTATTGGGTATTGGTGAAGATTAAAAACATTTCAGCTAACACTGAGCTGTGTCCTGTTAAATCAATGAGTGTACGTTGGTGATGTGTTGGAGAGAGGTGTGTGGGTTAAAGACTGAAGGAGAGAAGTTGTGAAAACAGGGTTGTTGAAGTTAACTAATGAGAATCAGGGTTGATTTAAGCCAAGAAGGTATAATAGAAGCAAGAAGTGCAAGTTATTCAAACATAGTACTGAGTTCATCATGAGGTGGCCAGTCACACCAAGGGTGTGATTGCTGGTGATTTTGTTTGCTTTCAATGGGTTGGTGACCAATATGCAGTGATAATCAAAAGAATGTGGTAGTGGGGTTGGTGTAGGAGTAGTTGTGTGTGCATTGTTGAAGGGACACCAACTTCCTCTCCTTGACAATAGTTATGGAGTGGTGAGGTCAGCAGTTTGGAGAGCTGCAGAGTTAGCTAAACCCTTGGAGTCAAGACACCTTTCAGTGAGAGAGGGTTATGAAGTGTTACAGAGGTTTGTGCAAGTCAAAGTGTTGAGTAAAGAAATACGTGTTGTTATAATTTGAGGAAGCACTGGCAGAGTGAAACAGAAAGAGCAGCTGAGGTTATGTGTGACAGCTCAGTGGTTTATTTTATTTTTAGCCTCTGTGGGTAGATAAGGTCATTTTTGTTTGCTTTAAGGCTGCATTGCCGTGTGTAGACAAAGGGTGTGTATTATGGAAATTGATGAGATGTGGCACTGGGTTGTGTGCTTGGCCATAGAGGCCTGGGATTTAGGGAGGGACAGGCACAGCAGAAGGTGGGACATGATTATGGTAAGTAACATGGTGGTAAACGTGGAGGCGAAACACAGTTAAGGCAGCGGTAAAATATATAATGACATAATGTAGATGTGGTTTAATCATGCAGTCCTTGCAAAGTGCAAAGTATAAACCGGGTTTCATTTGAAGGAATTGTCTTCAGGCCCAAGCATGAAGCAGATAGGAATGCAGGCAGGACTGATTTAGATCATGGCAGACAGGTTACTCCGTCAACACGGTGACGGATATCCCGTCCGCCGAAATCTAAATGCCATAGCATATAATATAGCCTTTTAGCCCACCGTAGCGGATTATACCGGCTATTAAAGGCCCTCTCCAGCGTTAAAGGCCCAAGCCGAAGGCGAGGACTTTTAACAAGGGAGTGGGACTTTAATAGCCAGTATAGCCAAGCTCCGAAGGGCTATAAGGCTATTAGAACAATCTGCCACTAGAGGGCAGAATGTTCTAACAAATAAAACAAAGGCTACAGGGAGCGCAAGGGGATTGAAATCCCCTCAGGCTCCCTGAAGCCTTTGTTCACAGCCAGAGCTGTGAACAAAGAAACATTGGAATGTTGGTGCTCCAGGCTTATACCAGCCATTATAAGCCCAGAGCTACTCCATTGTTTTCAATGGAGCTACCGACATTCCAATGTTCTAATGGGATTTATATTTTGTAGGATAGGATATCCGTCACCGTTGTGTCAGAGTAACCCGTCCACCAAGATCTAAATTAGGCTCATGGTCTTAATCTTAAATAGAGACCAATACACAAAAAAGCCTCCTGTGAGTAGACACAACTACTGGCTGTAGCACTCAATTATGGTATTGTGGAAGAGGTATTTCAGTGTGTAGTCAAGGGTGGGGTAGTTTTGCTTATTTAAGAATTACAGTCATTGGTAGACAGGTTGGCAGAAGGGCCTAATTGTTTACATCCTGGTTTCGAAGCATATTCCTTTGTGCCACCTGCTGGACTCCAGATTGGGCAGAGTGTTCTGCCCAGGGACCGCGCGTGGCCCGAAAGGGCCCAAACAGGTGGCAGCTTTACTGATCCAGTCCTTCGCTGCAGGAACCCCAGGAGAGGGTAGGCAGGGCAGGCTTGGTTTATAAGGGACTTATAGGGTGGCAGGACAGTCTGCTCCACATGGCATGAAAAGCAGTGATACTGAACTCACCAGCTAACTGCGTGCATGCAAACCAACCAAGAAAATCAGTGCAAGATGTTCAGGGCTGGCCTCACCCATCAAACTCACACAACATAAATTCTGACACAACCACCCAGCACAGCAACAGAACAACATGCCACTGGACACACATCCCCACATTCTGCACCAGACTCTGGTCTGTGAAGGAAAACTAAAAAATACACTTAAAAAGTCACCCCTGGCATTTCAAAAAGTGCTGTGATGCCATTCGGCATACACAAACGCCAAGTGATATTAATAACAACAAACAGCTCAAGCGACAGAGGGGAGAGGACCATCCCAAAAACCTGGTACCACACATGCTCTTTGCGACACTTTGCATTTTTGTGTGTGTTTTCTTGCTTATCCCCATAGGACAGAGAAGACTCAAGCAGAGGGAGATGCAATGCAGCAGCTCGTCTCCTTTGCACATATTTTCAAAGCTAATTCTCTTAACAATGTCCCTTGTGAACGACCCTTTCTACAAACACTTGTTTTTTACAGCATCACCATAAAAAGCCTGCTCTGGAGGCTGGAATAAATTGAGTGCCATGTATTAGTTTCAGAGGAGTGCCCTCAGCATGACTTATTTATGAAGCAGCATCAAGGAAAGCAGAACTGGTGTTGTTATTTCAGCAAGAGAAAACATGGCTTTATTCATGTATCTCCAAGTAAAGGCATGCAGGTAAAGCACACAAGAACCAGCCAAGGCTGGGAGGGGCTGCATGATGGGAAATGGGGCATGGGCTGTGGCTGAACATGATTTAAGAATGGCTACATTGGACATGCTGTTATAAGGGTATCTGTGTCTAGCTGGGCTTGTTCTGTGAATCTCTGCAGTAGGGCATGTTGTTATACGGGTATCTATGTCTAGCTTGGCTTGTTCTGTGAATCTCTGCAGTAGGGCATGTTGTTACATGGGTATCTGTGTCTAGCTTGGCTTGTTCTGTGAATCTCTGCAGTAGGGCATGTTGTTATATGGGTATCTGTGTCTAGCTTGGCTTGTTCTGTGAATCTCTGCAGTAGGGCATGTTGTTATATGGGTATCTGTGTCTAGCTTGGCTTGTTCTGTGAATCTCTGCAGTAGGGCATGTTGTTATACGGGTATCTATGTCTAGCTTGGCTTGTTCTGTGAATCTCTGCAGTAGGGCATGTTGTTATATGGGTATCTGTGTCTAGCTTGGCTTGTTCTGTGAATCACTGCAGTAGGGCATGTTGGTATATGGGTATCTGTGTCTAGCTTGGCTTGTTCTGTGAATCACTGCAGTGGGGCATGTTGTTATATGGGTATCTGTGTCTAGCTTGGCTTGTTCTGTGAATCTCTGCAGTGGGGCATGTTCTTATATGGGTATTTGTGTCTAGCTTGGCTTGTTCTGTGAATCACTGCAGTGGGGCATGTTGTTATATGGGTATCTGTGTCTAGCTTGGCTTGTTCTGTGAATCTCTCCAGTAGGGCATGTTGTTATAAGGGTATCTGTGTCTAGCTTGGCTTGTTCTGTGAATCTCTGCAGTAGGGCATGTTGTTATACGGGTATCTATGTCTAGCTTGGCTTGTTCTGTGAATCTCTGCAGTAGGGCATGTTGTTATATGGGTATCTGTGTCTAGCTTGGCTTGTTCTGTGAATCACTGCAGTGGGGCATGTTGTTATATGGGTATCTGTGTCTAGCTTGGCTTGTTCTGTGAATCTCTGCAGTAGGGCATGTTGTTATATGGGTATCTGTGTCTAGCTTGGCTTGTTCTGTGAATCTCTGCAGTAGGGCATGTTGTTATATGGGTATCTGTGTCTAGCTTGGCTTGTTCTGTGAATCTCTGCAGTAGGGCATGTTGTTATATGGTATCTGTGTCTAGCATGGCTTGTTCTGTGAATCACTGCAGTAGGGCATGTTGGTATATGGGTATCTGTGTCTAGCTTGGCTTGTTCTGTGAATCACTGCAGTGGGGCATGTTGTTATATGGGTATCTGTGTCTAGCTTGGCTTGTTCTGTGAATCTCTGCAGTGGGGCATGTTCTTATATGGGTATTTGTGTCTAGCTTGGCTTGTTCTGTGAATCACTGCAGTGGGGCATGTTGTTATATGGGTATCTGTGTCTAGCTTGGCTTGTTCTGTGAATCTCTCCAGTAGGGCATGTTGTTATAAGGGTATCTGTGTCTAGCTTGGCTTGTTCTGTGAATCTCTGCAGTAGGGCATGTTGTTATATGGGTATCTGTGTCTAGCTTGGCTTGTTCTGTGAATCACTGCAGTAGGGCATGTTGTTATATGGGTATCTGTGTCTAGCTTGGCTTGTTCTGTGAATCACTGCAGTAGGGCATGTTGTTATATGGGTATCTGTGTCTAGCTTGGCTTGTTCTGTGAATCACTGCAGTGGGGCATGTTGTTATACGGGTATCTGTGTCTAGCTTGGCTTGTTCTGTGAATCTCTCCAGTAGGGCATGTTGTTATATGGGTATCTGTGTCTAGCTTGGCTTGTTCTGTGAATCTCTGCAGTAGGGCATGTTGTTATTTGGGTATCTGTGTCTAGCTTGGCTTGTTCTGTGAATCACTGCAGTGGGGCATGCTGTTATACAGTATCTGTGTCTAGCTGGGCTTGCTCCGCGAATCTCTGCAGTAGGGCATGTTGTTATACGGGTATCTGTGTCTAGCTTGCCTTGCTCTGAGAATCTCTGCAGTAGGAGTGGAGTGGTGTGGCTCACTGGTTAGAGGCTGCAGACCCGGGAGCAGAAGTCGGCCCGGGACCAGGGTTCAATTCCTGACGTGGCAGGGTCCTGGACCAGGGTCAGCGGACTCGACAATTCTTGCCTCGGTGCCTACTCTAACCTGGGGTCCCACTCTGCAACTCTGGGCATTAGCTTGCCTAATCTCCACAACGGCCCCATCAACGCTGGGGATGCCTGGCTCCACCTTGGGGATTCCCAGTAGGGACCATCCCACAGGGAAAGCCAGGACGGGTTCCCCAGCGGTATACAGCGCCGGGACACCCCTTTGCTGGGGCAGCTGTGCGCTTTACAAGTATATGACATTTAACATTTAACATTTAGGGCATGTTGTTATATGGGTATCTGTGTCTAGCTTGGCTTGTTCTGTGAATCATTGCAGTTGGGCATGCTGTTATATGGTATCTGTGTCTAGCTGGGCTTGCTCCGTGAATCACTGCAGTAGGGCATGCTGTTATACGGGTATCTGTGTCTAGCTGGGCTTGCTCTGTGAATCACTGCAGTGGGGCATGTTGTTATATGGGTATCTGTGTCTAGCTTGGCTTGTTCTGTGAATCTCTGCAGTAGGGCATGTTGTTATATGGGTATCTGTGTCTAGCTTGGCTTGTTCTGTGAATCTCTGCAGTAGGGCATGTTGTTATATGGGTATCTGTGTCTAGCTTGGCTTGTTCTGTGAATCTCTGCAGTAGGGCATGTTGTTATATGGGTATCTGTGTCTAGCTTGGCTTGTTCTGTGAATCTCTGCAGTAGGGCATGTTGTTATATGGGTATCTGTGTCTAGCTTGGCTTGTTCTGTGAATCTCTGCAGTAGGGCATGTTGTTATATGGGTATCTGTGTCTTGCTTGGCTTGTTCTGTGAATCACTGCAGTGGGCATGCTGTTATACGGATATCTGTGTCTAGCTGGGTTTGTTCTGTGAATCACTGCAGTGGAGCATGCTGTTATACGGGTATCTGTGTCTAGCTGGGCTTGCTCCATGAATCTCTGCAGTAGGGCATGTTGTTATATCGGTATCTGTGTCCAGCTTGGCTTGTTCCGTGAATCTCTGCAGTAGGGCATGTTGTTATATGGGTATCTGTGTCTAGCTTGGCTTGTTCTGTGAATCACTGCAGTAGGGCATGCTGTTACACAGTATCTGTGTCTAGCTTGGCTTGTTCTGTGAATCACTGCAGTTGGGCATGCTGTTATACGGTATCTGAGTCTAGCTGGGCTTGCTCTGTGAATCACTGCAGTGGGGCATGCTGTTATACGGGTATCTGTGTCTAGCTGGGCTTGCTCCGTGAATCACTGCAGTTGAGCATGCTGTTCTATGGGTATCTGTGTCTAGCTAGGCTTGCTACGTGAATCTCTGCAGTAGGGCATGTTGTTATATGGGTGTCTGTGTCTAGCTTGGCTTGTTCTGTGAATCACTGAAGTGGGGCATGCGGTTTTATGGGTATCTGTGTCTAGCTGGCCTTGCTCTGTGAATCACTGCAGTGGGGCATGCTGTTATATGGGTATCTGTGTCTAGCTTGGCTTGTTCTGTGAATCTCTGCAGTAGGGCATGTTGTTATATGGGTATCTGTGTACAGCTTGGGTTGCTCCGTGAATCACTGCAGTTGGGCATGCTGTTATACGGGTATCTGTGTCTAGCTGGGCTTGCTCCGCGAATCTCTGCAGTAGGGCATGTTGTTATATGGGTATCTGTGTCTAGCTTGGCTTGTTCTTGTCATGCTTGCCGCGTGCGTGGAGAGAACAACTTACATTGAGTGATGGCAGCCTATTGCACAGAGGTCGTGGTTGGCATTGGTTGGCAAGTGCATGTACAGGGTTTGTAGCACATGCGCAGTGTTCGCGCATGCGCGGTAGTTAGACACTCGGAATTTAACCCGCCCCAAAGAACCAGGAAGTGCTTCGCGTTAGCTAGCTGTTTCCTGATTTCGTTCCGTGTCACGGTGTTGGCGTCCGAGGAGCTAGAGTGCCGGTTGGGTGTTTGTTCGCCGGTTCCTGTGTTCGTGCGGTTCGTAATTTGCTTCTTTACAGTTCCATGAAACGGCTGGTTTCTGGACTGTTATTTAAATTTGTAATATTACGCATCTTTTGATTTAGACCGAGTAGGTCTATTTAGTGTTATTGTTTAGTCATAAGTCTGGGTCTTTCAGGTACCCTTTTCCTCGGTTTTGGGTATTACCACTTGGGAATAGTATTCAGTGGTTTACTGCTATTAATCACCGAGAGATTGCATTTATCAAGCTACAGAGTTCATTATTCGAACCTGTGATTCATTGTTATTAGCAGGCAACATCAGAGCCTGTGGTGAGTGTTATAAATAAGAAGATATCTTCATTAATTGGTTTAGGAGAAAGTTGCTTCATATTATTTTCTTAACTTTAGACGCTTCGTGTGCTGAAACACACCATACAGCCTGCTGTTGAACTCCAGGATTGATTACCCTCTTTTAGTTCTAGTGTCCCTCCACTCTCTGAAGGTACTCTTGTTTTCCATTACTTCACATACCTTGAGTCATACAAACATAAAGGGGGGGCTAGTTCTCACTTGTCTTTGCTTATCTTCCTATGTAGATCCTGTTACTGAAGACATAACCTGTTCAAACACAAAGAAGAGTGTGGAGTCTTGTTTCTTTCCCTTTCTACCCTTGTTTTGTTCCCCTGTGTTCCCCTTAGTTACAACTTGGGGTTCAGTGTGTATTCCTGGATTCCGAGGGGTGACAAGGGGAATCAGGGTGTCTAGCGGCGTGGATCCAGGACGCTTCCGAGACAAAGGTGCGTGCATGACAGTTCTGTGAATCTCTGCAGTAGGGCATGTTGTTATATGGGTATCTAGTCTAGCTTGGCTTGTTCTGTGAATCACTGCAATAGGGCATGCTGTTATACGGTATCTGTGTCTAGCTGGGCTTGCTCCACGAATCACTGCAGTAGGGCATGCTGTTATACGGGTATCTGTGTCTAGCTGGGCATGCTCTGTGAATCACTGTAGTTGGGCATGCTGTTATATGGTATATGTGTCTAGCTGGGCTTGCTCCTTGAATGACTGCAGTTGGTCATGTTGTTATACAGGTATCTGGGTCTAGCTGGGCTTACTCTGTGAATCTCTGCAGTAGGGCATGTTGTTATATGGGTATCTGTGTCTAGCTAGGCTTGCTCTGTGAATCACTGCAGTTGAGCATGCTGTTATACGGTATCTGTGTCTAGCTGGGCTTGCTCTGTGAATCACTGCAGTAGGGCATGGTGTTATACGGGTATCTGTGTCTAGCTGGGCTTGCTCTGTAAATCTCTGCAGTAGGGCATGTTGTTATATGGGTATATGTGTCTAGCTGGGATTGCTCCGTGAATCACTGCAGTTGCGCATGCTGTTATACAGTATCTGTGTCTAGCTGGGCTTGCTCTGTGAATCACTGCAGTAGGGCATGCTGTTATACGGTATCTGTGTCTAGCTGGGCTTGCTCTGTGAATCACTGCAGTAGGGCATGTTGTTATATGGCTATCTGTGTCTAGCGTGGCTTGCTCCGTGAATCTCTGCAGTTGGGCATGCTGTTATACGGTATCTGTGTCTAGCTGGCCTTGCTCCGTGAATCACTGCAGTTGGGCATGCTGTTATACGGTATCTGTGTCTAGCGGGGCTTGCTCCGTGAATCTCTGCAGTTGGGCATGCTGTTATATGCGTATCTGCGTCTAGCTTGGGTTGCTCCGTGAATCACTGCAGTAGTGCATGCTGTTATACGGTATCTGTGTCTAGCTGGGCTTGCTCTGTGAATCACTGCAGTAGGGCATGCTGTTATACGGGTATCTGTGTCTAGCTGGGCTTGCTCTTTGAATCACTGCAGTAGGGCATGGTGTTATACGGGTATCTGTGTCTAGCTGGGCTTGCTCTGTAAATCTCTGCAGTAGGGCATGTTGTTATATGGGTATATGTGTCTAGCTGGGATTGCTCTGTGAATCACTGCAGTTGCGCATGCTGTTATACGGTATCTGTGTCTAGCTGGGCTTGCTCTGTGAATCACTGCAGTAGGGCATGCTGTTATACGGTATATGTGTCTAGCTGGGCTTGCTCCTTGAATGACTGCAGTTGGTCATGTTGTTATACAGGTATCTGTGTCTAGCTAGGCTTGCTCTGTGAATCACTGCAGTTGCGCATGCTGTTATATGGGTATCTGTGTCTAGCGGGGCTTGCTCCGTGAATCTCTGCAGTTGGGCATGCTGTTATATGGGTGTGAGGGTTCTCCTCGGTGCGCGAGATCCCCACTCACCCCATCCCGGACATCACCCCTCCTCTGCTCTCCCTTCCACGACACGCAAACCGAAACAGACAACAACAGCGTTCGTGACAACGGAACACCCGCCCCTCTCTCTGTTGCAGGACCCAATCGGAAGAGACGTCGGACCGGAAGGGCCTCCCCCTGACCCCGGAAGTCCCACCTCCCTGCCGACGGCCGGACACAGAAAAGACGGAGGACGAGAGACAGCGGAGGTCGGAGTATAGTGGCAGGAGATTTCGACTGGCGCTACGACGGAAGGAGAAGACGGGAGCGGAGAAACCGAGGAGTGGTCGGAAGACTGGTGGAGTCCCACGGAGGTGGCTGAAGAGCGGCCGTAACTCGGAGGAGAGTTACGGCGGAGCGTGTGAGTACCAGCTTCCTTCTTTAAGCACGCTAGGTGCTTGTGTAAATAGTACGGCCCCGTCCCGTGTAATTACCCCCTCTATCGTAGACACGTCCATTGTAGTAGAAAGCCACTTTGTATATAGTATATAGCACCTTGCACTGTAAAAACAGCCCCCACACGAACCCTCTCGACCACCATCTCTGTTCTCTACCCTTCTTTGTCCTTCCCACCCCTTCCTCACAGTCTTTTCTACCTCAACACCCCGGGTGACGGTTATGGTATCCGGCCTCCAGCCCCAGGAAGACTAACGGTTCCTTCTCTTTCTCTTACTGCCCTCCGAGGAGCCTTCCCGGTCATCTACGGACGCCTTCACCCAAGACCCGGAACACCACTGGATCCCCAGAACATCCGGCGGTGACAGAAGAAGACGGCACAGCCCTTGAGAAACCATATCCCTGTTCCCTCTCTTGTTATACGAACTGTTCAGAGTGCAATAAAAGAACACTATTGCCCACTATATCCGGCCTCCTCGCCTGATTTTCCAGTCCGCCGACAGCCCACGATCACAATGGGTATCTGCGTCTAGCTTGGGTTGCTCCGTGAATCATTGCAGTAGTGCATGCTGTTATACGGATATCTGTGTCTAGCTGGGCTTGCTCCGTGAATCACTGCAGTTGAGCATGCTGTTATACGGGTATCTGTGTCTAGCTGGGCTTGCTTTGTTAATCACTGCAGTAGGGCATGCTGTTATACGGGTATCTGTGTCTAGCTAGGCTTGCTCTGTGAATCACTGCAGTGGGGCATGCTGTTATACGGGTATCTGTGTCTAGCTGGGCTTGCTCCGCGAATCACTGCAGTAGGGCATGCTGTTATGCGGGTATCTGTGTCTAGCTGGGCTTGCTCTGTGAATCACTGTAGTTGGGTATGCTGTTACACGGTATCTGGGTATAGCTGGGCTTGCTCCGTGAATCTCTGCAGTTGGGCATGCTGTTATAAGGGTATCTGTGTCTAGCTTGGCTTGCTCTGTGAATCTCTGCAGTAGGGCATGTTGTTATATGGGTATCTGTGTCTAGCTTGGCTTGTTCTGTGAATCACTGCAGTAGGGCATGCTGTTATACAGGTATCTGTGTCTAGCTGGGCTCGCTCCGCGAATCACTGCAGTAGGGCATGCTGTTATATGGGTATCTGTGTCTAGCTGGGCTTGCTCCGCGAATCACTGCAGTAGGGCATGTTGTTATATGGGTATCCGTGTCTAGCTTGGCTTGTTCTGTGAATCACTGCAGTGGGGCATGCTGTTATGCGGGTATATGTGTCTAGCTGGGCTTGCTCCGCAAATCACTGCAGTAGGGCATGTTGTTATATGGGTATCTGTGTCTAGCTTGGCTTGTTCTGTGAATCACTGCAGTGGGGCATGCTGTTATACGGGTATCTGTGTCTAGCTGGGCTTGCTTCGTGAATCACGGCAGTTGGGCATGCTGTTATACGGGTATCTGTGTCTAGCTGGGCTTGCTTCGTGAATCACTGCAGTAGGGCATGCTGTTACATGGGTATCTGTGTCTAGCTGGGCTTGCTCCGTGAATCACTGCAGTAGGGCATGCTGATACATGGGTATCTGTGTCTAGCTGGGCTTGCTTCGTGAATCACTGCAGTAGGGCATGCTGTTATACGGGTATCAATTTGAGGACTCTCCCTGACTGGGACCGGCCTGGTAAGCTGTTTTCCAACGCCTAAGGACACCCCTGCACCCACAGCCCCTGGGCCTTGGGGGTCCTGGCCGACAGTGTCCCCACATCCCCTAGCATCTCCACTTACCTGGGCTGCAGTGGGTTTTCTTTGTCCTGGCCTGAGCCTGCAGCCTTTCTTCAACCTCAAGCTCCCTCATTGAATTGCATTAGGCCCCCGACGCTGTGTTGACACTCTGCACCCGGCCGCCCTTGTGGTGCTGAGGGTGTATGTTTGGTGCTGCCTTGGGGCCACTCTTGTACTTATCTTAACTCCAGGAGATTGACCCCTCACACCGCTTCACTCACCTGTGAGCAGCGCATCTTCCAGAACCCCCAGTCTCTATTGCTTAACATTGGGCAACGACCCTGAATCTGACCTCTGCACCCGGCCGCCCCTGTGTGCTGGTGGTGCAGTTTTGGTGCCAATCTGACCCTTGCCTGGTGTTGACCTGAAACCCCGAAGACTGAAACTGTTTTCCTCCTGAAGTTAACACTGCAAAGCCTGAAAATTGCATTGTGCCCACTTTTTAAAGTATTTATTATTTTTCCTGAAAAACATACTCACCATTCGGCGAACATCTTGGTCTTAAAATAAATCTTGAGCAAAGCTTATTTTTATAAAATCGGTGTGGATCTCCTTTTTGAGTCATCTGTCATTAATTGGTCGATGTGTGCATAACAAATGTCTTACACACCTCTGTTAGGCCTAAGGCTGCTTGGCCACAATACCACAAATAGAGCACTTTGGGTTTACATTGAGCCCTGTACACTTCTGGGAGAATCTCTTGCTCTCTGCACGCTATCACCACTTAGTGGTATACCATATACAGATCCAGCTTCCTACATTCCTGTTAAATTGTCTTTACATTGGGGGAGGTAGGCCCCCCTCAGCTCCCAAATAAATGTTAAGGGGGTGGGCGGTGATCTGAGGCGGGAGACTGAACTTGCCTCATTCACTTCACTTCAGAAAAGCCTCTAAACGCAAACATCATTTGGAGTGGAGCGTAGAAAATTGGGCTTTGGAAAGAGAAACGCAAGCAAAATTGCATTGTTTGAATTATTAAATAAATGAACCTGAAAATGAACGGTAACAATAAATCAACATTTTTGTTCAGATTTTTTAGACACTATATGCCCATGGCCAAAGTCCCTTAGACATTTTACCTCACTGTCTTAGAAAGTCGTTTGAATTCCATACCTAACACTTTTGTTCTTTTTCTTTAGGGCTCGGCCTACGTCACCACGAAGTGGGGCGGAGCTCCGAGCTCCTATTGTTAAAGAAAACAAGCATTAGAAATGCAATCGGGCTCGGATTTATTTGAGTTTGAGCTAATGGCATTGTAAATGGCAATGTCTTTTCGCCATGTGTTATGGAGTGTGTGCATGTGGTGTGTAGTGGAATTATGTGGGTTGGATTGTAATTTTACCAATGGTGGCATGCTGTGCTTTAGATGAATATGTTTAAAAGTAAAGTGTACCATACTGCGATTGCTACAATAGTTAATTGTGGATGCGTTAACAATTGATGCGTGCACTGATGGCTGGTGGTGTGTGACTCACTGTCACTCACTGTCACTCACTGTCACTCTGCACTCACTGTCACTCTGCACTCACTGTCACTCTGCACTCACTATGCACTCTGCACTCCCTATGAACTCTAAAGTCTGCACTCCCTATGCACTCTGCACTCCCTATGCACTCTGCACTCCCTATGCACTCTGCACTCTGCACTCTGCACTCCCTATGCTCTCTGCACTCCCTATGCACTCTGCACTCCCTATGCACTCTGCACTCCCTATGAACTTTGCACTCTGCATTCCCTATGCACTCTGCACTCCCTATGCACTCTGCACTCCCTATGCACTCTGCACTCCCTATTCACTCTGCACTCCCTATGCACTCCGCACTCTGCACTCCCTATGCACTCTGCACTCCCTATGCACTCTGCACTCCCTATGCACTCTGCATTCCCTATGCACTCTGCAATCTGCGCTCACTATTCACTCCCTATGCACTCTGCACTCCCTATGCGCTCTGCACTCCCTATGCACTCTGCACTCCCTATGCACTCTGCACTCCCTATGCAAGCAGCCACTGCCTGGCACTGAAGCCTGATCTGTGCTGATGTAATCTGCAGGGCTGCTCTGTGTCTTCATCCTTTTTGTGTCTGCAAGCAGCCGCTGCCTGGCACTGAATCTGTGCTGATGTAATCTGCAGGGCTGCTCTGTCTCATCATCTTCTTGGGTATGCAAGCAGCCGCTGCCTGGCACTGAAGCCTGATCTGTGCTGATCTAATCTGCAGGGCTGCTCTGTGTCTTCATCCTTCTTGGGTCTGCAAGCTTACTACCCCTGACAAGGCGACAGAAATGTTTTTTGGCAATGAACACAATTTATAGATATGCACTCTGCACTCCCTATGCACTCTGCACTCCCTATGCACTCTGCACTCCCTATGCACTCTGCAATCTGCGCTCCCTATTCACTCCCTATGCACTCTGCACTCCCTATGCACTCCCTATGCACTCTGCACTCCCTATGCACTCTGCACTCCCTATGCACTCTGCACTCTGCACTCCCTATGCACTCTGCACTCTGCACTCCCTATGCACTGTGCACTCTTCACTCCCTATGCACTCTTCACTCCCTATGCATTCTGCACTCCCTATGCATTCTGCACTCCCTATGCATTCTGCACTCCCTATGCACTCTGCACTCCCTATGCACTCTGCACTCCCTATGCACTCTGCATTCCCTATGCACTCTGCACTTCCTATGCACTCTGCACTCTGCACTCCCTATGCACTCTGCACTCCATATGCACTCTGCACTCCCTATGCACTCTGCACTCACTATGCACTCTGCACTCCCTATGCACTCTGCACTCCCTATGCACTCTGCACTCTGCACTCCCTATGCACTCTGCACTCCCTATGCACTCTGCACTCCCTATGCACTCTGCACTCCCTATTCACTCTGCACTCCCTATGCACTCCGCACTCTGCACTCCCTATGCACTCTGCACTCCCTATGCACTCTGCACTCCCTATGCACTCTGCATTCCCTATGCACTCTGCAATCTGCGCTCACTATTCACTCCCTATGCACTCTGCACTCCCTATGCGCTCTGCACTCCCTATGCACTCTGCACTCCCTATGCACTCTGCACTCCCTATGCAAGCAGCCACTGCCTGGCACTGAAGCCTGATCTGTGCTGATGTAATCTGCAGGGCTGCTCTGTGTCTTCATCCTTTTTGTGTCTGCAAGCAGCCGCTGCCTGGCACTGAATCTGTGCTGATGTAATCTGCAGGGCTGCTCTGTCTCATCATCTTCTTGGGTATGCAAGCAGCCGCTGCCTGGCACTGAAGCCTGATCTGTGCTGATCTAATCTGCAGGGCTGCTCTGTGTCTTCATCCTTCTTGGGTCTGCAAGCTTACTACCCCTGACAAGGCGACAGAAATGTTTTTTGGCAATGAACACAATTTATAGATTAGGTCCCTGTGTTTACATTTCTCAGCTGCAGCCGCACAACCGTACTTCTTTGGCATTGTAATGTGAACAACAAAAGGGCCCGTAGTTTAAAGAAAAGTGTAGGCTCAGTGCTGAATGTGAACCTGAAATGTAAAGTGGTACGATTTCGTAATTATGTTTATGGACCTGCAGAAGGGGGATGGGTGTAATTACTGCAGACTGGTGTGGCGTGTTAGTATGCGGAAATGAATGGAAGTGAGTGAATGTGTGCAGGCTGCTGGCAACGTACAGAAGGAGATAGGGTTGTCGTTGCAAGATAGAAATAGCATTACGATGATAGATACGAAAGAAATGTAAATGTTAATGTGGCAATTCCTACATTAACATCGATATTCCTTTAAGGGCAGAGATGTATTGTAATTGCATTTATATAGCGCTTACTACCCCTGACAAGGCGACAGAATTTCTTTTTGGCAATGAACACAATTTATGGATTAGGTCCCTGTGTTTACATTTCTCAGCTGCAGCCGCACAACCATACTTCTTTGCATAAGATGGAACTTGAAGGGCGCATTCTCATTGCTGTAGATACGATAGCAATGTAAATCTTAATGTGACAATTCCTACATTAACATCTACATTCCTTTTCGGGCCGAGATATATTGTAATTACATTTATCTAGCGCTTACTACCCCTGACAATGCGACAAAAAACTTTTTGGGAAATGAACACAATTTATGGATTAGGTCCCTGTGTTTAGTTTCTCAGCTGCAGGCGCACAACCGTACTTCTTTGCATAAGATGGAAGCAGAAGGGCGCATTCTCATTGCTAGACCCTACAATGGTCTGCAGTTGTAAGATGGAAGAAGGGGTGGCAGGGAGAGGGCAAAACGCCTTTGCTTAGCTGTGATAGAACTGTGTGTAAGACTCAAGGAGGCATCAATAAACTATCACGCATTGGAGAGACACAGTAAAGTAAAGTATGATCAGCACAGGCAGACGAACATTACACACTGCAGACGAACGCGCGCCTGATACATGCAATGCAATGCTGAATGGTGAACGCGCTCCCACCATCTGGATTGCATTTGGAGGAGCACCCTGACAGCTCCTAATTAAAATTAATGGACTGCCGTGCGCGTAACCACACAGAAAATGCCAACAATGGCGGACGAAAATTATATATAGCCTATCGCGTCAAGGCTACTAAAAAGACAGCACAGCGAAGACGAATCACTATGCAGATGCCATAAAAAAAGCTCGCGCACTAAGGAATGTTTCTGGCCCGAGCCCTAAAGAAACCTTTTTTTTTTTTAGGGCTCGGCCTACGTCACCACGAAGTGGGGCGGAGCTCCGCGCTCCTATTGTTAAAGAAAAATCACTGCAGTAGGGCATGTTGTTATATGGGTATTTGTGTCTAGCTTGGCTTGTTCTGTGAATCACTGCAGTGGGGCATGTTGTTATATGGGTATCTGTGTCTAGCTTGGCTTGTTCTGTGAATCTCTGCAGTAGGGCATGTTGGTATATGGGTATCTGTGTCTAGCTGGGCTTGCTCCGTGAATCTCTGCAGTTGGGCATGCTGTTATAAGGGTATCTGTGTCTAGCTGGGCTTGCTCCGTGAATCTCTACAGTTGGGCATGTTGTTATGAGGGTATCTGTGTCTAGCTGTGCTTGCTCCGTGAATCTCTGCAGTTGGGCATGCTGTTAAAATGGTATCTGTGTCTAGCTGGCCTTGCTCCGTGAATCTCTGCAGTTGGGCATGCTGTTATAAGGGTATCTGTGTCTAGCTGGGCTTGCTCCGTGAATCTCTGCATTTGGGCATGCTGTTATAAGGGTATCTGTGTCTAGCTGGGCTTGCTCCGTGAATCTCTGCAGTTGGGCATGTTGTTATAAAGGTATCTGTGTCTTGCTGGGCTTGCTCCATGAATCCCTGCAGTTGGGCATGCTGTTATAAGGGTATCAGTGTCTAGCTGGGCTTGCTCCGTGAATCTCTGCAGTTGGGCATGCTGTTATAAGGGTATCTGTGTGTAGCTGGGCTTGCTCCGTGAATCTCTGCAGTTGGGTATGCTGTTATAAGGGTATCTGTGTCTAGCTGGGCTTGCTCCGTGAAACTCTACAGTTGGGCATGCTGTTATAAGGGTATCTGTGTCTAGCTGGGCTTGCTCCGTGAATCTCTGCAGTTGGGCATGCTATTATAAGGGTATCTGTGTCTAGCTGGGCTTGCTCCGTGAATCTCTGCAGTTGGGCATGCTGTTATAAGGGTATCTGTGTCTAGCTGGGCTTGCTCCGTGAATCTCTGCAGTTGGGCATGCTGTTATAAGGATATCTGTGTCTAGCTGGGCTTGCTCCGTGAATCACTGCAGTTGGGCATGCTGTTATAAGGGTATCTGTGTCTAGCTGGGCTTGCTCCGTGAATCACTGCAGTTGGGAATGCTGTTATAAGGGTATCTGTGTCTAGCTGGGCTTGCTCCGAGAATCACTGCAGTTGGGCATGCTGTTATATGGGTATCTGTGTCTAGCTGGGCTTGCTCCGTGAATCTCTGCAGTTGGGCATGCTGTTATAAGGGTATCTGTGTCTAGCTGGGCTTGCTCCGTGAATCTCTGCAGTTGGGCATGCTGTTATAAGGGTATCTGTGTCTAGCTGGGCTTGCTCCGTGAATCTCTGCAGTTGGGCATGTTGTTATAAGGGTATCTGTGTCTAGCTGGGCTTGCTTCATGAATCTCTGCAGTAGGACATGCTGTATGTATGGATTTAGCTGGGCATGCTGCATGGATGGCTGAAGTTGGACATGCAGCGTGGATGGCTTTAGCTGGGCATGCTGCGTGGATGGCTATAGTTGGACATGCAGTGTTGATGGCTGAATTTGGACATGCAGCGTGGATGGCTTTAGCTGGGCATGCTGCGTGGATGGCTGAAGGTGGACATGCAGCATGGATGGCTTTAGCTGGGCATGCAGCATGGATGGCTTTAGCTGGGCATGCAGCATGGATGGCTTTAGCTGGGCATGCTGCATGGATGGCTGAAGGTGGACATGGAGCATGGATAGTATTTCCTGGTTCTCAGAGAATTACTTTTAAGGTTTTCACCCTTGCTTTTAAGGCCCTTCATTCGATTGGCCCGAAATATATCGGGAAGCGTATGGCCTTCTACGCGCCTAGGAGGATTCTACGGTCAGCCTTGTAGGCCAAAGCCGTTGTTCCCCCAATTAGACGCGCACGTATTGGAGGTCGCTCCTTTCGATACCTGGCACCTCGGTGCTGGAATGAGCTCCCCGTTTCCCTAAGAAAAGCCAACAGTCTGTTCTCTTTCAGAAAGGAGTTGAAGACCTGGCTTTTCTCTCAATAATTTTCTTTCGGCCCTCTGTGAGTTGCTGTGTTGTGTACTCTTTCCCAGTTCTCTTTGCCAAAGCGCCGGGACACTCCTTGGAGTAGCCGTGCGCTATATAAGAGACCTTATAACATAACATAACATAACATAACATGCAGCATGGATGGCTGAAGGTGGACATGCAGCGTGGATGGCTTTAGCTGGGCATGCTGCGTGGATGGCTTTAGCTGGGTATACTGCATGGATGTTTTAGCTGGGCATGCTGCATGGATGGCTTTAGCTGGGCATGCTGCATGGATGCTTTAGCTGGGCATGCTGCATGGATGGCTATAGTTGGACATGCAGCGTGGATGGCTTTAGTTGGGCATGCTGCATGGATGCTTTAGCTGGGCATGCTGCATGGATGGCTATAGTTGGACATGCAGCGTGGATGGCTTTAGCTGGGCATGCTGCATGGATGCTTTAGCTGGGCATGCTGCATGGATGGCTGGAGTTGAACATGCAGCGTGGATGGCTTTAGCTGGGCATGCTGCGTGGATGGCTGAAGTCGGACATGCTGCATGGATGGATGAAGTTGGACATGCTGCATGGATGGCTTTAGCTGGGCATGCTGCATGGATGGCTGAAGTTGGACATGCTGCTTGGATGGCTGAAGTTGGACATGCTGCATTGATGGCTGGAGTTGGACATGCTGCATGGATGGCTGGAGTTGGACATGCTGCATTGATGGATGAAGTTGGACATGCTGCTTGGATGGCTGAAGTTGGACATGCTGCATTGATGGCTGGAGTTGGACATGCTGCATGGATGGATGAAGTTGGACATGCTGCATGGATGGCTGGAGTTGGACATGCTGCATTGATGGATGAAGTTGGACATGCTGCTTGGATGGCTGAAGTTGGACATGCTGCATGGATGGATGAAGTTGGACATGCTGCTTGGATGGATGAAGTTGGACATGCTGCATGGATGGCTGGAGTTGGAAATGCTGCATTGATGGCTGGAGTTGGACATGCTGCATGGATGGCTGGAGTTGGAAATGCTGCGTGGATGGCTTTAGCTGGGCATGCTGCTTGGATGGCTGAAGTTGGACATGCTGCATTGATGGCTGGAGTTGGACATGCTGCATGGATGAATGAAGTTGGACATGCTGCATGGATGGCTGGAGTTGGACATGCTGCATTGATGGATGAAGTTGGACATGCTGCTTGGATGGCTGAAGTTGGACATGCTGCATGGATGGATGAAGTTGGACATGCTGCTTGGATAGATGAAGTTGGACATGCTGCATGGATGGCTGGAGTTGGAAATGCTGCGTGGATGGCTTTAGCTGGGCATGCTGCCTGGATGGCTTTAGCTGGGCATGCTGAATGGCTGGCTGGAGTTGGACATGCAGCATGTACGGCTGGAGTTGGCCATGCTCTATAAAGGTAGCTGGGCATGCTGCATGGATAGCTGTTGCTGAATGTTCCGTATTGGTATCTAGAGTTAGTCATGTTGTATGGATGGCTTTTGTGAGCAGAATAGTGTATGGATGGCTGTTTCCAGTACATGCTCAACAGATGGCTGTACGAGGAATGCTGTAGTTGGGCATGCTGGATGTATGTGACTTATTGTTTATGCTCTGTAAATTACAGTGGCTTGACATACTCAACAGATGGCTGTAGAAGAAATCCTGTAGTTGGCTGTAGATGACTTTAGTTGGTTGGTTTGTAGAGATGCCCCCTGAAAGCCAACCAACCCTGGTGTGGTCTCTGACTGGCTTTAGGCTACCTGACACCACCAGACATGTTTCTGGACCCCTGGGTCAAGAGCCCCTGCTCTCTGGGACCAGAAACAAAGCCTATCCTGTGCACAGGTGTCATCTCCTTCCCTAGAATGAGCACAGTGCTTTCGAGGGAAGCTTTAAAGGCCTTGCTACCTTTGTAATGTGACCACAGCCTCTGCTGCTGCCAGCAGCAGACAGCCCCTGGGTTCAAACCTCCACTTTTGGCAGGAGAATCGGCAGGAAAACTTAGTGTGAATAGGAGGTGTGCCCACCTTCGCCAACCCCACCCCTCAGGTGCTGGAGGCGAAATGAAGCACATTCCTTAGTGCCCAACATCTTGAAGATGGTGGGACTTTTTCCATCAGGGCTAGGAACATGCCCCCCTCTCACAGGAGGGAGGCATAATAGTAGGTGTAGACATCCCAGATAAAATGCCCATTGGTCCCCACCTGTCACTCCCCTGTAACACCCCTAAATCTAGTATATTAGGTGGCACCCCAGACCCTGAAAACAGATCTACGATAAACTAAGAAGCCCGGACTCTGAAGAGCCGCACTAGCACAAGAGAAGGACCAGTGACTGACTCTGCGCCAGCCCTCCCGGCCTGTCTGCTCCCTTTTGCATCTGCTACAAAAAGTCAACTTGTCCTGCAGGCACAGTGACCTCCAAAGCCCTGGGAGGACTGACTGCCTTCGATAAAGACTCTAAATCTCCCGTGGACAGCAGACCTGTTCAGAAGAAACCATCCACAAAGAAAAAGAACTCTGTCCTGAGGAAACGCAACTCACCTCTGGATCCACCTCTGCACTCGAGGCCCACGGCCCGAGTCTCAGCGGCCCAGCAGTCCTGCGAAGGTTCCCCAGTGCTTCTGAGCATGAGTCCACCATGAGCTGACCCCTACGGATGCCACCTCGAAAACTGCAGCCTAAACTTGAGGACTCTCCCAGGCTGCGACCGACCTGGTCAGCTGTTTTTCAATGCTTAAGGACACCCCTGCACCCGAAGCCCCTGGGCCTTGGGAATCCTGACCGACGGTGTCTCCACGTCCCCTCGCATCTCCACTTACCTGGCCAGATGTGGGTTTTCCTTGCCCGACCTCCTGGCCTGAGCCTGCAGCCTTTCTTCAACCTCAAGCTCCCTTATTGAATTGCATTAGGCCCCCGACGCTGTGTTGGCACTCTGCACCGGGCCGCCCCTGTGCTGCTGAGGGTGTATGTTTGGTGCTGCCTTGGGGCCACTCTTGTACTTATCTTAACTCCAGGAGATTTACCCCTCACACCCCGTCACTCACCTGTGAGCAGCACATCTTCCAGAACCCCCAGTCTACATTGCTTATCATTGGGCAACGACCCTGAATCTGACCTCTGCACTCGGCCGCCCCTGTGCCGCTGGTGGTGCAGTTTTGGTGCCAATCTGAACCTTGCCTGGTCCTAATCTGAAACCTCAAAGACTGAACCAGTAAGTCATCTACTTGCCTGAAAAAACACATTCTTGTTTCCTTCCCTAGGTTAAAATTGCAAAGCTTGAAAATTGCACTATGTTCACTTTTTAAAGTATTAAGTATTTTTCCTGAAAAACATATTCACCTTTATGCGAATATTTTGTTTTTAAACATTTTGAAAGAAGCTTATTTTTATAAAATTGGTGTGAATCTCCTTTTTAAGTTGTCTGTCATTTATAAGTCACTGTGTACATAACAAATGTCTCACCCTCCTCTGTGTTAGGCCTATGGCAGCCCGACCACACTGCTACAAATAGAGCACTTTGGGTTTACATTGAGCCCTGCACACTTCTGGGGCAATGTCTGGACTCTCTGCACGCTATCACCACTTAGTGGTATACCATATACAGATCCAGCTTCCTACATTCCTGTTAAATTGTCTTTACATTGGGGAAGGTAGGCCCCCCTCAGCTCCCAAATACATGTGAAGGGGGTGGGCGGTGATCTGAGGAGGGAGCCTCATTCACTTCACTTCAGAAAAGCCTCTAAACGCCAACCTCATTTGGAGTGGTAAGTAGAAAATTGGGCTTTGGAAAGAGAAATGCGAGCAAAATTGCAATGTTTGAATTATTAAATAAATGAACCTGAAAATGAACGGTAACAATAAATCAACATTTTTGTTCAGATTTCTAAGACACTATATGCCCATGGCCAAAGTCCCTTAGACATTTTACCTCACTGTCTTAGAAAGTCGTTTGAATTCCATACCTAACACTGTACACACTTTTGTTCTTTTTCTTTTTAAAAATGCAATAAGCCCCCTCCCCCCACCCACCTTCAGAGCCTGACCTTGCCCCGCCTCCAATTTCAATTCAGAGTTTAGGCAACCGTGCAATGAATTACTCAGCAAATATATGCACTTCCACAACGTGTTTTTGGTCTCCTGGGAGTTGTGAATATATCTTTGTTTTTATTATTTTTGTGAGAAAATGTCATTATTGCTAGAGGGTGGTGCTCAGCTGAAAATAATGGAAGTTTGGGCCTAAATGAGAATAACACGGCTCTGACCTCAAGGTGGCGCCCTCTCCTTTGATAAAAACGTGCACATAAACTCATAGTTCAAACATCTTTGACACTGGCACGTTCAGAGCTGCTCTTGTCTCATAGTTGTGTCCTAGAACCCGTGACACCGGCAATCTCTGCAGACTTGTTTCGTTTGCTGTGGTTCATTGTTACATTGTTTTCAGGGCACAAGTCCTAAATAAAGAAGTGGGGGGACGCTCAGAGACAGGATGTGACGTCACGACAGGAAGTGACGTCACGAAAGGTAAAAAACAGAAATACAGTAATTAAAATTGGAATGTGATACTTGGTACTGCCAGTGTGCCACTCTAGTGGAATCCAGTTCGTAGTAACTTTGTTATAAACACTGTTATTAGCTACATCAGTTTGATGAAGCGAGTTTCAAATTTAGGGGACTCCAGAACCATCTAAGGCTCCGCTCCTTAACACTATCATAAGTGTTTTGTTTTTTTAAACAACTATAGTATCTTAATGTCTTGCAGAATCTTACTTTGAACGAATAGCCGGAATTTTCCTTAGGGGGGGATGTGGCAACATTACTTGTGAAACTGTGATTGAGTTCAAATAAAACCTTTTATTTGTGGGTTATAAACTAGTCTTCTTTGTTTGACCGACTAGCAAATGATGCTGCAGGGACTCCTCTTTTGCCTAAGTCAATAATGACTACAAATGACTGTTTCTGAGGGATCTTTATAGTCTACATTCTCTTTGAAACTGTCCGAGGCAAGTTCATCTTTTTCAACGTCTTCTTAATGAGTTGTATGTCTCGGGCAGACTGGGAACTCTGGAATTAAAAAATGCAACAACGCAGATGGAGTTTTCCCACGGGTGTGTAAGGTCGTTGCGTTCAGAACCACTTTGTCAGCCTCTGTCTGCCTCGTTTGGCTCAGGGTCCGAAGAAGCCCGCAGAGGTGGGGCCCATCATTGTGAAGTTGTGGTTTGGTTGGTAAAAGGCTCAGGGCCAGTAGCAGCTCGCCCCTGGGTATATGGGGGGAGGGGGTGAATGAAGTCACGGGAAGAGAGGAGTGAGGGGACGAGAAATGGGGAAAGGATGCGCGCCTCATAGTTAAGAAAGTGTGAAGGCTCAAAGGGGGTGGGGTCGTGAGCAGGTCATGAACAGATCGCGGGGGGGGGAGGGGGAGCTTCTGCGAGAGGGGAGAGCGGGGCACAGACTTCAGGAGAGGGAGCATGAGATGGGTAGCGAGTGAGTGGGCAGGGGAGGGTGATGGGAGGGGTGGAGAGAGGAGGAAGCAGGATGCGCAGAGTACGTCAAGGTTCGGAGATCGGCGGTGCGCCGGTCCGGTAAGTAACACCATCATTGTCCAGTCCAGCTTTTGGTCAGGGGGGACGGCGTCCACCCTGTAAGATACGTTAAAATAAGTGGGGGGACGCCGTCCACCCGCGTGGTACCCCGACTCGAGCCCTGATTGTTTTCATGTTCACAAAAATGGAGCCAACGACATGATACCTCCATTTAGGTGGGAACCTGCAGCGCTCAATGACGTCGATTCGTCAAAATGGCGCCCTATGACATCACGGGCTGACGCCTTGTCCCACGCTTGGCCTGTTAAATACTTCCTGTTTGCTGCTGAGCGCTCATCGGAAGTGTAAGGGGTGAAGCCAGCCTCAGCCTGCATGTCTGATGAGGGGTAACCATGGTTACCAGGTGGTACCCAGGACTCAATCCAGGTGATGGCCAGAGATGTACCATTTCACCTAGTGATTGTCGGTGCTCAATTTGTAAAATATGTCGATAAACAAATAGGTGCGGGAGCCCGAAGATTTTCCTGAGAGGTCTTCGGTGCTGTTTGTTGCCAAGGCTCCCTTTTAACAGGTCTCCCCGGTCCCACCTCACTTTTTCTTCCACCAACCCACACTGTCGCTTTATCTCAGCCCTACAGGTTCTTTTTTCATCTCTGCTTTTACATGTTGTCATGGTTTTCCTGCCTTCCTCTTCTTCCTTCTTTCTCCATATTCTGCATTTTCAGTCCCCTCATTTTAATGGGTGTTGCAGGTGGTGGCCACTACTTATTTTTCCTCAACCTACTGTGCCCTGGAGCACAAAAGGGGGGGAGGAAGGAAGGCGAGAAAGAAGAAAACACTCATCAAGGGAGAAAGCAGGAATGAAAAAGAACCTGTAAGGGTGAGGTAAAGAGGCAGTGAGTGCTGGTGGTGAAAGAAAGAGGCATGAGGGGGAATCAAGGCCAGGCAGCCTCTGTATTCATGAGATAAAGAGACAGGAAGTGTAGGGTGGTGGAAGAAAGAGGCATGAGGTGGAATCAAGACCAGGCAGCCTCAGTATTCATGAGATAAAGAGACAGGAAGTGTAGGGTGGAGGAAGAAAGAGGCATGAGGTGGAATCAAGACCAGGCAGCCTCGGTATTCATGAGATGAAGAGACAGGAAGTGTAGGGGTGGAAGAAAGAGGCAGGAGGTGGAATCAAGACCAGGCAGCCTCATTATTCATGAGATAAAGAGACAGGAAGTGTAGGGGTGGAAGAAAGAGGCATGAGGTGGAATCAAGACCAGACAGCCTCGGTATTCATGAGATAAAGAGACAGGAAGTCAGTGGTGGATAAAAAAAAAAGGCATGAGGTGGAATCAAGACGGTGCAGCCATGGTTTCGGCACACCAACCTTCGCTAGCATCAGCCATGTGATTCTGAGTAAAACCCAGCACTTATTCTTTTAGAAATTAAGCTCTGCTTTATCTCTGATGCCTGAGACGTCTGATTTTGAAATATCAGTCTAATTCACCAAATATCAGTGCCAGTGCCCAGCACCTGCAAACACCAGCACAAATTAAGCCTTCCTCAGTACGACCTTCTCCATTTATGAATCTGCATCCTTGTATAGGTATGTGGTAATGAGATTCAGATAGAATTGCTCAAGTGCATCATGAATCTGTGACCCGTTCCCTTCATATCTGCTCTAGCGCTCACCTTAGTGAGTAGGACTCAAGGCAAAATGTGTAAAGTTTAGATGTTTTTGTCTTCTTTTCAAATTTGCTCCTGAGAAAACCTTAGGGAAATTAAATGCAGTGGGTGTGGCTTAATGGCGAGAGCTGCAGACTTTGACGGTGGGATCCAAATTCGACTCAACATCCTGTGATTCTGGGCAAATCACTCAAATTCCCTGCGCCTACCAAAAATGAACGTGTCCTTGTGTAATGTAACTGGTGCTCATGTAAAGCTCTGTAATACCTTCGGGTTGACTTTGTGTTATAAACAAAAGTGCAACAACAACAAAAATAATCCGTAAACGACCATTCGCGACAGAAGCCCGCCAAGCCATGTATTTATACCAGACGAAGAGCATGTTACTTATAATAGAAACCCATCAAAGCATGCAAATAAAGACTTGTGAAACATGATATATTACCTCTGGTAATGAGTTTTTTAGTCAAGCAAACTAAATTACATCGTTATCTGACACGGTTAAGATCGAACATTCACAATAAAGATGGCGTGAGGTGTCGCTGATGTTACTCAATTACCTTCGTTCATAAAAAATTAACAAGGTGACAGACAGATACAATGAATTTTCTACAAGAACATATTTGACGACTGCTCCTGCGCCTTAAACAGGTGTTATTATAGACAATATTTAATATATTTGCAAACATGGCACTAACATTAGCAGACATATTAAATATTGTTTATTTGTTTATGGCAGCAGTAACACTAGGATGGTTTGGAGAGCATTGTACTCAGAATGAGCAATGCTGGAAACTGAGACTCCCCTGTGGTTTCCCATAGTCTGGTGCACTAGAGTAATAAAACACACAATATGATGGACGGAATGTTGCACAATGGCAAAACATTCACCCCCAGTCACAGATCTGGGTTTAATCTCACCAAGCCACCCCAGTTCAGACATGGCCAATTGTGCAACATTCCGTCCATCATCTTGTGTGTTTTGCTGTTCGCCCTATGTGGGACGGGTATGCCCGACGTGGGTCCTGTGCTCACTATGCCACTGGAGTCAAGCTATCCTGGCTGACGAAGGCTGATAGCCAGAAACCGGTCCTAGGATGCTTGATTCCGGTCCAGGGAAGACATGGCTTGGCAGTTCGGGCTGGACTGTTCCCATGAGGCACAGGGTCAAGACTGATTGGCATATGGCCATGTCTGAACTGGGGTGGCTTGGTGATCAAAATAATGATGGATTAAACCCAGATCTGTGACTGGGGGTGAATGTTTTGCCATTGTGCAACATTCCGTCCATCATCTTGTGTGTTTTGCACTAGAATTATGTCACTATGCAGCGTCTTTACACAAGATATTGTTCTCCACGTATACTATCAAAAGTGAACGCAAACTCTGCATACGGAATTCAGTGAAGCTCCTAACACTTTGCAAAAGTTAACTGGTCATCTTTCCCCTCTTGATTGGTCTGTTCAGATTCTAAAGTGTGGGAATATTAACCAGAGGGTGTTAATATATTTAGTATATGGACACAGGGGTGTACTTGTGTCTAGAGTAGGAAACACTTAAGGTAAGTGCTGACTCCCTGAGCACAACCTTAGAAAACGAAGAACGTTTTATGACTGATTGTCAATAAAATTCAAATCCAATTTGTGATGAATTGCTTCTTCTTTTATTCACTGTTGTTTTTCCACATGAATAAATTTGATTGCTTTATCATGGTCGATCAATTCATATGTCACATTTTACTCTTGATAAATTCATCGTCACCCAATGCATTTCGGACAAATTGTCCTTCATCAGGGGTATTCTGCAAATAATATAAACATAATGTATGTATGATCCCACAGGAAATGAACGATATACATGCATCAAAAACATAAGTTAAAACATTCAGGTATGGTTGCGTGCAGGTTGAAATAAACAGAGTTAATGTGCATATAAGGTGAAACTAAACAAGGTGTGTTAAAAAAATGATTCGTGCATGTTCACAGGAAAAACCAAAATATCAAAAGTATCGTGTACCTAATGGAGGGCCACCCCCAAAGAAGAATTAAGGTACGTGCATAATCGATGGTGTGCAAACGTTTTCAAACAAATAGCAGATGAGCCGGTGCAAATATCGATCTGTGCAATGATGATAACCCAAAGCGTGTATTCACTCGTGACTCGCCAAAAGGAGTTCGCGGTTGATGTTACATGATCAATAAAATGTTTTAGTTCCCAATGCACAACGTGCTAACGCAGCAATTATCAAAAGCGACAAAGCTTAAACAAAATGTAAAACGCTATGCGGACAACGTTGATGCGGAACTTACTGATGGTGCAGCGTGGACTCGCGCGTCTACTCCATGCGTCTACAGCCGTGTGTGTGTGTCAAATATACGGAAGTGCACCCACCTGAAATCATGTGTATAGAAAGAGGACACCGAAGTGGCGGCCATATTGTAATGGTCAAAAACTGATCTAGTGTGCGATTAAAATGAGAACATGTTTGAAATACATGAAATTAATTAAATGATGCATCATAATTAGAACAAAAATCCTCATTTACAGGTAACATAAAAACTCCATACGATCATTTAAACCCAATGGTTTGGTGGATTGTAAAAATGTAATCCAATGATTTTCACGTTGCAGCAAAAAGTTATTGTTGTCCTTGTCTTCTCGCTTTGTCACCACTTCAACAGCAGCGAATCTAAGTTGACTGATGTTGTGTCTTTTTTCTTTGAAATGTGTCGCCAAGCTGGATTTAGCATTTTCAGTTCTTATATTGCTTTTATGTTCATTAATGCGTATTTTCAACTTTCGTGAGGTCTTTCCAGTGTAGACCAATCCACATGGGCATTTAACAATGTAGATCACATTTTCAGTGTCACACGTCGCATTCAATTTCAATTTGATGTCAGTGCCTTTTATTGGATGTTTTAAAACCGATCCTTTTATCAAATTATTGCAATTTTTGCAATTGAGGCAAGGTTGGTTCCTTTGAACATGGTAGAGGTGGTTCGTTTTGGTTGTTTAATGATTTCTTTTATGTTTTTTCCCCTTTTGTACGCAAACAAAGGTTGTTCCTCAAAAAGTTGTTTAAAATCTGGTTCTGTGCTGATAATCGACCAGTGTAACTTTTTGCTGCAACGTGAAAATCATTGGATTAAATTTTTACAATCCACCAAACCATTGAGTTTAAATGATCGTATGGAGTTTTTATGTTACCTGTAAATGAGGATTTTTGTTCTAATTATGATGCATCATTTAATTAATTTCATGTATTTCAAACATGTTCTCGTTTTAATCGCACACTAGATCAGTTTTTGACCATTACAATATGGCCACCACTTCGGTGTCCTCTTTCTATACACATGATTTCAGGTGGGTGCACTTCCGTATATTTGACACACACACACGGCTGTAGACGCATGGAGTAGACGCGCGAGTCCACGCTGCACCATCAGTAAGTTCCGCATCAACGTTGTCCGCATAGCGTTTTACATTTTGTTTAAGCTTTGTCGCTTTTGATAATTGCTGCGTTAGCACGTTGTGCATTGGGAACTAAAACATTTTATTGATCATGTAACATCAACCGCGAACTCCTTTTGGCGAGTAACGAGTGAATACACGCTTTGGGCTATCATCATTGCACAGATCGATATTTGCACCGGCTCATCTGCTATTTGTTTTAAAACGTTTGCACACCATCGATTATGCACGTCACTTAATTCTTCTTTGGGGGTGGCCCTCCGTTAGGTACACGATACTTTTGATATTTTGGTTTTTCCTGTGAACATGCACGAATCATTTTTTTAACACACCCTGTTTAGTTTCACCTTATATGCACATTAACTCTGTTTATTTCAACCTGCACGCAACCATACCTGAATGTTTTAACTTATGTTTTTGATGCATGTATATCGTTTATTTCCTGTGGGATCATACATACATTATGTTTATATTATTTGCAGAATACCCCTGATGAAGGACAATTTGTCCGAAATGCATTGGGTGACGATGAATTTATCAAGAGTAAAATGTGACATATGAATTGATCGACCATGATAAAGCAATCAAATTTATTCATGTGAAAAACAACAGTGAATAAAAGAAGAAGCAATTCATCACAAATTGGATTTGAATTTTATTGACAATCAGTCATAAAACGTTCTTCGTTTTCTAAGGTTGTGCTCAGGGAGTCAGCACTTACCTTAAGTGCTGCGGACACTATTTGCATTTCAACACCTTCTGTCAGGGGGTGATATCTTTGAAGCACACCACAGCTATTCATTTTTGATTCAGAGCGGCAGTGCGCAATCCAAAACCCCCTCTTACAGTAGGAAACAGACTTCATTATCTGCCACAAAATGTTTTTTCAAAGTGGCTTTCATTTAATTTCTTATTTTCATCTCAAAGTTCTCAACATAGTAGGGCACTTGGAATATAGAAACATCTCTTACATTTTATACCTCTTGGAGCTTAATTTGTAAAATAAAATAAGTTCAAGGGCCCTTCTAGGGGGCCACTGCAGCCTGCACCACCCATTGTCCCTGTTAGCGCTACCAATGAGAGTACCAATACAACGACTGGCCTCTGTACCCCTAAAAGTGTGACAATTCAGATTATTCCAGGACACCCAAAGCTAGAATAATGGTGTGAGCAGCAGGTATTGTTAATTTGTATTGACTTATTATAAACTGTTGTGCTCATCTCAAAATTAGACCGACAGCGCCACCATGTGGTGGACTGTCATTAAAGCTGGTGCTGGCAGTTAACTGTCGGTGCAGAGTACTGGAAAATACTGGCTCAAATTAAGCACTGCAGTCTTGTCAGTCTTAAATCCTCTAGTGAGGCACTCATATAATAAAAATATAACAGACGGTGTTCTTCTGCAGGATCGGTTATTAATTAGAAGGGTGTTTTCAGAAGAGAGAACTGCTACTCTAGAGTACACTAAAGTAAGAAGTAAGGGGCAGACGATCATTGTTCCCAAGGAGAGAGGGAGACTGAAGAGAACTTCAGCACAGTAATGATGTCATCGGGGATCTACTATACGGATGGAGAAAGGAATTGAATTGAAATAACATTTATATAGCACATGGCTACCCGGAAGCATCCCAGCGCTAGTAGTAGCAGTAATGAGAGATTTCACCCGTTAGGGGAAAAGCAGTTTTTAGCAATTTGCGAAAGGCAAGGTGGTTGGATTCTACACGCAGGTAGGGAGGAAGGGCGTTCCAGAGTCTGGTCGCGTTAAAAGAGAATTGCCGACCCCCGCTTTTAGCTTTCCTGATCCTAGGGACAATGACAAGATTCATAGTTTTAGACCGAAGGCTTCTGTTGGGCTGATAGAACTGGATAGTGCTATGAAGGACGGATCAAAATTACATTTCTGTGAATATGAAGAAGCCCTTGTATTTGCTGGGAGGGGAAAGGTGACCGTGGCCGCATTATGACCTCTGAAACGAACATATCCTTTGAGTATAACTAACTTTACTACTCTGCAGTCTCAGCCACTGAGGCTGGCCCAACCTGCCGTTGAGCTTATCGACAACAAAACTACACCCCAACCTGCAGAACCACTTCTTTTTATGGCAATGTCAGCACAACCTTTGTGACAATCAAATGCTGCTGCTGTTGTTCACAAATGCAAGATGGTAAATCTTGGCAGATGCCCAGGGGAATGCCCTGGGATACCAGCTGAGCCCAGACCAAGGAAGCTACAGAGCGGTGAACCTGGTCGCCGCACCATATACTGGGATATACATGTAACACTCTATCTGCCTCAATGCAACTATGTATCAGTCTCAGTATAACAGTATGCCTGCTTCAGCGTAATCCTTGGTCTGCCTCATTATAACCAGGTCTTCCTCAAGGTGACTCTGTATCTACCTCAATGTAACTGTGTGCTTGCCTCAAAGTAACTGTGTATCTACCTCAATGTAACTGTGTGCCTGCCTCAAAGTAACTCTGCATCTACATCAATGTAACTGTGTGCCAGCCTCAATGTAACTCTGTATCTACCTCAATGTAACTTAGTGCCTGCCCCATGTAACTCTGTATCTACCTCACTAAAACTATGTATATACCTCAATTTAACTGTGTGCCTGCCTCAATGTAACTCTGTATCTAATTCAATGTAACTGTGTGCCTGCCTCAATGTAACTCTGTATCTAACTCAATGTAACTGTGTGCCTGCCTCAATGTAACTCTGTATCTACCTCAATGTAACTTAGTGCCCGCCCCATGTAACTCTGTATCTACCTCACTAAAACTATGTATATACCTCAATTTAACTGTGTGCCTGCCTCAATGTAACTCTGTATCTAACTCAATGTAACTGTGTGCCTGCCTCAATGTAACTCTGTATCTAACTCAATGTAACTGTGTGCCTGCCTCAATGTAACTCTGTATCTACCTCAGTGAAACCATGTGAATACCTCAACTTAACTAGATCTGTCCCAATACCACCATGACTGTAGTGCCTAATTTGAGCAGGTGCTTGTGGTGAGGCCCATTAGCACTCATCTTTTTAAGACTGGCACTTACATTTCACCACCCCACTTTGACCCAGAACAAGAGAGACGAAGGCAGCAAAGAGGAAGGAAGAATGAAGAGAAAGACAGAAGGACAGCAACAAAGCAAATGTATGGATGAAAAAGATCCTGCAGGAGTGAGGGAAGGAGTCAGGGAGGGTATGTTGGTAGTCGAAGGAGGCATGAGGTGGATTCGAGATTAGATAGCTTTGGTACTCAGCAACCCCCACATTTGGCAGTGATGCCATAAGACCTCTAAGAAAAATATAGGCCCTGGCGCTTGCTCTTTTACAAATTAGGCTTTTCACGGCTGTATCTCTACCTCAATGAAACGGGGTATTTATCTCAACGTCACAGTGTATCTACCTCAAAGGTTGCCTGCACTTGTTCTACCTCGCGCCTCTTTCTTCCTCCACCCTACACTTCCTGTATCTTTATCTCATGAATAGCGAGGCTGCCTGGTCTTGATTCCACCTCATGCCTCTTTCTTCCACCCCCTACACTTCCTGTCTCTTTATCTCATGAATACCGAGGCTGCCTGGTCTTGATTCCACCTCATGCCTCTTTCTTCCATCACCCTACACTTCCTGTCTCTTTATCGCATGAATACTGAGGCTGCCTGGTCTTGATTCCGCCTCTTTCCTCCATCACCCTTCACTTCCTGTCCTTTTATCTCATGAATACCGAGGCTGCCTGGTCTTTATTCAACCTAATGCCTCTTTCTTCCACCCCCTACACTTCCTGTTTCTTTATCTCATGAATACCGATGCTGCCCGGTCTTGATTCCACCTCATGCCCCTTTCTTCCACCACCCTACACTTCCTGTCCTTTTATCTCATGAATACCGACGCTGCCCGGTCTTGATTCCACCTCATGTCTCTTTTTTCCACCCCCTACACTGTCTCTTTATCTCATGAACACTGAGGCTGCCTGGTCTTGATTCCACCTCATGCCCCTTTCTTCCACCACCCTTCACTTCCTGTCCTTTTATCTCATGAATACCGAGGCTGCCTGGTCTTGATTCCACCTCATGTCTCTTTCTTCCACTCCCTACACTTCATGTCTTTTTATTTAATGAATACAGAGGCTGCCTGGTCTTGATTCCACCTCATGCCTCTTTCTTCCACCCCCTACACTTCCTGTCTATCTCATGAATACCGAGGCTGCCTGGTCTTGATTCCACCTCATGCCTCTTTCTTCCACTCCCTACACTTCATGTCTTTTTATTTAATGAATACAGAGGCTGCCTGGTCTTGATTCCACCTCATGCCTCTTTCTTCCACCCCCTACACTTCCTGTCTATCTCATGAATACCGAGGCTGCCTGGCCTGGATTTCACCTCATGTCTCTTTCTTCCGCCCCCTACACTTCCTGTCTCTTTATCTCATGAATACCGAGGCTGCCTGGTCTTGATTCCACCTCATGCCTCTTTCTTCCACCATCCTACACTTCCTGTCCTTTTATCTCATGAATACTGAGGCTGCCTGGTCTTGATTCCACCTCACGCCTCTTTCTTCCACCACCCTACACTTCCTGTCCTTTTATCTCATGAATACTGAGGCTGCCTGGTCTTGATTCCACCTCACGCCTCTTTCTTCCACCCCCTACACTTCCTGTCTCTTTATCTCATGAATACTGAGGCTGCCTGGTCTTGATTCCACCTCATGCCTCTTTCTTCCACCCCCTACACTTCCTGTTTCTTTATCTCATGAATACCGATGCTGCCCGGTCTTGATTCCACCTCATGCCCCTTTCTTCCACCACCCTACACTTCCTGTCCTTTTATCTCATGAATACCGACGCTGCCCGGTCTTGATTCCACCTCATGTCTCTTTTTTCCACCCCCTACACTGTCTCTTTATCTCATGAACACTGAGGCTGCCTGGTCTTGATTCCACCTCATGCCCCTTTCTTCCACCACCCTTCACTTCCTGTCCTTTTATCTCATGAATACCGAGGCTGCCTGGTCTTGATTCCACCTCATGTCTCTTTCTTCCACTCCCTACACTTCATGTCTTTTTATTTAATGAATACAGAGGCTGCCTGGTCTTGATTCCACCTCATGCCTCTTTCTTCCACCCCCTACACTTCCTGTCTATCTCATGAATACCGAGGCTGCCTGGTCTGGATTTCACCTCATGTCTCTTTCTTCCGCCCCCTACACTTCATGTCTTTTTATTTAATGAATACAGAGGCTGCCTGGTCTTGATTCTACCTCACGCCTCTTTCTTCCACCACCCTACACTTCCTGTCTCTTTATCTCATGAATACCGAGGCTGCCTGGCCTTGATTTCACCTCATGCCTCTTTCTTCCACCACCCTACACTTCCTGTCTCTTTATCTCATAAATACCGAGGCTGCCTGGTCTTGATTCCACCTCACGCCTCTTTCTTCCACCACCCTACACTTCCTGTCTCTTTATCTCATGAATACTGAGGCTGCCTGTTCTTGATTCCACCTCATGCTTCTTTCTTCCTCCACCCTACACTTCCTGTCTCTTTATCTCATGAATACCGAGGCTGCCTGTTCTTGATTCCACCTCATGCCTCTTTCTTCCACCACCCTACACTTCCTGTCTCTTTATCTCATGAATACCGAGGCTGCCTGGTCTTGATTCCACCTCATGTCTCTTTCTTCCACTCCCTACACTTCATGTCTTTTTATTTAATGAATACAGAGGCTGCCTGGCCTGGATTCCACCTCACGCCTCTTTCTTCCACCCCCTACACTTCCTGTCTCTTTATCCATGAATACCGAGGCTGCCTGGTCTTGATTCCACTTCATGTCTCTTTCTTCCACTCCCTACACTTCATGTCTTTTTATTTAATGAATACAGAGGCTGCCTGGTCTTGATTCCACCTCATGCCTCTTTCTTCCTCCATCCTACACTTCCTGTCTCTTTATCTCATGAATACCGAGGCTGCCTGGCCTGGATTCCACCTCACGCCTCTTTCTTCCACCCCCTACACTTCCTGTCTCTTTATCCATGAATACCGAGGCTGCCTGGTCTTGATTCCACCTCATGCCTCTTTCTTCCTCCATCCTACACTTCCTGTCTCTTTATCTCATGAATACTGAGGCTGCCTGGACTTGATTCCACCTTACCAGGGGAGGCTCCTCCATGTGGGCGGAGGAGTGTCGCCCCACTTCTTTCTTGCAGTGCAAAAAGCAGAAACATAAAATGGTATTATAAACACCATTTTATGTTTCTGCTTCTAGCACTGCGAGAAAGCAGAAGGGTCTGGTTGGTGGCGGGCGGGTGGGCGGTCCTGCTCTAGGGCATGGGAGGAGTGGCTTGCCCACTCCGAGAGCGCTGACTGGTCGGGCCCAGGGCCGACCAAACCAGTCCTGTGCGCTCTCCCTTTTCTCCATGTAGGCTGCATGGAGAAAATGGCCTCCCCATAGATGCCTGTGTAGTCGGCATCCAAGCCAATCACACCGCTGACATTGCAGCGCTGCGATTGGCTTAGGGGAGGAAAGGGAGGCTGTCTGCAGCTGCTTCCTGTTTCAGAGGAGAGACGCAGGACCGACGACGCGGGACCGGACCGGCGAAGGTAAGTTACATTTTATGTTTTTAATTTTTATTCAATTACACCTCCCGGCCCCCCACCCTTAAGTCATACCGGCCGCAACTGCACCTCACGCCCCTTTCATCCACCACCCTACAATTCCTGTCTCTTTATCTCATTAACACCGAGGCTGCCTGGTCTTGATTCCACTTCATGCCTCTTTCTTCCACTCCCTACACTTCCTGTCTTTTTATCTCATGAATTCTGAGGCTGCCTTTTTCCAGTGCTCCAAACTTCCTGTGTCTTTATCTCACTCTTGCGGGTTTCTTCTCATCTCTGCTCCCCCCCCCATTGTCTCCGATCTTTTTATTCCTCCCCCTTCCTTCCTGCATTTCTCTGTCATGCTCTGGGTCGGAAAGTAGTGCTAGTGCCACCTGTAAACACTGGCACAAATTAAGCACTGTCTTTATGAAACCCCCTGGCAGCAGACAGTCTAAATCCTGAGAAAATATGTGAAAATCTGCTTGAACAATGTGAAATGTCATCAGAAGGGACGGCCAGGCTGTGGGACCTCCTCGCCAACATGAACATAAAATTTCCTCGCACCCATGAATTGTTTGGCTATTCCCTCCCCAATGACAGAAGATAGTGTTGCAGCCAGGGTTTATGTCTACCAGTGAATTACACAGAGCTTTGTAGCACCCGTTTTGATCACTGATCTCACAAGAGGAGTGAGGCCAACACCAGGCCGGTCATGCTGTAGCCAGCAAGGTCCAAAGTGTGATAGTGGAGCACCCAGAAGAGGGAAGGGGGTCAGTAAAAAGGGGCGTACATAACTTTTTACATACTCCTAACCCTTGGCTCCCTGAACTTCAGTTACAATGAATGACCTACGCTCGTCCCCGGACCCACGACAAGGTCATCGGCCTCTAAAGAGGAAGTGACCACCAAGTGCTGCTCAACATTGGTGCTACCAGCTGAATGTTGGGATTGCTGCTCTCTACTCTGCTGCGACTACTGCTGCCACTGTTGAGTCCTACTGGCTCATCTAGGAAAGGGGTTGGGGCATGGTTTCCCTCCCAGGGGTGAGCTGTAACTCCAGAGACCAGGTGCACATTTCCTTCTTGCATATACATGTCAGGAGAAGAGGTGTGGCACAGAGGGCAGGGCGCCTGACTCAGGACCACAGGGTTCACGCTTTGATTCCCGGTGCCAGGTTAGTCCAGCACCATGTGACTCTGGGCAATAGCTCGCTTATTCTTCCCGACGGCCCTCAGTGCCTGGACACCCTCGGGTATTTGTGCGCTCTACAAATACTGGATTTCATTAATTTTTTTTCATTTCAAGACGATAAACAGCATTGCGTTGTGTCCTGATGAAGCAGCTAAGAGCCATCATTAAGCCAGCTTGCCGAAACATTGGGCTGGTGTTCTGATATATCTACGGCTGTGGCGCAAGGCTTAGCGGTGGGTGAAATTCCAACTCAGAAAGCAAAATGTTAGAATTTCACTCTGTTTTAGGTCCAGCCTGGGCACGCATGCACTGCTCTGAGAGGCATGCTGTATTGAGGTAGAGACTTGAAGCTCCGCCTACTCTCCACCCATATTTTTCATTGGCTTGTGCCATTGTCCACTGTAAAGTCTGGCTGTTCATTGGTCAATAGGCTTAGTAGTCCCTCCTTAGTACCACCTTGTCTCATTTTGTAACCTCCCATGGCGACAATCCCGTTACGTGTGATGTTGCTCGATAGGCTTTAATTACAGCCTACGCACACTATTTTCTCACATAACTTTGTTCTGCCTCCTATTGCAGGCAGGACACGCTCTCTCCTAATGCTTTTTAAAAATGTTTTATAGCACGGGCACTGGCATTTTCAATGCAATAGGTCTCGCATTTGCGAGAGTTTAAGCTATTGGCATTGTAAATGACAATGCCTTTTATTTATCTGCTTTAAAAGCAACACATAGATAAAAGGCATTGTCATTTACAATGCCAAAAGCTCAAACTCGCGAAAATGCAAGACATATTGCATTGCAAATGCTTGTTTCTGCCTGTGAAGTGGGATGGAACATGAACTGCTGGCCCTTAGGGATGTCTGTGGGCAATGCCTGCTGGGCCCTTAAGGCAGGCTGGTGCCATTCTCAAGCCTGCCTCATGGGGAAGACGCTTTGAAAAGCACTTTTAGGGGACGACCCTTGTAAATGAATGTAATTACCATTAAGTTCATTGTAATGGCCCGCTTTCTTGCGCTGGGAGTACTGTTGGAATTTAGCTTGTAGGACCCAAAGGCCTTTAAAGTGGCTTGTTCTGTGAATGTTGCAGCGTATTTTCAAGGTCGGCCGTCTGGGTACTGGTAACCAGTGTAAAGGCGGAAGCACGTGTGTTCCCTTGGGTGGATGTCTGGTGGCAGTCCTGCTGCAGTGTTCTAGATCATGTGTAGTTCTGTTGTCAACTGGGGCCAATTGTGTCATCTCCACAAGGCGTCGTCCATTGTTTAGGGAAGGGGGTCCCCACCTTTTTTTCCAAACTCGGTGAGTGTCTGTGTCAGGATGAGCAGTGGTCAGCCTGACAGACACTCGCGATGTTCAGGTCAGGCAGTCGGGCGCTGTTCTTGAGCTAAACGCACAGGTACTTGGCCGCCCAAGCCAAACTTTCCCTGGCTAAAGGTTTCACAGCCTGTGGGTGTTACTTCCTCAGTCTGGTAAAGTGAGGTCTTCCCCCCCTCATTCTAAGGGTGCACGTCACTGATATACTCAGCCCTGAGCACTTCAGTTTTAAGCACACAGTGACCAGTACCGACTTTAAAGAGCGCGGCGTCCGCTTCAGGGACACCGCACTCTGTTTCATTAAATAAAAAAAAACTTACCTCGCCCCCCGATCGCACTACAAAAGCGCTGAGCACTAGCGCCTTTCACTATTTCCTTACCCAGTCCTGAGGCGGAAAGCCGGGAGCTGGTGGTACGAGTGTCTATTTCATTGAATTGAATTTTAAAACTGCTTTTAATATTCGTGTGGTGTCACTTACTTTGCCATCTGTATGCTAAGCGCCACTGTTGGGAACTGCTCCTCTTCCAGCGCACAGCCGACCTGAACGCTGTCGCGCTTTGCATACACTTCAGCGGCCGCCATCAGCCCAGGCGTGCGCGCTGACCACGCCCCCTTTAGGCCACACCCCCCTCTCTGCTAGATATGTGCATACACAGGAAGCGCAGCGGACGAGCGCAGCGGGAGCGCCGTTTGCGCGCCGAAGGCGCGCCTAAGGCAAGCCCGTCTGCGCCCGTCCGCGCCAAGACCGCGACAGGCACAGGCAACTCTGCCACGCATATCAGTTATCCTTCCAGCGACCTCCACCGACTACGCGGTAAGAACAGCTGCTCCTGCCAACTAGATCTGGCGAACTTCATTGGCTCGTTCCACTGTAAAATCTGCCGATGGTCTCCCATCATAACCCCAGTCCATTCACCCCCCTCCACTCCCCTCCCCTCCCTAGGGCTAGCCTACCGCACTTTAAAGGAGGACTGATAAACGCACGCTCTATGTGTAAACATAGCCAAGACATAAGAGACCATATCCTCGACTCAGACCTCGACTGCCTCTTGATAACTGAAACCTGGCTAACAGAAGATAGCAATCCGGACCTAGCTATTGCCCTTCCCCAGGGATTTTCCATCTTCAGACAGGACAGACCGAAAGGGAGAGGAGGAGGAGTTGCATTAATACTGAAAAAGAGTTTTACCTGTCATACCTTTAACCTAGACCCCTTAAAAGACACTGAAGGTCTTGGTTTCTCAATCAAACTTAACGAATCCTCGTCCTTTTCAGGTGGACTTATCTATCGCCCATCCGGCAATCCCTCCAGGTTCCTTGATACACTGAGCGACACTCTGGGTCATCTCTTACTTAGATACCCTCACTTCACCCTACTTGGGGATTTTAATCTCCACCTTGAGTCCAATTCCGACCAACAGGTCAACAACTTTCTACAGACCCTAGAAATTTTTACCCTTCAGCAAAATGTGACTTCGCCCACTCATGCCCTTGGACATACACTTGACGGGTTATGCTCCAACTTCCCCTCTCTCACAACCCTACCCCCGGTCCCTCAAATATGGACGGATCATAGTCTGATCCCATTCCATATTAAAACTTCCCACTCACAAACTTCTAGTAAATCCAACTCTCATCATGACAATCCCGTCAACTGGAAAAAGATGCAAGAAGCCTTCGTACTCGACCCTATTTCTCAATCTCATGTCCCCACTTTCACCGGAGACGTTGAATACGACGCAAATCTCTTCCACAGATGGATTACTCAGGAAATCAGTGCATGGGAACCCCCTAACCGCTCCCGAAGAACAGACAAAAAACCCAAATTTAATGCCCCCTGGTTTACATCCGACGTAGCCACATCCCATCTCTCCTGTAGAAAAGCCGAACGTAAGTGGCGTAGAACGTATGATAATGCTGACCGACTATCATACATTCAACTAAGGAAAAGCTACCACTCCCACATAAAATTAGCTAAGAAAATATTTTACATTAAAGCTATCAGAGACTCCAACCAGAAACAAAAAACGCTGTTCTCTATAGTGAAATCGTTCACCCAACCCAAAGCATTACAAACTGAAATACCCCCATCCCAAGACCTATGTAACAAAATAGCCGACTATTTCGAGGAAAAAATCAACGCCATTCAAAATAATTCCCCCCCCCCTCAAGCTACCCAAATCTCAGGTGATCTGCCTCGAAAAGCAACCCTTGGGTGTACTCTAAAAAATTTCTCTCCGGTTAGCTTAGACCAAACCAAAGAAGTTATCTTGGCATGCAAATCCGGGTCGCCCTCCGACCCCTGTCCCCCCAAAATTCTCCACCAACTCATTGATGTGGTAAATCCTATAATTAACAACATTGTTAATTCTTCTCTTTGCATGGGCTTCGTCCCTCGTCTATGGAAACAGGGAATAGTTAAACCCCTGATGAAAAAAGCCAACAAACCCCGTCAGATCTTACCAATCTTCGGCCCATCTCGCTCCTCCCAGCCTTGGGAAAAATTACAGAACAAACGGTATACAAAGAACTCAAAAAATATCTTGAAGCTCATAATATACTCCATCCGCAACAATCTGGCTTTCGCCCCAATCACTCTAGCGAAACGGCACTGATAGAACTCACGGACTCGATAAAAATGCTTCAAGACCAGAAAAGGAACGTCGTCCTCATCCTCCTAGACCTCACCGCGGCGTTCGACACCATCTCTCATGCCATCCTGATTAGCAGATTGGTAGACATAGGGATCTCCGACGTGGCCCTATCTTGGATAAAATCCTTTTTAACTGACAGATCCCAAACTATCGCTCTCGGTCCCTTCCACTCCAAAGAGAAGAGAGTTTCCTCAGGGGTCCCCCAGGGCTCTATCTTGAGCCCCCTCCTCTTTAACGTCTACCTCATCCCCCTCATATCCCTGATTGAGTCCTTCGGCATACTTGTAACATCGTATGCTGATGACACTCAACTCATCGTACCCTTGGAGAAAAACTCTACCAAGGCTGAGCTAAACCTCAAAAACTGCCTGAAAGCGGTCTTTCAATGGATGGACTTAAACCACCTTAAATGCAACTCCAGCAAAACGGAGATTCTCCCCATGGGAAAAAATACCACCTTCTGCCCAGCCCTCTGGTGGCCAGAAAACTCTGCTGCCCCTCCCCAGACCGTTACCACTGCAAGGAACCTCGGCGTCCTGTTCGACACCGATCTATCTTTTGATCATCACGTCAGGACCGTAGCGGGCCGATGTTTCGGAATTATTAAGTCCCTGAAAAAATTCTTTGACTTTTTGCCACTTGACTCTAGGAAAACGGTAGCACTGGCCCTAATAATCTCACGTTTGGATTATTGTAATGGTCTCCTTGCTGGAGCTAAAAAGGCCACACTCAACAAGCTCCAAAGTGTTCTTCACACCCCAGCCCGACTTGTTCTAAAGTTACCCAGGAAATCGTCCATCTCCGCTGCTTTAAGATCTCTGCACTGGCTCCCACTCCACAAGAGAATATTCTTCAAGATGCTGCTTGTCGCCTTCCGGGCTTTCAATGGCTCCGGCCCATTATACCTTACCAAACGCTTCCCCCACTACAACCCGACCAGATCTCTGCGTTCCTCTCATGACAATCTCATCCTCCCTGCCAGGTTCAATATGAAGACAAAAGGTGGCAAAACCTTACACCTCTTGGCCGCTAAAGCCTGGAACCTCATGCCCAAGAATCTGAGATTCCAAACCCATGAAAAATAATTTAGAAAATTGTTAAAAACCTGGATCTACAGCCTTAAAGATGACTACACCAAAGCCGCCATATAACTTCTTCTCCCCCTAGGTAATGATCTGATCCTCTACCGGGAAATTTAGCGCCATGATGCTCCTTCCGGAGCGACCGCTGCGCTCTACAAATACCCTCACAAATTCACAAAATAAACAGTGCTGTGCCCGCTTTACGGACACCGCGCTGGGGTCGCAGCGCCCGATATGCTGCAAGGAGCAGGTGCTATCAACACGCTTCGGCTTCTTCGTTGCCTAATCCCTCAGCCAGTCTGCGTTCGCCTCCTCTATTGGCACCGACCCTACCTCCCTCACATTGGGGGGGCGGAGCTTAGGGGCAATCCTAGCAAGTGAATAAAGATGAGGACTTGGAGCGTGAACATGGCGGAGTAACCGGTTCCTGCCGCGGCGGCTCAGGTGAATGGGAGTGTGCCCGAGCTGTTCTGCTTCTCGGTCTTCGCCCGGCCCTCTACCGTGTCGCATGGCTCCAGATATGAATTGCGGATCCAGAAGTTCCTCGGCTTGTACGGAGACCAGATCGTCATGCAGCTCTTCGTCAATGAGTGGGGCCAGTACATCGACTTCCCAAACGACTTCCTAGTGAACGAGAGGTGCAAAGTGCGGCTTGTGCCCCTGCAGATCCAGGTGAGTGCCCTCCTTGTCCTAGCGATGTCTTTGTGGGGCCTGACAGTTCCCTTAAGACCCACCTTAGTGCCCCTAGAGTTCAGGTCTACCCAGCACCCATGATCAGATGGTCATGTAGTGTCCTGTGCTCACTGTCTCTGAGACAAACGTCATGTGCCCCTTCCTGGGTGACATCCTCGTTAGTGAATACTCGCCTGCATATTTAAAACTAAGCATTTGCAATGCAATAAGTCTCGCAATTGCGAGATTTTGAGCTATTGGCATCGTAAATGACAATGCCTTTTATTATTGTCTTTAAAAAAACTGCAATAATAAAAGGTATTGCCATTTACAATACCAATAGATCAAAGTTTCTAAAATGCGACACCTATTGCATTGCAAATGCTTGTTCTTTAGATTGAGGCTATGCCTTGCTGACTTGTTTTGTTCTCGCAGATTTTTTGTTTTTGTGAAATATGGTGCAGACCTTGTTGCAGGAACGCAATTGTATCATCACTAAGAACTATGGCATGGCTTGATTGGTGATACAGACTCAAAATCCCTTCTGGTCAAGAACTTACTTAAGAAAGAGGATTCCACAAACTATCGGTGAACCTCCCGGCTCCATCCATGTGCACTAGTCTCCAACTGGGCTCAGCTCAATGTCCAAGTGAGGTCAGGTACCACACATAAATGTGCACCTGTGAATCTTTATGGATAATGGGGACATTGCAAGGGGACAGTATTGAGGTGCAACCATCATGTGCTACTCTGAAGCCCTCAAAAACTCAGCCGAATCATGGAATGGTCGCTTTCTCATGGTCTTATCATGGGACCATGTAACCCTGCGGCATCTCCCGGAACGTGAAGTGTCACCTCCTGGTCAATGCACCATGGACAACTGTAGCCTCGCTAGAGTGGGGTCAGCCCACCACATACCCTGGTGAGGGTCTGATCACAGCAGATGCATGAAGAAAGAAGGGACAAGTCACCTAAAACAAAAAGCACAAATAGTTAGAAACCGAGACAGGCACAACAACCACCAATTTCCTACTAATGGCAAAAGTTCCTTGTTCTTTTACTTAAAGTATTTTCAAAGATTGCTACTGGTCCATTTGTCTCGCCAATGCAGTGAAGCGAAATGAATAGATACACGAATAACGACTGAGTATTTTAGCCAGGTCTATTGGCATAGTACGATTCGGAGGCTGTTGCATTATCCACATCATTACGGATTTGCCACACATGCCATGTTAGCCATCATCATCCGCATAATTCCCACAAGGCCACCAAAAAAAGTCGCAGAGCTTAAATGCATCAAGTGTTAATATAAACATATTGGGTGCAATGCAGCTCCTGACACTTTGTGAAGGTTGGGGTAACAAGAGAGTGTACAGAGTTCCCCAAAGGGGTTAGTTTACTACGGGAGGGGAAAGGACAGTAGCTCTCTCTTGAAAGGATAGCAACGTGCAGCAGGGAATCAAGTGAACCCTTAACGGAATAAAGGATGCCTCACACAATTAAAAGGCTGGACAACTGTAGCCATCCGACCTAATGACTGTATTGTGTCATCATTGGCCTCCTGCTCCAGCGACAGGCTGGCGTTGCAATGCCTGCCGGGTAGCACGTCGTGCTACTCTTTTAGCGGAGTTCTTTTATTCCTGGCCAATGGGTGCATGCGTGTGAGGGACCTAGGGAGTGCAATAGTGAGCGTGAGTGGCAAATTAAAATAAGTCAGTAGAGTCCATTAGGACAACTTTAATGGTATGGCTCACTGCTTAATTAAAATTGGTAAAGGGAGGGGTTGCGAAGCACAACGGGTAAGGTAATTTGGCCTCGTTCAAACCTCGCCTATGGTGTGGTCAACATGTTTCATGCCGTAAAGGCAATTCTTCAGGACCTATAGACGCTCATCAGTTAGTGCGAAATTTCAACCTAATTGAAGAAAATTTCATATACAACCTGTGTATCAGGGCAGGGAATGATCCCGCGGTGGTCCATGCCCTTAATGATTTCGGGGTATTCCTTATTCTTTTCCAACCTAATTGGTAGGAGGAAGGGTCATCACCCCACCTGGCAGCTGCTCAGGTATGTGGAGCACCGCTCTTTCCGTCGGTACACCGGGCGTCCCTCTGTGCTCACTGGGGGGGCCAATTAGGTTGGAAAAGAATAAGGAATACCCCGAAATCATTAAGGGCATGGACCACCGCGGGATCATTCCCTGCCCTGATACACAGGTTGTATATGAAATTTTCTTCAATTAGGTTGAAATTTCGCACTAACTGATGAGCGTCTATAGGTCCTGAAGAATTGCCTTTACGGCATGAAACATGTTGACCACACCATAGGCGAGGGTTGAACGAGGCCAAATTACCTTACCCGTTGTGCTTCGCAACCCCTCCCTTTACCAATTTTAATTAAGCAGTGAGCCATACTATTAAAGTTGTCCTAATGGACTCTACTGACTTATTTTAATTTGCCACTCACGCTCACTATTGCACTCCCTAGGTCCCTCACACGCATGCACCCATTGGCCAGGAATAAAAGAACTCCGCTAAAAGAGTAGCACGACGTGCTACCCGGCAGGCATTGCACCGCCAGCCTGTCGCTGGAGCAGGAGGCCAATGATGACACAATACAGTCATTAGGTCGGATGGCTACAGTTGTCCAGCCTTTTAATTGTGTGAGGCATCCTTTATTCCGTTAAGGGTTCACTTGATTCCCTGCTGCACGTTGCTATCCTTTCTAGAGAGAGCTACTGTCCTTTCCCCTCCCGTAGTAAACTCACCCCTTTGGGGAACTCTGTACACTCTCTTGTTACCCCCTTGTAGGACACGTACATTGGACCCCAGTAAAAATTGTCCCTCATTGTCCCCCTTGATTGCTAACACTTTGTGAAGGTTGTCTGGTCACCTTTCACCAGTTGGTTATGGTGGAAATGGTGCATTTGCACGTTTAAAGTTAGGGTTGAGTTATTGGTGAAAAACTATGCAGCGGCCAGACTCACAAGTCACTGAATGTCGTTTTCACAGCTCCATCAACACAATAGGTGGGTAACGGATACTTCTATCAAATAACATCACTTGAATTTGTAAAGCGCACATTCATCCTTGGGCATCCAGGCGCTGAAAAGCAGGTGCTAATTTTCACTCAACACAATAGTACACATTTTATCAATCTTAGAAGGATGAAAAGCTGGGATTTGAACCTGGGACCAAGTCAGACACAGACTCAGCCACCAGGCCTCGCTAAATCATTCTAATCCAGTCCCAAGCAGTAAGTTGCAACAGACAAGTACATCTACAACTTTAATCAAGGTTTCCAGTGTATTTCTTTTTAATATTTAGGCTAATAAATCTATGCTCCACAGACAGACTCCTGCAGGACATGCCCATGCATAATGAGTAATCCTGAGAGCAGGCCCTGGCACAGAGAAAGCAGTTATTGCAAACTCTAGACTGGTGTTAAGAGGCCAGGTGCCCCCGAGGTTAAGTGAACTTTAATTATCCACATTTGGAGACAGAAGGAAATGTCAGTGGGTGCAGAAAATGACACTTTAGCAATCAAGTGAAGGGCAGAGGGGGCTTCCCAACACTCAGACTGCTTCTTAAATGTTACAGAAGCGACGCACACAAGCGAGGGAGAAACAGTGCTTTGGAACAAGGTGAATTATCAAGTCAAGTAGGACAAGAAACAGCAGATTCTAAAATGTGAGCGCGTGCATCTGGGCTCACAGCGCCATTCATAAGTCCAGTAGTTTTGCAAATCTCTATTTGTGCACATATATGCACTTTTTTTTAAATCCCGAAAAGGAGGATATTCCCAGCTTGTACCACGGTATACTGCCTCACCCAGATGCTACACTTCTCCTGTGACACAAACAGAGGCCTGATGCCCGGTCCACGTGTCCATTCGATTAAAAATATCAAATTATTCATAGCCATACAAATATTGGTGCAGAGCATCAATGTCTCATGCTATAGCAAAACACCCTGATTTTTTTAACCACTTCCGTGCTGACGAACCGCTCCGTCATCAGCCGCGGTAGAGCTGTGCTGATGACGGAGCGGTTCCGTCATGGCCCACCCGACGCGCCTGCGCGGCGCTGATTTCGCGCCTGGGCGGCGCGTTCTATTGAGCGGGCGGGGCCATGACGGAACCGCTCCGTCATGAGCACAGCTCAACCGAGGCTGTTGACGGAGCGGTTCCGTCACCAGCATGGGCACGCCGTGCGGCCCCACCCCCCCCTTAGCGCTGCGGCGGAATAGCCGCCGCAGCGAAGGAGTTAATAAAAAATAAAAATACAATTCTTCATTGTGATTTCAAAGGTAGAATCCATGTGCGTATACAGTTATATCCCATAGACAACCCAAATACACCCCTGAATTACTGTCATATTTCACGGGCTCCTTATGGACTTGTTGACTCAAAAAGTTTATTAAAAGTGTTGTACATTTTACCATTTTAGAAATCACGGTACAGGTCAGGAACTTACAACAAGGTCTGAGAGATGCCACTGCTCGCTTTATTTGGTCACTGAAAAAGTATCACAGTTTGGGACACATACATTTTTCAATTCTGAGGCTACACCTTTTACTCATAAAAAAAAAATGTGTCTAGCTCAAACAGATCAAAAATTACCAAAAGAAATGCCCTAAATGTTGGCTCAGTCAATAAATACAAAGAGGGTAAATAATTGTGATTAACACCCTGTCCTACAGGCAATATTCACTGTTAATTCCCCAAAAATGCTTAATTATGCCCCATTGTGGATTAAAATGAATCACGTTTGTACGGTGCAGGGTGAGTATGAACTTAAAAATAAAAAAAATTGTTAAAAAACTCAAGGATCTAAGCCAACACTTTACTGTCAAACAACCTTGCAAATTCATTAAGCGAAAGCTTCCAGGAGATGTTTCATTGTGGGCGAGGACATGCAACGTCCTTGCTCACAGGTTCAATTATGTGCTTAAGTTCTTTCATTTGTGTTCCTGAACTATTCTGAAACCTTTTTACAGAAAGAAGAATCACTGTGCAATTACTCTACACCCATAAAAAAAACCTTACTGAAAAGAATTGCTTTGCACACACAAATAATGTGTTTGTTTCCAGGGAAACTATCACGTTTGCCATAGCCATCCGCAAGATGGCTAGCTGGAAAAAAAATAGAACATTAAAAAATAATAATTTCATAATGGCTGTACAAGGACTTAGAGAAAACAATAGATTTAATTTTCCAGAATTAAAAGCTTTTCACAAAGAAAAAAGAAAAAAAAGTTTTTTTAAAAGTGCAAATGTATTATGCTTGATATGATGTGTTTTATATGCATGAATTGTGCGCGGAGAGGATTTAGTTTAAAGGGGCCGCGTGATCCTGGGATTTTCATCTCTTCTAATCTGCCTCTGATTCTGGCTGGATTGCATTAATGAGCTGGAATCCTGTTAAGATTACCTGCAATTTTATTTAAAGTGTGGAAGTGCTTACAGCCTCAGGCGTGAAACCAACAGCGGGGGAATCACGCAGAAACATAGTGCCTGGAAGGCCAAATTTGTACTAATCATGCTAACACTGGGACATCCTTAGGGCGGGGAGGAAGTGTCCAATCGTTAGAATTTCATCTCTGGAATCAAAAGGCATTTAATGGCAGCTTGTCTTCAGTTGACCCCAATTATTTGACCATAGACAATTCAAGGCCAAGCTCAGGCACAATCATGAGTGCTTATGAATGCTTCTGAAATACTGTGAAAGATTTTTTAGCACGACCGCCGGGGTGGCGAATGAATCAATGGAGTACACTCGGAATGAGTAAACAAACATCGGTCCACTTCCAGGACAGGATTTCAGGATACCCTCATCAATTTACATATAATCTAAAAGTTTTCATTTACAAAGCCACTGGTAATTCTGAAAATGTGGCATTGATCCAGTCTCCCTTGGCCTTTTACTGGACAAGCCTGCAGTAGGCCAAACCGAAGTACTTTGCAATGGCTATATTCTAGCCGAGCATGCAAACAACCAGACGCAACAGTTCTCGTGTGTTCTAGTCCAATAGGTGCATCTGGGACTGGATCCAGAATCTCAAAGTTTCTCAAATGCTTAAAGCTGCTATCATGCTGTGACATAAGAGACTGACTTATGCCTTCAGTTTATTAAGGCGTCGACAATGATGGTGCATACTGTAGAAAACTTTTGCAGACTGTTCGCCGATTGGTGTAGAATCCAGATTCTTACTCTGAGCAGAACGAGTCTAGGATTGTCAACCAGTGTTGCAGTGAGGCAGACCCATTGGTGACCTGCAAGTGCTGAGAAGGATCCCGGAGGCACAGCACCGGTTATGATGACTTGTGCAGACTGCGGGAACTTCCGTTGCTGTACCCGAGAGCTGGACCACTCACTATTAGAAAGTGGTTTACAGAAGATGGCGTCAAATCTTCTCCCATAGAGGGTCCTCTCATGGTGAAGGTTTAAAGTCACCGGTCTTACTGGAGGCCATCTTTAGGGGTAGAAAAGCTGAAGGTCTGTGCTTGGGGCAATACAAGACATTTCCTTGTTAGAGGCAAGCAGGTACGGTCATGCGATTGCCTTCTAGCTTGGAGAAACAAGCACCCTGGAGTAATCCTAGTGTAGGAACAGAGACAGAACTTCTGACTATGACCCATGGTGCTTCAGCAGACTTAAGATTGATTAATTAGATGATTGCAGGAGTCTGTCTCACCTTCATTACCCTGCAACAGAAGAATGTGCAATAAACCCTAAAAGTTGTTCTAAAATGTAAGTAAACTTCTCTTAAGTCGCAGTGTTACAAATACAATGTTCAAGTTATACGCAGCACAGTAGGAACTTTGTGCAAAAAATGCAATGCAACTAATAAGCAGCGGGAGCTTTCAGCTTTAAAAGTTGAAAAATAAAACCCGTTTATTATCAGTTTCTTTTTCAACTTCTAAGTGCCGCATCCTTGGGGTGGGGCCGTCGAGGGGCAGTGACAAGGGGGAGTGTTGGGCACTGCTATCAGTGCGCATGTGGGTTTGGCCAGCTACCTCAGGCCAGCTACACCCACATGCGCACTGAGCTGTCCCCAACCCGAGCTGCTTTGTCGGGTTGGAGACAGAAGGCAGAGGCACCCTGTCTCCCTGAGAGCGCAAATTGTGCGCGCTCAGGCCAATCCCGAAGCTGCTCTCATGCATGAGAGCAGCTTCAGGATTGGCCGCAGGGGAGGCTGGGAGCCTCTGCCTGCAGTGGAGCCACAAGAGAAGCAGAAGACCGACGACACGGCGACGCTGCGGGCAAGTTCTTTTTTTTTCTTTCTTTCTCGGTCCACGCCCACCCACCCCAGCTCTTACCCCCACCCCGCCACTTTGCCCTAACGCTGGCCACTACTGGATTCAAGGATAAACTATTTGTAACTATTTTACTGGTACCAAAGCAGAGCTGAAGGTAAAAATAGGAGAGATAAAATATACGCCAATTTCCTTATTTTAATCCTCTTTGAAGGATACATTTTTACCACTATAAAGAAACCTCTACACCGGCCTTGAGGGGTGTAACTTCTAGGAAACAAAATATGATATTCTTAAAATCTGGATGAAGTCTTGCATTTCTTAGGAGTCTCCTCACTCAGGTGCTCATCATTGATGAATGCTCTATTTTACAGGCTCTATAGATTCCCCTTTGTCGCTTTAATGTTTGTATTAAGAGAGCTGCAAGTCAGCCTCCTGGATACAAATTTAATTCTAATAACCTTAGGTCAAAGTTAAAATTACATTTGGCAGCCTTGCTCCAAGCAGAAACGTAAAACATTCTCATCAGGAATAAATTGAATTATTCAACACTTCTTAAGATCCATGAGAAGGCAAGATTGGAGCTTAATTTATGCCGGTGGTTGCAGCTCCTGGGCAGTGACAATCAATTTTGGGGACTAGGATTTATTTTTCATCATCAGACAGTGACCGAGAGCAAGAGAGAGAAAGGCAGAAAAGGGTGACCGGAGGAGTAAGAGAGAGACAGGAAAGCGACAAGAAAGTGGGAGAAAAGCAAGAATAAAACAAACCTGCAAAAGTGAAATAAAGAGACAAGAAATGGAAGGGATGGAAGAAAAAGACACGAGGTTGAATCAACAATCGACAGCCTTGGTATTAGGCAACGCCAGCATACGGCAGCATCATTTGCTACCCTCACGCAAAACCTTTAGCACTGCACTTATTTTATTATTATTTTTGTTACAAATTAATCAATTGGCTACTAATGTTAACCATCATTTTGGTGGTTAACAATAGTAGCCAATTGATTAATTTGAAACATGTGTCATGGTTCTATGGCATCTCAACAAAAAAAAGCATTTTGATCGCACCTTTACCCTGTGGCCACAGCCCATGGCCGAACAGACCAGCTTCCTTCTACACCATACAAAGTTCTAATAAAAAACAAGGTGCAACCGTAACAAACGGCATGGCACAGTAATAGTTCAGCTAGGTGTGGCAAAGGTGTCTTTTCTGCAAGGGATTCCTTGATGTTTACCTTTTTCGAACCCCTATTTTTGCCTGTATTACGACTCTGCAGTGTGACACTACTATTCAGTGCCACTATATGTGCTCTGTCCCAAAAGTGGTATTTTAAAAGTGATTTAGCCAAATCCTGTATTTAACTTTCCAGCAAGCTCACTGTAAGTTGATGCTGAAATTGCCCAAGTCGTCTGGAAGTTACATGTCACACGAGAGCTGTAGGGGGTATTTACACCCCCCACATACATGACAAGAAATATGTGTGTAAGAAGCAGCAATGTGCTATATTATATTGTATAGTTTAGGAGCAGGGCAGGGAGAAGAAGTGTCCTTGCCATGGTAAAATCAATGTTTATATGTTAAGAATGTCACCTCCAAAGTGCGATTTGTAAGCCCAAAGGGGAGGTTCCCAATGGAAAAAAGTGGCACAGTACATATTGGAAATGGTAAGACAAAAATGGCCCAAAATCTTTTTTCACTGTGCAGGCAATGCTAGATTTGCCATGCGTAGACCTCAATAAAGTTTTTACTTCATATCCCAAAATGGGAAAATGGCAGAATAATTAATCATCAGATTTCCATGTAGTTTCAAAAACCTAATTCATGGTGCAATCAGGTTTTCGATAACTTTACTGGAAAAGTAACGTTTGCAAAGTGTACTTTGTGCTGCCTGAGAGAAAATTGGCTCTGAATCAGTTTCGCCTCTCATTCTACACAAGAGGCTGAACGCCCATTCCTGGACAGAGTTTGCGACCTGTCTCCCAGATGCAATGGTATGGCCTTCGGACCCAGAAAGGCTTGGATGTCGTCAACAACATGCCAGGTAACAGCCTGTCTGCTCCAATTCCGAAGGACAGAAACCGGAGCCATACTTTTCTCCGACAGGTAGGTGTACTCAAAGCATAGACCCTTCCAGGTTTCATGGTTTATGGCTCTGGCTGCAGAAAACCATCTTACATTCCTACACACAAATCATGTTGTACCAATAGGTCAGTCAATTCTTTTTTTACGTGTTCAATTTCTGCAGTGTCTGGAACAATTTGTAAACATACACAGCAAAAATGCACGTTAAATGGCACCAAAAAGATGACAAGGCAATACATTTTTGAAGGCTCAGTGTATTTCACAGTTGTAAATGAAACAAGAGTCTCGGATGGGCACGGCCACTCAGTAAAACCAGTGGCCAACACTTCCGCGGTTACATTCAGGAATGCATGTGCATAATAACTGCCTGGTGTGTAGAATCAATGGTATTTCATGGTCAATGGGTCACAACAACCATCTGTGTCTTCCTCAACGTCACAACAAGATCAAGGTACAGCAAAGAAAATACAAAGAACTCGCACAGCTAAGGGGAAGGTTCTTGTCCAATGTCTCTCCAATCAACCACTTTTCAGAATGGACGCATTCCTGTTTGATCAATATATGCCAAGGTAGGTCCGGGAAGCTGGATCCATGCCAGATCTTCAAAATAACCACAGGAGGCAGAATAAATCACATTCATCTAAATGGAGACCTTTTACATAGTAAATGGTTATCGTGAAAATCTGGAACGGAACTAATTCTCCTATAGATCTCCTGGAGAACACTGTGGCAAAAAAGCAGGAGCAAATACTACACTGAAATAACACACAGAACACTCAAGTGGTCCAGTAAATTGGCTGTAAGTAAATAAGCTTTGTTTTGTAAAACTGGTGTCCGCATTTTGTGATTTTGTTTTTTAAACAAAAGAGGAGCCAGGAGATGTTGATGAGGTCCTGCACTACGCTCCGAATATATGCGTAAATCAAAGAAATGTGCAGTTCCTGAGGAGAGGGTCAAGGAGTGAACAGGTCTCTTATGGATTGCCCTCACACACCTCGAAGGATGTCATGCGTCGTCATTTGGGCTATGCTCCTCGTCGGGCCGGCGCTGCAATGCCCGACGGGCTCCCGCGAAGGGGCTCTATGCCGTAGATCTTTTCAGAGACGGCCGTATGGTGAGTGAGGGTATGTGGTCGTGTGAGTTGTGAATTAAAATAGGTTGAGTACTGCCCTATAGAAACAATTTTATTCATGGGGTGTACTGACCTAGTTAAAATGAGTGAGCCCTGTCTAGATTTAATGCTCTTACAGGGTCTGTTGAAAATACTAACTGGAAAACCCACCAAACGATAGCTAAAGGGCAGCAGACTTAATTGGAAAACTTCAAGAGAGACTATAGTTAATATGTAACTCAGGGAAAGTATTATTTTAGTCAACTGCAATCACTCCCTATTCTTTGGACATCCCCAACAGCTATTCTGTTTTTCTTTAAGGGCCCAAAGAGGATTCGGAAAAGGAGATGCAGCATGCCACGCCTGCATAGCCAACACTTTCGGACCCCAGAAGAAGCCTACCCTGCCATTAGGGGTTTCATCATAGGTTCACAAACACCTGACCCAAGCCAGGTTTTGAAAATAATCACATGAAATACATTTAATTACAATGGCCCAATTTAATAGAAATGCAAAATGCCCTTCTTAGATGTACAGCTGTATTTTTAAAGCCGGCTGGTCCCAATTCATAAGCCAGATGTGCAGCTTAGGAGAATGGCTTGCAGCACAGGTAGATACATTCAGACTGGCACCGCAAATACTAGACTATGCACTGGCTCCCACGAGCGACTTCATCGTAATAAAGGCCTAATGATGCCAAGGCTTATGAAACAGAAAAATGGAAGTAGCATTTATACGTACAGACGCATTCTAAGCAGTGGAGTAGTAGTCGGAATGGATTGTGAACCAGGCACAGATCTCACCGCCTTGCTTGGTGATAACAGGGATATGCAAGACATGCACATTACCCCGCTCGCCCCACCATGAGCGCACACTGTGCACCAGCAGCCTAGGCTGGTAAAAGACATACACTCCATCTTTTGTGCAAGTGCAAATTTCCTACAACAAAAAGTAAATTAAAAACCATTAGTTAGAATGTGGTTGTCCTACAAATGCCACATGGATCAGAAACTCCATGTTGGGCAGGCCTGGCCAAGATTCAAGAATATTTGATACAAGGCAGGAAATAGATGCTGACACTGCAACCTAAGAGGCCTTAATTTGGACCGTGTTTGGTGGTTAAATATAAACACAGCCCATAACAAGTACAGAAGCAAATGGGGCAACCTACCCAACAAACAAGAATTGTGCTGATGAACTATTTTTTTCAAAGCTGGTAAAAACAAAATAACACACTGCTGCACACCTGACTATATCCCCACAAAAATATTTCAAGAGTAAGAAAAAAAAACTTTTATGCAAAACTGATTCCATCAATATGGCATTTGAGGCAAGGCTTTCTTGACTTGTACTGCAAGTTTACAGTTTTTCTTTTATTTTTTTCTGTATCTGAGGTCTGTAGGTTATAAAATGTGTTACGATAGAGTACACGAGTTCAGCAGTTAATAAACAATGGTGCCATTAATTCCTAAATGCTTATCAAAGTATAAGCAAAACTGTGCTTCATGTTAATTAGGATTAACTTCAAAATGCTTTATATACACTCAGAGTGTATATTTAGGTAAATGTTGAGGTCTGCTGAAACAGATTATTGCGCCATCTTCACCCTAACGTAGTGCCACAGTGGTATACCAAAATATTTACTTCTTGTTTATTGTGCATCGTCTCCTATGGTCAGCATTACAACTTTGGTAACACCACAAAAGGTAAGGTGCACTGCAAGTGGCTGTAAGCAGCAGGTCGGTTATCTCTGTGTGGTGGTCTGTGGTAGGATCACAGGAGCACATGCTGTTCCAGCAAAGGATTCAGGAAAATGCAGGTCCCGCTCCCACTCGTCGCTCTCCGTATTGTAGACCTGCACGATACTGGTGACATTGTTCAAGTGCCAGTTGTACCCACCCACAATGTAGATCTTTTTTTCTAGCCGGCAGCAGCCCGCCTCCGATTGTCCAGCCCTCATCGGGCTCACAGTTGTCCATATGTCGGTCTCAGGCACATAATATTCCACAGCCAAAACATCAAAACACCGGTCGACGTGGTCCATGCGGCCTCCAAGTGCATAAATTCTACTGTTTGCACAAACCATGGCATGAAGTACTCGGGGTTCATTCATTGGTGCTTTTGACTCCCACTGGTCAAGCGTTGGCTCATAACAATGCAAAGCCTTTTTGTCTTCCACGGATATGCCATAGCCCCCAGATATATACAGCTTGCCCCCAGCAGTTGCACCCGCGTGCCCCCACGTCCTGCGTTTTAGAGGGCATATGTAGGTCCATTCGTTCCTTTTGGGACAGTATCGCTCGACAGATGCAAGGCTACCCGCTCTGTTTCTGCCTCCAGTTGCATACAACATTCCATTCAAGACATTGAGCTGGAACTGTATCCGCCGCTCCTGCATGGCTTGAATGCGCAGCCATTGATTTAAGTGTGGGTCGTAGCGAAAGCAGACGTCAACAGCTCCTTCTCCACTGCGATACTGCAAGTGCTGGCCACCCACAACATAAACAAAGTTGTCTAGTTCTGCAACACATGCATGGCTGTTGCCCATTTCCATTTCTGTCAATTCCTTGAACTGTCGGGCACTGATTTCGGGAAGGTAGTACACCTTGCTGCTCACAGTGCGGTCATTATCCGTATAAGGGGTCCCGCCAAACGTTATCAGAGACAAAACATCTGACCGAATGGTGGTCCGAGGGGACTGCATCTCATGCTGGCGAAAAGGCAAGATTTGGTAATTGAATGCTTCGAGGAGATATTGTCTACACAAGACATCTTCTACCATGATGTCGACAGTCTGAACATTGTCCACCAACTCCGAGGATTTCATTAAAGGAAATCGGACGTGGCAAAGTACTTGACTGGCACTGGCACGACGGGACTGATCATACTGTAACCAACGGATAGCAGCGCGGAAAAGATCAATTTCACTGCAGTTTTTTAACTTGTTACTTTGCAAGAAGAAGACCAGTCTCTCCAAAGGCAGATGAAGAAAGTCCTCTTCCTCAGAAATTTGAAGAAAATGCCTAAATGTGAAGGCATCCACAGACTCCTTTAAAGAGGCGAGGCTAAACGTCGTCGCCATCTGCCCAATATTAAGACAGGTTTCAACACTCATAGCAGACTTCAGGAACTCTTCACAGAGTTCCACAATTGGTACCATCTGGAGGAATACGGCAGCGCCCAAGACATCCTGAATGCAGTCCAAGTTGAGGGTCACTTCTGAACTGTAGGCAAAGTCAATAATGTGCTTGAGTCCCTTGGCAGACACACCTTTCAGTTCAATCACATCTTGGGTGCACTCTCTCATTCCGCCGGTAAACATTGCCCTGAAAGAAAGAAACAGCCACATGTTAAGCGATATCATTAACCTATTCCATAGCTAGATTATAAGACCAACACTACACCACTTACATTTCAAATGACATCTTTCTATTTTGAATAAATGTACTCAGAAGTCAATTGATTTAAAACTGAAAAAACTTTATTGTCTTATTTGTTTTATTTTTTATATAGCGCGAAGTTGACCCGATTCGGGTATCAGAGCACTTTACATAGCACCAGTTGCATTACATGAGAACACATTCATTTTTGTTTGGCAGGGGAGATTAAGTGATTTGCCCAGAATCACAGGATGTTCAGCGCCATTGCAGAGTCTCGAACCCAGCTCCCCAGATTCGAGGTTGACCGCCCTAGTCGTTAGGTCAACTCCTCTCCCAATGCAAAGCATTTCAAGTTAATAGCACATAGTATCTTCTTTGAAGAGTTTGATGAAATTCCCTGCTCCGTCACCGTGAGCATTTAAATGCGTGAAAGTGGATAGCTCATAAATAAAGTAAAAAGTGTTTATATGGAAATGCTTTGACAAGGGGTTTTCAAAACTCCTGTAATCCTCAGCCCCCATTTAAGATTGACTACCAGCCCCTTCAGCAGCACACCCACAAGATGAGGAGTATGGCAGACATGTTACGAGAAGCAACTCCCCCAGATCTGCCATCTGCTCCAATTAGATGTCGAGATGACTCCCCCATAAGCAGCAGCAGCGACCTGCCTTATCTAGGGTGAGTCCTCCGTCCCATTGTCTTGTGGTGTTTGACCTCAACTAAAATGCAAAAATGAATTTTTTAACATGCCGGGGGATGACCACGCGGTGGAACAGGTATGTACAGTGTAGAACTCGGAGGGCAAGTGCCCTGCCAGATTTCCAGAATGTCAAAAATTAGATCATTATACATCCAATAATTCGAAATGGAAATTATTTCCAAAGCCAGATGTTATCCTGAATATCTGATCTGGCACCAACTCTCCGGAACCTATGCTGAGCATTCCTGCTGTGGATGTTACGCATATTAAGATAGATACACCTGGCAACACAGCCTGTGCCAAATCCCCTGTATCAGAAGGGATTTGATGAAATATGCATTCTTTTGTCCTTCTGAAATACTAGAAAATGGACTCCAAAATGAAGGTATTTGAAAGCAACGCTACGTGGGAGGTATATTTCCGATGCAGCACAAATGACAGATGCGTGGAAATTTACACCCACCACGTACTTCGACCGGTTCCAAAAGGTGGGTCTTGTGCTGAAATGCCTTGTACATGCACAGATTTATATTGTGAATTCATACCCTTGCAATAGGTGCATTTTCCACAATCTGTGCAAGAGCAGAGCGGCACAACATGTTGTCAACTTGGGCCTTGGTTTTCCCACTGAACGACTAAAAGGAAACAAGAAACCCAACCCCCCCCCCACTATGACTTATTCAGAATCTTCTTAGCATTCAAAGGATGACGGCTTATTATTCGCTACTGCGCCAGTCAGAAAAAGAGGATTTCTATATGCAATTTTATCATCTTGTTCCCTATTCTTCAATATTCCTTTTTTCATGTCTCTCTATTACTTTTTAGGACATTTGTTTTGTGGGTAACTGCATGACTCACCCTCACTTTAAATTATGTTTTTTGTTATACCCAGGTTATTAATTTTCGAACAAAGTGTCTGGCGTCCGCACCTAAGTACCCCAAATTATTAGTTGGTTTATTTGATGTTCAACCACTGGTCCAGTCATTGACGGTATTAATGACAGAAACAAAGCAGATAAACAGTTTTATGATTATTTAATAAAACGTCAAAACACTTTCATCAAGCAGTGGGTGAAGTGGACTATTCCAATGCAACCCATGGCTAGAGAGGGCTGACCCAAAGCCCCTCTTTGCAGGATTTATTTCCTTCCTCACAAACTTGACAACCCACCATAGCTGTCTCAAGGCAGACATAAATATATTAATTGTTTAAAAACATGTCAAAATATTTTTCCGTTTTTACACCGTTTATAGCAATGATTAATTATTGTGAGAAACACTCATTCTCATGCCTTTGCAATGAATGCCTTAACTAGAGGATTTCAATATCTGCATGGTAGTAAGCCTTAAATGATGAAACATTAGATAAGCCAAATGAATCGGCATTTGTGCAAGCATTAAAGGGTTAAAGTAGCAAAGAATTCCTATTGGTCTCGATATTTTGCTACATTCGACACAAATGAGGCATTCATTGTGTGGGTGTGTGTTCTATCAGTGTCCCTTAGCCCTATTTAACTAAATGAAAATTATACCAGAAAATGACTTGGAGATCACGCTGTTAACAGCGAACAAACACAGGAAAAAGGTTAGTGTTATGAATACAAATCACATCATTAGACTTTCAGATTCTCAACTACACTGATAACATGCCGCGTCTCGCACAGCCAGGCACAATCATTAATTTAACACATGTAGGAACAGTTTGTTTTTTAATATTTCACCATTTTTAGAAAACCTAGGTTCTTAAAAATGGGATGGGGTTTTCCAGTAACATATTAAATACTTTTACGGATTCCTTGTGCGCTCAAATTATGAAAAGGCGAATTGCGTTAGCGGTCAATGTCGTTTTAACACTGAGCATAATATAAATGTCTCCAAGATATGCCTACTTCAGATGGTGTGAACTGTTTTCCCTGTTGCAAACACATTTTTTTTTTACAAAATACATTTATTTCCATAACAGCTCAGACTGGAACAACCAAAGCTTAACCTGCCCTTTACAGCACTCCTGATAAGATGAATAAAAAATCAAAAGGTTAATTGGATGATCTTTTTGATACTGTGGGAGGAATCTGATGAGGGGGCGAGTGGTGCCAATTATTTTTTACCTTTGGAGATCTGAATGACAACAGTGGGTAGAATAACGAGCACTGGCAAAGTGCATAGGTCTGGAGTTACTGCATTAACCATAAGCTTTGTTGGCATATCAGAGAGACTTACATGGGAGGGAGCCAGAAGGAGCAGACAGAGGGCTCAATTGGTAAAGTGGGGAGCGGATGTGGCCTAACGGCTAGGGCAGTCAACCTTAAATCTGGGGAACCAGGTTTGAGTCTTCAGCAACAATGCTCAACATCCTGTGATTCTGGGCAAGTCACTTAATCTCCTCGTGCCTAACAAAAATGAATGCGTCCTTATGTAACGCGACTGGCGCTCATGTAAAGCGCTCTGATACTTGATACCGTCGGGTCAAGTTTGCACTATATAAAACTCTAGGGAAAAAAGTAGCCTCCCCATGCATTTCAAAACAACACTGAAGTGGAAGCATACGGATACACCCAAAAAGTCAATAGCATTGGGTGCAAAATGAATACTCCACTGGGGTGAGCCAAGATGTTACTGACAAAAGTCTCAAGCCAATGGATGAAAGAGGCTGGTGGAAGAAAGCCAATGGTTTAAAAGGGCAGACCCAATGCCCTCTCTGTGTAGATCGCTGACAATAGGTAATTTTGACAGTGGATCCGTCAAAACGCAGATCTACAAATTATGGTAGCTTATATGACGTAAAGTACCAAGAAGATACTTACAGCCAGATTCATCATTGCAAATTGCGCTCGCAAAGGGCCAGATTCTGAGAATCTGGCCCTTTGCGAGCGCAATTTTTGCATTTGGGATTCATCATCCCAAATGCAAGAATCGCTAATAGCAAAATCGCGAGGAATTGCATTTAAGGAATCTCTATTTGAGATTCCTTAAATGCAATTCATTAACCATTTTTAAATTGCGAATTCGCAATTTTTGGCCGCTATTTACCGCAAAGTCTGACTTCGTGGTAAATAGCGAAAAATTAGAAAAATGCACGTAAGTGCATTTTTCTACGTTGTATGTTACACACACACACATGTCCTTCGGACATGTGTGTGCGCAACATCAGTCTACATTTACATTTCAGGGGTGTTACAGGGTGTCCTTTGGACACCCCTGGCACCCTTGAAATCGCATCCTTATTTGCGATTAGCAAATTGCTAATCGCAAATAAGGAATAACTCCCCATTCATTCCTATGGGCCTTTAAGGACTTGCAAAACGGGATTCATGGAGAAATTGCAAAAAAAATTGCGATTCCTACATCTTCCTTATTTGCGATTAGCAACATGGGGAGTCATTCCTTATTTGCGATTAGCAATTTGCTAATCGCAAATAAGGAAGATGTAGGAATCGCATTTTCTTTTGCAATTTCTACATGAATCCCGTTTTGCAAGTCCTTAATAGCGATTCCTTAATAATCGCTATTAAGGACTCGCAAAACGGGACAATGATGAATCTGGCTGTTACTTAGCTAAATAAAACAAGCATTGGCATAGCCAATAGGTCTCGCTTGTGGGACCTTATAAGTATTTACTTTTGCAGCACAATATCCGATTATGCAACTCGGATATTGTGCTGCAAAACTAAATACTTATAAGGTCCCACAAGCGAGACCTATTGGCTATGCCAATGCTTGTTATATAGTGCGGACAACAGTAGTGATACATGAAGCAAAAATTACAAGTGAGCATGTTACAAAAGCAAACGTTACGTTACATGAGACAATAGTGACAGTTGTGCAAGTATCAAGAGCAAACAAAATACAAGAGGTAGCAAACGATATGTTCTTAGAGGAAACAAGCTTCTCGGCATTGCTGGTTGGGGGAGTGGGGGGGTGGGCGGGGGAGCAGCAGGCAGATGCGAGTGGAGCGCGCGCTGGAGAGGGAGGGGGTGGGAGGACTAGGCAGCGGGAGAGAGGGAGAAAGGAGCGCGAGGGAGGCGTTTTTAGATACATGAAGCCAAAATTACAAGTGAGCATGTTACAAAAGCAAACGTTACGTTACATGAGACAATAGTGACAGTTGTGCAAGTATCAAGAGCAACAAAATACAAGAGGTAGCAAACGATATGCAATAGCATATCTGAGGGAACACGGCCTGGGGGAAGCTGGCTGGGGAGGGGGAGGGGAAATGAAAGGAAGGCTGTGTTTGCGGGGAGAGAGAGGGGAGGTGCTGGTGTGGGAGGGGGGAGGTGCTGGTGTGGGAGGAGTGCTGCTACGGCAAGGCTGTGTTTGCGGGGAGAGAGAGGGGAGGTGCTGGTGTGGGAGGGGGAGTTGCTGGTGTGGGAGGAGTGCTGCTAGGGGAGGAGAAGCCCTTGCCGTGAATGCTCGTGCATGTTCACGTGAACTGCAAGAAAACGCCGGGCTGAAACCCCTTAGTTTGAAGAGGATTTTGCCGACATGAATTCGATCCTATCCATTCCTGCGTAATGGGACAGGCTCGACCTAAAAAAGCTGTCATACAAATTCTCTTTTCTTTGCACATTCAATATCTAACGAGCAAACCTACAATTCTAAAAGGTTTTGGGTGTGACCCTTTTTGGAACTCGGACACGCCGTGGGAGCTTGCCTGCTCACCTGTCCCGTTTGCACCAGCACTGCTTGCCGCTCCCGCTTCGCGGGAGCCGCTTCGTGGGAGGACCCACCAACGCCGACTTCTCGAGCCTGATTCCCGGAAGAGCCGTGAGCTGGGTTAACATCCGCGGAGGCTGCAGGGGTAGCGCGGCAGGGACTCACTATCCCAGGAGTCCCTGCTTGACCACGTGACATCCGGTCAGCGCCCCCCTGCGTGCCCCGCCCCCGCCGGCAAACCGGTGAAAAGGAGCTGGAAGCCCTAACTTAGTGTGACCCTTTTTGGAACTCGGACACGCCGTGGGAGCTTGCCTGCTCACCTGTCCCGTTTGCACCAGCACTGCTCGCCGCTCCCGCTTCGCGGGAGCCGCTTCGTGGGAGGACCCACCAACGCCGACTTCTCGAGCCTGATTCCCGGAAGAGCCGTGAGCTGGGTTAACATCCGCGGAGGCTGCAGGGGTAGCGCGGCAGGGACTCACTATCCCAGGAGTCCCTGCTTGACCACGTGACATCCGGTCAGCGCCCCCCTGCGTGCCCCGCCCCCGCCGCCCTCCCTATAACATCAGGAGAGAGCACGCTCTGCGGGACGCAGGCGGGACGCCGGGCGAAGCCCGGGCAAAGGGCGGGCCGTCTGTGGCCGTCCGGGGCCAGCAGGGGCCTGGACGGGTCACCCCTCTAACATCTCAGGTATTTCCACTGTCTTCTGTGTGCTCCTCATAAGACTACAAATTCGGCTTACTATTTTATATGTCTACGTACTCCCCAATGTCTACCCGTTCGGGCAGAAGCTCTAAACGCGGGGTGAACTCCAACATATGCACCATGGATAACTTTATTACCCGTGCTGTCTCAGTTGTGGAAAAAGAAATTATCCTAGCTGAACGTAGACTATCACGTGATTATATGGAACACAAACGCTCCTCGCTGGGAATTCTAGCACAGGCAAAATCACCAAGTAACATTATTCCAGTAGAACCTTTAATCTGCACCAATATTAGCCATGTGCAACCCTGTGCTATTGACCCAAGACAAGAAAATGGCCTTTTTGACATTGTTCCCGAGCAGATATCTACAAACGGAAAGGGTGGTAACTCTGCCATAAGAAATAGCTCTGCTACTATAGCAGTTGATCCTGTGGCCCTCCCCATAATCCAGGTACATGATACACCTACAGAGCAAACCGTTATAACATCTCCAATTTGTAAAACAAATAGAGCCGCAGTAAAAAGAAAGAGATTGGTTACCCCGCGAAAAGCCTACAGATTAAAAACTCTCAAGAGGATACGTAGAAATTATATGGTCAGGGGTGCGTGTTATAAATCTACAGAGCCAGAAATGTCGAGTAGTGGGCCGGACACAAGCGACCAACAACCATTAGTGTCGGATATAGAAGTAACAAACTCCCCTAAAGTCGCACCAGTCGTGATACCTTCACTTGACCAGATACAACTGCTCATAACCTCCTTGTTGATGCCATTAACTGAAAGTCTAAAAGGGCTATCGGTTCGCTTGGACAAATTTGAGCAATCCTCATTGGATAACTTTTACTCACTAAAGACCTTGGTAAAGTTACACTCTAAGATTGGGGCAGATTCTACCAGGGGGGAACCAAGATCTTCAGTCCCAAACCCAACGCAACAAATTGGTCTTCCTAGCAGAGATAAAGAGTCAGGTCTGAATAATTTCAACACTGTCTCAATGGGACGTCAAGCTGAGATTTCCAACTCTCAGCCAAATGCTGGAGGAATTCAACTGGTTGCCCCACCAAAACCGGCGCCACGCAAATCAAAACAGGTGACTACCATCTCCAAAACTCCTGCATCGAAAAACTCAGTTGATGTTCTAGGATCTAAAACTTGTACTAACAAAGGTGGTTCAGCTACTAATACTCAAGCTAATGGCCAAATCAGAGATAGACCAGTGCCGAAAAAGATTCCAAATGCTCACCTTCCACCGGGTTGCCAACCATATGTGGTAGTACTCACCGGTGTCCCTCCCCTGAAAATCAACAAAAGGGAATCATACGATGAATTGAAAAATAAGACCTTGTACTGGTTGAGAGAGAATAGACCTTTGCCACACTCTGTTAACTGCCAGGTCATTCAAGTCTGTAGAGTGAGTTGGTTGGGAAACAGACCGAAAGACATAGCTGGAGATTGTATTTTGGTCAATTTTAAAGAGCCATCCGTGGCACACCTTGTGTATGGCCAAAATCAACGGATAAGCAACCAGGGAATTGGAACTTGTGACCTTAGCTATTTCTATCCTATGCAACAGCCACAAGCCAATAGAGATTTTCCCCGACCTGGCTCGACAAACCCAAGACACTCATTTTTTGACCCTCAGACCCCAGTTGATAGAATGTATCCTGTAAATGTGGAAAATAGGGATGTGGACAAAAACTGGTCATGGTGGGGTAATTGACAAACAGGAATAGGAAAAAGTGGCCATTATGGAAATTGTGTATCATCTTTTCCCATGTGTAGTAATTGTTTAGAGAACCACTGTGTAAAATTGTGCCCATTGCTATTGCCCCCTGTATCTGAGAAAATTGATAATCCTGAACAAATTGATATTTTACAGGCAGGATCTAGGACTGTTAGCCTTTTTAAAGACCACCTAGGGAAAGATATAGCAAATGTTCTTATTGCACAAAAACAAAACAGGACCTCACTAGAATATACTGAGCAGCAAGGTTTGGTCTGTAATAGTAGGTTACCTGATGACCCCAACGAGAGGGAAACACCTAGCATACAGGGTATATGTAGTGCCTGCCCAAACAATTTAGTACAGAATACCCCAAAATGTGATTTGAAAATTTTGTCATGGAACATTGCGGGGTTATCAAGAAATTTGTGTGATGGAATGTGGAGCTCTTTCATGGAGGAGCATGATATCATGCTCCTTCAAGAAACGTGGGCTATTAATATGGTGCATAGACTTGGATATAAATCATTCCATTGTGGAGCGACTGCTTCGGTAAGAGGTAGACCTTCAGGGGGTTTGTTAATATGGTTAAAAATATGCTTGAATGTGGAGGTCTCACCACTGAATATTGTTTCCAAAGATATACTCGGGATAAAGATTTCCACGAAGGACCAGGGGGTTATTTACTTGTTAAATATCTATAACAGACCTAACCCTCAAAAAAAGGAATCAATGGTTGTGGAACAATTAAGTTCGTACCTGAGTAAACTAGAGCCAAACTCAAAAATAATTATAGGTGGGGACTTTAATTGTCAATTCGAGCCCGTGTTGGGGCTTGAAAATGTATTTGAAAATGAAGACAGGGTTCTTAATATACCTCCCCTAGATAGCGTAAAACCCATAAAAAACTCAGCGGCAGTGATGCAGATCTACGAACTAACGGTATCCTTTGACCTTAGGGCATGCAACGGTAGACTAGACCCGGATAAGCCAGCAAACTATACATATAGTAAGGGTGCAGCAAAATCAATGATTGATTTTGTATTGATTACTACCAACTTGTGGCATCTGTTGTTGGACTTCACTATAGTGAATAGACCGGAAAGTGACCACTTTCCCCTCCAATTAGGGCTACTCCCCCAATCGTTCATAAAAACTAATGGAGGTACGGAATCAAATATGGAGGTGGGTGAGGTTGAGGTCTCCAATAATAGGCGAGCAATAAAATGGTCACACATCTTGACAAAACAAGATGTATTTGTGGGTATTTATAATACTTTTTCGGATATTATCCCGTTATACGATCATCTGACCTTGGGATCCCAGGAAGTCCTTAAAATGCATTACCATCTAGTGGAGTCATTAATTCCCCTCCTGAGTAAAACGTGCAATAATACCAAATGCAATTCACGAAGACAACTGGAACTAGAGACACCGTGGTATAACAAACAGTGTCGTCTAGCCAAAGGCAATTTAATCAAAGCCGTAAAATCTAAGGACCAGATGAGAGTAAGAGAGTGTAGGAATATATATAAAAACCTCCTCTCTAGGGCAAAAAAAGAATGGGAGGACTCAGTCTGGGAAGACCTCTTAATTGCCGCCAAGATGCATGATCAATTCACCTTTTGGAGCTTGATATCCAAAAATAATAAATCGGGTAGCTCCAACAGAGACTTTTTCCTTGACGAAAAAATCTGGTATGATCACTTTCTAAAATTATACGACCTGCCAGGGGTACCCCCAGATGCTAATCATATTGGATCTGTTCCCCCTTGTACTGATTTAATAAAATTTAGTATGGAAGAATCGCTGTGTGCTATTAAGGCAGTTAAGGCCACAAGGCACCAGGCCCTGATAAACTACCTGGGGATTTATTCTCACATAACATTGAAATATGGTGCCCCTATATAAATTTTCTATGTAATTCCATTATGTTTGGGACTCCGATCCCCGAATCATGGAAGGGGGCGGAAATAGTCACTATCTATAAAAAAGGAGATCGCTATAATCCAGGTAATTACAGACCTATAAGTTTAATAGATATTTTACAAAAAAATTTTGCCAGACATATTTTAAATCGACTTTTATATTGGGTTGAGGAATTTAAAATTCTTTCAAAATTTCAAGCAGGATTTAGAAATAGGACGAGTACTGTGGATCAGGTACTTAGATTTATGTGCATTAGTTGGAAATACATTCATATAAAGAAGTGTAGCCTATACGTAGCGTTCATGGATCTACGTGCTGCGTTTGATCTTGTCCCTCGTTCACTCTTATGGGATACTCTAAAAAATATGGGCGTCCCGGATGCACTGTTGTTTAATCTTATAAAGCTTCATACTGATAACTTTGCAAAAGTAAGATGGGGGAGAAATGGTGAACTTACACAAGCTATACCAGTCCAGAGGGGGGTACGGCAAGGTTGCGTGCTGGCCCCGACTCTTTTTTCACTATTTGTAAATGACATCCCCACCTATCTGGCGCAATGCAATCATGATTCACCAAAACTTTGTAATGAGGCAATTACAGCGCTGCTATTTGCGGATGATACAATTCTAATATCTCAAACACCAAAAGGCTTACAAAATTTAGTAAATCAATTCAATAGTTACTGTGAATCAAAAGGGCTAGAAATTAATACATCAAAAACTAAGTATATGGCCATTAATCCCCCGAAAACCTTTAAGAAAAATTTGGCCCTCAACAACACTAAACTAGAATATGTGGAGTTCTTTGATTATCTGGGTATCAGGCTTGACAGCAAACTGGCTTGGACAAAACAACTTGAAAAAAGTAGGTTAACACTTAAGCATAACTCTCTCCCTATCCTAAAAATTCATGGAGGGAGCACTTCAAAAGCCATAACCCCGGCGATTGAAGTGTTCAGAGCTAAAGCCCAAACCGCTGCAATATACGGCGCCGAGATTTGGGGTTCCTACTCAAACAGAACATTCGAAATCGACGAGAACATGTTCTGTAGACGTCTACTGAGACTGCCAGCAAGAACACCTTTAATCCCTGTTTTCCTAGATATTAACTTAAAACGTACAGACTATTTGTGTTGGTTGAGGCCCTTGCTTTACTGGGTAAGATTATGGTCTACCCCGGAACTTGCAGACTATAGAGCCGGATTAATTGAGATTATGGAACTGGACACTTTTAACTCGATCAAGTGGCTGAGACATATCTCCTCATGGCTCACAAAAATAGGTTTATCGCACTTCTGGAAAAATCCAACCATTTTGGAAACAAACTGTAAAGCCCAGGTAAAAACTGCCTACTGGTACTATATAAATACTAACATTTATGAGCGTACCACAGGTTCATTAACACTTACATTTTTGCAGTTTAAAGATACCCCTATATTTGAACAATTCATGGACGAAGTTGAACCACCTTTGGCTAAAACTATCTATCTCCAATATAGATATGGGGTTCTTCAAATAAATGCTAATACTTGTCGGTGGGGAAACAGTTACTCCAGTGGGGAAGATGCATACTGTAAACTGTGTGAATTGAAACAAAATGAAGACGAGGCACATATTCTATTCTTCTGCCCATTATATGAACCACAACGTAGGAAATGGATCAAACCTCTTTGTAGAAATTTGGGTACACGTTCTTACAAAGAGGCTGAAAGATTACTTAGATCTTCGTCTGTTCGGTTGATAACCTTTGGGGTCAGTCGGTACCTCCATAGTATCTGCTTTATTAGGAAAAAATATGGACTAAAAATATGAATTTTAGCATTTTTTTACTTCTGGCATTTTTTAATTATTTAAATGATGTAAATAGCCGTTCTTTTTTATGATCAGGTCTTGAAAATTAATTACAAACTGGAACAATCCCCTTTTTTGAATGATGTTAAATTAATGAATCCCAATGCAAACTGCAAATAATTGTATAATACAATATGTACATACTGAATTTTGTAACAAGTGATATTCTTTGTTTTAATAATTATTATGTTTATAAATGTATTCTATGTGTTGGCTTTATGGCATAAATGTCGAATAAAAGCTTTACAAACAAAAGGTTTTGGGTAAAAGATGCCAATGCAGGTCCACAAAGACTACACCCTCTCCAAATTTGCAGACCTATTTAAATTTAATGGACCCGATTCAGTGTCTATTTTCTAGGAATGGGAAAAACAGGCATTTTTCTAATTAAGTCCTATTAGATTTGATGTGTGACCTATGTGGCCAGTCTTAGGTGTTATGCCTGGTGTAGAGAGGGTTCTTCAAATGTTTTACAGCGAACAAGCTGCTGTGCTTAAGTATAAGTGTACAAGTGAGGAAATAGAGAAAGAGTCCCCTTTGCAGATACTTAGCATCATCAGGCACATATGTGCAAACACAACTCTAGCTAGGTAAGTAGACAGGTAGTATTATGTATTGCAAAAGGGGCTGATTATTGTACCTATGGAGAGACCTGAATAATTATTACTAGATACAGAATTTACTGGTGGAACAAAACGAGTAGTATGAAAAGTATCTTATCTCTTGTGATTTGTACTGGAATTTTTTTTCCTGTACTTTTTTCCCACTAGTGTGATCGAAATTAAACAATGGGAAACAGCGTTTACAACAACGCAATGCTATCACAATGTGGTAGTTACAACAACCGCGTTGTTACTACGCAATACCTTTACATCGCAAGTCATTACAATGACTTGCTGTAGGGGGCGCGAAGGTATTGGATATGAAAACCAACACCTTCCCTGCTGTTGCGCAAACTGGAGTAGGAATAGTAAATAATACTATTCCTATGTCCAGCAAGTCGATGTAATGACTTGCGATGTAAAGGTATTGCGTACTAACAATGCGGTTGTTGAAACGACTGCATTGTAAAAGTATGCGATGTAATAGCATGTGTTGTAACATGCTATATTAAAAAAAATATCAAATTTAAATTAACCTGCTCTCCCTCTCCTGCCTTTTAGTCAAGAGTTTTTATTCCTGGATCAACAATGTACAAGGAGCAAGAAAGGTATCTTCAAATACTCACTTCTACGTTAGAGAATGTTCTTATCAATGTTAAGGCAATTAAACACAAATATATCATCTGAAAGACATCTGGGAAAGCTATGAAAACAACAAGGAAGGTAAAACCAAGCCCATATAATGGTGGGGGGGAAATTATTGGCGTAAAAATACCTTTTTAACAAAAACCTTCATTGAAAGATTACGCACTTTCTGGTCACTAACCTATGTGGAAATGGTGGGGAGCGGGGTTAGGATGTGCTCACAAATCTTCAAACTTGCAGAAAAAGCTGATGCTTATAGCTCAAACCATGAGGCGCATTTATGACTCTCTCACAAAAGACGAGCCAAGTCAGACCTTCTTAACAGATTAAACACACAAGTGCAAGACACAAGTAGTCTAGAAAGTATGCACTGCCCAAATGCTGCACAGTCCGAAACAGTAAATGTAGTAGCCAGGAGTAATGGAATGACAGACAAATTATAAAAAATACAGGAGAGAGAGGCAGTTTGGGGGCAAATTGTGCACCTGGTTATTACCAGTTGCATGAAGTTCTGTATTGATCAGGTAGGCACATTTTTTTCCGATTCCAAGTTTGGGATCTCAGCATAGGAAATAAAACAAAACTTTTACATGATTGCACAATAAGGTGCATAAAATTAAATCTGTACCTTCCTCCCCCAAACACAGCCTCCCCTTCCCCCACCCAGAGCCATGCTGGTGAAAATCCTTTGGTGGAATTTGAGCCCAAGTTACAGTCCAGGATTATACACGTTTGCCTCAGAGTGTTTCAAAAGTAAGTAGGTGTTCAACACATATTTTCAGAGGGGAATTTATAAACATTCAAAATTGAATTCTCTTTAGTGCCCCAAAGACCTCAGAGGTTAGCACACTTCATTATCCTATTATTTTCAATTTCACCTTGGGGGATCAGATCCCGACAATTTTCCAAGAAAGTCAAGCCTAAATCTCTTATATTATCCCATCAAACCTTCCAATTTAAAGCTTAACAATTTTGCAAGTCGCCGTTTCATTATTGGAAAAAATAATACAGATAGTGTGTAGGCCGGAACAAGCCAAGCAGACGACTTTAGATACATGTTATTTCTCCAATGTTCCAAAGACTGATTGAAGTTGGTTCACATCATTTTAAATACAAATTCTGATGCCCACGATACCAACTGATGATGGAGATCTGGTAAGATATTATCATATGATGATAAAAACCCAAGTGGGCAATTCTTATTCAAAATAAATATTCAGCTTAGTAGCATTGGTAAAAAAAATAAGCCTGGCTAACAAGTGGCACTTAGAATAGGCAGGAAATCGGCAAGAAGCCGAATGATACCTAGGAAATGTTTAAAGATGACTGCCGCATCACTTTCAGAGTCAACAAGGTTATTCCACCAAAACTCATAATATATATTTACATAATTGCGCTGACTTAGGTACTTGAAAGACCAATAAAGAATTGAGCAACCACTGTAGGGTCACAACTTAGAAATTTGTGTCTAATGCCCATAGGATATGAATACATTCTAGGGATGTTCTGAGACTTTCGTAATTGTGTGTGTATGAACACCAATAGGACAGCCGGGAGGATAAAGGAAACAAAAATAGGTGCAGTGAATTATTTAATTGATCCTCCCTTACAACCTGGCAAGACGTATTTTTGGCTCTTGCAGACAATGTTGGACATACAAAATATACGCTACGTTATTCTGAAGATGATTTCACAGTACACAATACAATACACAATTTCAGCTAATGAAGATGATGCAGCCCATAACATTTCTATAACATGGTGGCTAGGGAAAGGATACATATGGATAAAGCTACTTTTTAATTCGTATCAATACACATCAAAGCCAATGAAATTGTGTACAATTATTTTATTGTTCTCCCGCATAAAGTACACATTTTAGCAGCAATGTGCCGGTGTCAGGGTATTTGGAGCACTGCAGCAGTCTGCTCTGGTAGTGTGTTGAAATGTAGTTCTATGCTGTCCGGGTGTGGCGAGTACCACACTGATGTAGCTGGAAGGAATAATTCAGTAGAATTTGGTCCTAGACTCATGGTCGGACCTAAGGCGGAGCTGCCACCAGAAAAACATGCGGGCAGCACTCCACATTTCCAGATACAGGAACTGTGCGCTGTGCTTTATGAATATGTTTAGAGAATCTATCAATATATTTAGATGGTTTGTTTAAAGCGTTTCTGACAGCTTGTTGGACCTGGCCCTTTTTGCAGAGTTAACCCCAAACGTTTTGCCTTCCTCCTGTATTTTTCTGACTTCGTTTTTGCTGGCTGTAGGACTGGGCACTTTACCACTGCTGACCAGCGCTAAAGGTGAAGTGCTCCCTGTGTAAATTGTATTGGTGACTGAGTTATCCATGATTGTCATACTTGATTTACTAGTAAGTCCCTAGTAAAGTGCTCCAGGCATGCCCAGGACCTGTAAATTAGATGTTACTAGTGGGCATGCAGAACTGACTGGGAGACTTACATGAGTAGCCCTCTAAACAGGTCTCAGGCCTGCCCCTGCAGTGTCTGTGTGGCCCAAGGCAGCCCCATGGGCAGGGTATAGTGCATTTAAAGGGTAGGACATGTACCGGTGTTTTTGTACATGTCCTAATAGTAAAATACTGCTAAATTCATATTTTACTATTGCAAGGCCCATCTCTCCCACAGGCCAAAATGGGGATTACCTTTAAGTGTAACACCCGATCTGAAGCAGATAGAGATATGGGTTGGGGTCTCTGAACTCACAATTTGAAAATACATCTTTTTGTGCAGTTGTTTTTTTTAAATGGCGTGCTTATAAATGCCACTTTTAGAAAATGCTACAAAAGGGGGTGGTGATGGACGGAGCATCAGAAACAATCAAACACTCACACCCAGTCAAAAGATCTGGATTTGATCCATCACCGTTCTTTAGCCCACTCTGCCACCCCAGTTCAGACATGGCTATATGCAAATCAGTCTGACCCTGTCCCTCATGGGAACAGTCCAGCCCGAACTGCCAAGCCATGCCTTCCCTGGACCGGAAACAAGCTTCCGAGGACCGGTTTCTGGCATTCCAGCCGTCTTCAGCCCGGCTTGCTTGAATCCAGTGGCAAAGTGAGCAAGGGACTCACGTCTGAGCATACCCTGCCACACTTATAGCGGCCAAAAGCGGTACAAAAGGGGGTGGTGATGGACAGAGCATCAGAAACAATCAAACACTCACACCCAGTCAAAAGATCTGGGTTTGATCCATCACCGTTCTTTAGCCAACTCTGCCACCCCAGTTCAGACATGGCCATATGCAAATCAGTCTGACCCTGTGCCTCATGGGAACAGTCCAGCCCGAACTGCCAAGCCATGCCTTCCCTGGACCGGAAACAAGCTTCCGAGCTTCCGTCCATCACCACCCCCTTTTGTACCACTTTTAGAAAATGGGCAGTTTCTTGCTTAACCATTCTGTGCCTCTGCCCATCTGTAGAATCCACATCTGGGTTAGTATGGCAGTTGGGCATGGACTCTAGACAGTCACACAAACTGAGCTGAGGTGTGCCGTGCATATCCTGTTGGCCCATTACCAGGCTGTTGCTTCCGTAGCTAGAGTGGCGGGTGGAGTTGTCACTGACACCTGAATAGGGCTGTGCTTGTTCTCACTAAGCTGTTCTCATACCCCTGTAGTGTGTCTGGAGTCAGGTCAGGAAAAGGCAGGGTCTTGTGCACTACTGAGACTTTCCACTGACGTTTGCCTACTACAAAAGGCAGAAACTGGTATAAGTACTGGAGCTGTGGCACCATAACTTCTGGACTGAGGACATTCTGCCAGGAAGAAGAGAAGTGGTGCTGTCAGGAGAACTACCACTTTGCTATTTGCTTTACTGTGTTGGTCTGCTCCTTCTATCTTGGGCTGTGAAAGGACTGGATTCTGCTTTCTACCTCCTGCTTTTCCAAGTTTCTCCAACGGCTTGAGTTGAGATTGCCTCCTGTTAGAAGTCCCAGGGATATTAAACACTTCATCAACATTGGTTACCAGCACTGGGACTCTTCTGCTTTAAGTCCTGCCTTGCCAAATGGTGCTAAAACCAGTCCTGGGCCCTTTGAACTGACTGTTTGTGTTGCAACCTCTTGAAAAGCAAACCCGACGCCATCTCAGACGCTGCTGCCTATAACGAAGCCGTGGCCACTGCTTGTGAGGAGTACGATGCATTGCCCAAGACAGCATAGCTTCATGCTGTCATAGAAACCGCTGCCTGCACTGAAGCAGACAGTACCGCTCGTGAAGAGCACAATGCATTGCCTCGACGACATCGCAGCCCCTGGTGTACGGATGACAGCGCCACCGACTCTGACCTCATCTCCAACGCAGCTGCCTGCACCGAAGGCACTGCTTGTGAAGAGACCGACGCATCTCACATTGCAACCCCGGGTCTGCCATTGACAGCGCTTCCGCCGTGGTCACCGAACATGAAGAGGAGGACGCATCGACCGCAATGACATTCTAGTCCTGGCCCCGCCAGGGCTCCTGACTTCGACATCGCAGATCTTGATCCCCAGCACGTAGGACTCCAAGGGCTCAACAACTTCGGCCCGACTGCCGGAACCAATGCCCCATCTTTGGATTTCATCACATAGACCCTGAGGCCTCCTCACTTCCTAAGGTACTGTTTTGCGGGTCTGTCCAACGCCGTATCACTGAACTGTTGGATCTGTGCTGTTCACGACGCAGCAATAGCCCCGGTTGGCACTATCAACTTCAATAAACTGTATTCATATCTTTACTTGTGTAATTTGGATTTTTATCGTTTCTTTTACTCAGATAAATATTGACTATTTTTATAAACTGGTGTGGAGTCTTTTTATAGTGTTTTCACTGTGTTACTGTGTACATACCAATATTTTACACATTGCCTCCGAGATAGCCTGACGGCTCGTGCCAAGCTACCAAAGGTGTGAGCAGGGGTTATCTTAGCTGTGTAACTTACATACCTGGACAAGAATGAGGGTCTCTACTTGGACAGGGTACATACCAACTACTGACCCCCATTTCTAAGAGCTCTTATTGCGCAACACTTTTCTACAATATATATATATATATATATATATATATAGACTTTTTTTTAACAGTGCACTAATAGATTGCCATGGCAGGGAAATTAAGTAAATGAATCTCTCAATCAGTTTAACAATCCGAAAGTTTGCTTTGTGCAGACAATGGTGGTTTACAGGAAATGCCACCTTTGGATCCACAACATCAATTTACGTATGCCATATTGCGCAGGTTTCCTTTTGGTCAGGAGCTTTGCATTTTACTGTTATTTAGTTACTGACCCTGATGCAGCCCCTAATGAGTTCACTATAGGGCCGAAACTATAGTAAGCATTATTTACCCACTGTATGCATTTAGTATTTCTGAATGAGGTACTGATTTATGAAGTGTTAGCAGTTCCCAGGTGGAATATTTTGTGACGTTAGTGCACTATAATGATATGACATGGAGTTCGCATAGATCATTGTTCTGACAATGATCACAGAATTAACTTGAAAAGTTGATCAATTTTTTTTATTGCTGCCCTTCATGAACAGTATATTGTTTATTTTCTAATTTTCCTAAATCACATTGATTGAAGGCAAATCTGTTCACTTGTGGTTGAAAGTTGATTTAAGGTGCCAAGATCTCCATTACATAATGCTGATTACCCTAGTACCCCAGGTGTAAAAGTGTACATGATTTTCCACTCACAGACTACCTCACCTACATACCAAAGAATTTGCATAAGTAACCCACCTTAATGCTCTACTCACACAACCCTGTAGAGGCAAGACTCTACCCACCTGAGCTCATGTCATTTGATCTTTGGCTCTGCAGCGTCCTACAGTCTCACCTGTTCATTGGTATCAGTGCCCTACAGGTTTCTATTTTTCTCTCAATAGCCAATGAGTGCTAACAACACATGCCCTCGCCCTATCCGGAAAGTGTTTAGAAGAAGCAGAAAGTAGCAGGGATTCTGCTCAAGCCCTCACCCTAAATAAGGGGCCGATTATGATCGCGGACGGACTTGAGTCCGTCCGCGATCACAGAGGATGAGGGAACGTCCGCATGGGCTGCGGCGTTCCCTCCTGTGCTATTAGGATGTGACCGCCACCCTGGCGGTCACATCCTCTATTTTTAACATTGCGGCGGGTGCAGCTTCAAGCTGCACCCGCAGCAATGTTAAAAATGCACGCATTGCATTTGTATGTAGAAAGTGGCAGGCACCGCGCGGTGCCTGCCGCTTTCTGCATACAAATACAGGGGGGTACCATAGGTACCCCCCATGTGCACCCCCCCACCCCCCTTCACCTAGGGGGCCCGCAACGGGCCCCTGCAGTGAAGTTCCGTATGCTTTTCAACAGCGGTAAACCCGCCGCGGAAAAGCATATCTTGGCAGCAATCCTAATATGGCGGACGGTGTCTGAGAGACACCGCCACCATATTAGAGCTTTTCCGCCGCGGTTGTAAGCCAACCGCGGCGGAAAAGCGGCGGACGGAAACCAGGACCCACCAGCCACCTAATGTGGCGGTGGGTCTTTGGTGGGTCCGCTGCGGTTTTTCCGCATCCTCCGGGCCGGCGGTGGCTTCCGCCAGCCCGGAGGATGCGGAAATTTCGCAATCATAATAGGCCCCTAAATGCAAGCAATGAAAAGTATAAGAATGGTGTCAGTACTAGCAGGTAAAACATTCGGGAAGATACATAAGTTGCACCAGAAGACTGGTAGAGGAGGTAAAGTGACAAAAGACACTTGGACAGCAGGAATAGAGGGGTGAGTAGCCTTTACAACGCGGGCATTACCACGCGCATCAAAAGCAGAAACAAATCTAGAGGTTGTGAAGATAGGAAAGCGAACAACAGCTGAAAAACACAGAGTACCGACAAGACAAGGTCCGGCGAGTGATAGTAAACCACTCCTACAGCAATGTAATGAAAGACAGAGGTGCAGAACTTGCATAGCAGCCTGATACTGTATGAAGACTAAAGCCCTCAGACAGCATGGAGGAGACTCATGAAAATGCACAACTTGAGGATGACCTTACATAACCAGGCAAGCATGGAGAGAGGTGGAGGACGCATCAACGCTCACCATTTTTTCACTGAAGGACTTTACTTTTCATCTGACGCAACTGGTCATCAGCACACTAAATATTTCTCCAGATCTTTCTACCTGGCAGGATAAGCGGTTATATCAAGAAAGTGTCAGAGGAGAAAGATTTACATAATTGGGAGTGGAAATGTATTTCATTCTAGTATTTCCAAAGTAAACTAGTTCAGCTGTGGTTAAAAAGAAAAAAGTAGGAGAAACCTCAAAGCAGTAACAGCTGTGCCAAGAAGGCAATAAAAACACTCAAAGCAACAACAAATTGTTTCTCTAAAAGATCCCCTGTGGAATCAATCCTCACCTGAAGTAGTCACTGCAGGCAGCCAAAACAACTTTGTGAACCTGAAAAACTTCATTATTTATAGTAAGCACCACATCGAGGAGCTGGCCCTGTGCCCGGAGTGCTGCAAGTCCAAGCAGGAGGGTTGTGCTATGGTCAGGAGCTGAAAATGTGCATTTCAGGGCACTGTTCTTGTCAGCCATACTGAAATAAAACAAGAAAACAATTTAAAAACTCGTAAAGATTGTGTGACGCTTATAAGCAGGCTAATAAAAAGGAGTACAGTTACTGATGCATACTCTGCGACTATGCAACATGTATCTCCAACTGGAAGCATGCAAGTTTTAAAATCAATTTGATTATTGGTAGAGAGCTTATCAATATTTTGAAGGCTACAGCAAGAGAAGAAAAATAAGGTTGGTTTCAGTTACCAGTAGCTATAAATTCCACCCACATGCACCAAATAAATGGTATTTCAAGGAAAAATACATTTATTGAGGATTATACATAAATGTGATACCCAATGGCATTTCATGCGTGGTTAATTGTGTTTTTTAAAAGATAAAAATCGGGAAACCTGAAAAGTTCCGGTGTGTTGCGATCTACAAATAATGGAAAATGAAAAACGCTAACAGATAAATATGCTCCCTAAGGTTGCCATCGAGAGTCACGTGGTCGCTATAGTTTTTAAGTAAAGAAAAACTTCAATAGTAGAAAATTACCAAACTATTAAGCCGAAAAATGTGCAGTGAAACACATACTTGGAGAAACATGTTGCTGCTACATTACAGGACCAGGAAAAGAGTTCTGTGTTACCAACTTACTCGTGTAATGTTGGCTCAGTCAACATGCGCTTTCTGATGTGACAGGACACTAGACAGTTTTTATTCAGCCATGGTAAAATCCACATTGCTAATTGTTTGGGTGGCCAATGAGTTTGATGACAGTGACGTAAAGGAGGGAAGGAGAGAGGGCAAGAAGGTAAAGTGTAACAGAAGAAATGTTATGTAACCTAAATATAGAAGAGAACTGTTTTGCAGCAGAGATGGTGAGTAAAAAGGGAAAGAAGGAGTTATAAGGATGAAACATGGATGTGACGAAGAGAAAAGGCAGATAGTGCTCAAGATGTAGAAGTAATTAAACAAAGTAGTAGACCTGAGAAAAACAGGCAAGATTACCAGAGAAGCATGGAACACGAAGGAAAGTTTAGCAAAGGCCTCAAAAAGTCTACATTGATCAACACATGGCAATAGAGAAAGTATGAGAAAAGGGGGTAAGGAGAGCTGAGATAATAGAGGAGCCTGAGAAATCACAGAAGACTAAGACAATTTAACAAGGAAGAGCAAAGGGGTGAGTGTGTTAATAAGAGAGCTTGAGAAAGGCATTGAACACTATGAAGACTATGACATGCTAAATAATAAGATAGAAGCACAGTGAAATAAAGAGGGCAGGGATTTGCAAGACTACCTTAGAAAGGTACACAACACTAAGACAATGTACAAAAGAGAAAATGGACTGAGCAAAAAAGGCAGAAGTTAGAAGGAATGTCTGCGAAAGTGTTAGACGATATAAGACAATGTAAAAAAAGAAATAAGTCAGTTGAGTAACAAAACAAACAACGGTTCATAAGACATGTGGGTGGAGATGGAATATAAAGAGTGGCAGAACCATGTAATTGATGTATCTTACATTTAAAGCCTCCAAGAGTGCCATGTGAGCAATTGTTACACTCTAATTTAAGACGTGAAATAGTGAAAAGTACAAAATGAGGAATGACTTATAACTGAAATTCCCCAACTAGGGTTAGTTACACAACTACAACCACAAATAAGAAATATAACTGGAGGCCTCACTAATTAAATCACTGATGGGAAGTCATAACAGAACCTGTAGATTTAAGGCAGCAGATCAATGTTGTAAATTTGGTACTGCAGAACAGATGTCTTTAGAAACATTACCTACCAATGAAAGGCTTAATTTCCCTGACTGGGAACAGATGTTAATATTAAGACTGCACGAAGAGCAAAGGATGCAGTTCCAGTGACAGACAACGCATATGATCAAAGATATTACATGACGTTGTGGATCATAACTAGTTTTTTTTCAGTGAATTAATCAATTTATGATCACACTAGAACAACAAAGTTAGTTCACTTGAAATCACGTCTTGGAAGAAATATTGATTAGAATAAAGTTGCAGTCATTAGAGCTTGCCGATAGACCCCCACATGGAATGTCTCATCACAGTTCTCTGTGATTATCCACAAGTAGTTGGAGGTAGTAGGAGTCATCTAGTTAGGGAGATTGGGAGTACCGTCATCAATCGGTGGTGTTCCTGAACTGCTAAACTCGCAGTTCCCATGCCCCATTTAGAGGTGGGGGAGACACAGGGTTTCTGATGACAGAAGCTCATCTGGCTCCAGTTGGAAACCTCTGAGCACAGTGGAAGGGACAGTGGGGGATAGCCTTCCACGGATCACTTGCCGTGGGCCAGTCTTATGGCCACCCCGCTGAATAAGGCCTCTCGCCATGAGAACAAGGGTTCGGTCACCTGTGGAAGGAGTTATTTTTGTAGAACTTGGAATGTTTATCATGAAACAAATGCAGAAATTCACTGGAAAAAAAAGTTAAAGCTAACTATATCACGCACACCTGCCATGCAAACCATAATCGTGAACATAAAATGCAACTCAGTACACAAACACTCACGCAAGCCAATACTGGTGGAGTATAGAATACATTAATGCAGATTGGCCTTCAAATGTGACTTCTTCCGCAGCAGCCTTGCACTAGGGAGGGCCTGTCATAGAAGAGGAGGTTATGTGTTACACACAGATTTCAGTGCATCCCTCTGGGAATAAAAGATACAAAGGGATGACAACCCAACACTTCCTGGCATACTGCCAAGCAAAGTTTGAGATGGGGCAGGAGAAAGTGTGCAAAGCAGTCTGAGAGATATCTTTAGCTACTGAGTTCATTTGTCAAATAGAATTTTGAATTCCCAGAAGTTCTAAATAGTCACTTGTTTTCTTACTGTCAAATTATAAATACTAAAGCTTCTGTAGTTTACTTTTTATGGCCTGTATAGAGTTTAACATTACAGAAACTGACACACCTAGGAATGTGTACATGTTCACTTATTGCATGCAGTAGACAATTGTACACAAACAATGCTCTCCTTGCTGCTCTCGCTAACCATCTAGGAAATATGAACATTTAACTAAAGGGTTCCCAGAGCATACGGCCTCTAGATATTTTGTTGGTGAACTTTTCATTTTGTATGAATTCGTAATAACCTGTGGAACACTCACCCGCCTGCAGAAGTTTCTTCCTTTTCTGTGCTAGTGACTTTCAGTCCGCCTTATAATGGCCATAGAATACAGTAAGGAAAACCTTATTTGACCGCTCAAGTACCTCTGTAAAGCTCTACGTTCATAAAAAGACATAAAAATAATGCTCCTGAGGTTACCTTTTTGTTCTTGCTTTGTTGCATAAGGACGGCTTGTTTATCTTTGATCGCGACTAACAAGTCATTATAACTGAACAATGGCAAACAGCAAGAGGCTTATGCCTTGTGACCACTCTCAAACTGGGGATCTGAATACCCAAAGGCTTTCAAGAGAAAGTTATTTGTTACTGAAGAGGGACTAACAATGCTCTTTCTTACACAATGGGTAAAATCATTGCAAGCCTCCAAGAAGCTTTTCTGTGAGAAGCAGCTACACCAATTCACGAGTACTCTATAAAATATGTTGTTGTTTTACCTCTGAAGCCGAACAGTGGGTATCAGTGTTGCATCATCAGGTACTCGTCATCTGATTATTTTGTACGCTATTGGATCTTAATCCCAGGATGGGTCTCCTTCCAATCTGGAGTCCATGGAAGGCTAAAGTTAGGTTTGTGTTCATTTCCCCACCAGGTTTCTGAATTTATATTGTAATATTGCCTTGCTCAAATCAAGCCCATTCAATTCCACAACCTTTAATATCAGTTGTAATGTCTCAACAGTGTTCCCGCTACAACAATCTACCTGGTTAAGCAAGGAACGTTTTGTATCTGGGGGCAAGCCAAAGACAACAAACCTCTCTGAAACGTGGCACCTAAAAAAAAGAAATAATTTTAGAAAAACACTGCCCATTGACAAGATCATTCCAATGTGTTTGAGTTTTCAGGAGGTGAACCTGCTCAGAAGAGTTGTTCTTACTGCAGCTTAAAATTCTTCCTGCACCTCTATTTTTTAACTCCTGATTTAGGTAGATTTTAACAATTGTGAATCAGTCAGTCCTTTTGATTCTGGACCGTGGTCACTACATTTTATGTTTTACTTTATTGTGTGTCAGCACAGACAACAGTGTCTACTTTTATTTTTCTCTCTTCAGTACATATTGGGTACAACATCACAGCTTAAGTATTCCGCTCCCCCCCATTACGTCGATGTAAGGATTAAATATTCATAGTTTGAGAGGGTGGGAATGAGGTACTCATGACGCATGTGAAGGTCCTTGGCAGGGACAGTTGACATTACTTAAACATTTGGAGGTGCAAATTTAAAAGAATTTCAAGAATCAGAGGAATGAAGTGAGGGTGGATGGTTTTGAAATGGCCAAAAAGCAAATGGGGTTGCAGTATGGCAAAAGTGTGACCATGTTCATGGAGTGCTAGAAATGATTTATCAAGATCACAGAATTAAAATGAGACAATTCAGGAATACGACACCACACGGAGGTTATTTACAGCAATGTGCAATTATTAACGCATGAGTTATGAATACGTTGTTTGAGATTGGACTTTAATGGGAATGAAGAATAAAAAAAAGAAGCTGGCACATATCGGAGTATGATTTATTCTTAAGTGCAACAGTAAACACTGCCAAGGGGTAGAGAATTCAGAAAAAAACTGGTATTGTAAATTAGACTTACTGACACTAATGCCATAGTTAGGAAACCAGCATGAGAAAAACCGGAAAGTCAATGACACCAAAGTGGTGGCAATAATAATAATAATAATAATAATCTTTATTCGGCATATAAAGATAGGACCATAAAAGAGACATGTTAAGCTAAAAATACATCAAATATAAAAAAATGTCATAACAACAGCCAAGTGTACATTAAAATAGCGCAAAATCCATAAAATGTTGTTATCCCCTTTAGTCTCTTCATGATGGTGGCAAGAAGAACAAACACCTTATGCATCAAAGTTGTTAGATTTGGGGAATTCTACATATTGATAAAATATGTAAACTCGTGGAATAAAAGGGGGTATTTTGGCAAAGTATGCAAGAATGGATTGTGGGGGATGGGACTTTTCATAGAGGAGGAGGACAGTGTTTAAAGCAATAATTTCAATTTACAGATGGTGTAGAGTTTGAAGATAGACCGAAACAAAATAAATTCTCATCCATCTTATTTGCTGTGGATGGTGTGAATGTACAGATGAGTGACGACTCTTGTGCGTAATATAGGTGGTGAATTTTATAATAGATTTTTGATGAAGGAGACTTTGGAGGCTTTACAAGGTTACAAACTTTTCAGGACAATATTCTTTTATGGCAAAGACCACACAGAGCATGGCCATAATTTGAAGATTTTAAGTTTGTGGCTGACCCAGGTTTAACATTAAGGTAGGTCAAGTATACATTTTCCCACAGAATTGTTGAGTTTTGGGGACACACCATATAAATGAAGTCCAAAAAACCAAAAGTGGTCCAATTTAAAGCTGGCCTAAATTTGTTGAGAATTATGCATTTGAAAGGAGTTATTTCGTAAACTGTAGAAGAAAAATGCTAAGTTTAAGAGGGGTGTTAGCAGGATGCCGCCTTTGGGAAGGTGAAACAGAACACTGTCAGAGTACTATATGTTCTTGGTGTCTTAATCATTTTGGGAGTGGGGGAGAATGCAAAGGATGCCATTGCCCGCAAGCGATAAAAGGAAGGAGAGTACAAGGTTGCTGTTACTTTGAATGTCATGTGTGTTGGTGGTGAAGATGGTACTCAGTGCATTTCAGAGCAGGAATGGTTCAAGGAAATGAAGTTCAGTTTAGGATTGAAGGTGGTGATGGAGAATGTTGGGTCAAGTTAGCTTGATGAAAGAAAGCTTTTTAGTGAACTGAAATAATTTCCTCAAGGTGCTTTGGTAGTTGAGAATGGCATGATGATATGTGGGGATAAAACAGTTCTTCTGTATGGATTTAGGAAAGAATTTGTGGCCGGTTTCACGAAAACCTTTATGGATTTCTGCTACAAAGAGACATATTGGACAAGGGCTTTGGCAGCCATCAACGGATTCTTAAATGGATCCTTCAGTCAGTGATTGTGTTGTTGATATGAATAGTGGCAAATTGGCTAAAGTCTGGAAGGTTGAGGCCAAACCTTTTGATGTATCTAAAATCCTTGGATACAACTTATAATTGAGATAATTGGTCCTTTTGTGGTGTTGTCAACAGAAGGTACTATTCAGATGGCCAGCTTTCAGGAAGGTGCAAGAAGTGTTGCGGATGTGATTGTGGAGTGTCTTGATAACATTTTTCCCCAGGGAAGGTTTGCTACAAAGTAATGGTTTTCGATAACGCACCTCCATTTCATAGTTCTCATGTCAGGAAATCTTTAGTTTCGGCTGGTATTTACCCACAAAAGAGCATACGTGTTTCATCACGAAGCTAAACGACAGATATAGACATTTACTACTGTCATCAAGGACACCATGCAACTGGTGCACAGTAGTAGTGTTAATTTGAATAGAGCTCTCCAAATGATACTACTATTATCTTACAGGACTGCAGTTCATTTAGTAACAGGATGTTGTCTTTTCCGTTTTCTAAGAAGTCCTATACTTTGTTGTATCCTGCTGTTTAGAGGCAGATGTAGTGCGATGCAAGAAATCATGCATCAGCGTTCCCAATAAACAACGGGCGGTTGTTCCAGAGGAAAGCAAGGGTAAAGGGAGAAGAGTGTTAATTTTAGGGAGAGTGTTAAGTCAAAGTTTCCCCTTCCAAAAACTGTGGTGAAGAATTAAGTTTGCAGTAGAAGGGTTTAACTGGATCTCAAAGCCTCCACCAAGATCCAGGCAGGACAGAAGCTCTCCTTCAACTGTTTCTTAGATCCTCGGTATTCTGTATTATCTCTTTCTAATCTTTAACTTAGTAAGGAACAAGCCACAACACAAAGTATGTGTGTGCAGCAGCAGCTTTCCTCTAAGTGGCAATTTGAAAAGGCTGATAGGAATGTGTTACTGGACGTTGAAATTCCATTGGCATGGGAGAGGTTGGTGCTGGGAGTACACCATGATCTAATTTGGGATGTCCCAGTTCCCGCTGAAGTTGGTGCTGCTAGTTGTGCTGGTTGTTCTTGTTCCTCTGCGAGGAGAATGTGGTTCTGGTGGATGCTTGTTAGAGGTTCGGCATACAGCAGATTATTATTGTACAATGAAAAGAAATTTGACATGGTCATGTCCAAAAGTTTGGCTTGATGCAGTGATAAGTCTTTTATCAGTGCATTTGTAAACTGTGTGTAATTTTGTGTGTCTGTGATTTTATTGGAGGTTTATGGTTGTAGAGATCGTTCCCGTGTTTTTACGATTAACTGTATTCTTTTGGCATTTTTTCATAAAGGGTTCGTGAGGGAAACTGCGAAACTGTAACTAGGTATGTGTTGGATGGCATAGGGAATGGACTGGGGCTTCTGTCGGCGCAGATAGTTGAGGGAGTACAGAAAGGTGTTGTGCTAAAAGGGTGCAGTGTTCTCTCCGCTCTTGTGCACTTATTAAAATCCATGCAAATTTTACCATGAATCAGCATGTTTTTTTACAGTGTATGCACCACTTTCAGACGCGATCGAGATCGGTCATACACACCAGGATAAAATCAGAAGCAACAAAAATCCTTCCCTGCTTTTTAAAGGGGTGCCTTCCGCCTTTCGTATGAAGGCGCAATGTATAGCAACTAAGCTAGCACTTGAACTACACTGGTATCGGAAAGGCTCGCTTTTATGTGCAACTTGAGAACTGTACAGCAACACCACCAAATGTGTTGGATTTTAATGCAGCATACATGCCAAGAGTGCAGGATTAAGTCCCTTAGATCAGAGTCAAAGACACAAACGTTCCCTCAGGTAATTACCATAATATAGCCTAGCAAGGCACTCCATTTAGGTTTAGTACATTTTGCTCACATAGGAGTGCGCGTCAGAGGTGGATTTTACCCACGTGGCCAGGGGCAGTCACTGGAAAGGCGGAAACGTCAGGTTATTACATTTTAGAGCCAACAGAGGTCGCTGTGTGGCCAACAGAGTCCCAGCATTCCAGTTACTGGGATTTACTAATTCTCCTATAACGCATAACTACGTTCTGCTGCGGTGCCAGCTTTAAAAAAAAAAAGTTTTATTAAAACACCTTGTTTGAATTCTTTGAGATCTGAAACCACTACCCAGATAGCCAATCATTATCCAAACATAACCAATAAACCTTGAGGTACGAGTGAGCCTTCAATATATTTACAAAAGAGATTCTTATAACTAGTATATCCTGAGTTATAAGTAAGTCTTACATTTGTTTACAAAAGAAATTCTTAAAGCCGGAGTCCTACACTTAAACTTGATGCTACGTGCTTTTGAAGTGATTGGGTGGCCATGCAGATGGCAAAAAGGATTGTCATGTTTATGGAGTCAAGCCGTAAGGTCACATTTGCATTCTGAATCAAAGTTTGCTACAAAGTATTTGGGAAGCCACAAATACAGGGCATTCCCACAGTCCTACAGTCCTACTACTCAGAGGAGGTAGCAGTCCCATGTCCTTATTGTAAGCCCACAATCCCCGCGAGCAGCAACCTAGTTAGCTTTTCTCTTGCACTGATCAATTGTCGCTCCCTTCCGAGGCATACCACTGAAATCAACTTGCTCCTAGAGGAACGAGATTTCGATATTTTATTTTTAACTGAGACATGGCTGAATGATGACTCAGACCCTCATATAGTGCAAGCTCTCCCACCCAAGTATTCCATCGCCAGACAGGACCGCATGTCCGGTCGAGGAGGAGGTGTGGCGATTATCTATAAAAACAATCTCATATGTAGAACCTCGGATAGTCCACTCTTGGAATGTGAGAGTATTGGCTTCTCTATATCCTTTTCGCCTACCTGCACCTTCTCTGGGATCCTGGTTTATAGACCCCCAGGTGATTCTCATGACTTCTGCAACAATCTGTTAGATAAGATTTCCCTTTCCATCAGCAGGTCCCCCAATTTTACCATCTTGGGTGACCTTAACATTCACCTGGATGAAGTCAATGCCGTGTCATCGCAATGTCTACTGGATGCCCTGAGAGTGGTACAACTGGAACAAATTGTGACTAGTCCCACGCATACTGGCGGCCATCTATTAGACCACTTTTTTACTAATCTTAAAAACATAGAGTGTGGTCAGCCCAGTTTTGTACCATGGTCTGACCATGCACTACTGTCCTTTAGGTGGTCCCCAGTAACACAGACCCACAAGGCCGCCATTCTAAAGAAGGTCAGTCGAGTATGGTCTAGATTACCCGCTAAAAACTGGGAGGCAGCCCTGAAAAGCTGCCCGCCCGCCCCCCATGAGGATCCGGTTGTTGCCAATGAAGCCTTTGAGCATTGGATCAACTCCACACTAGACCCTATTCTGCCCAAAAAAGATCTATTGCACAGAGAGGGCCCCAACAAACAACCCTGGTACACCAAGGAACTTAAGGAACACAAACAACTGTGCAAACGTGCGGAAAGGAAGTGGAGAAAGAACTACGCAGTCGCCGCGAAAAACGAATACAGGTCATCCCTGAGATCATACAAAAACCTATTAAAAACAACACAGGCCGCCTACTACCAGAGCAAAATTGCGGAAGCAGCTAACGCCCCTAGGGAAATTTTTAAAATCTTTCAATCCCTAGTCAATACATCCAGGACTATTAGCCCTGTTTTGAACCCACAGAAACACTGTGAGGAGTTAGCTATCTTCTTCGAATCCAAGGTGTCGAATATCTACTCCGGCTTTGCACCAGTGATAGATTCCCCAGATAATTGGGAGAGCGGACAAAGGGGGGACCAGGAAGTAGACCCTAATCCAGTTGCAGATCTTAAAGTCCTCCCACCTCTGGATCTGGATGGAGTAGAAAGTCTCCTTGCTAATCTTAAATCAGGCTCCCCGTTAGATGCTGCACCTCCGGCAGTTCTGAAACAGGTAGCAGGGACAGTGTGCCCTGTGATAAGGCAGGTCATTAATGCATCTTTGGCCTCTGGTGTTGTGCCCCCCAATTGGAAGAAGGCTAAGGTCAGAGCCTTGCTAAAAAAACCTAGCTTGGATCCTGAAGACCTGGCCAATTACAGGCCCATTTCTCTTCTACCTACCATCAGCAAAATAGCTGAAAAACATGTCAACCAGGTTCTCTCGTCCTTTATTGAATCCACGGATGGATTACACTCCACCCAGACAGGGTTCAGAGCAAAACAAGGTACAGAGACAGCTCTGGTGGCGGTAGTGGAGGCAGTTAGGGGCATTGTTGATGCAGGAGGATGTGCTGCGGTGGTCCTGTTGGACCTCAGCGCAGCCTTCGATACTGTAAACCATTCTCTCTTGCTGCATCGGCTGCGTCTCACAGGGGTCTCCGGAGTGGCCATCAAATGGTTCCATTCTTTTCTATCAGAAAGAAGCTTTTCCGTCTTTGAGGGAGAGGTGTCATCCAGCCAGCTGCAACTGAATCATGGCGTTCCCCAGGGATCTTCCCTCAGCCCCACTCTATTTAATATCTATATGAGACCTTTGGCTGAGGTGGTTCTTCCCTGGGGAATCCAACTTGTTACCTACGCCGATGACACGCAGCTGGTTGTATCCTTGGTGAGGAACGATGCCCTAAATCAGGGGATCAATAATCTGACCCCGTGTCTCACCAAGGTTCTGGAATGGATGACCTCCTCCTGTTTGAAGCTAAATGGGACTAAAACTGACATTATGCTTCTGGGCTACAAAGCCCCAATTAATTTGGACCCTTGGTGGCCTCACTGCCTGGGACCCCCCCCAGCACCCAAGACTCACATAAAAAGCCTGGGGATCTGGCTAGATTCCTCCCTTGGTTTTCACTATCAGGCTAAAAAGGTAGCTGCAACCTGCTACGGGCTGTTGAGAGTCTTAAAAAAAGTCCTAGACCTCCTGCCATTCGAAGCCAGACGATTGCTGGTCCAGTCGCTGATCTTGTCGCGGCTGGATTATGCAAACGCCGTCTATATGGGAGCTCCAGTCGGCACCATAAAAATTCTGCAATCGGTGCAGAACTGTGCCGCTCGGCTGCTCATGAAAGTCCCCAAAAGATGCTCAGCGAAAGCCGCACTTCAACATCTCCACTGGCTACCCATCAAGGGAAGGATTACTTTCAAAACATTGTGCTTGGCGCATAAGTCCATCTATGGCGCTGGACCGCAGATTCTGGATCCTCTCTTCTGTCGCCATCGATCAGTGAGATCTCTGAGATCCAACCAGCGGAACTTGTTGGTAGTTCCCAGGATAAAGCTGGCGCGGATGGGTGGCCGCCGGCTCTCTGTGCATGCAGCTAAAGAATGGAACGCACTCCCAGATAACATCAGGCATGAGTCTAATCATCTCGCTTTCAGGAAGCGTTTAAAGACACACTTGTTTCAATAGTGTCTTCCTGTTCCCTTGGTCTTACAGCGCTGGGATGCTCAAGAGTAGCCATGCGCTATAGAAGAAGGTATTCATTCATTCATTCATTCTACTGGAAGGTGGTAGAGGTCATCATAAAGCATTCTGTGTGAGGCAGGGAAATATTTTCTTCAGAACTCTAGATTTAAAACAAACCTGCAGCCCTACTGGCTTTGCCAATTTCTTTTTGCAATACTGTGCAACATGGCTAAAAGGACAAAAAAGAAAAATTGTAAAAAAAAATGTTTTAAGTGTCATGATGTGGCCAAAGCATCATTTTGTAGGTGTGTGCATGTGTGCTGACGTGTGTGTTAATGTGTTTTTACGCATTTGCAACTACAAAAACCACATAGACACCATTTTTTATATTGAATGATTCCAGATGGATTGGTAACTAATAAATAAATGAGTAAGAAGTGGCATAAACTGTTCTTTTAAAGCACAGGAGTCAGAAGAAATTTGCTGGCTGGTCCTCCCGCTGTCCACAAAAAAATTCAAGCAACAAAAAAAAAATAAGACAGTGGCCTTAGGGGGTAACTAAGGAGTGGGTTGTAAGACGTACAATGGAGAGAAACACTGAGGGGCAGGTGGAGTAGCACAAGCAACAAAGTAACAGTGTGCGGGAGGCAAGGAATTTGGCGGGTGGGAAGCACGTGGAGTGCTTAAGCCGATAGAAAAAAGAGTTGATCTCTCTGGAAAGTTAGAAGCTACCCAGTTAGAGAGAATGTAAATAAAGAGCTGATGCTTCAGGAGAGAAACAAACGCAAGGTGAACAAACTGGGACAAGTAAAGCCATGGAATTTTACAGATCAGAAGATGGGTCTGAAATGTAAGGAGCAGGAGAAGAACTGCCTGCGAACATCATGTTTAAAAACAAATTGGAGCCTCTGTCATGATCATTTCCCTCAGGCGACCAACTTATCAGTCACTGTCGGGCTAGTGTCAGTAGAATCAGCGGTCCCCTGGACAGTGTTCAATAATGATACCAGCACTGCCTCTTTTCATCTCTTAGGGAAACACTCAACCTGAAGGTCAAGATCCCTACTGCGTAAATTAAATTCTTGCTTGCACAGTAGCAACCCAACCCAGGCGATTAGTAGAGGCAGGCAATGGAGATATTAGGCAGAGGACAGGTTGTGACACAGAGGTTCGGAGAAGGCTTCTTAAGCGAAGAAGGATTGATGACATTCATAAGGGTCATGAGATCCATACTGGATTACAGAAACAGGTTCATAAAAGGGGTCACGCGTTGAGAGTAAAAAGCCACAGATCTTTGGAAAGTATGTTCAGTATTGATCAAGAGGGGAGATAAATGCAATAGAAAGGTTGACAATGTTTCATCGCTTGTAAACAGTTTAAAGCACAAGAAAGACTACAACAAAACCACGGGCAAAAAGCACGTCAGTCGCCAAGTTTGGAAAAATACACACAGTTCTCTTATCACCTGGAAGCTGAAAAGATGCAGTCAGAGAAAGACTCAGACCTAGCAGAGGAAATTGATTTTTCCTGTGATTCAGACAGAGTTGGCGATGTGCTCTTGCAGCCGAGTCTTAGTGGCGCTGCCATCCTGATGCTTTATAACCTAGCTCTTCACAGTGGTTGGTAACAATAATAACCATGGCAACACATTCAAGAGTTTAGTCATAATGGAAGACCTTGGAAGATGCTGCACTTTAAGAGCCGAAGTATGCCGGTTATTAAACCTGGAAAAAGCTTTAGTGAATCTTGTAACTAGAGTTCAACAGAAGCGGCCAAAGAGTCAGGTAATGCTCTAGTAAAAGAGGATGGTTTGGGATCCCTCAATATAGTAATATTTGAGGGCAGATTAACAATTTGTTACACAATCTGAAGGTGGTTGCAAATTTTCCAAAAATGGTAAAAACATCATTAAAGCTCCTGACTGGTTACAATGCTTTTTGATCAAACAGTGACTTGATATGTTAAGAGAAATATGTGGTAGGCGGAAGTTCATTATTTTCAAAGCTTGTCACAAGGTCACCGACTAATATCTATTGGGGGGAAAAGGAATTTCAAGGGTTGGCCAGAGGCACAATTTGGGATTAGCTGGAGCCTGACCCTTGATGAATGTGACTACATGGCGGTGTTCCCACTTTGGCCCCGAGTTGGGAGAAAAAGCAATGCAACTAGGGTATTAAAGGTGAGTGTGTTTACGTACAAAGAATCAAGTAAGGCCTAACATTTTTTTACTACCGGTTAAAGTGTAACCTTTGAGATTCTAAATAGCCAAGAGGGACCATGACCCTGAGGAAGGCCAGAGACCCATAGGGGCTATAATGATTAGCTGAAACATGTCGGTAGGAGCATCCAAAACGTACTTTTAACCCTGTCAAGTGGGACCACTAATAAATTAGTATATTGGTATCCACTTAGGCAGTTTTAACACTATTTCTTTCTGCATTTGGGATCCCTCGTTGGGAGCACCGTCTCCTTTTCTCTTTTCTTCTTTCAAAAATAAATCAGCGCTCCACCCTCAGTGTTGGTCTGCACCAGGGTATATGTAGCGGCCAAATGAGGAAGCATGCCACTACATAGCGGGTGAGGGCAGTCTTTAGCAAACCCTTGGGCTTTTTTTGAAGATTCTGGTTTTTATTAGTACTTACTCCTGTTTGGTTTTCTTGTTTATTATGCACACCATTTCAAGAAAAAAATATCTTTTCATGTAGATACTAGCTGTTCTTTAGCGGTCTGTCTTATACAGCACTTTATTCCTTCTCTTTATGTGAGCTCTATAGTCTGAGTCAGGAGAGCTAGGGAAGGCTCATTCTCTCTCACCTTGTGTGGATTCCTCATTATCATTAACTTTTCACATTTTTTAGTTCATGAGGGCATCAAAAAATATCCTTTCTTGCTCCCATTCTCCCTTCAGTCACGAGCAGCAGCCTCGCCCATATCCAAACCTATGTCCAGGAAAGAGAAATCACCAAAAGTCTTTACTTGCCTCTACCGAGCTCAATACTCTGAAGGAGTACTGGAGCCCCTGTTGGTTGTGGCCAGGTGCGTCTTGGTGTCTGGCCTGGCAAAAGGAGAAGATGAGCTTCTTAGTAAGGTATGGAAGAAAACACAGCGATCTGGACAGCAGTAAACCCCACTACATGACCTACTGTTCTAGAACTCTACTGAGTGGATATATTGGTCACAATGGACATTGCGAGCGAGGATAATTAGCCTTAGTCTTTAACTGCTGTATGTCACAAATCATTAACTACTGAGATATCGGCACCAATAAATCACTTTGTGCTGGACACCCACAAATATAACTTTAAAGCAAAAGATGAACATATCAATCCGACACTTGAAATGACTGTATGACTTTATAGTTATATGCAGTCTTCAATCTTGTGTCTTACAACGATTTACCCAATGCGAAGCGTATGCTTTGCTGTACACATTTGTATAGCACCTACTACCATTTTTGTGCCATCGTAGAGCATTTTCTATTTAGGCGCCATTTCATGTGGATAGGGGATGGCCACCAATCATACTGGAGAAACGGCTGTTCAATAGTGTCTTGTTGTTTGGTTTTGTATTTTTTATTTATTTATTCGAACACTCATATAGAGCGACTGTACCTCAAGGTTGTTAGTGGGATTAAAAATCAAACATTCAAGAGTAACAAGATCACACTGAAATTTCAGGTGGGCGAAGTTTTACGTTAACAAGTGTAGAACTTTGGAGAACAGCATGCGAGAGAACTAGACGAGTATGTACAGTATTACATTTCAAAACTGTTTGTATGGTAGTACGTAACTAAATGGAGGTTTGAATTATTTTATCTATAGGCGTGTGTATGCCAAAGGATTATATGTTTTTTCATCAATTTTGATGGGAATCAATTGTAGCATGGCACAAGAAGCATTGCATCTTGCCAATCACTAGTTCTTTTTAGTTTCTGTATTAGCATTTTATGTCAAGTAATTTCTTTGAATTTTCTTTTGTTGTCTGAATGTAAGCTGCAGAGTTGGGCTACTATTCATCTTTCTCCTAATATCTATCCATACCTATCATTTCTCAAAATATTGTGCACGGGTTGGCTATCAACATTCCAGTGGAGGGTAGCCGTACAGGCTTCTGACCGGATGTTTTATTAGCTGGATTAGCAAGAGACTGTAGATTCTTGTATTGTGAATCATGTAGGGGAGTTTTGAGCATGGGTTTTGAAAATATATATCAAAAACTGGAACTGGGGGTTGATTGTACACCACTTTCTAAGAGGTTTTGAATTAATGGTGGCCCCTTTCAGAAAGGACAATGTCATTCCTGGTGACCTAACAGGTCACAGTAGCATGCTCTCTCGAAGTAGTAGTGATGATAGTACCAGAAGGGATAGGCTTAAAAAACCTGTCTGAACCCAAAACCTCCCTGGAGGACCAGCACATACAACTGAATGTTTAGGACTGGAGATATCACGCTGAAGATAATGAAAACAAGAGACAAGGCTGGATTGTGCAGGACTTAATAATCCACATTTGTAAAGCGCACAATCACCCGTAAGGGTCTCTAGGCGCTGGGGGGCCGTCGGGAAGATTAAGCAAGCTATTGCCCAGAGTCACATGGTGCTGGGCTAACCTGCCGCCAGAGCCGGGGATCGAACCCTGATCCCCAGATTCCAGCGTCAGTCACCCTGGCCGCGGCGCCACACCTCTCCCTCAACTTGCACAACTGCAACTAGTAGAGCTATGGCTAGCAGAATTGCAGTACAGTCCTGGAGTTAAGAGAACTGATGCCTGCATCACTGCAGCCAGATAGCCAGGCCTCACCTTGCAGGTTGACAGACAGGCACAAAAAATAAATACACACAACAATAACAAACACAACAAATACGATTGCACAACCAACTGCTCAATGGAGCAAGCCAGAAGAGTTACAATGAAACGAAGTATAAAATCTGGACTACGTGGAGGACATTCCCCTTAAAAAACGTCGACCAGAGGCTATGATGCTACTATTGGCTAAGTGAAGACTAGCCATACACTGGGGTGCCCCAAGGTACACCAAAATGAATACCTGGGTCAGAGACGATTCCTACTGTCAGGAGCAACTGGCTGTATTCTAGGACCTCATGCCATGGCATCCCGCCCGAAGGACATTTGGGAGCCGTTTGTGGCTGGGCTTAGGGAGAGAGACAGCTCTACACCAGATGCCTCCACATCAGCCACAGACACAATCATTTATGTAATCACACGGGTCGACCCACTTAACACCCACCCGCACGCACATCCCACAGGAGCTGCACACCCCAGTCTGCTAAACTTATGTGCCAAATATACCGTTCTTTGATTGTTTACAATAGAACCAATGCCTGACAAAGGTCACTGATAAATGTGTATACTAGAAAGCACTGTGATTATAAGGTCAAATTTAACATACAAGTCAGTGGAAATATAATTATTCTACGTGATGTAACTTTGCCTTGTTTGGATTAATTGGCCACTGCTTTTTATGTAGATGTATACTTGAAGTGCAAATGCATAATCTGACGCTGTCTTATTGTTTGTAATATTGACTTGCCTGAATAAAAAATAAAAAAAGTATACATTCTGGACTGCTTTCATACAAAGGAACTATACTGCAAGACAAAATAGCAGCGATGGTCAACTATTCAAAACCTGACTTAAAACACAGACTGACAGCCACGGTAGGATGCCAATCAGGTAATGCTTCCTAGTTCAGAGATTATCTTCTGAATGGAAACCAGCATCTTATGAATTCACATTCTAGCACTCAAAACCTCCAACAGCACCTGCATCGACACCAAGAACCACACTCGTCTCCTTGCAGGTAAGTGTAAGGAGACCGCACTCCTGCGCTCTACACAGAAGCACTGATGCTCCTTGCACAGCCAATAGTGGGAAATCCACAGGGCTCTGAACAGTGAAGAAACACCAGAAATAAGGGCGCAAGAAGAATCTGAATGAAGAAGAGCCTTACCTACAGAAAGGTAAAAGTTAGGCACTTGACCACTTCTGGACCATGACACTGACCAAGGATATAAAGTCCTAGATAGCCACTTGACTATTTATGTTACTTGTAGCTGACACATTAGGTATTTTTTCATTTAAAGAGAGCTAGAAGCATCATGAATCTCTGTATCAAAACTGTGTCCACTTGTTAAATAAAGTCAATTCTATATAATGGGGACATGATTGTGCCCTTTGGGTGCATGAAGTCTGCTGCAGCTCCACTTGCACGCTTGCTTCCTCAAAGCCTTGCATCCAACCCTCCTGATGACAGGTCGACTGCTTGAGGAGTAAGTACTGACCAATGGATGTTCAAGTTAGCCATCTAGTGCTTGTTCTCTCTCCATTCCCAGACTTGTTGACTCATTGGTTCTGATCCACCTATTTCTGAAGACACTGCGATTATGAACTGGTTCATAAAACAGCCAATACGTCTTCTTCAGTACTGTGAAAATCCTGTCGCATAAACTCTCCAAGCATAAGGGACCTAGCCAATTAGAAGAGTACAGGATATCTTACAGGGGACTTTGAGAAAAGGCGAAGGATTTCAGCGCCTAAAACTAACTTTCTATTTCTGACTTTGAAGATGTGGCAATTTCAAAATTTAACAGCGGAACATTCAAAAAGCTTTAACAGGAATGATCATAAAATATTGCCCATCTACAAAACAGGCGCTACAAACATCATAGCCTATTGGCCTAAAGTATTGAGAATAACTTTCACCCAAATAATTGGAGTTTATGTCCTTTGACTTCAAAAAGGATACAGCTCAGTGGGGATTAAAACCTGCTCTGCAGTGGGCTCGACAGCCCCTGGTGTGTTCAACCTTGATTTGCACACTAAATGGATTGGCTGGCCTAACTTAACCAGTGTCATTTAATGGTTAAGTTATACACTTTGGATCCAAAAGGCAAACATCCTTTCAGTGGATAGCTTCGCTCTGAATAGCGCTTTCTATTTTTAGGGTGTCCTATGGCATGGTGTGCAATTGTGGGCACTTATTCAGTTATTCCTCAAATTTTGCCTCAATGCAACTCCAAAAGTTCTGCGGCATGTGCTGTGCCAAGTTGCAAGTAATTATATATTCATACAAGATAATGCTTTGTTGCCTATTATCTGTGGTGGAAGAGAACACCTCTCCAAGTGAGTCACCACCTGTCACCAGGAAGCAAATATTTGAATCAAAACCAGTGTGCCGAGGCTGCACTATAGCAAAGCACCATGAATGACAATCAGATGTGTACTTTGACTTTACTATACTTTATTATTATCCAGGTCTGCCAGTAAATAGAGGCCCTTGTGGTCATATAAAACAAGCATTGGAAATGCAATAGGTCTCGCACCATTAGAATTAGTGCTTTTAGAATTGTTTATGGGTTTTTTTTGTAAATGTTTAGCATTTTTGTTTCCTGTAGCCAATGCTAAAGAATTACAAATAAAAAAAGCCATAAACATTTCTTAAAGCTGTAACTGAAATGGTCTGAGACCTATTGCACTGTGTGAGGGTGAGGGGTTGAGGGGTGAGTGAGGGTGAGGGGTTGAGGGTGAGTGAGGGTGAGTGAGGGTGAGGGGTTGAGTGTGAGTGAGGGTGAGGAGTTGAGGGTGAGTGAGGGTGAGGGAGGGTGAGGGTGAGTGAGGGTGAGGGTGAGTGAGGGTGAGGGTGAGTGAGGGTGAGGGTGAGGGAGGGTGAGGGTGAGGGTGAGGGTGGGTAAGGGTGGGTGAGGGTGAGTGAGGGTGAGTGGTTGAGGGTGAGTGGTTGAGGGTGAGTGGTTGAGGGTGAGTGGTTGAGGGTGAGTGGTTGAGGGTGAGTGGTTGAGGGTGAGTGGTTGAGGGTGAGTGGTTGAGGGTGAGTGGTTGAGGGTGAGTGGTTGAGGGTGAGTGGTTGAGGGTGAGTGGTTGAGGGTGAGTGAGGGTGAGGGTGAGTGAGGGTGAGGGGTTGAGGGTGAGTGAGGGTGAGTGAGGGTGAGGGGTTGAGGGTGAGTGAGGGTGAGTGAGGGTGAGGGGTTGAGGGTGAGTGAGGGTGAGGGGTTGAGGGTGAGTGAGGGTGAGTGAGGGTGAGGGGTTGAGGGTGAGTGAGGGTGAGGGGTTGAGGGTGAGTGAGGGTGAGGGAGGGTGAGGGTGAGTGAGGGTGAGGGAGGGTGAGGGTGAGTGAGGGTGAGGGTGAGTGAGGGTGAGGGTGAGTGAGGGGTTGAGGTTGAGGGTGAGGTGTTGAGGGTGAGTGAGGGTGAGGGAGAGTGAGGGTGAGGGGTTGAGGGTGAGTGAGGGTGGAGGGTGAGGGGGTGAGGGGGTGAGGGTGAGGGTGAGGGGGTGAGGGGTTGAGGGTGAGTGAGGGTGAGGGGTTGAGGGTGAGTGAGGATGAGTGAGGGGTTGAGGGTGAGGGGTTGAGGGTGAGTGAGGGTGAGTGAGGGTGAGGGTGAGGGATTGAGGGTGAGGGGTTGAGGGTGAGTGAGGGTGAGTGAGTGTGAGTGGTTGAGGGGGAGTGAGGGTGAGGGTGAGTGAGGATGAGGTGTTGAGGGTGGGTGAGGGTGAGTGAGGGTGAGTGAGGGTGAGGAGTTGAGGGTGAGTGAGGGTGAGTGAGGGTGAGGGTTTGAGGGTGAGTGAGGGTGAGGGGTTGAGGGTGGGTGAGGGTGAGTGAGGGGTTGAGGGTGAGTGAGGATGAGTGAGGGGTTGAGGGTGAGTGAGGGTGAGGGGTTTAAGGTGAGTGAGGGTGAGTGAGGGTGAGGGTGAGTGAGGGTGAGGGGTTTAAGGTGAGTGAGGGTGAGGGTGAGTGAGGGTGAGTGAGGGTGGGGGGTTGAGGGTGAGTGAGGGTGAGTGAGGGTGGGTGAGGGTGACTGAGGGTGAGGGTGAGTGAGGGTGACTGAGGGTGAGGGTGAGTGAGGGTGAGGGGTTGAGGGTGAGTGGTTGAGGGTGAGTGGTTGATGGTGAGTGAGGGAGAGGGGTTGAGGGTGAGGGGTTGAGGGTGAGTGAGGGTGAGGGGTTGAGGGTGAGGGTGAGGGTGAGTGAGGGTGAGGGTGAGTGAGGGTGAGGGGTTGAGGGTGAGGGGTTGAGGGTGAGTGAGGGTGAGGGTGAGGGGTTGAGGGTGAGTGAGGGTGAGGGTGAGTGAGGGTGAGTGAGGGTGAGGGGGTGAGGGTGAGTGAGGGAGGGTGAGGGGTTGAGGGGGAGGGGTCGAGGGGGAGGGGTCGAGGGTGAGTGAGGGTGAGGGGTTGAGGGTGAGGGGTTGAGGGTGAGGGGTTGAGGGTGAGGGGTTGAGGGTGAGGGGTTGAGGGTGAGTGAGGGTGAGGGGTTGAGGGTGAGTGAGGGTGAGGGGTTGAGGGTGAGTGAGGATGAGTGAGAGTGAGGGTGAGTGAGGGGTTGAGGGTGAGGGGTTGAGGGTGAGTGAGGGTGAGGTGTTGAGGGTGAGTGAGGGTGAGGGTGAGTGAGGGTGAGGGGTTGAGGGTGTGTGTGTGTGACAGTAACTTGTGTGTGTGAGGGCAGTGTGTGTCAATGCAACGGGGCTCATGTTATCGACCTCAGAAGCATTAAAAGTGTGTCTTGGAACGTCTGAGGGCAGCTCGTGTTACAAGCTTGCTTTGAAGATGGTCATGCAGTGCTGGGAGTGGAGCAGATGGTCCTGTTTATGACCTGCAGAGCGCGTGTGAAGTGGGCGCGGATGAAGTGACTGGGGGGTGAGGGGTGTGCAGCCTGGTGTGCTGAAGCCTGGCAGCAGAGGCGGCGCGCGCCAGCAGAGGCGGCGCCTGCACACAAATTGGCTAAGTGGCTAAGTGGCTGGTGGCAAATGGACGCACATCAAAGGAGCCGCGAAAGTAGCATGCAAGCAGAGGAACCAGAGACTCATCTGATATCAATATTGTTCTCCTTCTGGGAGTGAGAAACTCCAGCTTTTAGAATGGTTTCATCACTCATCAAAAACACAATTCTACAACCAGAGACACTATCATTTCCCATTCTGCGTACAGATCTTCCCATGTGTAGGAGTGGTCCCAGTCACCGGATAAGTCCCAGCTGCGGCATTTTTTGCATAGCCATCTTTTTATTTGCGTACCTAATAATGTTTGATCTATACACCAATGCTATCGGACTCCATTCTGCCCCGCTCTATCATGGGCCGATTGCAGGATGCCCGATAGCTTCTTGCGACCTTTGGCGCCCCTAGACCACCTTCGCTCAGTAGTAAATACAATTATTTATATTGGAATTGAGTAATGTCTTTTCTGACTTGCTTTTCATTTCATGCATCACAGCCTCCCTACAATGTAACTACGAAAGGTTGGTATGGCAGGAAAGCTGCCACTTTAACAAGTGTCTGCTTGCAAAATGTGATTACCGCAGCCAGGTCTAATAGTTTGAAGCACACACTTCCAGCAGAAACAAGGAGAAGGGGGACTTACGGAAGGGCAATGCACCCCATAGGTCAGAAACAAATACCCCAAACATGGCAGTACACACACCACAGGGCAGGAAGAAGGGGCACCGACAGGGCAACACACAGGGCAGGGAGCAGGGATACCGACAGGACAGCGCACAACACAGGGCAGGGAGAATGGGCAGCGCACACTACAGGGCGGGAGAAAAGGGAACTGACAGATTAGCGCACACCACAAGGCAGGGAGAAGCGTTATTGATAGGGCAGGGAAAAGCGGTACTGACCATGCAGTGCATGCAATGGGGAATCGAAAAGTGGCACTGACAGGGAAGCGCACAGGACAGGGAAAAGCGCCACTGACAGGAAAGCACACACCACAGGCAGGGAGGAGCGCCACTGACAGGGAAGCACACACCACAGGCAGGGAGAAGCGCCACTGACTGGGAAGCACAGGGCAGAGGGAAACTGCGCTGGTAAAGTAGCACACAGACAGAAATGCGAGATGCGCGCAGTGAGAGGGCAGGGAGACCGGCGTGCACTGGCAGAAGCGAGGGAGGCCTATTGTGCGAGTGTAAGATGGAGAATGACCTGTGCTGGGAATGGACCGGAGGATGCGCTCAATCACAGGGAAAGGCAAACGCTGAAACTGAGGGTGAACGGATGCGCAAAGAAGCATGCAGAGCAGCAGCGCTAGAAAAGCGAGCCAGCAACAAAGGATGACTGCCCGGAGGTCGTGATCAGATGTGGGAACAGAGACAGAATATACAGCTTCAGAGTGAGACAACGAGTGTCGACGGGGGATTGGAAAGAAGAGCAGTCAAGGGAACGGAGTCTGCCATGATATGGCCGTAGAAGCTGAAGAAAAAGATCCAGTCGATCAGGGAGACTGAACAAGAGACCAAGAACGCTGGGCGCAGTGAGCCCCAAGGCAGCGCTAGATCGCCTTGCGATTCCCATCCAGACCCACATCTACCTCGGGCCAAGTCCCATCAGGAAAAAAAGCAACAATTAAAGAGAGTCCTGGACAGCAGATGACAACCTTGCAGGGTGGGATCTACGTGCTACTCTTCAGAAGCGAGAAAGCTGTCAGTCCCGCTCGCCTCCTACACAGCCCCTGCTGTACCACAATCAGAAGGAACGTGACGAGCGCCGTCAGCCAGACGCCAAGCAGGAAGGCAGCGTTTAACAAGCATCAACAAGGCTAGCGGCAGGCAGGCAGGGGAGGAGAGGAGGAGGGGGGAGGAGAGTAGGGGAGGCACGGCCTAGCGGCCGTGCAATCAAGTAGTGAGGGGGCGGAGCTGGGGGAGGCTGTGGAAGAGAGTAGGCAAGGCGACACGGCGGGAGGGGGCGGAGCGGGTAAACAAAGACGGACATGCACGCGCCCGTGACTTTTAAGGTCAATGCGCATGCGCATAAGCTTAATGCGCATGCGCATTGACCTTAAAAGTCACGGGCACTGCAAGGAATCGCCACGATTCCTTGCAAGTTAGATAAAGTGTGGATGAGCCCCTATAGTCTCGCTTGCTCGATGCGCATGCGCATCGACAGGCGAGACCTAAAAATAGTCTTAGCAATTGAGACCCGGGTGGTAATCCCGGCTGTGGCACTTGACCAATGTTTTGTGTGATACCGGGCAATTTGCCTGTTTTCCTTGTACCTCAAAAGTAAATACGCGAAAGGTAAGGTAAACCTGTGCTCTGAAAGAACAAGTGCGCTGTGTACTGTACTAATTACGTGTTTCCTCGCTATAGCATCCTGGTTTCTGTAATCTCGTCTGATCCAGAATGCACTCTGCTTCGCCCAGCACCCTATGCTACTGAGACAATAAAATCATTTTCATTGAAAAGTACTTTCTCAAATTCTAGGAAAAATAAATAAACATAGAGAGCAAGAACTCTCTGCACAGTACGAAACTTAAGCAATACTTCAAGATGAACATTTCGTTTAGAACATTCAGTCATCTATCTTTGCCTCGAGTTGAAGAGATTAATCTCACTTTTTATATGCGGTTTGAAATCAAAATCCAAGCTTGCTACTTCATATACTTAGATGTACTTCACGCACTTAATTACACTAATGGGAGACAGATATGTTGGTGGAAAGCGGCTTATAAATGTTAACTCTAGGGTATGCCAGACTTCTACACTCTTGTTTACAGTCCAGGAAGGTAAACAAGGGGAAAGTGCAATGCAAAATCAAAATGTTTTCTCTATGACATTGGGCAGATTACCAGTCAATTAGGAGAATTCAAGCAAAGCAACAATGTAAAAGTGAAGAAATAAAAAAGAAACAGTTGGCCGGGCCCTTAACTAAAGATGATTTTATTTTTTAATATTGTGTCGGTCTGTAACAGTGACAAGACTGCCTCATTGCTATGAACGAATGTTTCGACATCAATCTGGATCCCATCCCCGTTCCTGTCTGAGCTCCTTACTTCGCACCTGGTCTCGTAGCTTTCCTCGTCTTGGTGCTTTGGACAACTTCAAGTTTATATCCAGTACCATGACCTGGTCCTCGGCACCCCAGATCTCAGTGTTTGGTCAAATATCCATCCATGCCCAGCCTCCCCGCTCAGTCTTCACTCACATCTGCTCTCTTGAGGTTTTGATAAGACACCTATGCCCCAACCAAGACACTGGACATTTCAGCCTCATTGCTCAATGTGATTGCTCAGACATTTGTTTGCTCTGAAGTTTGTCAGAACTCTGAACCCCAGTCAACCGCTCTACTCCCCAAGCTCTTGGATGCCTAAAATACATGTGCGGGTTCTTCCTACAAAGCTTTGGCTCATATATTTACCGTACGCCCTAGACAATTCTTCACTTTTGCAGAGAGGCGAACTATTAATCACCTCCTATAATTTTATCTTTTCAGCTGATAAATACAGGTCTCTTGGGACTCCCCAAGGCACCTGCATATGGGCCAACAATCTGTATTAACAGAGTACCATACCTATGTGAGTTAACTATTCACTTCTTAAAGTATACTGAACGTCTCTATTTTGTTATCTCACTAGAAATAACTAATTAAAACAATCTTAACGCAAAATAAATCTGGTTTTAAAGATAAAGGGGCGAGGATGTGGTCTAATGGCTAGAGTGGTCAACGATGAGGAACCAGGTATGAGTCTCGGCATGGAGGCTCAACATTCTGTGATTCTGGCCAAAGCGCTCAATTTCCCCGTGCCTAACAAACAAAAACAAAAAATGAATGTGTTTCTGTAACGAAACTAGTGCTCATGTAAAGCACTGACACCCTGGGGTTTATATCGCGCTATATAAAACACCCCACAAAAAAAATAATAATAACATACATACCACAGAAATGAATTGGGTCAATAATTAGGGATTGTCTTGTGATGTGCTGATCATGCCCATGTCATGCGTGGCATGTGGAACATGTGTCCGGAAAGTTGGCAAAGACCCAGTTACCTTTAATGTCAATTTTGGTCTAGAAGATGTTAGGAGCTGCTTTGATGAAGATATCTTTCATGCCCACTGATGTGAGTTTCTGTGCTTGTTCTAGTTCCTGTTTCATTGGTGACTGATACGCAGAAGGATGATCAGCGACAACAAACAAAAATACGCAGAGTAGTTGATCAGACAGAAACAAACAAGCTTCTCCATATACACCATAAAGATATCGGTCTAGAGATATGTACTTTAGATGGAACACTACTCGACCGTATTATGGTTGGTTAATTAGAATGCCTATGTAGGTAAACAAGCATTATACAGCTCACAAACTGATAGAGCCGACTTTCACTAACACAAAGAGCATTTGCTTTGGGTAAAATAGAGGACAACAAGCATGGATACAACCATGTTATTATGACAGACGTACTTCAATACAAGCGTAAAGTGATGAGCATTGAAAATGGGTAAATATGGTCACTTAACGAAGTGAAGGGAGGCTGCTGTGTACTTGTGCCAGTGCTCTGAACCTATTTATTTCAGATTTAACTGAATAAGAGGAACCGCAATTGTACAGACAGAGTTATAAACAACATTACATGAAAGAACTATCCTGAATATAGAGATCTCAAATAGAATAGGGTCACAAAATAGCCCAGAACGCTGCAGTTAGATTAGAGACTGCAAAAAAACTATTATTCAATATACCCTACACAGGGACACAACAGCAGTAACCTTCACACTGAGAAAATATATGGAAAACCTCTTTAATTCCTTAGCAATAAAATATTCCTATGCTCCCAGATGTGCACTTCCTAGTCAACCAAATGATGCAAGACCACCTCAAGATCATAAAAGGATGCAAACAACTAATGCTGCTTTTTGGTCGAGCCGACTAGGCAGCACATGCGCGGTTAGTTGTGAGGCATATTGTGACCGCCCAAGAACACAGAAGAGCTTGGAAACCACCTATTACTTAACATTGATTGGATTTCCTTGTCACTCTTACTTACCTGCTTCTAATTTATGTCTCAACTTGTCAATCTTGAATTTGCTCATCCCGTGCAGGATTGCCTCTTTACACTCTCCTTAACAGGCTGGCATCGCTGCTTCCACTGCTTGCTTTTCAAGTACTACTTTTTTTTTTCTTTTGTGTGAAGATCTTCATTAGTGTGTGTTTTTGAGCCATCATTTAAATCTCTCACCCTTCACCCACTCGTGCCAGATGGCTTCCCTGCCCCCTCTCTCTCGGCCAAGTATGCTTCACTCACCCGCGGTCATTGTGTTCCTTTCCCCCCAACCCCAAAGTTGCTTTCACTCACACCCTCCAACCTCCTGTAGCTTTCGCGTCTCCTCCAGCCCTCTCAAAAGTTGCTTTCACATCCCCTCCTGTGTTGCTTCAGTGTCCCACCACGGTCACCCCTATAGCTTCACTGTTTGACCTCCACTGTATTGCTTTGCCATTCCCCCACCTCTCCCGGGTGTTGCTTCTGCTTCCCCTAAAAAAACTCTGTTTTATTTTATTTTTAGCTCTTAATCCAACTCGGATAAGTCAATAAAATTAAACAAAAACACGTGCCCCATTTTTTAAGTACACACACCTACAAAACGCCACGTCAAAGTTTTTTCTCTGTTTATTAAATTAAATTGTAGCCACCTTGCACAGCAATGGCAACATCAATAGATCACAAAGCAGACGCTTATTGGCTTTGCCAATGCTTGTTCAAACTCTGCACATCTATCACTTTTGCAACAGCTGATCAGAGAACAACAACCCTTCAAGCCACCAGAGGCCTGCTCTTCCTCAGCTAGGAAATGCCTTGGGTCGATTCAGTTTACAAACAGGCAGATGGAGAGAGTGAATACCAGCAAAGCAGCTGACTCTACACTGAGGGTGTGGTCAGATGTTTCAGATGTTGATTCCATCAAAGGGAATGTAGAATAACCAATTTTAAGAGAATAATAAAAAGGTATGGCCCCTCGAGTCAGTGACAAATTGAAGTGATTGTGATGCCCATACAGCACACTCTGCGTTCCATCCTTCGGAGGTAGGTATTTATTTGTGCATTTTTATAAAGTGCGAACATTACCCGAAGGTGTCAGAGCACTGCACAATAGAGCCAGTTACGTTACAAAAGAACCGTGGAACACAATAAAACATTACAAAGAAAAACAGGAGACTAAAAATGAAGGTTACATAGACACAAATTCCGATAAAGCACGCAGGAGAGAGGAATATACAGGAAAAAATACAAAATTTTAAAATGAGGAGCGAACTTCCAAGAGGGGCTTGAGAATGAAAGTATTAGTTCTCAAAGTGTCTTTGGAATAGAGTTAACAGCAATTTCTATTTTTATAGCACTTGAAAACAGCAGAATAGAGATATCTGACACTGTTAAAAAAAGTTAGTATTATGATTAAGGTCCCTTTGAATGCTATGGAAGCATTTTCCTGGCTAATGGTGAATGTGACTGGAAAGGGGGGGGGCTGACACCTACCAACTGTGCAGGAGTTGACAGGCAAGGGGGTGGAGGGGGAGACAGCAAGCTCAGAACATGAATAACTTCAGCTGAGGGAGAGCAAAGCACTTGAGAACAGCAGAATAAAGATATCTGCACTGTACAAAAAAAAGCTAGTATTATGATTAAAGTCCCTTTGAATGCTATGGAAGCATTGTCCTGGCTTGAGGTGAATGTGACTGGAAAGAGAGGGGGGCTGACACCTTCCAACTGTGGACGAGTTGACAGGCAAGGGGGTGGAGGGGGAGACAGCCAGCTCAGAACATGAATAACTTCAGCTGAGGGAGAGCAAAACACTTGAAAACAGCAGATTAAAGATATCGGACACTGTAAAAAAAAAGTTAGTATTATGATTAAAGTCCATTGGAATGCTATGGAAGTATTGTCCTGGCTAGAGGTGAATGTGACTGGAAAGGGGGGCTGACACCTTCCAACTGTGCAGGAGTTGGCAGGCAAGTTATTTATTTTATGGGCTTGGTGTCTCCCACCCCACCATGGGTGGGAGACACCAAGCCCATAAAATAAATAACTTCAGCTGAGGGACAGCAAAGGTGCTGAAGAAACCAGACACACCCCATGCACCCTCCTTGTAAGGGAAGGAAAATAATTATATGGAGGCCGAGTGTCTGGCCCAGAGACATTTCCAGGCATATCATTTCATTTCACCACTTTCAGATAAATTCTTATTTTTAATTTAATGTTTAAATGACCCACAACCCATTCATTCCTCTGTCCCATCCTGGAGGGGCTGCCTCTCCTCATTTCGCCTCTCATGCATGGACACACGCCCGGTCCCGGGGGGTTCAGACACCCGCCTTACCTCCCACCTCCAGCCCACAGGGTTCAATCATCCGACCGTCTGTATTTAGCTTTCGACTCCAGGCTGACTTCAACATAGAAGGACTCCTGGAGACCGGCGCGAGTGACGGCGCGGTGAGCCAATAGGAGAGCTGCTTTACCGTGATTGACAGATGTAGGTCCAGCACTGGGAGGGGCTTGAAGGGCGTATTGCCCAATCACTTCTCTGATTGGTTAGGATTGAGCAGTCAATGCGATGCGGTTGTCTTACTCGTCCCGGAAGATACCGCCCCTTGCTCTGACCCGGAAGACATCAATCCGAAGAACCGGATGCGATGAGCCAGCTGTACCTAGGCCGGCACTCCAGGCTGTTGGGTACTGTTTGCCAGCATACTCAGGGCACTGAGTGACACGTGTAGTTTAACTTGCAGGAGATGTGGTCTAACTGCCAGAGGTGCTCGCATTGTTATTGAGGAACCAGGTTTAAGTCCCAGCAACAGCTCAAAATCCTGTGATTTGGGGCAAATCACTCAATCTCTCAGCACTTAAGAAAAATATGAATTTGACCTTGTATGGTAATCTGGTTCTCATGTAAAATTCTCTCATGGCCAAGTTTGAGCTATATAAAACAGCAACAAAAAAGGACAATATATATATATCAGACATGCCAACCCTCCCGATTCAGGCGTGAGACTACCGATTTGAAGACTAGTCTCCCGCCTCCCGATTCCTACAAGCAAAAACCCGATTCCTCTGGGGTTTTAGCTGACAGGGCTTGGTATAGTGTAAAGTGCTAATTCTTTCAGCAAAGAGTGGCGATGCAGGGGCTCTCGAAGGGGTGAAAAACCAACAAAGTGTCATTAACTAGGGAATCGTCTTTTAAAGACCTGCGAAGTACTGTGTGGTGGGGGTGCTGTTTCAGCCCAGGCTGCCGGTGGGGGGTGCACTGCCAACAACCTGCCAGGCCAGTGCCCAAAACTTGCATCACCCTCTCTTTGCCTGCCATTATGCTGCATACTTCTGAAAGGTAAGAAAAAACGTGCATTTACGTTTCAAATGTCCGATCCTACAGCAGCACACTTCCAAAGCCCATACATGCCAGGAACCTGATTCAAAGTCCCATTCTCCCGATTTTTTTTTTAAATCTCCCACTTTGCTCTCTTGAAATGTTGGCATGTATGATATATATATATATATATGCATACACATATACACACGCGCGCGCCTGTGTACCACAAGCTGGAAAATGTGTCATGCTCACCATGGTGTCTAAAAATAAACGGGTAGTGCACACGTGGCAGCTGTGATTGTTTCAGAGGGATGGTGCAGTAGATCATGGGCAGTGGCTGACTGCAGAGACTACAGGGAAATAACAGGAGGTGGCCCAAGGAAGTGCCATCTAAGTGACCTCACTCCATGCATTGTAATGTATTACAGAGTTTCTAGAGCACCTACTACTGCCACGTGGCGCTCTGAAGAACTTGTCCATCTAGGCAGCGAGTTACACCTTGTGAGTGTTAATTTAAAAAAAAATAATTTGGTTTGATATGATGTGGGAAGTGTTTCTGTGTTTTGCTTGATGCCACTAAGGTGCGGTTAGCATGTTTTTTTAGACTGCAGCGCTTAGCAGCATGATGGATGAAGGAGTCTAAGATGTTGGTGGAATGCACAGAACACAGTAGTGTTCGTCTGTGTAGTTTACTGGAAGCGGACCAAGACTACTGTGAGAAGTTGGCCTGATATATAATGTTCACTATTCTAGTGAGCACTTTGTAGCAGTCCAAACAACCCTCATTGATGATTGGTTGTAAGTCAACCTTATATACCAGCTATCCTAGTAGCATGGATACGAGCAGTCTAAGGCTAAGACTCTAGAGGGCGTGTTAAGCAAGCTGTTTTACCATCACATTACCCCATGAACACCAAGTGAAAGGACACCACACAAGTTGTTATGAAAATAAACAGATATTTATTTATAACAAGACTACCCTGAACTCTTTATGAGTCAGGGAGCTAAGCACATAACAAAACTCTTAAGAAAATACTTTAAGTCGCACAATTTACACAAATGCCCTAGGGGCACGAAAAACCATATACACAGTAAGTGGAATGCGAACTTGCTAGCAGGTAAGTAATACTTTTCTAGACTCAGGAATCGCTAGGCCTACAATTCTAAACACTGGGATTAGATGCAGGAGGCCTGTGGACGTCGTGTGCAGAGTGGGAACTCTCACGCGTAAGGCGGGAAAAAGTCTATGGAGGCTAGCAGTTGCAAAGTTACTGTTCTCGGGCGAACCCGACTAGGTGGGTCGAAAACAAGAGTGGATCCGAACACTTAGGGTGTTGGACTATGCTGGAGCACCGGAGTACTCAGGTTACCTAGCCCAGGGGCTGCGGCTGCATAGGGTTGAAGTTGCGTCGGAAACCCTCGTTGAAGATCCAGGAGCCTGAAGAAAGAAGTTGCTGGCAGGCGACCAGTGAAGAAGTTCGTGGTGATCCAAGCCTGGATCAGGGAAGAAGAAAGACCTGAAAGCAGAGGGGACCAAGTTCTGAATCACTAGCCAGTGATTAGATGGGCACCAGGGTGGCACCGGACGAAGTCACCTCGACCAGGTGAGTGGGCGCTGCTGGGCTCTGCAGTCTCTCGGACCAGGAGGCGTTGTCGGTGACCAGGATGGAGGTGCGAGCTGTCCCACGAAGGTTCTTGCTGTCGACGTCGCTGGACCCAGGATTGGGCAACAAGTTTTGGCAAATGCAAGGCCCACGCGGTGGACCTAAAATGGCGTCTTGAGTGGACCAGGAGGGTCCAGGGTGCTCCTCCTTTGGAGGGGAGCAAGGGCTAGCCTGGAGCAACCAGACCAGCAGTGTTTGTCGTCGTAGAGCGTTGTGAGAGGGCCACTAGCCAACGGGCAAGCGACCTGGACAACGCGGTTGGCAGCAAAGAGCAGAAGGGCCCCACGCAGATCTCGTGGATGCAGGGGGGCTGAACTTCGGTGCTGGAGCTGCTCAGGGTCGGGGCTTCTCTTACCCCAAAGCACTTAGTCGAGGGTCACTCGGTGGTCGTGCTGGACAAGCGTCGTGCAGTTCTGAAGATGGCCGGTCCCTTGAGGTCTCGTCGCACCCACGGATCACAGCTGGGCTGATGATGTAGGTTGAGGTCAGAGGTGCCAGGGAAGCCGGTTCTCGTCGTGCTGGAGCAGTCTTGATCCGAAGGAGAGACTGGCAACAAACCGCGATGCTTGGTTGGTGCCTGCTGCTGCAGGGTGACTACTCCTTAGTCACAAGGGAGAATCTTGGGAAGAAGTCTTGAGTTCCTTTCGTGGAAAGTAGTTTCAGGATTCAAAGATGATCTGATTTGGAAGGGGGCCAGTTCCTACCTTTATCCTGAAAAAGGGGGCTGGCACGCGACTAAGTCCTGCCCTATGGGTGGGACCAGGAGGGGGGTGGTTACACCCCTCTCCTTTGGCGGGCTTTCCCCAGGCCAGGGGCTGGAGTGCCCCTGGAACTGTTTTCAGCCGGCCTATGCACAGTGAGCACCGGGGTGCCACTTGCAGTCACCTTCCTCTAAAGCCCTGCCTACCTAGGATACACAAAATCCTGTCTGGGACGGTGCTGGCACCGCCCCTGACAGGAAACCCTTTGTCCTTGCCTCCTGCTCTGGGAGGACTCCCAGCAGCAGGAGGGCAGACTTGTGTCTCGGTGGCAGCATCCATTTTGTGGAGCTAAGGCTATGTCTGACTTTAACCGGGGTTACAGGTTACATACATGTCGTGTCCCTCTAGAAGGGTGGAATGCTAACCCCGTCGCCAGAATTGGCGAGGGGTTAGTATTCCAATTCGTATGACACCTTACTCGACATGTTTTGATAAAGCGATACCAGAGTTGGCATATAACCGCGAGGATTATAATGCACTTAAGAGTATATGGTATGCGATATCATGGAAACGGCTAAGGGATGGATCCCGAAAGCCGCAGACAGGCTCAGCTCATGCCAGAGCACTATCTCACACGATTCCAAGCACTCTGCCTTCAGGATTGTTAAGGCCTGCCATAGGAGTGACTGATAGGAGATCTGTGTGTCCACTTAGGTTTAGATATAGGGATACTATATCTAAAGCAAAGGGTGAGTACACCACCGTGCCCCCAGCTGTCAAGCAGCCAGTTGTGTCTGTTTGGTTAGTCAGTCCAGGGGTGGCATAATACATGCTGCAGCCCCTGGGAGACTTCTGGGTACACCTCAGCCCTGGGTACAGGGACTTGGAAAGGGCCCAGTGCCAATTCAGTACCTGGGTACAATTTGGAATAGAGAGAACAGCTAGGCTGTGGGTCTGATTAGCAGGCCCACAGCCAGGGAAAGTCGTAAACCAGTGAAGCAAAAAGCAAAAATCTGGGTGATCATAGGATTGCAGACCCTACTCTCCTACAACTACAAGAGCAAGAATGCATTGTGTTGTCATAAAGAAACGCAACAGGACACAGTAGCGTTCGCCTGAAAAGGAGTGCACTTCAGTGGCAGGACTTCTGGGCCACTCCTCTATTTTTATATGTTTGCCAATTTGTTTGCATATTACAAATGTTTGCAAAAATAAAAAGATGCATTGGAAGCTTACCAAGGCCAGGGTTATTAGCATTACCATGTTTTGTTCATTACAGAATTTTGATGATCCAGGAGTGATTGTTTTCTGTAGAAAACTGTGATGAAGTCGCCTGGTGAGGTCAAATCGTTTACTTGTAAACCATAACCAACTTAAAATCTCATTTAAAACTGGCCACTAATCCAGAGGTAATGCCCAGTAAAGGTAATTATATTGTCACACAGTTTTGAACCTCAGCAGTAAACGTGGAGATGTTTCCTGGTAAAAAGCAATCTACTGATTTATTATCGTGTTACCCATGTTCTTTTAGCATTAACCTTTTACTGTGGAAATCGTCAGGGAGCTGTACAGAATGCACAGTAATTTAAAAACAGCTGGAAATGTACATAGAACTCACAACCTTACAAATAGAACTGTGTGGTAATAACATGGTTTTAGCTGTAAAACATTAAACACAAAAGCACAATATTTCCAGTTGTTTGTTTTTTCCACACCGGGAGCTTAGTAATTAGTTCATTAAAAAAATTAATTAAAACGGGAAAAAAGAAAGGATCCTTACTTACAAAGTGTAGAAAATTAAATATTTACTGGAAAACAATAGTAAGCCCTCCACTAATTACCTAGAGATTGAAAGAGTCCTGGTTTACTTATTTACAGATGTCAATGTTCCACAATATTATAATCACGTGTTATATCACAATAGAAGATCCTTAAATGTTTTTCCAATGTTGCTATTGAACTTGGAAACAGATGAAACTTCATGAAGTTCTTTTGCAATAATTTCCAGTTTTTATGTTCATCAAGTTGTACGTTTGTAGCCTGATTATGAGTTTGGCCAATGGGTTGTCTGTCCATCATTGTAGTAAATGCCCTGCCCCCTCGCCAAGTCGCAGTGACAACAACACCTCATGAGATTATGGTATTCAGAGAAGGCAATGATAGTTTCTCCAGCCAAAGGTTCTGGCTCCGCCGTCAAGGGAGCCCGCTGGTGGAGAAATCTCCATCAGAAAAACAACCAATGACCATCGCTGCTTGCAGAAAACTGCTGGTAAATCTAGGCACCGTAAATGTACCCCCAATAAAGGTAGCCTCAATGTATCTTCTGTTGCAGCTACAGAAAAAACAGCTGAATGGAACTACACCAAATGTGGCCAAAAATGTAGCCTGAAAGCGGGGATCTGTTTTTATTGCCAATCTACCTCGGCTCTCAAACATGCCCGGGGTATTTTACAGTATAGTAGGGGCGATGGGTGGAACGTTTAGTTACAACTCATTACCCTGTGCACTGTTGAGCATATTAATGTGCTGCATTGCTGTAGTATTTGGTGGAGTTGGCAACCCCCACACTAGCATGCTGGAGAGCAGGAGTTACCTCAGCCATTTGCTTTAAGACAGGGTAAAAATTCAGCTAAATGCCTGGTTGGTAAGCCCGCTATTGTTGCAGAATTGAACATTACAATACCCTTTCTAAATCCGGTTAGATATCTAATAATCATTGTTGATTAAAACTACCTGATTTACTAACTCCAACGAGAGATTTCTAGTCTGCAAATTATTTCTTATCCAGTAATTGAAAAGTGTAGTCTTTCCTTGGATTATCACTCACATTTGTGCACACGGTAACAACGTGCTGATCAGCAAGGCACAAAAAATGGTTATGTCTAACATATAGAGCATTATTTCTGTATGAAAGTTATGTTTGTCATTGCAGAAGGGTGTTTTGATTCTATCTAGGGTGTGGCAAGTATCACTCAGAAATCGTGGGCTACATTCAGCTTTAGCCTGCAAGGCAAGTTGGTGTGGGGACGAGCAGTATGTCCTCTGGATGTAGTCTGCTCACAGATACTATAGGTCAATTTTAAAGACGTCCAAGTTTCTTGTCAATTTCCGCTAGATCTGGTCAACCAGTAATTTTCAAGCACCTTCTTCTAGCACCAATGTTCTCCTAGGGCTCCTAAACGGGCATCTGGGAAAGGCAGTATCCCATTGTGGCGAAGTCGAGTGACGGGCAAATTATTAATATTTTTTTAGGTCATGGGGAGCAACCAACGCTTCCATGACAGATTTTGATGCCCTCAAATGATTCTCAGGTAGAAAACTGGAATCTTGCAGAAACCTTTTTGATGTTCAGCGACTCAGGTAGGCTTAACATGCTTCCCCTTCCCCGATTTGGTATTACCAGAACCTGAGGGGTTTTTCCTCCAAGAGAAGCCCCCATGCCCTCTAACGGGAGCTTGACAGGCGAAACAGAGAGGAGTTGTTGGTCCTTCGCTACCATGGACGCTGCTGGGTGACCACGTCCCCTAACATTCTATGGCAATGCTTGTTTTTTTTTTACTTTAGCCATTTGGGCCTCTCTCTTTTCATGACTCTTCTAGTATGATGGTCTTCTCTGCTTCCACCTTTGATGTGCGTCACAATAGACATAAACAAAAGAGACTACTGGATCTGTTACTTTTAGTTTCATTTTTTACAGGATACCCTTTTACAATTTGATACTAAGTCCTCCGATCTTTGTTGGGGAACTATGGGCCTAAATAGGATGTCGGGTCGGACCGCCACACCGCCCGACCGTCAGCCCTTTGGTCTGACTGCCGCATTATGATGCAGGCAGTCGGACCCTTGTTGGATGGGGGACAGACCGCCGCCTCTGACAGCATCTTGTGATGCCGATGGGGTGGCTGTCGGAATCGCAATCCCTAATGACGGTGGTGCCGTGGCAGGCACTGCCATCAGGATTACGATGTTCCTTTCTGACAGCCATTTCATGGCGGTCCCACTGCTATGAAAAGTCGGAAAGGGACTTTGGGGCCCCCAAACAGGGCCCATGTCCTTCGTGGGCCACTGCAAAGTGGCCCAAGGGGCACATGTAGTGCCCACACACACATCCATGCACAGTGTGCCATGCACTGCATGGTGCATGGCACAGAGTGCATGGATGTGCACAAAGTGCTTTTTTACACTTCAGCCCTTATCCAGGGCCACAGCACAAGTTGCTGTGTTAAAGAGCACTTTTCCGACCGACAGCCTGGCGGTCACATCATAATTGGGTGGTCCGAACACCGCCTGCTTGTCGGTCGGTCTCCTGACCGGTGTGAAAGTAATTGGTGGTCTGACTGCTCGCTATTGTAATAAGGAGCTATATTCCCGAAATGTAATTCACAACATCTGTATTTGTCAGAATGTCAAATGTGAAGGCTAGAAAAAATGGCAGCTGTAGTGGACATACATTTGCTGATGTTTTTTCCCTTTTATGGGAAAACATGTTCCCCCATCAAGAAATCCCTCCTCCTGCACTGCCACCACCACCAATTTTGGAGACAGCAGTTTATTTCTCACCAAGGAAAGAACTTTAGTTGTGTCCTAAACAGTGGGGAATATCCAGCCCTTTTCAGTGTGGAAAATGTCAGGGTCAGGTTTGTGAAAAGCCAATCAAGTTTGTAGGCGTTTACACAGGCATTGCTACCCTTAAATGCCCACTGAGCGACAACCACCCATCCCTGATTTTTTTTTGTTTGAATATGTTTATTGCATTTTTTGTCATTTGCAACATTGCACATATGGATAGTTAACCATGCCGTAGTACAAAAAGTTCGGTACATGTCGGTTCAATTTGACATACACATGAATGAACTCGATTGTAAGAAGCGAAATAAAAGCAAAGTATTTGGAACAGCATGTCACCAACATCAGTTACAGTTATGTCAATGAGAGAATATAGAGCAACAGTGGCAGTTCGCAGAATAAAAGAAAAAAAACCCGACAACTGTTTCCTCGCAGCACACCAGTGAATTGTGCAGTTCGGAGCACAGGCTATGTTATGGTAACAGATCAAGGGAAATTGAGTACATCAATAATGCAATATATATCCAGATCTTTAATACAAAACGAAAAAATGTAAAGAACAACCTGAGAGTTCAGGAACGACAACCACCCATCCCTGATGACAGATTTATGTGAGCACATATTTTGTAACTTATTTTTCTTTCAGAAATGTACATATGATCCCAGCTTTTGAGAATAGCAACAGTGGTTTTACAGATCTAAAAAAGCCTATTTAATCGTGAAAGCCAAACTTACATTCACAAATAATTCTGGGAATTGAGCCCTGTCATTTCTTCCTCATCCTAAAGTGCATCCGTGAGATAGTCGATGACACAATAATCTTCCTGAAACTTGCTGAATCCACTCTTGGTCCTGTGAGAGAGAGAGAGGTTAGTCCTAATATGTTTTTAACAAGCAAAGCAGTGAGTAATTGGATACAAAGCACATCCTCATAAATAGGATTAAATCTCCATCAATCATATGCACCCAGAATGATGCATTAGGGAAATGAAACTAACGGCTGCCAAAATATATTCTGGCTGCAAATTAAATTTCAGGGCTATACACGCACCCTGCCGTCTACTCCTGTTTTTTAAAGTCATTTCTGTCACTGTGAGCAATCTTTCGACAGGCTTAGTGGTGTCTGTGCATTGAAGCCTCCAAAAAGCTACATACTTTTTCCATTCCCTGATTTTCATTCATTTCAAGACACTGGCAATTATTTTTTTGGCCGCAAAACATTGTTTACGACATTGTGCATTAACTTTTTAGCCACAGAATCTTGGTTATGTCTCTTGTCCAATCCCTAGCTCCCGTGCAATTTTTGTGGGGAATAAACTGCAGGGGAACAGTCCCGTGCAATCTTGTCTGAATATCTGGTGTTACACAGTTTTCACAGAAGTCTTCAAGGCGCTGTTTTTAATTGAAGCCCCTATTGAAAAACTGTGATTTGTGTAGCAGGTCTCGATAACGAACAACGTTTAAAAAAATACCTGTTGGAACCCCAAGACTTTTTTCTTTTAACTTATGTACATGGCCATGTTGTAGTTTCCCCATGCAAAGTCGCACGCGTATATTTACACATTCAGAAATTTAGCAAGGTGTTTTTCTGTATTATAAATTGTAACTTTTTTAAATTTCTTTTCTTCTCTAAGGGAAAAATAATTTTGTCTGTGAAAAGACAGCTTTCACTATCCTCCATCATTTTTTATTTTTTTGGATGGGGCAGGATGTTGAGAGGGAGCTCACATTTCTAATGCTAAATCCAGATTCCCTATTGCCCCTTTGTGAAAACCCACTTGAGGATACATTTGTTGGTGTTCCCAGAATCTGAGTTTTACTCATATTTACAATAACACTTTACCGTGTGTTATTACGTGTGAGGAAATCCATGTAGGAGTGCAAATCTAGGTTTTTGAATAATACAGTTGAATTTACATTCTTGAAAGAAGACTATTTGGGTATTTAAGTGTCACTTAGGTGTGCAAATCACGGTTTAATGTGGGTCCAGAATTATTTTTTTAGTGACTTAGCAACTCAAAGCCCAAGCCCACTACTTTATAGATCAAAAACATCTTTATTCGATTCGTAGAATCATAAAAGAACAAATACAATACTATAATTACATCATTTCAATCCAGTACAATAATCCTTGAGAAAATGATTTGCAAGATTTGTGGATCATTACATTTGGGCAGATATACGATTCTAGATTAAAAGTGTAAAAAGTGCGCATAATCATGAGGGTAAACATCTGGATACAGTACACAATTGAGGTAGTAAAGTGCATTTATATCATAATAACATTTCACGGAGATACTTGTGCCCCCTTTTGTATTTATCACAGTATCAGTAAAAAGGATAAAAAAATCTGCTACAAACAGAATTCGGTATAAAATGTTAAATACTATGTACATTAAAATATGCGGCGAGTTGATCCTGCAATGCACAATTAATGTGCTTATGTACTCTATTACGGGATGCTAGTTAAAATTTCAAACCCTTCTTCAGTCTTATATAGTTAATAGCCAATAAAAATCTGGAAACTTCAAAAATAATGAACTGTGTGTTATCTGTTTTTAAGATACGTAACATATCAATATATTTCCTAACACCCAGGTTCCTGCCCAGCGGTATAATCCATTTCCGTCTAGCACTAAGGTAGGCGGGGCAAAAAAACAGGACGTGTGCTATGTTATCCTGCTTACCCAGCTGGCACATTTTACACTCACTATCTTCCACCCCGTTGTGGGACTTTTCCCATTTGATTGTAAAAGTTTTAACACAGAGAATCCCGTACCTGAATTTTAAGTACAATATTTTCGCAAGTTGAGGTTCAATTTGGTCTAAAAAAAACTCAAAGCGGGGTGTTGGTTTAACCATCAAAAATTCATTTGTGAGTGAGCCAGCTCCGCAATTTTGTAGGACTTTATGCACAATAAAATTCCAATAGCCATTTTTAAATTCCCTTTTTGATTCTGCAGTCAGCCTATCTGGATGATGACAAAATTCACTAAGGCCTAAGTCCAGAAGCCATCTTCGTATGTTAGCCACCATGGAAATGTGACATAGGTCTAGTGCAATTAATTCGCCCAGTGCCTGTCTGTAAGTATAAAGTTAATCAGTAACCCATATCCTAATCCAATATGACAGGGTCATCCAAGCTGCCCTATGCTTGATGCGCTTTAACCCCAGAACGTACATATAGGGAATCACCGGTGTATTTTGGGGGAGGGGGACCATCGCTCTTAAAGCACTATTTTCTCCCACAATTAGGGGAGAGATTTGCTCTCTCCGCCCCACAGCTCAGAGCCATAGAGAGCGGCAGTTTGGGCCCTCGACGTATACACCTCCAGTGCTGGAGTGATAGACTTGGTTCCAGTAGCATGGAGTTTCTCAGGACGGGCGCTGAGTTTTGCATTAAGATAGTTCCAGATTTTCTTATGTGCGGGCACCATGAAAGCTTAGAGTCCAAGGTCACCCTCAAATAAACAAAAGTATGAACCCTCTCTAGCAGTGCACCATTCAAAATTATATTCTTCTTAAAACTTTTGTAGGGCCTGAAGGACATGTATTTTGTTTTTGTGGGATTTATTTCCAAACCTTTTTGTTTACAATACACATCAAGCTTATTCAAGAGGTTTTGCAATCCCTTTGGGGTCTGTGAGAGCAGGATGGTATCATCTGCGAATGTCAAGGCACATACATGAGTACCACCTAGCTTTGGGAAATCATGGTTTGTGTCCAGTAGGAAGTCAACCATGTCGTTAACATAGAGGAGATACAGGGTAGTCGCCAGGACACAGCCCTGGCACACCCCTCTCCTCACCGGTATTTCTTTTGTCAACTCCCCACCCATTCCCCAGCGCACTTTTGCAAAATTATCTTCATGTAGTTTAATGAGTTGTACCAGTATATTTTTTGGGGCCCCTTGTTTTAGGGATTGAGTCAAAAGCGGCCTTTAAGTCGATAAAGGCCACATACAAGTTACGAGATCTTAATTTGGTGTATTTCCAGGCGATAGTTAGCAACCTGAACACCTGGTCTATGGTGCTCGTTCTTTTTCTGAACCCTGCCTGGCACGGGGAGAGTATATCATTATCGACTAGCCAATCATTTAGCTTATCCAATATCTGCTTTGAATAGACCTTTTGGGTAATATCTATCAAGCTCATAGTTCTATAATTGGCGGGATCATCCCTACTACCCTTTTTAGGTCTCACCTACGACGAACGCGCTGAAAGCGCGTTCTCACAGCGAGAACTATAGTCGGCGTCTCAGCAGTCTGAGAACGCCGAAGTGAGACAAGACCTGGCCGCGCGCAGCGTTTCCCCATAGGATAACGTTGTGCGCGCGGCCAGGTCTTGTCTCCACAGCATGGCATGGCAGACCGGATCGCGTCGCGCGCCTCTCTGGAATGCAGGGGGAGTCTGCAGAGAGGCGAGCGGCGCTGATAAACAGCCATGTTTTTTTCTTTTTTTCGTCCCGTGTCAGAGCTTGGAATACGGCTGTATTCAAATTACAAAGCATGCTGGCAAGACTCGTAGCAAAAATGCAGAGACATAAAGCTGTTCTACATATTTTACACACCTGCTCCTTAATGTGTAATTTTCAAAATGACATCATTCAGAAGTAATGAAAAACAATGCTCATAGTGCAATCCAAGGCTCTGGTTGCTTTTCATTTTTAATTTTGTGCACCACGGAGCTGCTCAGTGTTATGCTCAACTATGGGCAGTTTTCATGTCAATTAATATTTATTTATTCCAGTGACAGCCGGGGTTATGGACTTCTTTCTACCTTCAAGCCCAGAAGTGGTGTCCTGCTTAAATAATTTACGTGCGAGCTACTGAATGTCAAATGCACTCCCATGCAGAGAATTCCCACCATGCGCCCGCAACTTGTAGAATGTTTTATAGGTTTAGGTAGTGAAGGGAGGTTTAGAAAAGCGTTGTCTGTGAGGATAAAAATAATAATCTCCTTTTTATTTAGCGCCTTGTATTTTTTTGATTCTCGGCACTGTGAACAACAGATCTGCCTATTGCCAATTTTTAAGGTACTCGGTTTACTGGCATCGGAAGGCTATACGGCTGAGATGGCCTTGCTGGATTCGAATCCGTGACATGTAGGTTACAGCAATCAACTCACTGAGCCATCTAGCTGGCTGACGCATCTAACATGGCATTCACAAATTTCCATGTAAGCAGCAGGCATTTGCTGCACAGCCTCAGTGGCCAACCGAGGCCAGCCAGGACCAGGCAGCGGATTAAGTGTTATAACCGGCCTTCTGGACGGGCTACGAGGCACAGGTGTCTCAGAAGGCCCAGGAGGCAGAGGAAGGTTGCTACAACAGGAACCCAGGGGACTCCGTGGGACATAGCAGCGATAGATACGCCTACAGCCTGCCAGGAAATAAACATTATTCTATCACACTCCGCCCACAAACAGATGGACTAGAGGAAACTACGCACCAAGCTGTTCGAGCTCACTTTATCGATCACATATTAAAATAAATTAGGGTATTTAGCATTTGTTGCAGAGAATTGCGTGTAATCTGCTGGCCACAAGCTAAATTGTCCTAACATAGTTCGGAGGGTTATTGCGCCTCATGCAGAGCTTGGCAAGTAACCTGCAGGTCACTGGTTTGTATTCTGTTACAACAGCTCAGTGGGTCAGGGTACATGCTGCTCAGATACTTCTACAAACCACTCTCATAAGTTCCACTTGTGGAAAAACAGCGCATTGAAATACGTGCCCACTGCCTGCAGCTAACTTACAAGACGGAAGAGTGAATTCTTCCAGGTGCTCACTCAATCGTTCATTCTTCTAAGGTTAATAAATGAGACAAATAGTCAGAGAAAAATCCCTGGGTATAAAGACTATTGACTGTACCATCGATATATAAAGAGAGGACCATTGGATCTAGTGAAAAGTGTGGCGTAGGAATCTGAAGGCCACAGTGTTTAGGGGGTTATTTTGCATAATAATTTTGTATAATAATTGTGTCTGCTATACTAGTTTTTTAACATGTCTATGTTCCTATGTGTTGATGTTAGACAAATGATACAGCACTTGTCCAATTGCCTATAATGAATTTTTATTAATTTTTATGAATACCTGTTTCTTTATTGTACTTGTTCAAAGATCATTCTTTGAAAATGTTAAGTTTTTCTGTGTATATTTTAACTTTTATTAAAAAGATTGTGAACGTTCAATTTTAGTGTGGAAATTAACTATCTACCAGTATTGGGAGTGATTGGCTTGTAACTACAGTAGAAAGAATGTATGAATGCCTTGACTGATAGGGTTTAAATACATAGTGAATTTCCACGATAGTGTTTATACCCAGGGATTTTTCTCTGACTATTTGTCACTGTACCCTGTTCCCTGGTGATAGTGGGGTACTCTCTCTCTAGATTTTAATAAATGAGACAACCTTGAAATGTCATCCACCAGAAAAGCAGCCTGTTCAGGTGACGGGGCCTGTCCTCTAATGCAAACATCTACAACCTGGAAGCAAAGACTGGTTCATATTGCTGCCCGCCATTGCTTCTCTGCTGCTCGCACTTTGATTTAGGATTTCTTTCATTAATTTTAAATGATGTTTTGCTCCAGACGCTTCCTTTCTGCTCTCACCCAGCCCTTGTTATTTTAGAAGCGCTCATAATGCTTCCATGCAAAGAACACCCCTCCCACCTCCCAAACACCATCGAGCAGCAATCACCATGGATGTCGTGGCTGGGTTCACTTTCTTTGTTCAAAGTGCCCCATTAGGGTGTCCGTAATGCTTGTCTGCAAACAGGGCTCGAGTCGGGGTACCACGCAGGTGGACGGAGTCCCCCCACCTATTTTACCAGGAGCTCGATAACTGGAGCAAATGGAGCCACACAGTCACTCTCTGGCCTCTTTGGGGCGAGATCGGAGCTCATTCAAAACGCTGCTCAGGCGCTGGCTTCTCTGATGCAATCGCATCTAAGGGGTGAGCCAGGTGAGGCAATGAGCCTGATGGTGCAAGCCACCTTTTGTGACGTCACTTCCTGTCGTGACGTCAGTGTCCCCCCACTTCTTTTTTTATGACTTGTGCCCTGTCTGCAAAGAACACCTCACCCCTCCCACTTTCACCACAGCATCGAGCAGCAATCGCCGTGGCTTTTTATTTGATAGAGCGTCCATAAAAGCGGTTCATTCCGTGCTTTTTTGTCTTGCAGCACATATATATTGACAACTTATCACCAGGAGAAATGACGTGATTTTCCCAGAATGACAAGATGTTGAGGAGCAGAGACTCAAATCCTGATCTCCCACTCTCGAGTCAGCAGCGCCATAGCCTCTCCACTAATACTTGTTTTATTTGTAATGTTTGGTTGCTCTTCGCCATATGCGCAGTTATAAAAGGGCAGGTAGGCGCCTTTGCAGAAAAAAAAAAACGTGAATCCGAGTAGGGCTGCTGAAGTAGACATAATAAAATGACGCCCTTTTGACAAGATTGCAGGGCTAGCTAGTGGTGAGTCGTCACCAGCACAGTTCACTTTAACCTTTTCTGTGCGACCGCGATTCCCCCTCCGGTGCTGGGCCCTAATAGAAACGGGCGTGGTCATGACGGAACGGTTCCGTCATGAGCACAGCTCAACCGTAGCTCATGACGGAACCGTTCCATCATGAGCATGGAAAGGGTTAAACAGCTGAGCAGCATGTCAGAAGCATGCTAGTAGAAACATTGCATTTCGAACAAGAAGGGTAAGTAGAAAATCATATGTGGGCAAAGCAAAAAAAATTCATGTACATTAAGGTGATTACATATATTGCTGCCGGCAGTTCCCATCATGCTCTCTATGGTGGTTCTACATATTCATAAATAGGCGGGGCTATAAAAGGGCAGCGAGGCCCCTTTGCAGAAAAAACGTGACTCGGAGTCGGGGCGGTTTACCATATTCCAAAAAGGTTTCTGAAGTAGACATAATAGAAGGATGCCCTTTTGGCAAGATCACAGGGCCAGCCAGTGGTGTGACATCACCAGCGCAGCTCACTTGAAACAGCTATGTTGTTTCTCAGAAACGTTGCATTTTCAACAAGAAGGGTAACTAGGAAAACATATGTGGACAAAGCAAAAAATGATCTTGAGCACATTAAGATGCTTACAAACATGGCTTTGAAGAAATAATGAACTGCAGTAATTTTTACTATTTTCGGAAGTGGGGAAAAAACAATAATTGCCATTCATGTATCTATTAACCTACTTCTACTTTGTAAGAGTATCTTGTCAATCGGTGTTGCTTAACATTTATCATCCTAAAATGGCCACCTCACACCCAGTTTTCTGAGGCAGCCCTTCTCCAGGTTCGTCCTTCTATTCTTTGCTTGCTTCAAATGCCTACACACAGTGACAGGCTAATTAATATAAGTGTTGCAACTTCCAACAAGCATTTGCAATGCAATAGGTCTCGCATTTGCGACAGTTTAAGCTATTGGCATTGTAAGTTACAATGCCTTTCATTTATGTTTTAAAAACCAACACATAAATAAAAGGCATTGCCATTTACAATGCCAATAGCTCAAACTCTCACAACTGCGAGACCTATTGCATTGCAAATGCTTGTTATATATAGGGACAATCTCCGCGCCCTTCCATGATGTGGGGATGGGCTGCACTCTGCCTATTGCGTTACATAATAAATTGATGTATGGTTGCCATACCTCGGGATCATTTCTTTATATAGTATTGGTGTTTTTTTTTTTACAAATGCACCAAGTGGAGGAAGATCCCAACTGCAAGGATTAACATTTGGACAGACTGTTTCGGATGCCACACCGGTTCGTATCTTCCTGTATACCAACACCTGAAGCAGATAAACAAGTTGAATATGACTGCATTTTACAATTTTATGTAAATAAAAATTCAGATTCAAAAAAACAGAAGAGGCGAGGAACTTCTTTTTGGAAGCGTGATGTCAATTCTGATTCAGGGTCTACATGTTAGAAAAAAGTAGAAATTGTCTTACTAGGAAATGCCTAATTGCAGCAGGAATTTAACAAAGTGTTATGTTTGCATAATCCTTTCCAACAAGAACGTAGAAGTGAGTCCATGTGTGCGCTTCGCAGTCATTTGCATACCCTTTCTTGATTGGATGAGGAACAGGAAGGAAGGAAAGACTTTGAGCCTGATGCATCAAAGGGTTTTATCCATTCTGTGTCTATGGGGAAATGCATTGATCTAAAGGGCCCTTAATGATGTGAATTGAATCATCAATTCTCAAGCTTTCTTTAAAGCTCTCCCTAGTGCAGCAAATACCATCATGATTTTGATTAGGGGTGTGTGAAATTCCTGTAATTTATTTTTGCATTAGTACATTAGGTTTCAGAACAATTATTCAAAATCTTGCATTTTCCTAATATTGTAGTGTAAAATGCGTCAGACGCAAGCATGCATTTCTTGCTAAAAACACCAATTGTTTGCAATGTGTATATATTTTTTCTCTAACCACTAGTATATGTAGTAGTCCTTTGTCCTTACTACCATTCCTATGTGATTTTAGAGTTTATCTGTTTGTATCTCTTCCTTGAGTGACTTTACAACTTGTACATTTGCAATGTTTCCCTCCTTTCACTCCACTTGTATATACAACTCTAACCACTAGTATATGTAGTATACTTTTATACTTACTACCATTCCTAAGTGATTGTAGAGTTTATCTGTTTGTATCTTTTCCTTGAGTGACTTTACAACTTGTACATTTGTAATTTTTCCTGTTGATATGTCCTATGTAACTCATGTAATCCGAAGTCCTAATGTAACGCAACTGGTTCTTTTGTAAAGCGCTCTGACACCTTCGGGTAATGTTTGCGCTACATAAAATCGCAATAAAAAAAATGGAAAAACACAAGTGACGCGAACAGTTGTATGTGTTCTGTTTGTGTGTGTTATATCCGAGCTTCTGCAATAGTATTTTTACCTGAATGCACTTGAAATTATGCGATATGGTGTAATTTCAGGAATTTTGCACTACAAGCTTAATGCAAGATGCCAAAAATTGGTCATGATTACGCCAGAGTAATGACATTTTCACACAGGCCTGATTTTGGGTTCACTGGTTGACCTGTCACTCTACAGTTTGAAACGCCAGTATGACATGGTGTTCCATTAATGGAAAAAAACAACACCTTGATGGATGAGTAGGTGACAAAGTAATTTCAGATCCCTGATAATTTGCCAAAATTGTCCGGGCCTGATTTTACGTCTATGCATTCAAACTGTGAAGCATGACCCTAGTTAGCATCTGCAGTCGACTCGTAAATCAGAAACGCTGATGACCACAATATTCAACTGCATCTGGACCCTGGGCTGACTCATCGGTGAGGTGACACTGGTCAAGGGCATCTTACCTAGGCCAAGAACCTGGGTCTAATCGACAGGAGATATGGCCAGAGGCCGGGAAATTCAATATTGTCATTGCCAGCAAACTTGGGGGAGCACAAAATGGCCGACCAGGAAGTAAGGGGCTAGGTCTTACGGCTCAGTCTGTGTCCTCGCGAGTTGGTTCTGTTGAGCATCTGTGCATCACCTCATCTTCTGGCAGCAGTGCAGGCTTTCCTGCCGCCATCACTTCAGACATACGAGGCGGGCCCCGTCCCTTGCAGTATTAATGAGCCCGGGATGAGTTCCCTGAATGGTAATGGCGCTTGGCTTTTTCTCCTGACTACATCAATCAATGGCATACTTGCCTGGCCCCAGTGGGAACTGCTTTTAGTGGTAGCAAAGTGCCTTTAAAAAAACAATCTGCGCTCTAACATCACCGCTGGGCATCCCTCCATGGCTGCGGTGCGCTTCCCTCTACGTGCTTTTATGTAACTCCTTGTAAATGAAACGCCGCCTGGCTTGCTTCAGGGTTCAGGATTGGCTGACAGTCTGCCTCTGGACAAAGCAGAGGAGCGTCTTGTCCTGCACCGGAGTTTTGCTGCACTCTACTGAGACGCAGCCCATGTTCAGCTTCCGTAGAACAACCCTCAGGGTTGCACCTAGCCACTTCTAGATGTCTTTTTAGGTCGAAGCCTGCCAGGCAACGCAGCTGTCTAGTTTGCTAAAGACATCTTGGGCACATTCAGAAAGCTGACCAAGGTGATGACATTTGCACACATCATTGTTTGTTTGTTTGCAGTAAAACAGTTTTTCGGTGAAAATATAATGGGGATTTCTACTGAAAATGTATGGCCTCTAAGGGCAGTGCGCTACCACACCATGCATACTCCACACTACACCACTCCATTCTACTCTATGCCACGCCAGGCCACTTCAATATACGGCACTCACTCCACTGAACAACATACCATTCCACTCTATGCCCCTCTACTCCACTTACCACTCAACTTACCCCATTCCACTGCACCTCAATCTACCCCACTCCAATCTACCATGCTAATCTACCCCTCCAATCTACCATGCTAATCTACCCCTCCAATCTACCCCAATCCACTGTACCTCAATCTACCCCACTCCAATCTACCATGCTAATCTACCACAATCTACCCCCTCCAATCTACCCCCTCCAATCTACCCCAATCCATTCTACCCCCACTCCACTGTACCTTAATCTACCCCACTCCAATCTACCACGCTAATCTACCCCACTCCAATCTACCCCAATCCACTGCACCTCAATCTACCCCACTCCAATCTACCATGCTAATCTACCCCTCCAATCTACCCCAATCCACTGCACCTCAATCTACCCCACTCCAATCTACCATGCTAATCTACCCCTCCAATCTACCATGCTAATCTACCCCTCAAATCTACCCCAATCCACTGTACCTCAATCTACCCCACTCCAATCTACCATGCTAATCTACCACAATCTACCCCCTCCAATCTACCCCAATCCATTCTACCCCCACTCCACTGTACCTTAATCTACCCCACTCCAATCTACCACGCTAATCTACCCCACTCCAATCTACCCCAATCCACTGTACCTCAATCTATCCACTCCAATCTACCATGCTAATCTACCCAATTCCCCCACTCTGTTCCACCACAATCTACCCCAGTCCAATCTACCCTAATCCACCTCACTCCTTTCTACCCCACCCCCACCTACACCAATCTACCCCACTCCAATCTACCCCAATACACTGTACCTCAATCTATCCACTCCAATCTACCATGCTAATCTACCCAATTCCCCCACTCTGTTCCACCACAATCTACCCCAGTCCAATCTACCCTAATCCACCTCACTCCTTTCTACCCCACTCCCACCTACGCCAATCTACCCCACTCCAATCTATTCATTGCAACTAACTTTAGGCCATGCCGAACAGCAGCTACGCTGTCATACACCATAGCTAAAACACCTTGCCAAAGCCAACAGCTCCCACATAGGCGAGACCTATTGGTTTTGCCAGTGCCTGTTTTGTGTAATAATGTTTTGGTGTTGCTGTCAGTTTAGGGTATTTACGGCCCCCAAAAATGAACACTTACCTCTCCTGGTCCCTCCTTCCTTCTGTTGCTCTATTCTTCTCTCATGATTACTCCTATTCATGTGGCCCGTTGCCGAAAGCTTGAGGTGTCCTTAAGACAGGAATCCGACCTAACACCTGCCAAGAGGTTGTTCGGCAAAGCGCTTTAAGCAGTGTAGTTCTCAATATTCATTTGGTCTTCTTTCGGAGGTTGCCTTTTATTGTCATTATTGCATCAAACAAAATAATGAACATCCCTTAACATACATCGTAAGTTTATGATGCGTCGCCTCAGAGTTTAGTGCTTGTGTGAAGCACTTGTCCTGCTGGTTCATGCTTTATATGTAGCGCCCACCTCCTCGAAGACTGGTCGTTTGCTTTTATAGCAATAGTCTATACAATCGAAAAAGAGAACTTGGGTGATTAGGCAGACACAAAATACATATTAAGACACACACCTTGACCACTGATGAAGTCAACTTTGATGTACCTGGGACTTGTCAAAGAGATCAGCGACTGAAACACTTTAGTTAGAAGACCCTACTCTTCATAGTAACTGGAGGGCTGGAAAAGCGATCACAACTTCAGTTCCAGCGGAAGCAGAGAGGCGTAGACCTGTAGCGCTGTGCCTCTGGACCCATCAACTCCCACCTGGGTCATCTATACCTGCCTCCATCAGTACCTGCTAAAGTTGGAAGCAAGATGAAAAGTCAGACTCGCATGGGCTGGATGGCGAGTTCTGCCAATGAGGAGGTGCACCGAGCAAAGAATCCGAGATGGATAGGAGTGACTGACACCCTTTCACTCGTTCCCTTCCACAGATAGTCAACTCCCTTTGCTGGTCCACCACTCTCCTCAGCTACATATTTCCTCATTTAGACCCCATAATCCTGTGTATCATCTTATTTATGCTCACTTTACTAGGCAGGCCTACCACACAGAAGCGCAAGCTGTCTGATTGCGAGAAGCATATGAGGGCTTACCAAGAACATACAGGGGCTTGCAGCCCGGCCACTATTTATCATGGATTGGCTTTACTGTCAATTTATTGACTTGCTTTCCATTGGATGGCTTTCCAGCAGTGGCGGTTCTTCCATGGGGGCGTTTGGGTGCCGCCCCCCCTGCTTTCTCGCTGTGCGAGAAGAAGGCAGAAACAAATGGTAGTTATTTATTTATAACTACCATTTGTTTCTGCCTGCCCTTCTCGCACGGCGAGAAAGCAGTCAGCTTCCTGGTTACTCGAGCCTCAGGGCAGGGGGGAGTGGCTTGGGGGAGTGGCTTGCCCACTGTTGTTAATACTGACTGTTTGGACAGCCTGAGAGGCGTCCAAACAGACAGTATTAGCAACAGTGGGCAAGCCGCTCCCCCAAGCCACCTCCACCTCTCTGTTCTGCAGGATGCAGACTAGGAGAAATGACGCGGTTAGGGCAGCCGGCCGAACCAATCAGCGCCGGCTGCCATGGAGGGGAGGGAGGCTGCCTGCAGCCTTCAGCGACGAGAGCCCACACCACGTCAGACGCAGCGGCGGCATTCAAAATCCAGGACGGCGGGAGCAGTCTCGGGACTCGAGTCGGGAGTCAGCGCGGGAAGCCAAGGTAAGTTTTTTATATTTATTTTATTATTCTGAGTCTAAGCTTGTACCCCGGCCTGCTTTATGTTGTGACCTTGTAATGCAGCAGCAGCTCACTAATATGAATGCAATCTTTGTTGCCCCCTAACATTTCTCATGTGTTACGTCCTGTTTCGATTAAAAATTATTTTTCATGGATATTGCATGGTGTTGAACAACATAAACACGGCAGTTCTCTGTAAAATGCCTGTAACGACTTCAAAAATGCATTGGAAAAAACGGTATTTACAATATTCTATGTTTGAGGATCATTCAATGTTGGCAGGGCTGTTTGCAGAACAGAGCTAGCTCGAGCAGACAGTTAATGAGGCAACCGAAGGGCCCTCTGAAATGCTGGGGCCCTGGGACAGAGCCCTCTTTGCCCATGCCTTAAAACACCTCTGCTCTACTGTCTGAAATGAAGCCCATACTCGGACAAATAGCGGGTAAAATGGATTGGCTTTGCCACTAGGCGCTGCACTCGCGTTCAGGTAGCAGGGCCCATGAGGCACTTGGGTGAGATGTAGTTTCCGGCTTTACATATTTTAAATCACCTGTGTGGCGTATGTGGGGTTTTAAAGCTTTTCTCTCTCCTTGGCCTGCACACGTGTGTGCTGTGCGTCAGGGTGTGCTGCTGCATTGTCTGCGGGTAGAGGGAGGTGCGGGTGGAGGCCATGCCATCTTGTACCCAGCAGGAGTTTGGGTTGCATTGCAGGCTGAGGGCTGCACCCCCAGTGCATCAGGAGAACAGGTGTTGCCGGTCTTGTGGAGTGATTGTGAGGCGGTAGCTGATGCGGGTAATCTGCTACTTCTTGATTGTGGGTTTCCTGGTAGCATCTGAGAGCGGGATTGCGACCTTGTAAATCGCCCCCCTAACCCCCCATTATGTTTATGCTGGGTCTGCTGGCTTAGAGGACTAATGCGGCCTCTGTTTGACCTCATGGTCACACGTTCAAATCCTGGCGGGTCCACTCAACCTTTCATTCTTCTGAGGTCGATAAAATGGGTACCATTGAGAGGAGTAATGGCATGCGGTAAACTGACTGTATCAGCATGCCTGCAGGTGTGTTTGTTCACACTTTGATTGCGTGTTAATTCGTGACAGTTTAGTGTAGTTTGGTAACATCCCAAACCTTTACGCCCTACCACTTTCAAATGTCACCAGCCGCCACTGCTTTCCATTCCAACTTGTGTTTGATCCTCCCATGGAGCATTTCTTCTTTACCATCTCTGGCTAGATTCTGTTTCATGTGGTCAATTTTAGGGAACTATTTTTTTCTTTTTGGTTAAGGACTCCATGAGAGTACATGTGTTTTACAGCTGTCCGACTCATGTGTTTTTCTTCCCAATCTGCCACACTGCTCTCTAGCCCATAAGCTTTTCTCTCCCCACTCCCACTCGTGTTGCTCTCTCGCCCATGTGCTTCTGGTCTCCCGGGCTCCACACTTTGCTGTCTCGCCCATGTGTTTCTCCCTTTGTCTGTCCTCTCCCTTGTGTGGCTTCCCACCGACCAGCTGTGTTGCTTGATCCCTCCCATTCCCTCCACAGCCACATCCCTAAGCCGCTCATCAGTTTGACATTTTTTTAAGGTAAATATGCACTTTTGTGCTATGTTTGGATAAAAGACTTAAAATCTATTTTTTTTAGTTTACTAATCAGAACATAAAGAGAAAATAGTCCCTATCCTTTTGTAGGTGTGCACACGGAAAAGATGTGGTGGCTGCATTGTCGTACCTTTTTTTTTTGCCATGCTGTACGGCATGTGTAAAAATGTGGCAATGGGTGAGACCTATTGTCTTTGCCACTGCTTGTTTATTCAGTCAACTGTGCTGGATCACCATCAAAACTGATCTAAGGGTACACCTTACCCACAAGAATTGGAGTCATTTAAAGAAATGTGTACATCAGCGGCTGCAGTGCCCATGGAAGAGGAGAGTGGTGTTCAACCTCATTATTGCCGGATAACCAGAAACAAATTGGGAATATGGTAAATGTTATTGCCTGGATTACTTAGCAGCAGTCCTCCTTACCAACAGTCCTCCTTACCAGTAGTCTTCTATCAGCAGTCTTCCATCCACAGTCTTCCTTACCAGCAGTCTTCTATCCACAGTCTTCCTTACCAGCAGTCTTCTATCGGCAGTGTTCCATCCGCAGTCTTCCTATCAGCGGTCTTCCTTACCAGCAGTCTTCCATCCACAGTCCTCCTTACCAGTAGTCTTCTATCAGCAGTCTTCCATCCACAGTCTTCCTTACCAGCAGTCTTCTATCCACAGTCTTCCTTACCAGCAGTCTTCTATCGGCAGTGTTCCATCCGCATTCTTCCTATCAGCGGTCTTTCTTACCAGCAGTCTTCCTATCAGCGGTCTTTCTTACCAGCAGTCTTCCATCCACAGTCTTCCTTACCAGCAGTCTTCTATCAGCAGTCTTCCATCCACAGTCTTCCTTACCAGCAGTCTTCTATCGGCAGTCTTCCATCCGCATTCTTCCTATCAGCAGTCTTTCTTACCAGCAGTTTTCCATCCAGTCTTCCTTACCAGTAGTCCTCCTATCAGCAGTCTTTCTTACCAGTTCCATCACTCTTCCTTGCCAGCAGTCTTCCTTACCAGTAGTCTTCCTGACCAGCAGTCTTCCTTACCAGCATCCTATCTTATTAGCAGTCTTCCTTATTAGCTGTCTTCCTATCAGCAGTCTCTTACCACTTCCATCAGTCTTCCCTACCAGCAGTCTTTACCACTTCCATCAGTCTTCCTTACCAGCAGTCTTCCCGACCAGAAGTCTTCCCGACCAGCAGTCTCTTACCACTTCCAGCAGTCTTCCCGACCAGCAGTCTCTTACCACTTTCATCAGTCTTTCCGACCAGCAGTCTTTCTTACCACTTCCATCAGTCTTCCCGACCAGCAGTCTTCCCGACCAGCAGTCTTCTCGACCCGCAGTCTTTCTTACCACTTCCATCAGTCTTCCCGACCAGCAGTCTTTCTTACCACTTCCAGCAGTCTTCCCGACCAGCAGTCTTTCTTACCACTTCCATCAGTCTTCCTTACCAGCAGTCTTCCCTACCAGCAGTCTTTCTTACCACTTCCATCAGTCTTCCTTACCAGCAGTCTTACCGACCAGCAGTCTTACCGACCAGCAGTCTCTTACCCCGACCAGCAGTCTCTTATCACTTCCATCAGTCTTCACGACCAGCAGTCTTTCTTCCCACTTCCATCAGTCTTCCCGACCAGCAGCTTTCCTGACCAGCAGTCTTCCCGACCAGCAGTCTCTTACCACTTCCATCAGTCTTCCCGACCAGCAGTCTTCCCGACCAGCAGTCTTTCTTACCCCTTCCATCAGTCTTCCCGACCAGCAGTCTTTCTTACCACTTCCATCAGTCTTCCCGACCAGCAGTCTTTCTTACCCCTTCCATCAGTCTTCCCGACCAGCAGTCTTTCTTACCACTTCCATCAGTCTTCCCGACCAGCAGTCTTCCTTACGAGCAGTCTTCCTGACCAGCAGTCTTCCTGACCAGCATCTGATCTTATTAGCAGTCTTCCTATCGGCAGTCTTCTACCGGCAGTCTTCTACCGGCAGCCTTCTACCAGCAGTCTTCCTATCGGCAGTCTTCCTATCGGCAGTCTTCCTATCGGCAGTCTTTCTATCGGCAGTCTTTCTATCGGCAGTCTTCTATCGGCAGTCTTCCTATTGGCAGTCGTCTATCGGCAGTCTTCTATCGGCAGTCTTCTATCGGCAGTCTTCCTATCGGCAGTCTTCCTATTGGCAGTCTTCCTATCGGCAGTCTTCCTATCGGCAGTCTTCCTATCGGCAGTCTTCCTATCGGCAGTCTTCAATCGGCAGTCTTCAATCGGCAGTCTTCAATCGGCAGTCTTCAATCGGCAGTCTTCTATCGGCAGTCTTCTATCGGCAGTCTTCAATCGGCAGTCTTCTATCGGCAGTCTTCTATCAGCAGTCTTCCTCACACCGAGTTCTAGTATTACTCGTCCCAGTCTTCAACAGTGGAGTGATCCTTCTCCTGAGACAGGTCCCCTTTAAGACCGGTTATCAGTTAATCGCTCTTTCACCCCCTAAATCCCTAAATGGCGAGGATATAGTGAGCAGTATTGTGCAGACACTGACATAACAACAAGTAGGCTGCGATTCAAAAATACAAAAGAAAAGAAACTTTAAATATAACTCTGTGATCATGAAAACAGACTGCACATTCACTGAGCTCAGAGCTTCTAGAGCCATTTCCCAAAGCTTGGATACAGCAGGGCTGCACAAAGTATCAGCAGGTGGCAGCTTGACAGTCTTCAAGAATGGAAACTGTCCAAGGAGCAGAGGTGCCTGGGGTGGAAGGTCCCAAATAGGAGATGGGAGAGAAACCTACCCCAAATCAAGGATCATAGAAATAGTTACATGTACCCCCCCCAAATAAGATTGGAGGCAGGAGGCTTCATACCCTAAAACCAGCACCGAGGGAGGCAAAAAGAGGTTGAAGTGATGGTCACCGCATAACCAGAAGATGCTCTCCTGACCTATCATAATTGTATTTACACTAGGCCTCAGCTCGCTTCCACCATATGCATAGCTAGATCTGTAGAGCAGAAAAAAACGTATTGGTTGATTAATTGTACTTTATTTTATTTATACGTTTTTATATAGCGCAGAATTTACCCGAAGGCGTCAGAGCGCTACACAATAGGAACAGAAAATTACAAATGAAGAAATTACAAAAGCAGACGATAAGTTACATGAGGTAAAAGTGACAACTGTGAGCAAACAAAATACAAGAGGTAGCAAACAGTGCATTACAGGAGGAAAGAGTGACAAGTATGCAGGTTACAAGAGAAAACAAAGTACAATTAGAGGTAATATACTGCAATATATGCTAGACACTCAGGCACAAGAACAAACGTCACGTAGGCAATGGTGGCACTTGTGCAAGTATCAAAAGCAAACAAAATGTGAGAGGTAGCAAACAGTGTGTTACAAGAGAAAAGTGGCGTGTGCATGTTACAAAAGAGTACCAACACACAGGTACAAGGATACAACTGCAATAAATGGCATACACTCCAACCACAAGAACACACGGGGAACTTTCATTGCTCAATTTATACAGGTCATGTTTATCAGAACCACCACTCACAGAAAGGAACGGGTTAATTAAGTAGGGCTGTTACATGTCATTTTCAAGCCGGACCCCATGCTACATTTAACAAGTGAATCACATCACTTTTTCCAGTGGTGTTAAAAGTGATGGGAATGAGGCTATGACACAGGGGGTGGGTGGGGTCAAGCCTTCAGGGGCCCCCACCCTTCTGAGAGGGCCTCATTCAGTCCTACGTTGAAGAATGTGTGAGATAAGGGACACTCTTGGCCCCCTCTTTACTATCTGCAGGGCGGTCCCATCATTTTGTGTTACACGACTGCTCTGGTAGCGTGCCCGTGCACAAGTGTAGCGCTGCATCACAAGTAGTGTCCTAGCATGGGTACTGGCACTAGTCAATAACTGGGATAGTGCCACTTTTACTGATCTCAGATAAGTATTCAATGCCGCTCCCAAGTGTCCTCTGGCCGGTCACAGGCACCACTTCGGGTAAATGGCTTGCTTCGTCGAAGATCACACGTGGCGTCAGTCACACCGACAGTAGATTCAATATGGACGCTTTTGCTTGGTAAGTGAGCCCAGAGGACTCGAGGTCATTCTGGACACCGCGTTCCAGCCCTTGGCATTCCGTTAATTAACCCAGCGGCGGCTGGGGGTTGTGTAATTCCGGTAAACCTGAATTGGATTAACTTTCGAGCTCACCATCTTGTGTAAAATTAAACACTGACGCGGAGCACAGACGAACATCAAGTTCGACATCTTTGGCTGTCTTCTCTTTGGAGTTTGAAGAATGTGAGTACTAGTTTCTCAACAATAACGACTCATTTCTGGGCTGAATAAGTGTGAGCTGGTTAGGATAGTGAAAACAGTTTTTACCAGTACCCGAATATCTCACTGGGAGGACGCGTGGGTGAATTGTAGACAGAGTTAATTACTTCAGAACCTCACACAGACCCTGGTTCTTCGCATGAGGCACTCTCAGTTTTCTCACTAATATGTTTTTTCCCATCATTTTCCCACACAAGCAGCCCGGCATCGGATATTAATTCATCTGTGGCTCTAGGGCGCCCTCCAGCGGTACGAAGGACGCCTGCATACTGGGCTCTGTGGGCGTTTGCGTAGGCGTGACATGTATACTGTCTCGTCCCTGAGGAAAGGGTGACTGATCTCTGCTCCTGTGCAAAAACAGCTTTTAGTATCGGTTTTAAAATCTGCAAAATGTTTCTCATTTCAGTCGGAAGCGCATCTCCGCTCCGCCTTCTCCGTTTCACCAGCACTCGGAGTCCTGTCCTGCTGCGAAGGAACATTTTGGGCGCTCAATCCTGGAAGAATCTAATGTACGCCTAATTAAAACATTAATTTTATCAAATTCTGTGGAATCAGAATCTACCAGACTGACAGGCAAAAATAGGTCGGTAAATGTAAGAGGCTGGCTTAGTATATGGTGCACACTTATGTAAGTGTAGCACCCTGCACTAATCCACAGAACCCTTATGGTGATTGTAGTGGTCTCAGACAACCCTAGAAAGCTCTCTAAGTGGCAGCTGTGGAGAGCTGCCTTCAGGCTTATCTTGAAGGAGTGTAAAGTTGCTTGTTTTACCAGTACTAATCATATAGTGTAGGATAAACAATACAGAACCACACAGTGTAGTTATTAAAAAAATTTGTTACATTTATAACACACACTCCCTAGCACATTGGTAGATCTCCTACCCATAAATATCAATACAAGACACACAAGATTACAAATGCAAACAGCTAAGTATGCACAATATACAGTGGTCTACAGGAGTAGACGAAAGCACATACTAAAATAGTGGAATGCGAACTGCGACTGAAGTCGGGACTTGGACCAGGACACTCAGGGGAGCTGGGGACACAAGGAACCACCCAAGTTGAGGACTCCGGAGCCCCACGGAGGCTGTGTGCAGAGTGGAAACACAGCCACATACACAATCGAAGTCAACAGGAAAGTCGTAGTTGCAGTTTTTAAGGAAGACACTTCGCAGTGGACCCTGAAGAAACCCAGTGGAAGACAGAAGGTTGGAGAGTCTACAGTGGGGTGGGGGGTGTTAAAGCCTCTTCATTTATTAATGGTACGTACTTCAGGGCCCCGTCCGGGCCTCTGAGTCTTTTTATTTATGAATTGGTGCTCTGAATAACTGAAAGCAAGTTCTTTTGTGAAGGAGATGGCAAGATTTGGTGATCCCCCTACATTCCATGAATGCCTGAGTTTAACGAAAGTGGCTGCAAGATTTTAAGTTTAATTAAACAGTAACCACGGCAGTCAAACCTTGCTAAAAAAAAAAAACTCTGTCTAATGCTTTCATTTTACACATTTTCATATAGGCTCACTTCTGAAGTAACAAATAGCATTTGTCTGCATATCTGGATATCGCTTCTCCATGCCTCTTGTATATGTTTGCAATTGCATGTTATATAGATTCTATAGATAGCTTTCTGTTCGAATAGACATTGTTTAGTGTACAGGGAAAACTTCACAAATTTCTTACATCATTTAGCCCAGTCCATAACTTAGAGCTTTTTGCACATAAGACACCAGCTTGATAGTATGTTTTCTAAGTTCAATGTAGTGTGCGAAATAAAGTAAAATCAACTGCTTTATCTTAGTTCAGACTTTCATAAATTGGTATTAATTTGGGATGTAGGAACCCTTACCAACTTAATAAACATACACTGCTTATGTCTTAATTCAAGTCTCGTTGATACTCTGTTCAACCCCTGGTAGCTGTGGCACAAGCAATTCCAGATGATGGCTGAGTTCAAACACCATCACTTTTATAATCAAGAAAACAATACAGCCCAAGTACACAGTGATATGGGTTAAAGTAGCGGCAATAGTGGCAAAAAGGAATATAGCCAAAATGTGGGGGCATCCAGACCACCATATCTCCGGGGATGGGAGGAAGACTTAGATTGGTGCTCAGGGGCGGAGAAAGAAACATACATAGCTAGAGGATGCCTTCGAAAATGGGATATAATTTGGGGTGGGGGAGCACATACAGAGGAATTTAAGAGAGTATGGAGCAACGAAGGAGAAAACAGTGCTTGTGCAGAAGATTCAAAGAAAAGTATGACCTTTGCTTTCCATGGGCGTAACAACATCAGATAACGAAAGGGTGGGAGACTACTAATAGAATTAAGAATTCATGGTATGAAAAAGTGTGTTTGAATTAATTGTAAATACACCCCTTTGTACAGTTTCTGTATACTTCTGCACATTGACTTTGTTTGTACACTGTGATAATTCCTGTAAAGCGCTCTGATACCCTCACGGGTCAAGTTTGCGCTCTATAAAACTCTAAAATAAATAAAAAATATGTGCTAAACAGTCACCAACCTACCTGGGTGTGATCAGTTTAGTCTCCACCTGGCTAGTGTATTGTCAAGGTTAACTGGTGTTATAAGGTGGGGTGCAGTGTCTGCCAGTGCCTTGGCCTCTTAATGCCGACAGCTGCCAGTTATGTTAGTTTTCGAAGTGGTCTCTTGTGAGTGTGCCACATTATGTTCACTAGACAAGCCCTGGACATTAACATGCATTAATGCATGCATTCTACATTCACCAGAGAGTGCACTTGGTGCCACTACATATTCACCAGTGGCTTGTTATCTTCCTATGTGTATGCTGTACTTTCACGAGTGCATAGCACTAGCACACTGTACTTTCACCAGACAGCACCAGGTATTTGCCACTAGCTACTATTTCTGTCTGTGCATAAGCTGTAAATTCACCAGGGTATACAGTAGGCAGAGATATTCACTATGCAATGTGTGCAGTGAGTCACCAGTCCATACGGGGTGTATTGTACAGTCAGCACTAGATTGTATGCTTACCTTCATTTATGCTGTACATTCACCAGACTTCAGCCTGTACTTTCCCTAAGTGAGTGTTTGCATTGTCTGTTCACCAAACTATAGCTCACTTTCTGTACGTTTCACAGTCTATATTATATTGTAATTGCAAATCTAATTGCATTTATATAGCGCTTGCTACCCTTGATCAGGCGCGGAAGAACTTTATGGCGAGTAGTACACTACTCTGAATCCACGGTCAGTGGTTAATCAAGTGGTATTGTTGGTTATTGGGACTAGTAAAGTACGCTCACAAAAAATATAGAGTACATTCAACATGGTGTCAGACCAGAGTGTACACTACATAGCTGGCATTGCACATTTATCAGGCTATATTGAGCATTCACTAAGCTGTAGTCTGTGCACTGTACACTCACCAGATTATAGTACCTCACATTAGTAGTTAGGCATCTGTTTCTGTGTGTGAAGAACATTAACCAGACTATTTATGCTGTGTGCATGTTACATTCAGAAAACGCTATAGTGCGTTCCACTTTACATTCCCCAAGTTTATGGACAGGGCCACTGGAATTATGTGGCAATGGTAGACCAAATTATGCAGCATGGTTGGCTAAATTATGAGGCAAAAAAGGTAAATTGTGCTGCATAATGCATCTTATTCTGTGGCAGTATTACTTTGCTAGTTTGTCGTTTCAAATCTTGTTGATGCTGTCTGAGGAAAAAGTTTAACCTCATTCATGCCCGTTTAATACCTGGACACAGCAAGCAGGACTGAAACGTTACCAGTTTCTTTTTCAGCAATCTTTGGTCCATTCCAGCTAGAAATGAAATAAAAGGTTGAAATCCGCTAATTATGCAGCAATTAGTAAATTATGCGGACAGTGAACTAAATACATAATTTTGCAGAAAATGCTGCAGCGGCAGATTCACATGATCAGTTGTTCTAACTATGGAGAATGGAGCGTATTGTCACCATTTACAATATAGACCACACATTGAATTGTGCTTTGAAGCTACAGTAAACAAGCATTAGAAATGCAATCGGGCTCGGATTTTTTTGAGTTTGAGCTAATGGCATTGTAAATGGTAATGTATTTTTGCCTAGTGTTATGGAGTGTGTTAATGTGGTGGTGGTGGTAGTGGTAGTACTGGTGGTGGTGGTACTGGTAGTACTGGCGGTGGTGTTAGTACTGTTGATGGTGGTAGTGGTAGTACTGCTGGCTGTAGTAGTGGTAGTACTGGTGGCTGTAGTAGTGGTAGTACTGGTGCTGGTAGTACTGATAGTGGTAGTACTGGTGATGGTGGTGGTACTGGTAGTACTGGTGGTAGTGGTAGTGGTAGTACTGGTGGTACTGGTAGTGGTAGTACTGGAGGTGGTGGTACTGGTAATGGTAGTACTGTTGGTGGTAGTACTGGTGGTGGTAGTACTGGTAGTGGTGGTACTGGTGGTGGTGGTACTGGTAGCGGGAGTACTGGTGGTGGTGGTACTGGTAGCAGTAGCATTGGTGGTGGTGGTACTGCTGCCCGTAATACTGGTAGTGGTAGTACTGGTGGTGGTGGTACTGGTGGTGGTAGTACTGGTGTGGTAGTGGTACTGGTTGTGGTAGTACTGCTACTGGTAGTACTGGTGGTGGTGGTAGTACTGTTGGTGGTGGTAGTGGTAGTACTGGTGGCTGCAGTAGTGGTAGTACTGGTGGCTGTGGTAGTACTGGTAGTACTGATGGTGGTAGTACTGGTGGTGGTACTGGTAGTACTGGTGGTGTTGGTACTGGTAGTACTGGTAGTGGTGGTACTGGTAGTACTGGTGGTGGTGGTACTGGTAGTGGTAGTACTGGAGGTGGTGATAGTGGTAGTACTGTTGGTGGTAGTACTGCTGGTGGTAGTACTGGTAGTGGTGGTACTGGTGGTGGTGGTACTGGTGGTGGTGGTACTGGTGGTGGTGGTACTGGTAGCGGGAGTACTGGTGGTGGTGGTACTGGTAGCAGTAGCATTGGTGGTAGTGGTACTGCTGCCCGCAATACTTCTACCAATCTGCACTCTGCACTACCAATCTGCACTCTGCACTACCACTCTGCACTACCACTCTGCACTCTGCACTACCAATCTGCACTCTGCACTACCACTCGCACTACCAATCTGCACTCTGCACTCTCAATCTGCACTCTGCACTACCACTCTGCACTCTCAAACTGCACTCTGCACTACCACTCTGCACTACCACTCTGCACTACCACTCTGCACTACCACTCTGCACTACCACTCTGCACTACCACTCTGCACTCTGCACTACCAATCTGCACTCTGCACTACCACTCTGCACTACCACTCTGCACTACCACTCTGCACTACCACTCTGCACTACCACTCTGCACTCTGCACTACCAATCTGCACTCTGCACTACCACTCGCACTCTCAATCTGCATTCTCACTCTGCACTACCACTCTGCACTCTGCACTACCACTCTGCACTACCACTCTGCACTCTGCACTACCACTCTGCACTACCACTCTGCACTCTGCACTACCACTCTGCACTACCACTCTGCACTACCACTCTGCACTACCACTCTGCACTACCACTCTGCACTACCACTCTGCACTACCACTCTGCACTACCACTCTGCACTACCAATCTGCATTCTGCACTACCACTCGCACTACCACTCTGCACTACCACTCTGCACTCTGCACTACCACTCTGCACTACCACTCTGCACTAGCACTCTGCACTACCACTCTGCACTACCACTCTGCACTACCAATCTGCACTCTGCACTACCAATCTGCATTCTGCACTACCACTCGCACTCTCACTCTGCACTACCACTCTGCACTACCACTCTGCACTACCACTCTGCACTACCACTCTGCACTACCACTCTGCACTACCACTCTGCACTACCACTCTGCACTACCACTCTGCACTACCACTCTGCACTACCACTCTGCACTACCACTCTGCACTACCACTCTGCACTACCACTCTGCACTACCACTCTGCACTACCACTCTGCACTACCACTCTGCACTACCACTCTGCACTACCACTCTGCACTACCACTCTGCACTACCACTCTGCACTACCACTCTGCACTACCACTCTGCACTACCAAACTGCACTCTGCACTACCACTCTGTACTCTGCACTACCACTCGCACTCTGCACTCTGCACTACCACTCTGCACTCTGCACTACCACTCACACTCTCACTCTGCACTACCACTCTGCACTCTGCACTACCACTCTGCACTACCACTCGCTCCTGGGAACTCCTGCATAGTCAGACGCATATTAACTGACACATCGTTGAGCAAATAACAAACCTTTCTTTTTTTTTAAATAAGTAGCTGAACTGTGTCGACAGAGTCCTTCACGCACGGCAGCTTTAGGCGTAAAGAAATATCATGTAGGAAATCGGGTGACCCAGAGAGGCTCAGATTATATTATACAGAATAAAATACCACTACAAAATCTTTTTAAATGCATAATTGTTGAAATGAGTGAATGTTCAATATCATCCGAAATTGCACTTTCCCACATATTTTTATCGCAGCTAAGAGTGACAGTCAAATATACAGCTGGTACCGTGTTCTTCCCTCGTTATTCCACTTACCATGTCAGCCGCTTAAATAAACAAACTGGCAAGCCAGCCCGAAGCACCCACCACGTCGACCCTGAAGTATCACCTCACAGGGCTATCAGTGCTCTAAAACAAACTCGCTTTACATTCCGTGTTCAAACAAGGAGGTGCAAGCTAGCTGAAAACTGTAAACCTTTTATTCCAAACAAACATTTTAAATTTCGGTAAAAGCATTTCAGCTATTCAAACATTGAAATTAGCCGAGTAAACCTGAGATGAAAGGAGCAACAAAATAATGCATGGCGCGCGCCCACCAAAACGCACTGCAGAATGGGGAACGCGCACACAGCATCTGGATTCCATTACAGCACCTCCCGGACAGCTCCTAATTGATATTTATGGACGGCCGTGCGCGAAACCGCAGAGAAAATGCCAAACATGGCGGACGTAAATTACATATAGCCTATCGCTCAAGGCTACTAAAAAGACAGCACAGCGAAGACGAATCACTATGCAGATGCCATAAAAAAGCCCGCGCACTAAGGAATGTTTCTTTCCCAAGCCCTAAAGAAACCTTTTTTTTTTTTTTCTTCAACAATAGGAGCTCGGAGCTCCGCCCCACTTCGTGGTGACGTAGGCCGAGCCCTAAAAACGGGTATTCTCTAAAATGGTAATCCTTTCATCACCTGTGGAAGAATGAGATCTTAATCTGTGACCCTCTCTCTTGATAAGGTCCCCCCCCCCAGCAGCTGCAGAGTAGTAGCAGGCCCTACCCACTGAGGTTACAGCACACCTCACTTCGGGGGCAGCCTCCCAGCCTTTGTGAATGCTCTGTGCATACAGATGCCCCTGCCCACAATTACATAACATTACATATATTTATAGAGCACTTTCACCCGTAGGCTTATTGGTGCTGAATAACAGATGTTTATTGTTACCAACTCAATGGTACTCATTTTATCGACCTCAGGAGTATAAAAGGCTGAGTGAACCCACCGAGATTGGAACCTGTGACAGTCCACCTCCTTTTCAATGCACAACCCCTGCCTGCCTTAGTGCTAGTTTAACACATGAATGTAGCTATCAGCAACTCAAAGATAACCAGGTATGTGAAAGCATGTGCAGCGACTTTTGTTAAGTGACCTTTGACTGGTTTGAGCTAGAAACTATTTTTTGGGTGAAATCTGTCAATTATACAGCAGATGCTGAATTATGGGACAAACCCATGAGTATGAGGAAAACACCTTAGACCCGAATAATCTCGGTGACCTTGTTCATTTGTAAAGGTCGTACTCAGATCTTAATTACTTTGGTGGCTCTAGAGCTGAGATGGTGTCTTGACCACAGCTAGGCCTGGAGAACAAATACAGTTTGGTTGTCTGTCCTTGCTGTAAAGCTAAGGCCCCCAGATGGCAGCATGTCAAAAGGGGCACCATGCTCTATCTAGTCTCACAGTTTTGTTTTCCAAACCATTGTTTTCAGTTGTGTCAGTCAAACTAGTTCAGCTAAAATGAAATCAGAGTACAACTCCCAGAATGCATTAGGTTATTAAATGAAAAAGACAAGGACTGTGAACATAGTATCCACGATGACGTCATCTGGTAACTTTATGGAAATTGAAACATTGAAGCTGCATGGTGAGGTTGACATCAACGGAAGGTGTAAAGTCAGGTATGATGATGATGTGACATCATTTGCTGTAAATACTATTTAAATATAGCAATGCAACATTAGTTATATTGCTTACACATAGCAAGGTACACATTGATGGCTGTTGCATCTGGCAGAGTATCACAGCAGGATGCGCATGCTGGGTGGAAATACTGTCATATGCCATACGTCACCTTTGCCCAGCGGGCTCAGATTTAGAGGTACCACTTAAGGCATCTGTATCTTCAGCTGGCTTCATAAAATATTATTAGAATTTTTAGCATCGCTATATCACCAACCTATATGCAAACATATCACATAATGTTCTTTTATGCCCGGTAAATAAATATGCCACCTCACATTTTTCTGCAAACAGTTGTTGGCATTTTATTCTTGCTGATTTCATTGAATGAAGTTACAGTAAATTCAAACATTGAATTACCAATCTACACACCCAGATTTATACTAGAACATAAGATTTGGGTTTATCGCAGCATTAACTCCTGCTTTTCCACGTTATTAAAAGGTGTACGTTTTACTGCATTTCAGAAAAGAACGTTTTGATGTGTAGAAACACTTTTACAAGAACTTACCTCCTTTGTCCATAATTTTGATGAATAGAAGGGGCATGCAAGTTCTTTTTTTACAAAAATTCTCCAATGGCAAGTGTGTGTGGTTGCTAGAAGTGTGTTAGTGGTGGTTTCGTCAACAGACGCAGAGATTGTGATTGTGGCACTCACAGTCCCTTTCATTGCTACATTTAGGCGCTACATCTGTGGATGTTAGTGATCACACATGGGGTGTTCGTATTTCACCCTCACAGACGTGTGAGGCTAAATCGATGTCTGTAGCACACGTTAGTGTCTCACGTGCTGTGTCCATCAACTCCTGTATGCACCTTTCCTTAAACACAGCGCCTCCACTGAAACACTGTGTTTGCATCTATGTGTCCATTCAGTGCTAGACACACGGGGACACAGTTGCTGAACATTACAGAACCACTTGTCCGAAGTGTCAGTAATAGACAACTGACCGCATGATCAAGTCAAGTCATAAAATTTGTATAGCGCACTACATACCCAGAGGGTTTCAAGGCGCTTAGGAAGGGGGGGAGGATTATTTGTCAAATATCCACGTTTTAAGCTGCTTTCTAAACGCTAGGTGGTTCTGGGTGAGGCGAAGGTAAGCGGGGAGTGAGTTCCATGTTTTAGCAGCCAGGTATGAAAAGGATCTGCCTCCCATGGTGGTCTTGTTGATGCGAGGTACAGTGGCGAGGGCTTGGCTGGAAGAACGTAGTTGGCGGGAGGGGGTGTAGAAGGACAGTCGAAAGTTGAGGCAATCTGGGCCGATGTCGTAGAGTGATTTGTGTGCGTGGGTAAGCAATCGGAAAGTGATTCTCTTATTGACGGGTAGCCAGTGGAGGTCTTTAAGGTGACCAGAGATGTGTTCGTTGCGTGGGATGTCTAGTATGAGCCTGGCTGAGGCGTTTTGGATTCGTTGGAGTTTCTTCTGGAGTTTAGCGGTGGTACCTGCGTAGAGGGTGTTTCCGTAGTCCAGTCGGCTCGTGACCAGAGCGTGGGTGACTGTTTTCCTTGTTTCGGAGGGGATCCAGCGAAATGTTTTTCTGAGCATGCGAAGAATGTGGAAGCAGGAAGAGGATACGGCGTTGACTTGTCTGTTCATTGAGAGTGAAGAATCCAGGATGACGCCAAGGTTCCGTGCGTGGTCTGTCGGGATGGGTGCTTTTCCGAGGGCTTCCGGCCACCAGGAGTCGTCCCAAGCAGAGGGGGATGTACCTAAGATGAGGACTTCTGTTTTGTCTGAGTTCAGTTTCAGACGGCTTTGTTTCATCATTTCATCCATTCGGAGACTTCTTTCATTCCTTCGTGTAGGTTAGTTTTGGCGGTGTTAGGGTCTTTGGTGAGTGATAGGATCAGTTGGGTGTCATCCGCGTAGGAGATGATGTTGAGGTTGTGTTGGCGTGCGATGGCCGCGAGGGGGCTCATGTATACGTTGAAGAGGGTGGGACTGAGTGAGGAACCTTGTGGTACGCCATAGATGACTTCAGTGGCCTCGGACTTGAATGGTGGGAGGCGGACTCTCTGTGTTCTTCCGGAGAGGAAGGAGGTGATCCATTCCAGTGCTTTTCCTTGAATTCCGATGTTTCTGAGGCGCTGTAGAAGGGTGCTGTGGCAGACTGTATCAAATGCTGCAGAGAGGTCGAGGAGGATGAGGGCGACTGTGTCTCCATTGTCCAGTAGAGTTCGAATGTCGTCTGTTGCTGCGATGAGGGCGGTCTCAGTGCTGTGTTTTGCTCGGAAGCCAGCTTGTGAGGGGTCGAGGGATTTGTTGGCTTCGAGGAAGGTGGCGAGCTGGTTGTTGACGGCTTTCTCGATGACTTTGGCCGGGAATGGAAGAAGCGAGATGGGGCGGTAATTTTTGAGTTCGGTGGGGTCCGCTGTTGGTTTTTTCAGAAGGGCGGTGAGTTCAGCGTGTTTCCAGTCTTCTGGGAAGGTAGCGGAGTTGAAGGAGCAGTTGATGACGTCGCGGAGGTGCGGTGCTATGACGGAGTCTGCTTTGTTGAAGATGTGGTGAGGACATGGGTCTGTGGGGGATCCTGAGTGGATGGAGTTCATCAGGCGGATGGTGTCCTCAGTGGAGATTGGGTTCCAGGCGTTAAGGGTGTTCACGGGGGGAAGATGGTTAGCAGATGGTAAGGTGGGTTGGTTTCCGGGTTGGTTGACAAAGCTGTTGTGGATGTCTGCAATCTTGTTGTGGAAAAAAGAGGCTAGGGAGTCACAGAGGGTTTGAGAGGGGGTGATGTTGTTGGAGTTGGCCGAGGGATTGGAAAATTCCTTGACGATGTTGAAAAGTTCCTTGCTGTTGTGGGCGTTGTTGTCAAGTCGATCCTTGAATGCTGTTTTCTTGGCTTTTCGGATCAGTTGGTGGTGAGTGCGGGTGGCGCTTTTGAAGGCGTCCTTGGTGCTGGTGGTTGGGTCTTTTTTCCACGCTTTTTCAAGGAGGCGGCAGAGTTTCTTGGACTTCTTAAGATCATCGTTGAACCATGAGGCTTTCTTGCTGCCAGGTTTGCTTTGACGTTTTTTCAGTGGTGCTAAGGTGTCGGCGGTGTTGGACAACCATAGGGTGAGGTTGGCGGCGGCTTCGTTGGCGTTAGAGGAGAGGGCTGGGGAGTTTCGAAGGAGCGATGCGGAGATTTGGTCCGTGGTGATTTTGTTCCAGTTTCTTTGCAGGGTAGGTTGGGAGTGGTTGATGGGTTTCGGCTTGTTGTAGGCGAAGTGAACGCAGCTGTGGTCGGTCCATAGGAGATCCGTAGTGTGGCTGAAGGAGACATGATTGCTGGAAGTGAAGATGGGGTCAAGTGTGTGACCTGCGATGTGGGTGGGGGAAGTGACTAGTTGTTTAAGTCCGAGGTTGGCGAGGTTGTCCACGAGGGTGGTGGTGTTGTGGTCGTTTGTCTTTTCAAGGTGAAAGTTGAAGTCTCCCAGAAGAATATAGTCTTTGGAGGGGAGCGCGTGTGGGGTGATGAAGTCCGTGATGTCTTCACTGAATTTTGCGCGGGGTCCTGGTGGTCTGTAGAGGAGAGTGCCTCTGAGTGTTGTTTTGGGGTCGATGTAGATCTGGAAGTGAAGGTGTTCTGAGTTGGCGAGGTTGGTGTCAGAGCTGGTTGAGATGCGGATAGATTTCTTATGGACGATAGCGATTCCTCCTCCTGTGTGGCCGGTACGGTCCTTGCGTGTGATCTTATAGTCTTCTGGGATGGCGATGGTGATGTCTGGGGCGGAGGAAGCATTCATCCATGTTTCCGTAAGGAAGGCGACGTCTGGAGAGAGGGTGTCTAGTAGATTCCATAGGTCAATGGCGTGTCTGTGGACCGAGCGGGTGTTGAGAAGGATGCATTGTAGGTGGTTGGGGTCGGGAATCTGTGGTGTGGTCGAGGCGGAGTTGTTGTCAGTGCCGTTGAATTTGCAGGAGTAGCAAGAGAAAGGTCCATGGGTGTGTCCAGGAGCGGCTTGGACGCAGTTGGGGGAGCGGCCGGGGTTAAGGTCTAGGAGGGTGGCGGCATCGTAGGAAATGCGAGAGGGTTGGGCGGCGCGAGGGGCAGGGGGTCTGGCGCTGGGCGCGGGCCAGGCGCGGACGGGCGTAGACGGGCTTACCTTTGGCGCACCTTCGGCGCGGATTGGGCGCGGTCGCTGCGCGCGGGAGCAACTGTCATATATGGATAGTGGAGGGGGGAGGGGCGAGGGCGGTTCAGCTGGGAGGCGGGGCGGGCTAAGGAGGAGGACAATATCAACAAAATGGAGGCGGAGGGGTCAGACCGGCAAGAGGGCTTGGGGGAAAAACGCTATTTCTGCAACAGAGTTATGATAGTAAGTTAGAATGTAAATGAGCAGAGCGGCGAAATGAACACAACGTTTGCTACAAAGTCACGCTGGCAATTACACAGGGCAAATGGACAAATCGGCAATTTAGCTATGCAAATGGGCAGCGCGGTGAATAAAGCACGCAGCGGCAATCAGGGCACACAGCAGGCAGTAATTAATAATCGGAATCCTGAATGCGCTGCACAACGATACCGCAACAGCAGGGGAGCGACCACTCAGCTTGGAAGCGAAGAGCGAGTCACGGCGCTTCCAGGTAAGGGAGCGCTGTTTGTTGTCTGTGGGAGGGCGGTTCAGCTGGGAGGCGGGGCGGGCTAAGGAGGAGGACAATATCAACAAAATGGAGGCGGAGGGGTCAGACCGGCAAGAGGGCTTGGGGGAAAAACGCTATTTCTGCAACAGAGTTATGATAGTAAGTTAGAATGTAAATGAGCAGAGCGGCGAAATGAACACAACGTTTGCTACAAAGTCACGCTGGCAATTACACAGGGCAAATGGACAAATCGGCAATTTAGCTATGCAAATGGGCAGCGCGGTGAATAAAGCACGCAGCGGCAATCAGGGCACACAGCAGGCAGTAATTAATAATCGGAATCCAGAATGCGCTGCACAACGATACCGCAACAGCAGGGGAGCGACCACTCAGCTTGGAAGCGAAGAGCGAGTCACGGCGCTTCCAGGTAAGGGAGCGCTGTTTGTTGTCTGTGGGAGGGCGGTTCAGCTGGGAGGCGGGGCGGGCTAAGGAGGAGGACAATATCAACAAAATGGAGGCGGAGGGGTCAGACCGGCAAGAGGGCTTGGGGGAAAAACGCTATTTCTGCAACAGAGTTATGATAGTAAGTTAGAATGTAAATGAGCAGAGCGGCGAAATGAACACAACGTTTGCTACAAAGTCACGCTGGCAATTACACAGGGCAAATGGACAAATCGGCAATTTAGCTATGCAAATGGGCAGCGCGGTGAATAAAGCACGCAGCGGCAATCAGGGCACACAGCAGGCAGTAATTAATAATCGGAATCCAGAATGCGCTGCACAACGATACCGCAACAGCAGGGGAGCGACCACTCAGCTTGGAAGCGAAGAGCGAGTCACGGCGCTTCCAGGTAAGGGAGCGCTGTTTGTTGTCTGTGGGAGGGCGGTTCAGCTGGGAGGCGGGGCGGGCTAAGGAGGAGGACAATATCAACAAAATGGAGGCGGAGGGGTCAGACCGGCAAGAGGGCTTGGGGGAAAAACGCTATTTCTGCAACAGAGTTATGATAGTAAGTTAGAATGTAAATGAGCAGAGCGGCGAAATGAACACAACGTTTGCTACAAAGTCACGCTGGCAATTACACAGGGCAAATGGACAAATCGGCAATTTAGCTATGCAAATGGGCAGCGCGGTGAATAAAGCACGCAGCGGCAATCAGGGCACACAGCAGGCAGTAATTAATAATCGGAATCCAGAATGCGCTGCACAACGATACCGCAACAGCAGGGGAGCGACCACTCAGCTTGGAAGCGAAGAGCGAGTCACGATGGGATCCAACATACATCAACAGTCACACATGGCATCTGAAACCTTGGCAGCTTTGCCCCCAGCAGCAGCCCCCGTTTTCCAGCCTCTAGGGGCCCCATCAGCGCTCTAGCGCACACAGGCAGCGCTACACTCTCTCGCCGGTGTTGGTTGCACCAGTGAGTTGCCTCATAACAGTCCTACCTCATAAATTAAAAGGTGCGTGCCATGTGCGGTGGGTGCAGGTGACCTGAGCGTCCAGGCCCAGAAACAAGGGAGTGGAAGGCAACTGCCTTGAGGACAGAGACCATTTGTATTTACATACCTTTGTAAACTGGTTACAGAGGCTTAGCTTTTCTGGTTCCAGTACCCCCTGGGCCTATTCCTTACATTTGACATTTACATTTACTGCTGTAGTGTGAGAAGGCATTTCATGAAATGGAATATAAAGTAAGGTTGCCAAAAGAAAAATGCCAGCCATTTGTTGTTTAAAGACACTGAATGACCCAGTCTTAACACTAAATAGGGTTATAAATAAAATTGTATGTATTCATTTGTAATGTGACTTTTCTGTCTTTGTTCCCTTTAATTATCAGTCATGGATCATTCAGGCAGCCCTAAAACACAGTTAAAAGTGTTTTCTATTTCTATTTGCTGTTCGAAGTATGCACAGATAAGTGCTGAAAATACAGCTTTAGGTGACTGCTTATTTTTGTCCTGTATGGGGCATCAAATTAATGAGCTGGCAACCCTAATCATAAGACTGGAAGTTTGTTGCAGGATCAGCACATTATTTCTTACAACCTTGATCACTATTAATGCCAGAATAACAATAGTTTAACTTGTACCACTCCTCATTCTCGCCCTTCACTTTTACGCTCACCCTGCACTCGCAGCAATCACAATGCACTCACACTGACCACCATGCACTCACCATTCACCATTCACCCGCTCACCCTGCACTCACAGTCATCACTCTGCACTCGCAATGCACTTGCACTGTTCACCCTGTCCCTCACCCTGCACTCACAGTCATCACTCTGCACTCGCAATGCACTCATGTCACACTTCACTCACCTGTCCCCCTCACTGCTTAATCTGCAATCTCACTCAAATAAGCCCATCACTAACCATGCATTCTTTCGTTCAACTCTGCACTTACATATGATCACCTCACTCACTTTGCAGTCGCTCCTCTTACCCTACTCACACTGTTGCATCACTCACTGTGCACTCTTTAATCTATGCCTACTCAGGACCATTAACTTTAAACAGTAGGCACAGTATTTTCAGAATGGACGACTGTTGGAGGTTTCAAATCAAAATCTACTAGATTTCAGGGTGGTAGGGCAAAGTGGTAGGTGGTGGGCCGGGCCGCCGGTGGAGGGGGGCCCCCTCCATGTGCTTTGCAGGGGGGCCCCCTCAAGTTTCGTTACGCCACTGCTTGTGACGTCAGGAGCAGCAAACCAGACAGCTTCGTTGCGGTGCCTGCAGATGCAGGGGAGCGACTCCTTCACTCTATGGGAGATTACTTCGGGTGTCCTCGATGCCCACAAGTCTGTTGAAGATCCAGGAAGAATAACGGACAGACGAAAACGTGCAGATCAGCGAAACCAGGAGCAGCAGGAGTCTTCCTTCATGCAGTCTCGGTTCCATGCGAAGTCCAGACGATTGAAGAGGGACGTGGTTTCAGGCTCGAGTCTTGTCCCATGACTAATCTGAGGACTTACCCACAGGTAAGCCCTTTTACACCCTAAGAAAGGGGTTAGGACGACTCAGGGGTCCCTGCCAGAGGAGGGGCTGGATAGAGGGGAGGATACTCCCATGTCCTTTGTCCAGTTTCATGCCAGAGCAGGAGTCAAGGACTCCCATAACTAGTTTCAACTGGACTAGGCAAGGAGGGCACTAAATGTGCCCTTCAAAGCAGCCTAGTGGCGCTGGCAAGCACCCCCACCCTGTCCCAATACACTAAGTCCTGTCTGAGATGTGTTCACTCCTCCTTGTGACAGGAAACCTATTTTACTACCTTCCCCTGTTCGAGCTGAGCTCAGCAGGAGGGCAGAATTGTGTCTGGGGTCAGCAGCCGCACTAGTTTGCTGGCAGATGCTGGAAGGCTGTTACCAGGAGTAGGAGTAGTTTCTGTCCTGTAACTCCAGTTCTGTAGTAGGGGTATCTCTGTTATAGTCATAATCTAGTGAATAGTCCCGCCCATGTGCGTGGACCCCGGAGCAATCAAAAATAATCTCTTACAGTGTCAAAAAATGCAGAAAATGCATAGACACTTAAGAGAGAATTTAAAGACAGATAATGCAGCCAAAAGGCTACACTGTCCAGTACTTCAACTAGAAATTTCCACCATAAAATCCACAAAACAGCAAAGCCTGTACAGATTTCCCTTGCTTAACAGCAAAATCCCTCAGGAATGATAGAGAGAAGAACCTGGACAGACAAGCCCCATAGGCTGCCATTATGTGGCTTAATTAGGATACTGTGCCTTTAAGAGAACCTTCCAGAACCTTCTCTCAGTATCCCAGAATGCATAGCAGGTCCAACTTAGCCTCAGTTCTTTTCGAAGGCGTAGAAAAACGCCAGACCTGTAGCATTATGATCATGAACAACACTCCACCGGGGAGGCGGGAGGGCGCTTATGACTATAACAGAGATACCCCTACTACAGAACTGGAGTTACAGGACAGAAACTACTCCTTCTGTAGTAGGGGATCTCTGTGTATAGTCATAATCTAGTGAATAGAATGGCAAGCCCATCCCCACACCAAGCGGCGGTGGAGAGTAAAATAACGCCACTACTGTGCGAACAGATTCCGCAGCGAAGCCTGCCCAACCTGAGCGTCTGCCCTGGCATCAGAGTCCAGGCAGTAATGCTTAGCAAAGGTATGGACCGACTTCCAAGTGGCCGCCTTGCAGATCTCTGCAATGGGAACATTACGGAGCATAGCTGTCGTAGCAGCCTTGCCCCTGGTGGAATGAGCCTTAGGTTTGCCCCCTAAGGTCTTATTAGCTTTGCAGTAACACAACTGAATGCAGGACACAATCCACCTAGAGATGGACTGTTTAGAGGTAGCAAGACCCGTCCTGACCGAGCCATAATTGATGAACAATTGGTCCGACCTACGAATATCTTTAGTCTTATCAAGATAAAACTTCAGCACCCTCCGCACATCCAGGGAATGTAAAGACCTTTCCGCCGGAGAGGAAGGGTTCTGAAAGAACGTAGGCAAAGTGATAGTCTGATTGATATGAAAATCAGAAACAACCTTGGGAAGAAACTTAGGGTGAGTACGCATAACAACTTTAGCATTATGAAATACAGTATAAGGTTCCTGGCAACACAATGCCTGAATCTCACTCACCCTGCGGGCCGATGTAATGGCCACTAGGAACGCCGCCTTCCAGGACAGGTGCTGCAACGAAGCCTTATGAATGGGTTCAAAAGGCTCCTTCATCAATCTGGACAGCACCACATTCAAGTCCCATGAAGGCGAAGGAAGCCTGACAGGAGGGAACACTTTCTTCAAGCCTTCCAAAAAATCTTTGATCACAGGGATCTGGAAAAAGGAAGTCTGTGAAGGGCCTTTCCTGTAGGCAGTCAAAGCAGCCAGATGAACCTTAATGGAATGGACATTAAGGCCCGACTGCGCCAGATGAAGCAGATATGGAAGGATGACATCTTCCTTGCATGACGTAGGGTCATAGTTCTTAGACTTGCACCAGATGCAAAACCTCTTCCACTTGTAAGCATAGGAAGTCCTAGTGGAAGGTCGCTTAGCCTCCTTCAGTATGCCCATACAATCCTCTGGGAGATTCAGATGGCCATATTGCACTATTTCAGGAGCCATGCCGCCAAACTCAAAGACGAGAGGTTGGGGTGCACCATCCGCCCCCCGAACTTCGTGAGAAGGTCCGGCCTGCACGGCAGCTTCATGTGAGGAAGGAGAGAACGGTGAAGCAGGTCCGTGAACCACCACTGTCTGGGCCATTCCGGGGCAATCAGAATCATTCTCGCCCTGGACTGGGACAGCTTGATGAGAACCGCCGGAATCAGGGGAATTGGTGGAAAAGCGTACAGAAAGCTGTTCGACCAGTTGATCCATAACGCGTTCCCCAGCGTCCCTGGTTGGTAGTACCTGGAGGCGAAGCCTCGGCATTTGCTGTTTTCGGCGGTGGCAAACAGATCTACGTCTGGAGTTCCCCACCTTGCGAAGACTTCTCCTAGTACTTCGTCGTTTATGACCCATTCGTGGTTTTCCTGCACGATTCTGCTCAGTTCGTCTGCCTGAACATTCTGCACACCTGGCAGATGGGTGGCCGTTATCGACAGTCCTCGAGCCAGAAGCCAGTGCCAGATCGCCTGCGCCTCCTGCGACAGAGTGCGCGATCTCGAGCCCCCCTGCTTGTTGAGGTAATACATCGTCGTCGTGTTGTCCGTCTGAACAAGCAGAGAGTTGGTCTGAAAGGACGGATGAAAGGCCTTCAGTGCCAAGTGAACAGCTCTCAGTTCCAGGAAATTGATGTGGTACGTGGACTCCGTCGGGGACCACGTCCCTTGAATTTGCAGGTCTCCGGAATGCGCCCCCCAACCTTGGAGAGACGCATCCGTCACGATGGTCTGTGTGGGAATGTCCTTGTGGAAAGGAACGCCTCTGAGGAGATTCTCCTTCGAGCACCACCACTTCAGAGACTGAAGAGCATGTAGAGACAGTCGTATCCTGTCGTCCCAAGAACCTCTCCTCTGGTCCCACTGATCCTCCAAGCACTCCTGCAGAGGTCGCATCTGTAGCCGTGCGTGAGGAGTGAGAAAGATGCAAGAGGCCATCGATCCCAGTAGAGAAGACACGGTCCTCACAGTCGTAGACGGAGTTTTCATGAGAGCCTGAGCCTTCCGAACGAGTGATAAACGTCGCTCTTCCGAAGGAGACACGCTTGCTGACAGCGTATTGATGGAGGCCCCCAAGTACTGGATGCACTGCACCGGAATCGGGACCGACTTGGACATGTTGATGTGCAACCCCAGCTTGTTCAAGAGAACGCACGTCTTCTGGAAGTGTGCTCGAGCTTCCGAGAAGGAGGAGGCTTTGATCAACCAATCGTCCAGGTACGGGTAGACAAACACCTTGTTCTTCCTCAGGTGTGCCGCTACCACTGCCATACATTTTGAGAATGTCCTTGGTGCAGACTTCAGTCCGAAGGGTAGCACCGTGTACTGATAGTGATTGGTGCCGACTTGAAAGCGCAGAAATTTTCTGTGTTTGCATGCAATGGGCACGTGGAAGTATGCGTCCTGTAGATCTATGGCACACATCCAGTCTCCCCGTTGCAGCTGAGGGTAGATCTGATGCAACGACAGCATGCGAAACTTTTCTCTGCGAATCCACTTGTTTGCCTGCCGCAAATCCAGAATGGGCCTGAACTAGTTTTCGTCCTTCTTGCGGACAAGAAAGAACCGAGAGTACAGACCTCTTCCTCTTTGAGACAGAGGTACGTCTTCGATCGCCCTTTTCCGTAGCAGAACGTCCGCCTCCGTCTGAAGCTCGCGCAGTTGATACTGCGAGCTGACGGGAGGAATCGATGGAGGAGGGCTGGTGAAACGTAGACTGTATCCATTGCAAACAATATTCAGCACCCACTTGTCCTGAGTAATTTTTCTCCACTCTGCCAGAAAAAATTGAACGCTTCCCCCCACCGGAGCGGGTAACGGACGAGGGGGAAGTAACAGCTCAGGGACGGGACCCGGCCGGGCCCTTGGTCGCGGTAGAGGACTGTTGACGACCTCTACCACCCTGCCGCTTCTGGAAGGGCTGCCTGTACTGCTGCTGCTGCTGCCGCTGTTGATGTTGACCAGCAGACTGCCCCCTTCCACGACCCTGCGCCCCAAACCGACGTTGGTACTGTCGGAAGGGTTTCTTTTCCTTGGGCTTTTCCAGGCCCACTGCCGTCAGGGTCTCCGCTTCGGCCTTCATCCTGGCCATCTCATCATCCGCGTGCTTCCCGAAGAGGGTATCTCCGGAAAACGGGAGATTCGCCACGCGTTGCTGAGCCTCCGGTTTCAACGATGTCAACCTGAGCCAAGCATGGCGTCTCTGGTGAATCCCGTGGCAATATCCGTGCGCGGACAGCAACGATATGTCTGCTGCGGCGCCGATGGCCTGATTAGAGACCAACATCCCCTCCTTGACGATCTCCACAAAGTCCTCCTTGCGGTCTCGAGGGACGAGGTCTGCGAACTGCTCCCTCGAGTCCCAAAGGGACCGGTCGTAACGTCCCAGCAAAGCCGAGTCACTGGCTGCCTTCATGGACGAGGCGGATGTCCCACACGCCTTGCGACCAGCAGAATCGATCCACCGGCTCTCCTTGTCCGGAGGCACCGTGGACGCAGGTGAGGTGGCATGAAGTTTCCGAGCAGCAGTCACGATGACTGAATCCGGCACCGGGTCCTTCCTCAAGAAGGCTGGGTCTGAGTCCGGAGCCCTGTACTTTTTCAGTATCCTGGAAGGTACAGATTTCACCGTCGCCGGCGTCAGGAATAGCTGTTCGGCGGGCTCAAGGAGCCCCGGCACCAGAGGTAACAGGGGGCGAGACAAGTGCCTCTTGTGTAAAGTCTCAAAGATTACCGAGGTAGAAGCCGTAGGCGCTTCAACCTCAATGCCCAACTTCGCCGCACCACGCAGGAGAACCTCCTGAAATGTGCTAATATCGTCTATCGGAGACACCCTAGTCTCCGGCGAATCGGACAGCGTGGGCGAGTAGGAACGGGTCCCAGACGGAGAACGTGACCTGGAACGACGTCTCTTGTGATGATGCCTGGATCGTGATGAAGATCCGCGGCCACTCCTCGACTTGTCCCGTCTCCCCGAGCGAGACCTCGACCTCTTGGGCCTCGGACGCTCCTTCGGCCTCCCAGGGTCAGGAGCTCCAGGCTTCTTAGGAGTCTTCTTCGGAGGCGTCGGGAACTTAGGCATCGACACCTCCCTCGGTGGGATCGGGGGTGGAGGAGCAACCGGACGCGGGTCCCGCGGAGCCGGCTTCGGAGGCGGGGTAGGGGCCTTCGGAGGAGGACCCTTCGGCACAGCCGGCCGCGGAGGAGGCGTAGACGGCCTCATCGGAGTATCCACCCCGGAATGCGCCGGTCCCGGCGAGCCATCACCTCTACCAGAGAGTGGGGAGCCCCCCACAGTCCTGGGCCTGTCCTTAGGACCTCCAGACGCTGAAGACCGGTGTCCAGACGGCGACCGATGTCCCCTCGACGTCGAACGGTCCTTCGGCGTCGACCGAATCACACTCCTCGACGTCGAACCGTGTCTCCGTCTCGACGTCGACCCCGACCAGATCGACGAGCCACGAAACCTCGACGACGGGCGATGGTGCCTCGACGGCGACCTCGACCTCTTCGCCGGTCTCGACGTCGACTTCCTGGATCGCTTCGACGGCGACCCTTTGGACCTTCTCGACGTCGACCTCTCCGACCTTCTCGACGTCGATCTCCTTGACCGTCTCGACGTCGGCCTTTTGGAATGCTTCGCCGTCGTCCTCTTCGGCGCCGGAGACGCCTTTCGTCTCGACGGCGACCTTGACGACGAGGATCCCCTCGACGACGACGTCCTCGACGGCGAACGGCGGTGTCGCCTCGACGGCGAGCGCCGACGCCGGGCCCTCCGATGTCGATCACTCGACGCCGACAGCGACGACGAGGATATCGACACCGGCTTCGACGGCGGCCGGAACACGTTCCTCGACGTCGACGGGCGACGTTTTCTCGACCCAGAGCCCTGGGGAGACCTGGAACTGGCCGTTGACCGTCCCCTCGACGTCGTGGTCAGCGCAACTGACCCAGACGGAGACCTTGGGCGAGGGCTGGTCTTCCTGCCCCTGGGGAGCCCCCCAGAGGCCTCAGCATGGGTAGAAGGAGCCCCTCCTGACCCACCTCGTGCCTTCAGCTTTCTCTCCTCAAGTCCCTGAAGCCTGATCTTCTTCCTCTCCTTCAGGGTCCTCCCAGAGAAGCTTCTGCAGATCCTACACTCCTCAGGGATGTGGGAAGAGGGAAGGCAGAGAATACAGACCTCATGGGAGTCTGTCTTGGCCTTCTTTCTTGAGCACTCAGGGCATTTGTCGAATAATGCAGGCATTATGGACAAAAAAGAGTGCAGAAACACAGAAAGAAAGTCACCAGAGTACTTTAAAAGTACCAAAAATCGAAATCAGTGTAAAACACTAACAAAAACCCTTGAAAGGGAGAGCTCAATGCTCCAGGGTCCTGCTTGCAGGAGCCGGAAAAAAGAACTGAGGCTAAGTTGGACCTGCTATGCATTCTGGGATACTGAGAGAAGGTTCTGGAAGGTTCTCTTAAAGGCACAGTATCCTAATTAAGCCACATAATGGCAGCCTATGGGGCTTGTCTGTCCAGGTTCTTCTCTCTATCATTCCTGAGGGATTTTGCTGTTAAGCAAGGGAAATCTGTACAGGCTTTGCTGTTTTGTGGATTTTATGGTGGAAATTTCTAGTTGAAGTACTGGACAGTGTAGCCTTTTGGCTGCATTATCTGTCTTTAAATTCTCTCTTAAGTGTCTATGCATTTTCTGCATTTTTTGACACTGTAAGAGATTATTTTTGATTGCTCCGGGGTCCACGCACATGGGCGGGACTATTCACTAGATTATGACTATACACAGAGATCCCCTACTACAGAACTGGGGGCTTTCCGGAGAAGTCCTCCAGTGCATAGAATCATACCCCCAACACTGGTAATGGTTGTGGGGTATGATTCCAACATGTTTGATACCAAACATGCCCAGGTTTGGCGCAACCACTATATAGCCCCTTCGACGCTCATGACAAGCTCAGCTCGTCATGAGGTACACCTCTCGTACGCTCATGACGAGCTAAGCTCGTCATGAACCGCGGGTTTTTGCAAACTTCAGCACACCGCGGAAATCTGCACCGCACGCATGGTGTTAATTAGCCATTGCATAATGACGCATGGCCACTATAGGTATCAAAATTGTTGAGCGCACTTAAAAAGCCATGGAGAATAGACTGCGGGGTTTGTAGGGGGTGTCCTGCTCATGCAGGGACACCCTCACACTTATAACCCAGCACCCTGCCTTCAGGATTGAAAGGCCAGCTGTAGGGGTGATTTATAGGTTTTAAGTGTAGTGACCTCAGATAGAAGGAAACTTATATCGGTGGTAAGTGGTGCTTGCACCAGCTTACACAAGCTGCAACGGCAGGCCTGTAGTCACAGTTTGAGTGGTCTCTCATGGGTGATATAATCCATTCTGTAGCCCATGGGAGACACCAGATGTACCTATGCACTGGGTACCTTAGTACCATATACTAGGAACTTAGAAGGGTACACCTGTAGCCAATTGTGGAGGTGCAGAAGTACTCAACATGTCAAATTTAGGCAGGAAGCACAGTGGCTGGGGTCCAGATTAGCAGAATCACAAACACACTGACATCAGCAAAAAGTGGGAGTAAACATGCTATACGGACCCTACCTTCCTACAGTAAAGATACTAGATGGTGTCCACTGCTTTCAGAAATAGAGTTTGTTTTAACTGCTAACTTTTTAGCACACTATTAAAAATGTAATCTACCAACAAGAGATTTCATCCTGCATGGAAGCACAAAAACACAATTTTATCAAGGACTTATTATATGTGCTGGTGAAAATACAACCATGAATGCATGCACACATTTAAAAAATATTTATCTAAATGTTTTCCGTTTAAATGAAACCCTTATAACAATAAGATACATGCAAATTGGTATATAACTAGTATTAAAATCACCTTCAACACAACTTTAAGTTACAATTTGGTGATCACACTTAGTTTGAAATAATGGCAAAATTCACAAATTGACCTAATAAAATTTAACTTTGCTGAACCTATCAACACATTGCATGCCACTGAATTGCTAGTCTCAGTTTTGCAAGCACTGAGCAAAAAGTAAAGCGATTTACCTAAAAATATTCACAGTGCCAAAAGATATGTAATTGGGTTGCTCTCAGATTAGATTTACAAGCCATGTCTAACAGGGCATTCCACCGCATATGTGCTAACAATAATACCTACATTATTTGATGCTCTGGAAGTTGTCATTCCACTGTAATATTTTGTTTCTTGATCCTGGCTCAAGCTATAACTTTAGAGCCTTGAAAAAGTGCCTGCGTTGGGCCGAAACGTGTCAGCTGTGGGCTGTGAATAACTTCTGTGCTGTCAAGCTTCACTTCTGTCACATAAAGCAGACAAAATATTAAATATTATGTTGTTAATGAATTGACAGACACAACAACATTTTGTCAAACCTAACGGTGTCAAGGCCAAGCTTTGCTGAGCTTCAGAACTTTAATACTCAAATATGTCCTGCCCCAGAATAGTCAATAAAGTCTCAAAAAGCTTGGTATGTTTATCCAAGTACTAATTGTATTATGTTTGAATGTATTGTAGTCACATTTGCAGATATTGTTGTCTTAAGGCATCATCTTCAACAATTACCAAATATACAGACAAGTTATTTTGGCGTATAATGACTATCACTTTGATTCCATTGTGCAGAAATTAACCATGACATCTTATAGAAAGAGGGTTTGTTAGGTTCTGGTTAGGATAGTCCCTCATAGCTCCCATCCCTTAATCCGTCAGTCCTGCAATATCTCACAAGCAGCAGGGTATCCCAACCAGAGTGGTGGTTATGATGGTATAGGCTGATAGCTGGTAGCCCAAGACATTTACTCTTCAAATGACTCAGAGCGTGGCAAGCACCTACAAGTGGATAACAGTTCAGGTCTGGATGAAACTGTAGAGGGGCTTACGCTTGGGAATGACGATGCCACAAATACTAAAATTACAAACTTAGAAGAGTGCATCAAAAGGCTCCCGGTGCATCACAGACGAGAAAGCAGGTCTCATTCCTTTATCAAGGTTAGCAGATGACACCAGGGACACAACTTGCAAACACGTGTCGGTGCTGATGGACCATCTAGCTCCTGACCTTCTTCATGTCCAGTGTATCTTCTATAAAATAAATGCTGGACACAGGCGAGCTTCTCCTGGTCCATGGTGGTTAATCAAGTCCTCCAACCTCGCCATGTTCTTCTAACTGGACAGGGAGAGGACTCTGAAGAACATACTGTCAGCACGATCACGCCCAAGCAACTGCTTGAGTGTGGGAGCATTGGGGAGGAACAACGTATGCTATTTGTAGACCGGTTTGCTTCTCGTTCTGACTAGTGCCCACTGGCTCCCCCATTTCCTCGACTGCTTTATTACCATTTGCTAAGGACACACGTTACATGGTAACGTCACATAGACAGTCACCCCAAAGCAGTTCACATCCTGCATCTTTATCTGCAGCCTCAGCCTGAATCATTGGTTTCCTATGAATGAGGACTATTGGTATCCACCATCACTTAAGAGGTGTCAGCCTCAATATCTTTGGTTGTGCCTACTTCCCAAAAAGTCACTATAAAAAGTGTCTTCTTGGGGAGTACTAGTCTGCTGATGCTGTGTGTCACCTTGCCTACTGGTGTGAAAGCTAGTAGACAGGCACCTGTTCTTGGCTGCTTCCCTCAACTTACTCCAACAAGGTCAGGAACCAAAGTTACCTTTGATCTGGATTTCATTCCATAATGAAAAAGGTTGAATTATCTCATTACCCTCAGGAATTCTAGGGCTCTTCTTTCTACAGCTTACAAGGAAGATCTATGCATTCTCAACTCTCTAACCTCTGGCTGGCCATTAGCCGGCCTCATCCTCTTCACAGACTACAGAAAAAACTGCAAATGATGAAAGCATACTCAGATGCATGCAACAATGTGTATGTTTTACACACACTGGTTTACTCTAGTAGGTGGAAAGGATTAACAGTTACAGGAAGGGAAACATTTTACAGGATGCAATAGTGCACAAACTTTACTGAGCGGCTCTGGAAATAAATGCAGGGCAGCTTAAAGGGGCTGCTCTTTAACCCATCAAACCAAAGCCAAATATTTTGGATGAGACATGTTGCATAATTTAATGGGAAAAAATGTCAGATAATGGGAACCCTAGGCCCTTTCCCATTATTATTTTCTGTACGTCAACACAAATCACGTCAATTTGGATTGTATTTGATTGCAACATTTATACAGTGCGTAATTATCCAGTCCCATATTTTAAGATGCCAAACTTTAGGATCCTAAATAAAGGAGTCGGGTGGTAGGATGGAGCTAAAATAAATTCAATAAAAAGCCCGCTAGATGCCCTAACCCAACTGGAAAGTTCACTCCCTCACTGCTGCCTTGGCAGGATTAGGAATATCACCTATCTGTTATTCCCAAATGAAGAAAATATGGTATGTGGCAAGGGTTAATCTACCTGGAAGGGTTTCAATCCAGATAAATGTCAAGTAAGAGCTGAGCAAAACTTATTATAGTGCACACCCCTCAGGAAGGATTTCGACACATTCTAGCCTGAACCCCCAATTCCCAGCACAGGGTTTCCATTCTATGGGTTTGTGTACGGAGGCAGAGGAGACCGCCATTCCTGGATCATAGGGACCTCGGGTTCCGGCAGACCGGAGATGCTGTGAGAGTGGGTCAAGGGACCAACATCCCAAAGTATTAGGACATTTGTGAGCTTTCCATCACCTCTTGGCTTGAGACAAGTGCATTAGTGAAAACTCCACATAAAACTGCTGCCAAAAAAGTAAAGTCTCATATTGGCAGGAGCTTCTGTTCAAAACTCACCTGCACCTTCCGCCTCCCACTTGCTGAAAGCTGCGAAACAAATTACACTCTGAGGTTGGAGGGTTGCAGTGAGAGCTATTCAAGAGGGAAGGCATTTGTGCATTCAGGTCTCGCGCTTTAGAAATTGATTTGCTTTTGTTAATTTTTCTGCTGCCTTGTGCATTGACGAGATATACTCCTACGTGAAATTCCCCTTCCAAACGCGATTAATAAGTTTAAATTCATGAAAAATAAACGAAAAGGCCTTGAAAAAGACAGCTTTAGTTCTGAAATAAAAGTCTGAGTGGGTACAGACCATGACCCCTTGTCTTCAATAATGTATGCAGCGGTAACCATGGAGATGTCACCATGGAAACATAACGAACAGAGAATACTTTGCAACTACAAAGGTTCACCTTACCAGTGTCAGGGTCTCACATCTGAGAATGGTGATGGGTTGCGATAGGATACCTATAGACATCCAAGTATTCCTCCTACCAGGACAGGCTCAATATCTTGACTTTGTCTTTGATTTTAGGGGGAAGCCCCCAAAATTGAAGAGAGAGTATGATGTAGAAACGAGGGTTCCTGCAGTGGCAAGCCTACCCTCCAATATGGAAGGTAATAAAATTATAACAAAGGGAACCAACCAGAGGTTTGTACCCCTCAGGCTTTTGGGGAGGAAGTGGAGCTATTCGCGAGGTGACTACAATGTCTTCCGGACATTTAAGATAATTGTATTTAGCATCATGTCCAGTTGTTGATGACCGGTTCTACTCTCAACTCTGAGTAGTTGCATGAAAGATGGATGCTATGAGACTGTGGTAAGACCCTGGGTGGGGAACATATGTGTACTTCAATTACCTACTCACTGTAGAAAAACTGGAAGAAAAATCAATAGTCCATAGTTAATAAGGCAAGCTACTGAAAAAATGAACTTTCCGAAGAAGGGAAAGGGGGATCACCTGCCTAGGGATAAATTAGAGCGCACAGCATCTCTGGTAGGCTGAAAAAATGATCTGAGCCCAGGAAGCAGAGTCAGAGTAGTGTCAGAAAGAGACAAAAAAATAATAAATAATAAACCAGAGAAAATGATAGCGAAAAATATATATTCCATTTAGTCAACATATAATATCAACAAACATAAAAAAGTCTTTATACTAGTTTCAAATAAGTATACGTAGATTTTCGAACGATGCAAATAATTTTCAAGGCACTAATATTTAGTATTCTTGAAGCCCCAACAGGAACCGATGAGAATAAAATTTCCCCGACACAGAAATTCATGGCAAAGACAGGAAATCAAACCAAATACATCCTAATAGGGCAAGCTAGCGAACACGGAAGGGATTCAATCAGCCCTTGTAACTTGGAGCCCTTTCCCTAAAAAATAAGCGCTCTCCTCCAGAGAGAAACCTCAGATTTTTGTAACGGAAGGAGGAGAGGAAGATGAGGTCGCAAATTTAAGCTACATTTTGCCTGCTAAAGCTAACACAGTGATCAATGGGTCTGGAAAAGAGGAAGCGATTTCGCAGGGTCCTTAAAAAGAATACTTCCATGCATCAGAAGCAAAGATAGCTACAGGGTTCTTGCTTTGCGGACAGTGTACCAAAGACTGACACAGAGCTGAGGTCAGGAGCCTGCTCAACAGACTCAGACATTTATTTTTGGCAATGGTAATATCCAACATCAATCAAGATGAGGAATACATCATAGTCAATCCGCACAGTCTATGGTAACAGGGTGATTTACGATAAACACTCAATGGTGACCTTTTTCAGGCTCAAGAGGTCACTAACAGAAGGGGCATTTAGGGCATGAACTATAACCTAAGGCACAGCAAGGAGGTGACCACCTCAAGGTGGTGTCATTGTTGACATCTCACTTACGGTTCCACTACCTCAGAGCAGAGGTATGTTGCAGTTTTTGGGGGTGCACCAAGTTTGCAGGCCCGTGGTTTTGCACACTACTAATGTTACATCGGTTACCGCACAGGTCGAGCCGTAAAATGGACGCAGGGGTTCACGTGGAATCTCAAAGACAAAAAATCCTTAAGAAGCTCTGCTTCCCCATGTCTTGGGGAGCATAGTAGGTGCTGTCATATTTCTATCTGAGTCATCAATGTGTGCATGGCCTTGCTGGTTTTTCAGTTTTTAATCTTGCTTATTGTAGTGTTTTGTGAGATAGCGATGACGGGACCCTTTTGATTCCTGATGGACTTTGTAGAACTAGGACGTAAGTGTTGGGATACATAGAGTTCATGTTTAGAATGTTGAGTTCGCAGTTAGCTGCAGAACAATAAAGATGTGAAAGATCAACCTCTGTGTGAGGCGTATTAATTTACGAGTAGTTAGGGGATACGTAACCCGAAGATCAACAGTGCTCTACCAGAGAGTTTGCAGTGCCCCCAAACTTCTCGTGTGTGCCACATGAGCCTCCGTCTAAGTGAAGATCGATGTTTGGCAAATGTAGAGTCAAAGCGCCACTTCAGCCAGCGTGAAGCTTTTGAAGATAACAAAAGCCCCGCTGAGAAGTTTACTTATCGTTGGCCAGAAAACCTGCTAGTAAGGTCGTGAAAGAGGGATTGTGCCACTACGCAACACAGAGCTATAAATCATACGGAACGATAATATTAAAGGTAGACACAACCAGGTACAGAAAAGCGTCTAAGGCAGTGATCAATGAGTACAAGGAAGTGCTAAACGCTGAAATAATTTCTAACACAAAGAAACACTAAAGCTAGAAGAAAACAAATAAAATGCAAAGAGGCGAGAAAGGCAAAGAATTCTTGCAAAAAACAAAGCTGCTACTCACCGCCAAAGAAGACATTGTCATACAGCCAGAGAGTAGGTGCGACAACCTGGATGATAACAGGCAGCTAGTATTTGATGAAGGTGCCAGTACAAGCAGGCAGCAGACGCTGCTGAAGTGAGTGTCGATCTCAAAAGTATAAAGTCCCACAGGTTATGGTGTCCCCGCATTCCTAATTCCTATTCGATACAGCTAAAAAACAAATAAATTGGCAGCAGATGGACTGCCTGGATCGAAACCTTAAATGATTTCATCGATGCACTGGAAGAAACTGATAACAAAAAGATTGGCAAACACCTCAAAAAATCTTGCAGGTGAAGGAGTAAACAAAGTAATAAAAAAACTGCAGTGAACTGAGGAAGTCAGATACTGTCAAATCAAAGAATCGTTAAATCTCAAGTTCAGTTCAATGCCGAATGACGATAATGAAAGATATATTTTCAGTCAGGAGTGACAGGGTGAAACAATTGACAAATTTGTTGAGATTGGACGCGCTTATGAAACACCAAGTTCAATTAATTTAATGCTGAAGAAGCTATATGTCTGAGGTACCGACAGATGTCTGTCAGATTCACTCAGATGACAAATGCGGAGAAAAACCCTTAGTCTGGAGTGAGTTCTCATGGCTGCCAGAGCTGAGGAAAGTGCTTAACAACAAGCTGCTGACATGGAGGTCAGATGTGCCCAGAGTGAATCAGTCATGAGCATGAAAAGTACGCAAAAACACAAGAGCTGTTGGACACAACATAATGTCTCTAAAGAAAAAGAAACGGTTTTAGGTGTGGAATTTTATTTCCACATGTGTCCCGCCATTGGACAAGTATGCAAAGGCTGTAGGAAGGAGAACCATTTTGTAAAGGTTTGCAAGGCAAAAGAAAAGCTAAGTGTGTCAAAACGAGAATGCAAAATGGCCACCTAACGTTCCAGAAGTGACGTTCTACACACGCCCACAAGGCCAAGCGGCAACATCAGCTGAGGCAAATGCACACTAAACTGAGTCAAACGTCCTCTAAATGTTCGTTCAAGAGTTCTTCAGTTTCATTGTCAAGTGACAGTGAGGAAGATAGATGTGCGATGTTGATGTTTACCACAGAAAAACATGCGTATGTCGAACTGGCCAATTGCAAAGTAGAATAAGAGTCAAAGAATAGTCGACGAGTAAAATCACAAAAGTCATTCAAACACTGTCTGAAAATTACACTAAATGTAAACGATTGCTGTATAACTTTTATTATTGACAGTGGTGCGTCGAACATTATGCCTGAGGAGAATTACAATGAACTGTCTCCATTGCCCTGTCTCACACCGTCGAAGACTAAAAGTGTATACCTGGGCTGCATAGATGCCATTTCAGAGTCAAGGTTAATTTATAGCAACCATGAAAATCAAAAAAGACCAAAGTACAAGCACTCATTCACGTACTTCAAGGTATTGCGTCAAGTGCCTATTTACTCAGTTTCAATACTGCTATTGATATGGGACAGATATCTGATCTGCAACAGGAATGCTCAACACAAAATAGTAAGTCAGCTCCCGTCATCGTTTCATGTTTTAGGAAAGCTTAAGATCATGAAACTGCAACTGCAAATCAATGTGGACGTTTGTCCTGTTGCTCAAAGATATTGACCAATTGCATTTAGTTTATAAGAAGCTGTTAAGAGATGGAGACATTACTAAAGCACATCATTGAGCGATCTTCTGGTCCAACTCTGTGGGTTTGGTCCATAGTGGTTGTACCCAAAAAGGACAGTGAAAGCACTGTATGCATCCGTGTTAATACGAGTCAAGCTTACAAGGCAATTGATAAATAACAACAACATCCTGGTCCACACATTGACGACATGCTCACACAGCTAAATGGTGCCCAAGTCTTGTCTCGCCTTGATCTGAACAAAGGATATAATGAATTGGAACTCGAAGACAATTTCAGGTGCATTACCATCTTTTCTACCTATATTGGTATGTTCGGATAAAAACAATTACATTTTGGTGTGTCATCAACTACAGAACTTTCTCAAAATGCCGTTCAATTAATCCTACAACCTGTCACGAATGCTTTTAATTACAGTGATTACACATTGGTTTTCGAAGCTACACAAAAGGAGCATGATCATTACTGCAACGAGCAAAGATAAGTGACCTCTTGATACTAAACGACATTATTGCACATCAGTCCTGAAAACAGAACACTCGACCTCTCACAGGTGACAGCGACTATCAGAAGTTCAAAAATGTGAAAGATGGACTGTCCGTTACTATAGAAGGTATGGTCTTACGAGGTTCGAGAATTTTCATACTGGAGAGTCTGCGACAAGTAATTGAAGTGGCCCAAGAAGGACATTGTGGAATTGTTACCACTAATAGAGCTCTCCGAGAAAAAGTTTGGTTTCTTTATCTTGATGAGAGTTGAAGGCCAGTCATTTGTGCAATCACTTATCTCCCAAAACCACTCAACATACCTTGAACATGTCTGATTTACCAAAACATTTATGGGAGAGAATCACTGGTGATTTCTTTGGTCCTCGACAATGGACATCAACTGATAGTGGTCATTGATGAATACTCCAGTTTTTCATTAGTAGATCTCTCACCGATCATTCAAGAAAGAGTTATCAAGAGATCAGCGGCTTCCAAACTGTGGTCTGCGGACTCCCGGGTCCGCGACACATTCCCATGGGGTCCAAAGGCAGCAGTTTTAAAATCACTGCAAAGTTCCTTGTATAATCAGCAGTTTCGGGCAACAAAAAAATGTCAAGCTAACTCCAGTGATTAATTTACCTGCTGGAGAAAGATGTAAGTTTTGCCCAGTGGCGCCTTTGACTCATCTAAGGTAGCACAGATGGCTAATATGCCTGTTGCAAAGAATGTGTACCATGCATTTAAAAAAACTGTATTTTATGTGCATAGCTCACTGGGATACTGCTTTTGTCAGATTCTTTTGTTACAGTACAATTAATAAGTTACAATCATAATCTAGCACAGTGAGCTATGAACTGCCATCAAAGAGCTGCATACAAACTGCATGGTACAAGTTAGTAAGTTGTGTTTTTCCCCCCAGTCTTTCATTATCCTGATGCTGCTAAAAAGTTTTTCTTGCGTAGAAATAGTCTTATTATTAAAGTAAACGTTACCCACTGTGTTATGTCCTGAATCCTGAGTTTGTGCTTCTCCAGACCAAGCACTCTCAAAAAATGCCTACCAGTGTGGATGGCGTGAATCCTACACATTGCAATCCCTTCTGCCTTATTTAACATTTTCTATACACTGATTTACACATGAATGATTCATTGTTACTGTATGTGTGTGATGTAAAGTGCTCCGACACCCTACACTGGTATGAGAGGTGCTATAAAAGAAATAAAATACATGTGACAGAGGGGCTACCGAGAGATGTGAGGCACTGTTGGAGGGTGATAGGGAGGGAATCATTGAAGGGCACCAGCAAAGTTTGTCATATCCTGGTGCATAGTAAGGTCATCATTTACTAGGCTTTAAAAGCTAAAACAGTTCAATACATAATGACAAATGTGTTGTAGAATGCACCTTTCCCCCCACATTTTCTTGGGAGAAGAGCCCCCCCCAAAGTCCCCTTTGTAGTGGTCAGGCTCACTCACTGCACTTGGTAGCATCGTACAGGGACCGGTCTGACATTTGCCAGGGCTGTTTGGGTTTTCAGTCCTGCCCTGGCGGAAGCAGAAGCCCCATTATACAAAATAAAACCGGTCATTGAATAGTTAGTAGCGGAGATGCAGCCCCAACCTTCCCATTAAAATTTTTCGATTTTGCAAATCTTTTCGGTATAAAGTGCTAAAACCTTTAATTAATTAGAGTATTTGTTTGGTGTGTACACGCGTGTTTTTTTTTTTTTTAAATAACTGTTTTAATGTTTGAAATTGAAATCGTACAAATTGCTTGGGGTGCTCCCTGGCTTCCACTAGTGTCTTAATGGGGGTCCTCAGGAGTCAAAAAAGTATCGGAACCACTGGCTTGGATGGCATTTTTACAACATGGGGTGTTCTTTCAATTCTAAAGTCTGACAATGGCCCACCTTTCAAAAGTTGAGAATTCAGAGACTCTTAATCACCTCAATGTGAAGCACAAGAAAAGCACACCTCTTTGGCCGCAAGCAAATGTTTTTGATGAACGCTTTATAAGCACACTTAAAAAGACTGTCCAGCGTGCTAAAATGGAAAAGCTTGACCTGAAGTCAGTTCTCCATGCTGCTCTTAGAGGCTACTGGTCGACTCCTCATTCAATGACAGGTGAAAAGCCCTGCCACCCTGATGTTCGGGACAGCCATGATGACCAAATTACCAAAATGGATCAACAGAAAATGTGCCGTAAACAAAATCTAAAAGTATATCCCGACAAGCGTCAATAGGCCAAGAACATTATTTTCAATGAAGGAGATCAAGTATTGATGCGACAACCAAGAAAACACAAATCTGATGCTCCCTTTGATGCTGAACCCTTCAAAGTTGTGACTGCTCACCATCCTGGAAAGTCCATTAAGTGAGTTTCTTCGCACTTCCAGTCTCTGCCTTATCATTTGCCCGTTCCTGATGTCAGGGATGAGACTGGAGAGAGCCCCAACTGCATCTGTCCCTACATCACCTGTGCCAGTCATGGAGGTTTCTCTTCACAGCCTCAGAGGACACAATCTGGGCATTTGGCAAGAGCTTCACGTTGAATATATCTATATATCTATATATATATATATCTGTAAAAAGTATTTCTTTATTTAACAAAGGGGACGGGGGAGCTGTAGTGTCTTGTGAGTTAGTGATGACGGGATCCTTTTGGTTCCAGATGGACTCTGTAGAACTGTGACGCAAGTATTGGGATGTGGTGCATAGAGTTCATGTTTAGAATGTTGAGTTCCCAGTTACACGCAAAGCAATTAAGATGTGTAAGACCACGTTTTTTGTGTGGCATATTCATTTACGAGTACCCAGACTGGGGAGGATGCTACACTTATCCTGTCCACTCTCTTGCTTACCAGAAACGTTGCCTAGGAATAGGATGGTTAGTTATGGCTTGCGCTCTACTGTGGGTGTATATCGGTTCATAAGCTCTGAGCTACAGCCTGCAGCTCCCTCCCCTTGCTTATTTATTGAATGTTCCCTGGGTACTAAGCCAATTCAAAGGTTAGTTAACAGATGTCCTCAAGACAGTGAGTTTTGACAGTGTCTTTAATTTGGAGACAGTAAGTTTTTACTGATTTCTTGAAGCTGATAAGATTGGGTTTGCTTCTTTTCTAGATCAAGAGTACATTCAAAGTCCTGGGACCAACTACAGAGGCAGTAGCATCCATCTGACAAGCCCGTATGAAAAGGAACAGAAAGAATGAACATCATCATCAAATTCAATCTTTGAATGGATTTGGAGATCACTGAATGCAAAACCCTGGTAGGATGGAAGCTATTACCAATCAGGAGAATGTGCCTCAGTGTCCATTTGTTGCTTCGAGAAACGAGAAGGCTGCGTTGGTGTATCTACAGTGGAAGAGCAGTAGGCTTTGGAGGAGGCATTGCCCAACTAAGAGCAGAAATAGGGGCATAAGCTGGCACTTACACATTGTCTTTCTGCCAAATGAACAGGCAGGTCATCAAGAGCCTGGTCACAAAGGATTTATGGCTTCACTACCAATCTTAAGTTCATGGATAAAACAACCACATCAGACTTAAATGGTCTTTCTTCCAATGACTTTGGATCGCAGTAACTTCCTTACAATCTGTATGTGCTAATGAAGGTAATGAACAGGATGACTGAGCTATACGAACGGTACTTTGATAAACATTGATCATTGGTTGGGTACCTGTAGGCCTTTAGAAAAGCAGATGGCTGCTGATCAAAAAATTACGAGGTCAAATTTGGAAACAAAAATACTGTTGCCCGAATGTGGGGTGCTTATATTGAACGGTAGAGGGGACATATACAAAGTACTTCTTGAAGTCCCTCAAACCTGGCATAAGCAGCAAAAGACCATATAAAAACTACTAAATCAATCATCGGCATAGCCATTAGGTCTCACCTATGAGAGCGCTAATGGCTTTGTCAGTGTCTTTTAGCCATGATGTGCAGCAGCAATACTGCTGTAATGGATGGCTCAAATAAAAAAATTAACAAGCATTTACAATGCAATGGTCTCGGCATTAATAAAGGTAGAGCTATTGGCATTGCTCATGACTTTTTTTTTAAAATCATAATTAAATGGCATTGTCATTTACATTGCCAATAGCTTAATCGCTCGCAAATGCATGTCCTATTGAATTTACACCCACAAAGCAACACACACAAAGCCACCCACACACACATACAGAGCCACCCACAGAGCCACCCACACACACATACAGAGCCACCCACACACACACACATACAGAGCCACATACAGAGCCACCCACACACACACACACACACACACAGAGCCACCCACACAGCCACACACACACACATACAGAGCCACCCACACAGCCACACACACACACACATACAGAGCCACCCACACAGCCACACACACATACAGAGCCACCCACACAGCCACACACACATACAGAGCCAGCCACACACACACACACACAGAGCCACATACACACACACAGAGCCACATACACACACAGGAGAGCAAGCACAGCCAGGGGGCAGGGAAGCAAGCACAGCCAGGGGGCAGGGAAGCAAGCACAGCCAGGGGGCAGGGAAGCAAGCACAGCCAGGGGGCTGGGAAGCAAGCACAGCCAGGGGGCAGGGAAGCAAGCACAGCCAGGGGGCAGGGAAGCAAGCACAGCCAGGGGGCAGGGGGGCAGGGAAGCAAGCACAGCCAAGGGGCAGTGAAGCTAAAACAAAAGTCATTAATTAGTTGAAGACTCATCTCTTCATACACTTTTAGTGTGCTTCCCTGGTGGTATTCAGCTTTAAAAAACCCTCTTGTATCAATTACATCATTTCACACTCACCTGTGGGATAGAGTGAGGGATTGCATAATCCACCTTATCACCCTCCCAGGTGTCACCCAAGAAATGCGTTACTTACCTGTAACTGCAGTTATCCAGTATTGGTGTCTTTCATAGATTCACATGCCTGAATCATTCCCCGTCGTCGAGACGGGAGTCTCCGGTACATAGAAAAGTAATGTCCTATAGACATATATAGAGAAAAATAGGCCTAGAGGCCTCGCCTTAGTAGCCTATCTATGTCCTTTTGTAAAAAGGACCAAACTCCAGAAGGTAGCCAATCAGCTATCACCTCCCTCTAGAACCTTCCTGTCAGGAGCCTCAGTCTCTCAGATTTTCGTACGCACCAAGCTAGGTAGGTGTAAAACTGTTGGAGAGATAAGTGAGTCCTTCCAGGGGAGGCGGGAGGGTTGCATGTGAATCTATGAAAGACACCAATACTGGATAACTGCAGTTACAGGTAAGTAACGCATTTCTTATCCAGTATTATGGGTGTCTTTCATAGATTCACATGCCTGAATCAGAGTAACAAGCAATACATTATGCACATTTCTGATGTAACAGCATATACCAGTCTGTAGATAATACATATCATGAGACTATGAGCCAACAAGAAATAAGTAAATAAATGTGCATACCAGCGAAGGATGGTGGGAAGAAGGAAGGCTCACCTCATTGGAATAGATGGCGAAGCACAGCCTGGCCCACTGCTGCATCCTGCATCAGCTCCGTATCCAGGCAGTAGTGCCTGGTGAAGGTATGCAGCGACTTCCACGTCGCTGCTCTGCAAATATCCAGTATCGGCACCCCAGCGAACAGTGCAGCCGATGTGGACACGGCTCTTGTAGAATGAGCTCTTCCTCTGGAGTGCAATGGCCGTCCGGCTCTGTCGTGGCAAAAGGCAATTGCCGAAGAAATCCATCTTGAAATACTTTGTTTGGAAAGCGGCATGCCATTCCTTGGTCTACTAAAAGCGATGAATAGCGGATTCGTTTTCCTGAACTGTTTTGTCTTGTCAAGGTAAAATTTAAGACACCTCTTCAGTTCCAAATAGTGCAGAGTTCTTTCAGCTGCAGTGCTGGGATTTGGAAAGAAAGATCGGAGGACTATAGGCTCATTTAAATGGAAGTCCGACGGGACTTTAGGAATAAACCGAGGATTAGTTCTTAAAACCACTCTGTCTTCCTTAAACTGCATGAAGGGACCTTGCATGGAAAGAGCCTGTAGAAGCTCTGTTTTCCAGGAGATGTATTTGACGTCTGCCCTGTGAATGGGTTCGAAAGGGTGTTTCATCAATTGGTTGAGGACCACATTGAGATGCCATGTTGGTGGAACCCTCCGTGGCCGAGGAAAGGATCTGTAGAGTCCTTTAAGGAACTGTTTTATTAACCTGTGTGACCAGAGAGAGGGCCCTTTTGAAGTTCTTGTAAACCGTGAAATCGCCGCCAAATGAACTCTGATGGAGGCAGCGCAAGGCCCGACTGTGCCAGGTGTAGCAGGCATGGTAGTAGCTGCTCCGGAGTAGCCTGAAAGGGATGTAGATTTTTGTCTTACACCAGATGCAAAAGCGTTTCCACTCTAAGGAATAGCTTTTGTTTGTGCTCTCCGCTCTTGCCTTCGCGAGGACTTCTTTGCACTCCTGCGGGATGTTTAGCTGGCAGAACTCTTGGTACTCAGGAGCCAAGCCGATAACCTGAGTGATTTCAGATTCCGGTGCTGTACTTGGCCGTAGGACATCGTGAGCAAGGATGGATGTTGAGACAGACGGATTGGTGGGTGAACTGAGAGGCGATGGAGGTCCGTGAACCAATGCTGCCTCGGCCAGAACGGGGCAATCAGAATCAGAGTGCAGTGCTCTGTCTTCTTCTTTCTGAGGACTCTTTGTATCAGAGGGAACGGCGGAAAGGCGTACGCAAATACGTTGCGCCAGGCGATGGAAAATGCATTTCCGAGGGACCTTAACTGGGGATGCAAACTTGCGAAGTTGCGGCATTTGGCGTTCTCCCTGGTGGCAAAAAGGTCGATCTGCGGTGTCCCCCATTCCGAAAAGATGTGATCGAGCACCTCTTGGTCGAGCTCCCATTTGTGGGACATAGATCTCTGTCTGCTTAGAGCATCTGCTATGACGTTGTCCTTGCCTGGGACATACTCCGCTTTTAACGTGATACTGTGGATCACAAGCCAGTTCCAGATTTTTTGCGATTCGTGAGATAGTGTTAACGAACGCGTTCCTCCCTGCTTGTTCAAGTAGTGCATCGTCGTAGTGTTGTCGGTCCTGACTAGCACTGGGGAGTTCTTGATGCGCGGTAGGAAAGCCTGCAGAGCTAGAAAAACTGCCCTCAGCTCTAGGAGGTTGATATGGAGCTGCTTTTCCTGGTCCGTCCACTTGCCGCTGATCTGCAATTCCTGGAGGACCGCTCCCCATCCCTCTAGAGAGGCGTCTGTTACCACATGTGCGGCTGCAGGAAGCAGGAATGGTAGCCCTTGTGAGAGGTTCTTGAGCGACCTCCACCAGAGCAAGGCCTTGGTCATTTGTTGAGTTACCACAATGCGATCCTCGAAAGAACCTGTGCTTTGGGTCCATTGTCTGGTCAGGGCCTCCTGCAGTGGGCGCATTCTGAGCCGACAGTGGGGAATAAGCAGGATACACGAGGAAATCATCCCCAAGAGGGACTTGAACGTTCGGACCAGTAAGGTTTTCCTTGATGCTACTGCGGTAGCCAGAGTGATAAGCTTGAGCTTTCTCTCCTGAGACGGGAATGCTTTTGAACATTCCGTATCCAATGTCGCCCCGAGAAAGGTAAGAACTCGGGAGGGCTGTAGAGTAGACTTCTCGTGATTGAGCGTCAGGCCCAGGTGTTGGAAAAGATTGAGACAGGCGCTGGAGGACTTGGCTGCGCCTTTCATAGATAGTGCTTTCACCAGCCAGTCGCCCAGATATGGGAAGACCTGGTGTCCATGCTGTCGAAAGAAAGCCGCCACTGGAGAGAGGCACTTGGTGAATATCCGAGGTGCTGACTTGAGGCCAAATGGGAGGACGCAGAATTGATAGTGTTGACTCGCCACTGCGAATCTGAGGAATTTCCTGTGGCCTTTGTGAATAGGGATGTGGTAATATGCGTCTTGCAGATCTAAAGACGTCAAAGTCCCCTTCCTCCAGTAATCCCAGAATCTCCTGGATCGTAACCATGCGGAACAATTGACTCTTCAAGAATGCGTTGAGTGCCCTGAGATCTAAGATGGGCCTCCATTTCTTCCCTTTCTTTTGTATCAGACAGAAGCGGGAATAAAATCCCTTTCCTCTGTGAGTTGATGGTACTCGTTCTATTGCTCCTTTCTTCAACATAGAAGAGACCTCTTGAAGGAGTAATCGTAAATTCCTGTGTTGCATTTTGCGAGGAGGAGTTGTCGGGGGAATTGTTTTGAATTCCAATGAATGTCCGAATTGGATCAATTGGAGCACCCACCGATCTGTTGTAATTGATCTCCAATTGTCGAGGAAGTGTGTCAGTTTTCCTCCAAGTTTGAAAAAATGAGATTGTGGACGGACTGGCTGCTGGAAAAGGTCATTGGCGTCCGCCAGTGGGTTTCCTTTGCTTTTTTCCCCTGTAGTTAGACTTTCCATACGAGGTCTTGTTGCTGCTGACGCTGTTGGTATTGCGATCCGCCTTGATTATAGGAGTATGAGGATTTGTTTTGGTAAGATCCTCTGTAAGAGGATTGACCTCTTCCCCTACTCCCTCGAAAGGACTGGCACCGACACTGTAGTATGCCAAGCGCCCTTGCCGTGTCTTTCTTGATCGTTTGTAGGGCCTCGTCGATTTTTTCCCCAAAGAGGTGTTGGCCATCGTAAGGCATGTCTAGTACCTTAGTTTGGACCTCTTGGCGAAAAGATGTAGCTTTAAGCCACCCCTGCCTTCGCAAGACCGCAGCTCCTGCCAGCTGTCTGAAGCCGGTCATTGCAACATCCATCGCACAGTCAATAAGTTCCGATGCTGATGTTTGGCCTTCTTTAAGGAGTGATTGAACCTCCTCTTTCACGGTATCTGGTAGTTCCGCCAGATACGGAGCAATGTCCTCCCACAATTGCCTGTTGTAGCGGCCCAGTAGCGCAAGGGAATTAGCTACTTTCACAGTCATGGCCGACGTGGTGGAAAAGCGTTTGCCAATACTGTCCAGTTTCCTGCCCTCCTTGTCCGGTGGAGCTGACAATGGAGATGACGGATTCCTAGAATTTTTCTGTGCCGCCTGCGTAACCACAGAATCTGGTTTGGGATGACCAGTAAGGCAGGCTGGCGCTGTTGTTGGTGCCTTATATTTCTTGTCCAGCCTTGGTACCACTGCTGAGACTGAGGCTGGTGTCTGCATCAGCTGTTTTCCCTGCTCCCATATGTGGTCAATGATAGGAATTGATCTGGTTGTTTTCCTAACCGGGTCTTTAAAATCATACAGGAAACAGTCTGTTTCATGAGATTCTATCGTCATATGGAATCTCTTGGCCGCCCTCTCCACTAAGTTATGAAATCCGCCAATATCCACTGGCGGTGAGTCTGAGGTAGTGGGCTCGGGTGTGGCAGGAGATGGAGCGATGTAGTCCTCATCATCTCCATGGTCAGACTGGTCATCTTGGACCTCTCCAACCTCCGGTTCTTCGACTTCCTCGTCAGAAGACGGGATATCCTGCACTGGCTCTCTTTCCTGACGGATCACTAGAGGTGATGGTCTAGGCCTTGAAGATGGCGTCGGTCCAGATGTAGTTGGATTTGCCCCCATTGATGGAGCTGAGGATTCAGGAAATTGCTGCTTGTAGTCTTGAATCAAGAACTGCAAGTCTGAAACAATAGACACTGGAAGGCATACCATAGGCGTGACTTGCGTCTGGACTTGTGAATGTTCAGTCTCTTCTGTAAATTCCACTTCATCCCCCTCCTCATCAGTGGTTTGGCACTTCACTATTAGGTCTGAAGGACTGGTAGCCTGTTCGTACATATCCTCGTCAGATTCCTCGTCCTGCAGTAGGCGAGCTGGGGGCAACTTTTGCACCCTACTGGGAGACGTGAAGTCTGGTGTAATTGACTTTATTGTGCCCTTTTTTCCTAGGGGTTTGATGCAAACCGTCTGCTGGTGTTAATGGCCCAGTCGTCGATGGTGAGATCGTAGACGGCTGAATGGGAGCTGACGGAGAAATCAGCTCCGATTGCTTCCATGGTGTCGACGATGATGTCGTCGACGTGGTCGTCGTTGACTGAATATCAATGGTCGTCGTTGGTGCCTTCGTCGACGGTACCTACGTCGACGGTACCTTCGTTGACGGCACGCTCGTCGACAAGAGTTTCTGTGACGACGGCGTAGGCGTCGACGGTTTTGGCTTAGTCGTCGACACTGATGTCGTCTTCGACGAAATCTTTATCGTAGTCGATGGCTTTTTAATGAGGATAATCGATGACACAGGCTTACCCGCCGTCGACGATGGAGTAGTCGTCGTCGAAGAGAAGGCTGACGACGCCGTCGTCGTCGACACCGTCGTCGTCGAAACATATACTGGAGACACAGTCTTCTTCTGCGCTGAGGAAAGCGTCGACGAAGTTGTCGACGACGGCGCAGACTTCCTGAAGGCAGGAACCTCCTTGTCAGACGTTGTGGATTTTGCCTCTGAAGACTTTTTGACAGCCTTTTTAGGAGGAACGTCTGTAGGGCTAGGGGAAGCAACCCTTGGCCTCTTCAAGGATAATTTAGAGGAAACAGAAGCTATCTCACCGTCCTCTGAAGACTCCAGGTTGTCTCTGGTTTTCAGCCTGTTCAACCAGAGTAGTAGTCGTCCTTCTCTGACTTTCAGAGTTTTTGTAGAAAATGTTCTACAAATTCTACATTCTTTTGGAGTATGGTCCGGATAAAGACAGTATAAGCAGGTTTCATGCTTATCAATATGGAGCCTCTTCTTACAGCAAGAAGAGCAAGCTCTGAAGAGACCCTTCTTCTGTTGATCAGCCATGGTAGAATTATGAAGAAAATATCCAATTTCTGTGAAGAAAAGAGTTGAAATAAGGAAACCTGAGGAGAACTCAGGTGGAGACTCCCTAGCACAACGTGCGGTAGAAAATCTGAGAGACTGAGGCTCCTGACAGGAAGGTTCCAGAGGGCGGTGATAGCTGATTGGCTACCTTCTGGAGTTTGGTCCTTTTTACAAAAGGTCATAGATAGGCTACTAAGGCGAGGCCTCTAGGCCTATTTTTCTCTATATATGTCTATAGGACATTACTTTTCTATGTACCGGAGACTCCCGTCTTGACGACGGGGAATGATTCAGGCATGTGAATCTATGAAAGACACCCATAATACTGGATAAACCTACGTATTGTTTACCTTCACATTTTTTTTCACTTTCTTGGCTCACTTTCCAGCATGCTGCTCTCCCATCTCCACGGCCCCTACTCAGCAGCTCCATACATCGCCTCCTGTTCCATACCGACTTGTCCTTGGCAGCCATTTGTCCCACGTTCCCAGATTCTCACCCGTACCTTCACTTTACCCTTATTTTCCCTAGCTTTCACTCATTCCGCTCGTCTTACCTGCCCACTACCTTCACTCGTTGTCTGGACTCACTGGGATATAAGCCGTTCTAGTGGGGGAGGGCAGATGCTTCATTGCCAAAACCTGCCTGAGCCGAGACCTCCTTATTCAGCAGGTAGGGGGGGGGGCGAGACCCCCCTTCTCCATGGCATGGTGTTCTTTCGACCAGCAGGTGGGATCTGTGGAGGGGGGGGTAATGAGGAGGGGGGGGGTAATGAGCAGGGTGGGGGTCAGGCCTTCTCTGCCAGGGCCTCCGTTAGCTGTGACCTCCTCGTCCAGCGAGCACGTGGGCTCCCCGGCCCCCTCCTCCGGCGGTGTGGAGAGCCGAGGCCTTCCGCTGCCTCAGACCGGCAGGAATGCGCGGCTCCCACCAGCTGCATGGGAGAGGTTTGCAGATTTCTAAAGTCTGTGGCGCGGTGGGCGGGTGCCGGGAAAGGCTTTAGTGGAGAAGAGAGGCCGGGAGACTGCTGGAGGGGAGTGTCCGAGGCTGCTACCGGGAGTGAAGATGGGGCGAGGAAGAGAGTTCACGGGGAAGGGCGGCAGCCGCGGGGGGGACATGTTAGTTGGATGAGAGGAAGCCACGGGGCGAGAGAGAGAGATGGCGAGGCTGCAGTAGTGTTCCGCCTTCTGGGCAGGGGAGAGGATATACACTGGCTAAAATACACTATGCGGTACAGGCAAGAGGGTGAAAGAGAGACCAGCAGCTTAGCATATGTAGAGTAGATCAAGTCACTGTTTGCCTCTTTCCTCAGATTTATCATAGCATGGCAACATGTTTCAAGACCCCTTAAAAATACGAGGTTAACAATTTGCACAGGTTTATACGCTGTTCTTTATTGGACCCAGTATCGCCAACAACTTGAAGAGTGGGGAGAAACCGAGTTTAAAATAAGAGTTCGACAAGAACTAACTAAAGAGTGCAAACACAGTTGCAAGTACAATATCAATACGTTTTGCATCTAAAACATGTTCTGTGACAGGCACAGAGATGGCCTCTGCCCCCATGCCTCAACTCCCCCCTCCTCTCCAAGTCCCTGACCCCACGCCTGCAGTAAACAGTTACAATGCTAGTCACCAGAGCCTGTTTTCGCAAACAATGCTATTGACATTTCACCCGATTACCTATATACAATGTGGTGAAACGTTTGTTACGAGTGAGATGAGAGTGCAAGGGAGCGATGGGTTTGCACAAGAGGGAATGCAGGTTCCACCCCTTCTCACCCCCACTCTTTCCTTTTTCTTCTGCAACAACAAAAGTTTCCTGCCTGCCCCGCAACACACTCACCGGCTTCTCCCGGTGCGGCGGCTGCTCCTCTCGGCAGCTAGGCTGCGGGGCTCTATGGCTGCCGGGACGTCCTGGGAAGCAGGGTGGGCTCCCGTCCTCCCTCTCCTCACCGACGACTTCCGCTTCGGGGCTCTCGAGAGCTCCCCTGGTGCCGCGGGCGGGGCTCTCCTTACGCTGAACCTGCCCGGAGCTCTCCTCCGCCCTTCACACTCACCGACTTTTCTCGGTGCGGCGGCTGCTCCTCTCGGCGGCTGGGCTGCGGGGCTCTATGGCTGCCGGGACATCCAGGGAGGCGGGGTGGGCTCCCGTCCTCCCTCTCCTCACCGACGACTTCCACTTCGGGGCTCTCGAGAGCTCCCCTGGTGCCGCGGGCAGGGCTCTCCTTCACCAGAACCGCGGAGGGGAGGCACGGATAGCAGGACGCCGCTCTGGGGGGCCCAGCGTGAGGGAAAGCACATCCGCCTTTCTCAGAGGTCAAGAAGAAATGCCTCGGAGAAAGGCACCGTCATTTTGAGATTCGGGGGCGTGTTTTTTAGGTTTGAGTGACGGATGACGTCACAGATAGAAAGAACCTAAAAAACACCCCCCCCCCCCTGAATCGCCAAAAGACGGGGCTTAAAGAGAGTGACGCCCCTCTCCTCCAATGGCTGGCCAGCCAATGGAGAAGAGGGGTGGGTTCCAAGCCCCCTCTAAGAAACATAAAATCTTCGCCTCCGCCCACTGCTATGCAGTGCGACGGTCCTCGACCTAAAAACAGTAGGCCAGTCAGTGCATAGGAGAGAGGATATGCAGGGGGTAGGCAACATAGTAAATGGAAGGTGTATGTTCTTTTCTAATATTGCCTGTTCAGTAAACTTGTGATACCACAAGGGCACTTCATTATTATATCGATTGAAATGGCAATCGATTTTTCGCTTTCCACTTTAATCTGAAAAGAAGCAATATCACTAAGCAATACTCAGTGAAACGAATGGTCGCTGGTGAAAGATTCCACAGACTTAAGCCGAAGTTTCCCTTTCTATGCTTTTTAACAGCCCAATCCATGTAAAGAAAAAAATATTCCGCAGTGGCAATGGTCATCACTAAAGATATACAAAGCAGCCCTGTGGAGGTCAGTCTACAATATTAATCTCTTCACTTTACGAAATGACTCAAGAGACCAAGTAATATTGTGCGACCGTCTCCAATTTATTAACACTAAGCTTTATAGCTCGAGACGAGCCTAGGGGAGATTCTTCAGGACACAAGCACCCCCACCAGTGCCCCTTATGCAAAATAAATTCACATCAGCCTTTTCATCTCTAGGACATGATGCAGTTCATTTTGCAAACTGCTGTTTAGGATTTCAATTCTGTGGAAAGCCTGTGCGACACCGATTAGGTTTACAACGGTGTCTCCAGCAATCTTTAGAACAGTCAGAACATGTACTTGTGGTAGGCATGGTCTGCCCAGCCAATCACATGAAATTCCAGTTACCCATCATTTACCCTTGCTACATTTTCTCGTAAATAAAACAGAGACCCCTCAGAAGCTCAACAGGCTGTCTTAATAAGGATACAATTAACAAAACCCCTAATAAAGCGTAAACACTACTAAATTCTTCACAATGAAAGAGCCTCAGATTCCAATGGAGTGACATAATTGCAGGTAAATAACGTTGCAGTGTATTGTTTTGTTAGCATCAATGACAAGATTTCACATTTGATTTACACTTTTTTTATTTTTTCCATACTGTCTGGATACAGCTTAGGCGCCAGCTTCACGTTTATAAAAGAATCTGCTTTTAAAATATTTTCGGAAGAAACATTAATGGTTTGACCCAATGTTTTGACAGGATCCAAACACCAAAGAAGTTCGTGAAAGGACCACTCGTTGCAGGAAAGTGCCATTTTAGTTGAGTAGTTGAATGCAAGTCTGCTCTGATCAAGTGTAAGCAAGGAAAGTCAACATATTAACTAAGAAACAGTAGTATATCTCACACAAGAGACGATTTATGTATGCACGCATTCAATAAGCTGACAGCATCAAAATAAAGCTTAAAAGCTTAGATTTTATTTTTCTAACATTACACAAACTGAAGACAAGACACATTAAATAAAATAATTAAAATAAAACCAGTTATCCAGTTGAAAGACAAGTATTAGCGACATGCAGTAGTTGTTACTTATAAACATCCACAGTAGGAACTGGTGCTAGGCTTTAAATCCTGCACTTTCCTTCAATGAAGTTCTTCACAATGAAATTACCAAATGTGCATGCAAAACTGTCCAGAATTCAGCATGCTTGTGCAAACACAAACGAAAGACACCGTCATACAATATCATTAAGCTATACAGCTTTTTCCACAAAATAAGTTAATTCACAGTGAATTAACTACAACTAAATTAGTGCAGAATCCTGCATGTAGACAAGTTCCTGCATTTTCATCATGCTAAGCTCCCTAGGCTCGGCCTCAAGGATAGTCTTGAGCAGTGTCTCTCTGCTCATTAACAAATTTGAGACCGCGCACAATATAGGATTCCAGCACCGTGGTCATCTATTGACAAAACATTTACATAAACCACCCATTGAAATGATGTCCTATGAACCTTTTCAGTTCCTGCAAAAGAAAGAATCTGTAGTTGTTACTAATCTTAAAAAACACCACACAAAGTATTCTGGTTTCTAAAAAGGGTATTGCCGGTTATCAGAGAAACCCAATATCAAGAAATCTAGCATTTATTTACAACACAATACATTTCTATGAAAAATGTGCTTCAAAATAAACGATAGTAACAAAATCACCAAAAACACAAACTCAAAAAATAGCTTCATAAGAAGCTACCCAATTCTGCAATTATTACAATGTTGAGTCAAAACACAATATTTTCTTCAGAGTTTGATAGCAGTAGTCAAGGAAACTTGAAAAAAACATCTAACTACTGTATCTCTGACCTACCACACACTTTCAAATGCCACCATCTAGCTGTCAACGTAGGATTTCTTAGTACAGGAATGACCACTAGACAACACAATGGCTCAATTTCTTTAAAATCGCTTTCTTCACTTTGAATTTTAACTTTCTCCCCTTTGTCACTTGTGACAAACATTACTGACTTGTCATTTTAGAGAGAGTGACACTGTACTTTGAAACACCGAATTTTAACACTTTCACCCACACAACAGGCACCCCTGTATTTCAAATAGTACCTATTTTCACACAAAGACGTGGGTGAATTTCTGTGGCAAGTTGAATTAATCACAAATGGAGAGCTACAAAGAATGCAACCGTTGTTCACCATTTTGCACTAGCTGAAAACATGCAACATCACTTATTTACTTTGCAAAGATAAAAGTCTTGGTTGATCAAGTTGTATTCTATGAACGCACTAATAAGAAGTGTTTGTATTCTTACTGTTTGTTGCCTCATATGCCCCTCTATTTACTTCACAAGTCAGAAAAAGAAGCGAGGGAGAGAGAGGGGAATCTTTGCAAATCTCTAGTCCCAGTTTTCAATAATATGCTTGCATGTTTTCACTTAGAATTCAAACTAGAAAGTTTCAGTAGAAAACTGAAAATAGAAACAAGTCTGCAATAAGAAGCTGTGTTCCAAGTCTGTTAACCCAATATTAAAAGATGTGTCACCAGTACAAAGAACAACCGGTCCAAGTCAGGTTACTAAAAGTAGTGATGAAGAAGTAAGATCACCTGAACTGTGTTCAATGCAGCTTTTCCATTTGTCTACATTTGTTTAAATAAAAACCTTGCCTACAAATAGAATTTAGAAGAAAGTATACTATTAAAAGTTTGTATTTACTTAGCTAACGTGTTATTTGCCAGGCATTGGGACTTAAGGGCAAGTAAATTATGCCATGGTAATTTAAGAATTTAATTTCTTCTACATTTCTTAGAAAAGGCATAGCTCGAACTAAAATGTGTGTAGTTTTTTGCACACCAGCAATTCATTGATTAATCTGCCCCTTTACCAACATGCTAACAATTTGCAGTCTGTCCTTAAAATGAAGAGCTCTGGGAGACATTCGATGTGGACCAAAGCAACATTGGACAACCGAGGACTAGAACATTACAAACAAATTTAGATAGTATGGTTATGAAGACTGTGGGAAATCAGTATTAGAAAAGATATTACATATGAGTGATATTAGCAAATTACCAATCCATATCTCAATTAATCACAATGATAACCCAAAATAGACAAAGGATAACGTTAATGAAAGGAAAACAAGATCAAATTTAAAAGTGTGTGCACAGCTGAGGAATAGCTCGCCAGGTACTGTGGAATACAACAGAACAGTACATGTCAAGGTCTGCCTGAGTCAGTTCTCGGTAGTTTAAACACAAACCTTACACAGGTTGGTACCCATGCACTGTTTTAATCATCGTCTTAAGAAAGAACGTGGGTGAAAATGACCCACATTAGCAAGAGCCAACTGCTCATATGAAGAGTAGATTACCACCAAAATTAATAGAGGTGAGCATTTTCGAGTTTTACCTTTGCTGAGGATTTCACATCCCATCTCAAGACCAAAAATATTACCTCAACTGCTCCAACATCATTGTCAGCAAGGTCTTACTGACAGATCTCCAAGTACCTACAGCAGGGCCAGACTGGGAACTGAAACCGGCCCTGGCAAACTGTTCGCCAGCCACCCTAGGTGGGGGGGGCTTGCGGCCCAGCTGTTTTTTTTTTTTTTTACAGGGGGGCCGATATTGCCTGCTCCCTGTAACAAAACGGCCCCCCAGGGGCCCAAAACCGGCCCCCACACTGGCGGCCCAGTGGGGAAACACCCAGTGCCCGCTACGGTTAGTCCGGCCCTGGCCTAAAGTAAACCTATCAGACTTTCCTTATTGGCCAACAAAAGTGCTGTAAATAGAACCCACTGATACAAAACCTACAAACTCTAGAAAGGCTTTTGATGTGCTAACCTATGCCCCCAAACAACTTCGATATTTCACATTTGAAACGTTCTTTTAAAGTGATCAAAACTATGTTACTTTCATTGCAACAGCCTTATTAACTCTGTAATTTATACATCTAAACCTCAAAAAAAGTATTGGGACAAGAAGGAAATTCTCATTCCAGTTATGTATAAATCTACAGTTGCATGTAAGAACTTCCAGCTGCTAAAATTCGGACTAAAGAAAAGTGATACGTTCACGCTGCATTATGGTTCACAGCTTTCATAAAATACGCCTCTGCAGAGAAAAAAGCATCAGTTTCCGTACAAGAGACTGTTTGCAGAGACTTACTTCATGGACAGGGTTTATCTTTGATGATGAAATACACACCATTGGTGATCCGGTCAACGGTGGCCATTCACGGCACAGAGTCAACTTTTTACAATTAAGACACACTTTGACAGTGGAGTTAAAGGATGTTCGGTGAGACACTGGTGACATCTAATGGAGCTCTGGCAGAGAAATAAAAAACTTATATCCTGGTACAAAAAAACCCAATACATTTGTGAGTAGTTTGGTTGTTCTACATGTTATAAACTGTCCACAGAGACTGAGCAAAATAAGAATGACACACAACCTAGGGGGCAAAGGCCTGAACATGAAATGTTTTTTCAGCAATCATAGATATTGCTTAAATGATGGTTCTATCCAGATCCACTTTGACCGGCAGTGGTCCTGCCTCTTCAGTCTCTATTGTGGGGCAGACGGTGACCGCAATAACAGGCTCTAAAGAGAATGGGGCAGACTTCTCCAGATCAAGATATTCTTTGTCCCCATTAATGCTCATAGACTAAAAGAAAGGAAATACAAAAAATAATCATTTTTGATTAGTAAATCCAGTTCAAAGACAACAAACATTAAAAAGAAGTAGAGAATCATACTAAACAATAGCTTTCCTAAATGCAACTGGCTTCCACTTAAATACTGCAAGCGAATAAAAATTACGGAAGATCTGTGTATATCAGTTTGTTATGTTATTTTTTTTTTTTGTAAATTGCTCTTACAACTTCAAGGGTTTCAATGAAGCTACTTTGTTAAAAGAACAAGGATCCTGATGGGGGGAAAAAAAAACTAAGGTGAACAGACATATTGCGGAGGGGAGGTCGAGTGGTAGCCTGAAAGACCACAAGACCCCAATTTAGCATACAGCATCACACAGTCGAATGACACTTACGTTTTAGACCTACTGTCCTAGCAACTTTGGAACAGGGAGGAAAGAAGCTAACCAAATACTGGAGTAAGACGACTTGCAGGGCAGCTCCTCCAAACCTGGCACCAGCCCCTGTGTTGCTATTTAAAAAGTAGTATTTGCCAACTATGGGTAGAACTGGAACTGTTGTGACCTAGGAGCAAAGTTTTTTACGAACTTACAGTAAGCATGCCTATTCTCGGAAGCGGTGCGCTGTGCAGAGCCATCTGTGAAGCTTCCCCAAACCACACCTGACACCACCATCTTCTCTGCAGCCAGGTGTTACACAGCACTCCTACTTCTTGACAGCAGCAGTCTCTCCTTCTCTGCAGCCTTCAAACGCAATACATTTCTTGCACTCCACCCCACCTGCAACACCACGGCATTAATTACAGACCCATGGAACCCGCATGGATGATGTAGACGATAGACGGCGTCGCAAGAGCCTTTACGGATCCTGGAGATCTTGAACTGTTTCTTGGACTCCAGGAGTGACTCTGCTATGGACACGGCTGCGGATAGCGCGTCTGTTCCCACATCCCAGAAAGACAGTCTTACCCATGGAAACCTAAGTACCAGCCCAACCACATCCGCACTGGAGGATCACTGCGGAAGGAGTCTGATTGAGAGAGACCCCATCAAATTGTGGAGGCGCTCCACAAGAACAAAGACAAATCCTGATCACCCCTGATGCATGGGGAGACAGTCGGCAACACCAACAGAGACATGAGCATATCCTTTGTACGGTGACGACTCCCTCTATTTCGGTCTCATGTGATTGTCCCTTTCTCTACCTCTCTTTTGTGATTTATTAGCGCGACTTTTCTCCGTGGTCTTACAGGCCGCTTTCCTGCCCCCTCCCCCCACGTTGCGGTCCCCGCAATCTCCCTCCAGTCACCACTCCAGATGGGAGATCATCGTCCAACACTCTCCCTTACCGGTCAGGCAGTCTGCCTAAGGAGGACCCCCTTGCAGATATACATCGGGCGTACTCATGCCCCTAGCCGCTCCCCGGATATAGGTTGACCTATGCCGCTCCCTTCTACACTAGCCCAAGGCTACTGTACTTTGTCACCCTCAACACAACATGTGTCCCCTCTTGGGCATGTCCGAAGGCGCTAAATGGGGGTGGGCCCAAATCCATTGCACTCGTTGTTACCACACTTAAGGCGTCACAAACAGGGGTTCCTGGCAAATGCCACCAGCCCAGCTCCAAGCCAAGCTCCAAAGTCGAGACCCCTATCGCCTTAGCTCTCCCCCTACCTCCAAGGAAGATTCTACCCTTGTTGTACCTGCACCCACCCGGCATGTCGGGCAGTGCGCCTCACAGCACACATCTGAGTGCCACCCTCCAAAGCGTCCTCTGTGGGACTGCTCTTGCCCCAGGGAACAGGGTATCCCTCTTGCCATAGCACCATGTCGTCTACCCCTCTTGCTCTGATCTCCGTGAACATTAGAGGCATGTCCCACTACATCAAACTCGATAAGAGCTTGCACTACCTACACACCAAGCACGTGGACATGGTATTACTGCAAGAGATCCACTTGTCCCAAACCAAATCAGCCAAACTCAAGAAGGAGTAGTTTCTGTCCTGTAACTCCAGTTCTGTAGTAGGGGTATCTCTGTTATAGTCATAATCTAGTGAATAGTCCCGCCCATGTGCGTGGACCCCGGAGCAATCAAAAATAATCTCTTACAGTGTCAAAAAATGCAGAAATGCATAGACACTTAAGAGAGAATTTAAAGACAGATAATGCAGCCTAAAAGGCTACACTGTCCAGTACTTCAACTAGAAATTCCACCACAAAATCCACAAAACAGCAAAGCCTGTACAGATTTCCCCTGCTTAACAGCAAAATCCCTCAGGAATGATAGAGAGAAGAACCTGGACAGACAAGCCCCATAGGCTGCCATTATGTGGCTTAAATAGGATACTGTGCCTTTAAGGAACCTTCCAGAACCTTCTCCCAGTATCCCAGAATGCATAGCAGGTCCAACTTAGTTTCAGTTCTTTTTGAAGGCGTAAAAAACGCCAGACCTGTAGCATTATGTACCTGAACAAATCTCCACCGGGGAGGAGGGAGGGCGCTTATGACTATAACAGAGATACCCCTACTACAGAACTGGAGTTACAGGACAGAAACTACTCCTTCTGTAGTAGGGGATCTCTGTGTATAGTCATAATCTAGTGAATAGAATGGCAAGCCCATCCCCACATCAAGCGGCGGTGGAGAATATGAAATTACGCCACTATTGTGCGAACAAATTCCGCAGCGAAGCCTGCCCAACCTGAGCGTCTGCTCTGGCATCAGTGTCCAGGCAGTAATGCTTAGCAAAGGTATGGACCGACTTCCAAGTGGCCGCCTTGCAGATCTCTGCAAAGGGAACATTACGAAGCATAGCTGTCGTGGCAGCTTTGCCTCTGGTGGAATGAGCCTTAGGTTTACCCCCTAAGGTCTTATTAGCTTTGCAGTAACACAATTGTATGCAGGACACAATCCACCTCGAGATGGACTGTTTAGAGGTAGCAAGACCTGTCCTGACTGAGCCATAATTAACGAACAATTGGTCTGACCTACGAATATCTTTAGTCTTATCAAGATAAAACTTCAGCACCCTCCTCACATCCAGGGAATGTAAAGACCTTTCCGCTGGAGATGACGGATTCTGAAAGAACGTAGGCAAAGTGATAGTCTGATTGATATGAAAATCAGAAACAACCTTGGGAAGAAATTTAGGGTGAGTATGCATAACAACCTTAGCAGCATGAAATACAGTATAAGGTTCTTGGCAACACAACGCCTGAATCTCACTCACCCTGCGGGCCGATGTAATGGCCACGAGGAACGCCGCCTTCCAGGACAGGTGCTGCAACGAAGCCTTATGAATGGGTTCAAAAGGCTCCTTCATCAATCTGGACAGCACCACATTCAAGTCCCACGAAGGCGAAGGAAGCCTGACAGGAGGGAACACTTTCTTCAAGCCTTCCAAAAAATCTTTGATCACAGGGATCTGGAAGAAGGAAGTCTGTGAAGGGCCTTTCCTGTAGGCAGTCAAAGCAGCCAGATGAACCTTAATGGAATGGACATTAAGGCCCGACTGCGCCAGATGTAGCAGATATGGAAGGATGACATCTTCCTTGCATGTCGTAGGGTCATAGTTCTTAGACTTGCACCAGATGCAAAACCTCTTCCACTTGTAAGCATAAGAAGTCCTAGTGGAAGGTCGCTTAGCCTCCTTCAGTATGTCCATACAATCCTCTGGGAGATTCAGATGGCCATATTGCACTATTTCAGGAGCCATGCCGCCAAACTCAAAGACGAGAGGTTGGGGTGAACCATCCGCCCCCCGAACTTCGTGAGAAGGTCCGGCCTGCACGGCAGCTTCATGTGAGGAAGGAGAGAGCGGTGAAGTAGGTCCGTGAACCGCCACTGTCTGGGCCATTCCGGGGCAATCAGAATCATTCTCGCCCTGGATTGGGACAGCTTGATGAGAACCGCCGGAATCAGGGGAATTGGTGGAAAAGCGTACATAAAGCTGTTCGACCAGTTGATCCATAACGCGTTCCCCAGCGTCCCCGGTTGGTAGTACCTGGAGGCGAAGCCTCGGCATTTGCTGTTTTCGGCGGTGGCGAACAGATCCACGTCTGGAGTACCCCACCATGCGAAGACTTCTCCTAGTACTTCGTCGTTTATGACCCATTCGTGGTTTTCCTGAATGAGTCTGCTCAGTTCGTCTGCCTGAACATTCTGCACACCTGGCAGATGGGTGGCCGTTATCGACAGTCCTCGAGCCAGAAGCCAGTGCCAGATCGTCTGCGCCTCCTGCGACAGAGTACGCGATCTCGAGCCCCCCTGCTTGTTGAGGTAATACATTGTTGTCGTGTTGTCTGTCTGAACAAGCAGAGAGTTGGTCTGAAAGGACGGGTGAAAAGCCTTCAGTTCCAAGTGCACAGCCTTGAGTTCCAGGAAATTGATGTGGTACGTGGACTCCATCTGGGACCACGTCCCTTGAATTTGTAGGTCTCCGGAGTGCGCTCCCCAGCCCTGGAGAGAAGCATCCGTCACGATAGTCTGTGTGGGAATGTCCTTGTGGAACGGAACCCCTCTGAGGAGATTCTCCTTCGAGCACCACCACTTCAGAGACTGAAGAGCATGCAGAGACAGTCGTATCTTGTCGTCCCAAGATCCTCTCCTCTGGTCCCATTGATCCTCCAAGCACTCCTGCAGCGGTCTCATGTGCAGCCGCGCATGTGGCGTCAGGAAGATACACGAGGCCATCGATCCCAGCAGAGAAGACACCGTCCTCACTGTCGTGGATGGAGTAGACATGAGAGCCTGAGCCTTCCGAAGGAGTGACTTGGACATGTTGATGTGCAACCCCAGCTTGTTCAAGAGAACGCACGTCTTCTGGAAGTGTGCTTGAGCTTCCGAGAATGAGGAGGCCTTGATCAACCAATCGTCCAGGTACGGGTAGACAAACACCTTGTTCTTCCGCAGGTGAGCCGCTACCACTGCCATACATTTCGAGAATGTCCTGGGTGCAGACTTCAGCCCGAAGGGCAGCACCGTGTACTGATAGTGATTGGTGCCGACTTGAAAGCGCAGAAACTTCCTGTGTTTGCATGCAATCGGCACGTGGAAGTATGCGTCCTGTAGATCTATGGCACACATCCAATCTCCTCGTTGCAACTGAGGGTAGATCTGATGCAACGACAGCATGCGAAACTTTTCTCTGCGAATCCACTTGTTTGCCTGTCGCAAATCCAGAATGGGCCTGAACTCGTTCTTGTCCTTCTTGCGGACAAGAAAGAACCGAGAGTAAAGACCTCTTCCTCTTTGAGACAGAGGTACGTCTTCTATCGCCCTTTTCCTTAGCAGAATGTCTGCCTCCGCCTGAAGCTCGCGCAGTTGATACTGTGAGCTGACGGGAGGAATCGATGGGGGAGGGCTGGTGAAACGCAGACTGTATCCATTGCAAACAATATTCAGCACCCACTTGTCCTGAGTAATTTTTCTCCACTCTGCCAGAAAAAATTGAACGCTTCCCCCCACCGGAGCGGGTAACGGACGAGGGGGAAGTAACAGCTCAGGGTCGAGACCCGGCCGGGCCTTTGGAAGCGGTAGAGGACTGCTGTCTACCTCTACCCCCCTGGCGTTTCTGGAAGGGCCTCCTGTACTGCTGCTGCTGTGGCTGCTGCTGATGTTGCCCGGCAGACTGCCCCCTTCCACGACCCTGCGACCCGAACCGCCGTTGGAACTGGCGGTAGGGTTTCTTCTCTTTGTGCTTCTCCAAGCCCACCGCCGTCAGGGTCTCTGCCTCGGCCTTCATCCTGGCCATCTCGTCATCCGCGTGTTTTCCGAAGAGTGTATCTCCGGAAAACGGGAGATTCGCCACACGCTGTTGTGCTTCTGGCTTAAGAGACGTCAACCGGAGCCAAGCATGGCGCCTCTGGTTAATCCCGTGGCAGTATCCGTGCGCAGACAGCAAGGAGATATCCGCCGCGGCGCTAATGGCCTGGTTAGAGACCAGCATCCCCTCCTGGACGATCTCCATGAAGTCCTCTTTGCGGTCTCGAGGAACGAGGTCCGCAAACTGCTCCATTGAGTCCCACAGTGCACGGTCGTATCGTCCCAACAACGCCGAGTCACTGGCAGCCTTCATTGACGAGGAGGATGTACCACACGCTTTTCGCCCAGCAGAGTCGATCCAGCGGCTCTCCTTGTCCGGAGGCACTGTGGATGCAGGGGAGGTGGCATGAAGCTTCCGGGCCGCCGTCACAATGACCGAATCCGGCGCCGGGTCCTTTCTCAAGAAGGCTGGGTCCGAGTCCGGAGCTCTGTATTTCTTGAGGAGCCTGGAAGGCGCAGACTTCACAACCGCCGGCGTCAAGAAAAGCTGTTCAGCCGGCTCGAGGAGCCCCGGCACCAAAGGCAGTAGGGGGCGAGACATGTGTTTCTTGTGTAACGTCTCAAAGATGACAGAAGTCGAAGGTGTAGGCGCTTCAACTTTGATCCCCAACTTCGCCGCTCCGCGCAGGAGAACCTCTTGGAATGTGCCGATATCGTCTATCGGGGACACCCTAGTCTCCGGCGAATCAGACAGCGTGGGCGAGTAAGAACGGGTCCCAGATGAGCGAGACCTGGACCGACGCCTCCTATGGCGATGCCTGGATCTCGATGAAGATCCGCGTCCACTCCTAGACTTGTCCCGTCTCCCCGAGCGAGACCTCGATCTCTTGGGCCTGGGACGGTCCGCCGGCCTCCCCGGTTCCGGAGTCCGAGGCTTCGATTTAGGAGTCTTCTTCGGCGGCGTCGGAAACTTGGGCATCGACACCGCCCGCGGTGGAACCGGGGGTGGGGGAGTCACTGGAAGCGGGGCCTGCGGAGCCGGTCGAGCAGGCAAAGGGAGGTTCGGAGCCTTCGGAGGCGGACCCCTTGGTAAAGGAGGCAGAGAAGGAGGCGCTGAAGGCTTCTTCGGGGTATATACACCTCGGAATACGCCGTTCCCGGCGAGCCATCATCCTGTCCGGATTGTGGGGAGCCCCCCACAGTCCTGGGCCTGTCTTTTCGACCTCCAGACGCCGAAGATCGGTGCCCAGACGGCGAGCCTGGGTCCCTAGACGTCGAGCGGCCCTTCGGCGTCGACCGTTTCTCACTCCTCGACGTCGAACGGTGTCGACGTCGACCCCGACCAGATGGACGAGCCACGGAATCTCGACGACGGGCGATGGTGCCTCGACGGCGACCTCGACCTCTTCGTACGTCTCGACGTCGACCTCTTGGAACGTCTAGACGTTGAATGTCTCGACGTCGACGTCTTCAGCGCCGGAGACTTCTCCCGTCTCGACGGCGGTCTCGACGACGAGGATCCCCTCGACGACGATGTCCTTGACGGCGAACGGCGGTGTCGCCTCGACGGCGAGCGCCGACGCCGGGTCCTCCGATGTCGACCACTCGACGCCGACAAGGAGATCGACACTAGCTTCGACGGCGGCCGGAACACGTCCCTCGACGTCGACGGGCGACGTTTTCTCAACCCAGAGCCCTGGGGAGACCGGGAACTGGCCGTGGACCTCCCTCTCGACGTCGTGGTCATCGCAACTGACCCAGATGGAGATCTTGGGCGCGGGCTGGACTTCCTGCCCCTGGGGAGCCCCCCAGAGGCCTCAGCATGGGCAGAAGGAGCCCCTCCTGACCCACCTCGTGCCTTTAATCTTCTTTCTTCAAGTCCCTGAAGTCTGATTTTTCTCCTGTCCTTCAGGGTCCTTCCAGAGAAGCCTCTACAGATCACACAGTCCTCAGGGATGTGGGAAGAGGGAAGGCAGAGGATACAGACCTCATGGGGGTCTGACTTGGCCTTCTTCCTGGAGCACTCCGGGCATTTGTCAAATAATGCTGGCATTATGGACAATAAAGAAGTGCAGGAACCCAAGAAGAAAGTCACTAAAGTACTTTAAAAGCACCAAAAATCGAATTTAGTGTAAAAACACCAACAAAACCCTTGAAAAGGGAGAGCTCAATGCTCCAGGGTCCTGCTTGCAGGAGCCGGAAAAAAGAACTGAAACTAAGTTGGACCTGCTATGCATTCTGGGATACTGGGAGAAGGTTCTGGAAGGTTCCTTAAAGGCACAGTATCCTATTAAAGCCACATAATGGCAGCCTATGGGGCTTGTCTGTCCAGGTTCTTCTCTCTATCATTCCTGAGGGATTTTGCTGTTAAGCAGGGGAAATCTGTACAGGCTTTGCTGTTTTGTGGATTTTGTGGTGGAATTTCTAGTTGAAGTACTGGACAGTGTAGCCTTTTTGGCTGCATTATCTGTCTTTAAATTCTCTCTTAAGTGTCTATGCATTTCTGCATTTTTTGACACTGTAAGAGATTATTTTTGATTGCTCCGGGGTCCACGCACATGGGCGGGACTATTCACTAGATTATGACTATACACAGAGATCCCCTACTACAGAAGGGAATGGGTGGGTACGGTCCTTAGCAGCAATAAATCAGTCACGGATAGTGGCACCACCTCTCTTTCACGTAGCAGCTCTAAAAATGAGAGATGTGGCACATCCTCATAAGGAAATCCTTACCCTGTACATTGCTTAAGAGGAGGCTACTGGGTGATGGGTGCTGGCAAAATTATGGATCCTAGAGTTGTTGTGGTTGGATCAATCTATGCCCCCCACCACCAGTAAATCCCATTTCTGTGCTCAATTCTCTGATCTCCTGTCCTCCGTCAGCAGAACTCAGATGCTGGTGGGTGGCGATTGGCACCTGGCACCGGACCCAATCCAGGATAGGGCAGGCAGGGACAATGTATACAATATGTCGGGCAGGGCACTCTTCATGCACTGGTGGAAATATGGCGATTACTACACCGGAGGGACAGAAAATTCACATTCTTCTCCTGCCCCCACGTGACCCAGTTCTGGATTGAATACTTCATAATTTATGGCCAGCTCCTACCTCACATCACCTCTTGCGACATCCTAGAGGCAGGTGTTGGCAACAACAGCCTAGTGCTGCTTGGGCTTGACATCGGACACAATGCTCCTCCCTCACATCGATGGCGCATGAAAGCTTTAGTTTATCGGCACCATGAGGGAAAAACCCAACTAATCAACCACATACAGTTCTACTTTTTGAACAACGAGGGCACTGTGCCCTCACACAGAATGCTGTGGGCAGCCGGCAAGACAACAATCCAAGGCTCGATGACACTGCGGCCGCCAACCATGCGGAACGTGCAGCCAGGGGCCTCCTGGAATGAGATGCTCACCCTTATGGTACAATATACAACCTCACCATCCCAGTCTCTCTTTAAACAAATGGAATGTCATATAGATACGCCTTGCCTATATGCTGTGTTAAGTTAGCATGAGCTTATTAGAAGATTAAAAGCAATTTTTCCTTTCTGCTGCTTTTGCACACGACACAAACTGTTGTTTTAGCTTTGAGCCTAGTAGAGCGCTTTGGATTCACACGAGAATAATAGGTTATTACTCTGATATCAGCTTTGCTTAGTGAACTGTGTCTGTACAGTGAGTGCTGAAGCCTTCAAGGATAACTCGACACAGTGGTTGTTGTGAGGTCTGATCTTCGCACCTTCCTAGACATAACATACATGCAGCGGCAGCCAAATTCTGGCTTTAGGCATGTTTTATATTGCTTCACGCAGTGTACCCACACACACACACTTGATGGTGCTTCGCATGCAGAGAGCTGGTGGAAGATGATGTGATCCCTTACCACTAGGATCTTGAGGTATGGGGCCGCCCTGCTAAAACCCAATGAGACCTTCTTAGATATAATATAATATGCTAGTTCGGGAGGGTGAGAATTAGGTGTTGTTAAACCCGATTCATTTCAGCATTTTAGCATGTTGTCACCTTTCGCATTCTATAAACTAGTAACTATGCCGATTACTTTGCTTCTTATAATATGTTTGCTGGTATTATCTAAGATACTGCGCTTGAGAACCCTACATTAGTAAATAAACATTTCAAATATGCTTGTGTCCTCATTTACTCCTTGTTTTGAATTGAAATGATTGTATAACGAAAGAGTGTTCATGTGTTCCACGTTACCTGAGGTAATCTAAGTCCATGTTCTGGTTTGTCTAAGTATTGGGAGTTTGTAATGACCAATGAGACACTGTAGCAAGTCAGGTAAGGGGATTTTGGGTACTAAGGTGAGTTTTGGCACACCCTAACTTACTGAGGTTCCAAGTCTCTATTCACAGTTCTGTAGGAGAACAGGATCCATGCGACATGGCGCCCAACATTTCGGTGGTCTTATTACATGACACTTGAGTAGTACATCTTTCGATCCTTGACCCCTTCACTGTAGTTTCCAGAAAACGGTGGTGTCGGAAAAAACCTACCTATTTTTGTAATAGGTCTTTTCAGGCTTGAATCTTTCTAAACGGTTTCCTTGAATTGCAACCCAGTTGTGCTACAAAGTTTACTTTGTCCTTTTCACTTTCTGTGTAGTTATGGCCGCGGTGGACATTCAGCAGCATAGTCGCATTGCGGTGCGCAACCATTTGCTGCAGTATAATGTTCCCGTGGATAGCATGGCCGTGATAATGGTGGTGAGTGCAGAGGTAGCTTACCCTTACGAAATCTTTTATTCGTGGGTGACATTCCCGACTGTGGACGGAACTTCAGGTGTGTTCCACACGTACACTCCCACTCCTGTGCCGAATGAATATACTCCGTATAGGACACAGGAAGTACCTCTAGATACATGGCAGCATCGCGTTTGGTTTGGTGACGCCCTCCCCCACACTTTAGCAGCTCCTAGGTTAGGTCCTTTGTCCATTACGGGCGCAAATTGGCTTGTTTTGGCTGGATTTACTCCTCATCCTCAACACAGCAATTGTACAGTTGTTGAGCTAAGACGACTACATGTAGTCTCAATTAGCGTTATTCGTTCGTTGGTACAATACATGACCCGTAATCTCCCGGGCGGGGCCCCGGGTGGTGCGGCGCTTCCTGCGGGACAGGGCGGCATGAAGCTCAGTCCCGTGATGGTCAATGCAGTGATGGGCAAGCGTCCCCTGGATAAGGACGATTTTCCTTTCTGGCTTGCCGAGAAATTTGACTAGCTGGAAGCAGTATTTACTAACACGTCTCCTGGTGAGAAACACAGGATTCTGACAATAAGCTTACCTAAAGACTTGGCCCCTGAAATCGGTGACTGCGAGACCTCTGGTAGAACAATCGCGGCGGTCTATGCGAGGTGTTACGGCACTCTGTCTACGACTGTCCTGCCTACGGTCCTTAACCGTGTTCAGGATGAGCACGGACCCGAGGCTGCGGTTGAATTGGGCATGTGCCTATGTGGCACCTTTGATGTGGTTTGCGATCTCGTACTTGCTAATGTCAAGGGAGATGCAGTGAACTTTCAGGTAGCCAATGCTTTGCAGGCGCTTCCCGATGCCGAGAAACCCCGTCAGTTAGCGAGGATTATTGTGGCGGCTTATAAAACCGTGGGCCGCAATAGTAGGGGTCTCAAGCCATTTTCTATTAAAGAGAAACACCAACCCCAAGGACAGAAGTCGGAGACTGATGTCCAGCCCAAGACCAAAAAACAAAATTGGCCTAAAAAACAGAAACAGGGAAAGCAACAGCAACAGAAACAGGAGTCCCGTCCTGCGTCTCCATTGCCTGCCCCCACAGAACGTGTTTATGACTTGCGCGATCGCGCGAAGATTAAATCACCTGATCGATTTCAGGTTTCTGATCAACGCTCTCCTCGTTCGTTTCAGGATTCATCGGCCTCGGCGACCTGTGATGGAGGCGGCGGCAGGGGTCGGGGTGGCCAACAAGGACGCGACCAGCCCCGCCCGAAAGACGTTGCAGGAAAGCAGGACGGCTCTACGCCGAAGAGACCACAGTTTCAAAAGAAGAAAGTCGCCACTCTGACAGCGAGATATTTATTTTTCTTATTTATTTATTGCATTTGTAAAGCGCATCTATCACCTAAAAGGCATTCTGGCCCTTGCAGACTCAAGACAGCATAGGGAAGGAGGGCGATAGCGGACTAGAGTTTAGGGAAGAGAAGTGTTGTTAATCTCCTCCTAAACAGGGGGAGATCGGAAATGTGTCTAAGCTCAGCCGGGAGAGCATTCCACAGCTTCGCCGCGGCTACGGCAAACAATCTTCCTCCTGCTTTGATTTTCTTAAACCGAGGTATTGTCACCAGCCTAGCAGAGGAGGAGCGTAGGCTGCGGGCTGGAACATACCATCTAAATTTCCTTTGTAGGCTAACAGGGCCTAGATCATGCAGGGCCTTAAAGGTCAGACAGAGAGACTTGAATTGTACCCTCTCTCTCACCGGGAGCCAGTGTAGCTGGGCCAAGGCCGTAGAGGAGGAGGCTCTTGTCGGCCACCCCAGAGCTAGTTTAGCCGCTGCAGACTGGACTCTCTGAAGTCTATCCATAAGAAAGCTTGGAGAGTCCAGCAGCAAGGAGTTACAATAATCTAGCCTGCTGAGCACAGTGCAGCGTACCACCTCAACCCGGGCAGGGGCGGAAGTAGGGGGAAGAATTTTTCTCAGAAGTCTGATGACAGCTAGACAGCCAGCTACTAGTTTTGATACCTGCGCCTCCAGAGAAAGCTCCGTATTGAACATAACACCTAAGTTACGTACTACCTTCACTGGCTGTACCGCTGAGGAGAAATACCCAGACCAGAAGTTACAGGGTAGAAGAGTTTGCACCCTAGGACTAGGGCAGTATAGCACCTCCGTTTTCTCCGCATTAAATTGCAGTGAGTTGGCTTTCAACCACCCCGCCGCAACTCGCAGACGATTATGAAGCTCTTCCAAGGAGGTCGAGTTATCTCCCTCCAGGGAAAGAATCAGCTGCGTATCATCAGCGTAGTTGACGATGTCGATATTATGTTTCTTGATGATTGCAACTAAAGGCCTCATATAAATATTAAACAGCACCGGACTGACTGCTGAGCCTTGGGGAACGCCGTGCAAGATGGTAGAAAAGGTGGATTGGAAGGGAGGGAGGGCCACCGCTTGTTCCCTGTTCTTGAGGTAGGACTCAAACCACTCCAGGGCCCTGCCAGCAACCCCCACCTCTCTCAGCCTGTCCAGCAGGATGGTATGGTTCACCGTATCTAAGGCGGCAGACAGGTCAAGCAGTATCAACACACCTGCCTGACCCCTGTCTGCTCGCCAACAAAGCTCATCCAGAACGGTCACCAAGGCCGTCTCGGTACCATGGGCTGGCCGGAAGCCAAACTGCACTTTCTCCAAGAGCTTGTGTTGCTCGAGATGTCTGGAGAGAGTGCCTGCCACCACCCGCTCTACGATTTTAGCTGGGAAAGGTAGAAGAGAGATGGGTCTAAAGTTCTTCAAACACTTAGGATCAAGGGTGGGCTTTTTCAGTAAAGGGGTCACCATCGCCCTCTTCCATTGCGAAGGAACCAATCCAGTGGAGAGCGACTGATTACAAACAAGCAGAAGCGTGGGAAAAAGCTCAGCCTCAAATTCCTTCCAGATTTTCAATGGGAGCGGATCAAGTGGAGACCCAGATGTAATAACAGAGGCCACTCCCCTAAACTCGTCTGCAGTCAGCTGCGGAAATTCCACAAGGGACTGAACTCCTCCCTGTTCGCAGGCCGCTCCAAGATTGTAATGGAGGGAGGGGGGGTGACTAGGCCCTGCTTCAGAGATCTAATCACACTCAGCCAATGCGTCTAAGCTATTGACTCTGGATTGTTGCTGATCCACCTCCAAGTCTTCAATGATCTTATTGATTTTATCCTGGAAGAATCCAGCTAGATACTCACACAGTTCCTGAAAGGGGAGGATCTCATTCTTGACACAGTCCGGGCTGGTAATGCTATTTAAAATATTGAAAATACTGCGGGAGCTATTCGGGGCATCGGTAATCTTGTTGGAATAATACGATGCTTTAGCTCTATGAATCTCTTTCTTGTATTCTATCCGCTTTATTTTCCATGCCAGCCTGTCCCTGTCCAGGTACGCCTGTCTCCACTTCCTCTCCGCTTGCCTGCAAACCAGCCTAAGATTTTTTAGGCTGTTTGTGAACCACGGAGATGAAGGTCTCCCCCCTGCTCCTATGAATTTTTAAAGGAGCAGTGGAGTCCAAGACTGAGACAATCTTTGAGCAGAGAGCGGCATAGTTCGTCTCAATCTGCAGATCCAGGGAGAAACACTCATCAACCCTGAACACAGGGGTCTCACCCTTTTTCCGGCCAAGGGACTTCCAATCTCTGCTCACATATTCCCTCACAAGGCTAGATGTCCTAATAGCCGAGGTACCGGATATAAAAAAAATAATTTAATTAGGTAGTGGTCGGTCCAGGCCATGGGTAGAACATCGCCCACCGTAAGGAGGTTGGTCTCTGAGAAAATCAGGTCCAACCGATGGCACCCTAAATGAGTGGCCTGGGAGACTCGCTGAAAAAGGCCAAGGCCCTCACATGAACGGGTCAGATTGTAAAGACCTACGTCCAAGGTGCCATTCAGCCAAAGATTAAAGTCTCCAAGGATTACCAGCTGGCTATGTGTAGCAGCCATGTTTGTAAACAGTTCCAGCAGCGACAGCTGCTGGGATGCAGTAAAGACCCCCGGGGGTCTATAGCAAATAATGCCTGTTAGGAGGTGTCTACGTGCGTTCTTGATCGTGAATCCAAATAATTCACAGCCATCACATGCATCAAGCTCAAGGACGTGCAAATCCAGAGTGTCTCTAAAAATGACACCCCCCTTCCACCAACTCTAGGCCTATGCCTAATTTTAAAACCTGCCGGGCAAGCATCCCCAGCGTCAACCTTGCACTCTGGCACAGTCCATGTTTCCGTCATACACAGAAAGTCCAGTTCATGGGCATCAAACATCGATTGTATTTCAACCCTATGTTTAGGCAAGGATCTCACGTTTAAAAGCCCACCAACTATAGTGTCATTCCTCAGCAAATCTGACATAGGGAAAGCCGTGTTAGACAGCAGCAGAGACCCCCTGTCAGTACCCTGCTCACCAATATTGGTTAGTTCATCACTGGTGTAGCGTCTACGATCATCCAGGGTGGCTGGCCCACGCTCCCTCCCAGAGGGGCAGCATGACTGGCGCTGGGCGCATCCTTGGTGCGGACGGGCGCAGACGGGCTTGCCTTAGGCGCGCCCGCTGCGTGTGAACATTTATAGGAGCCCCGAGGTGTCCAGCCAGGTGATTCAGTAATCACTAGCCTGCGACCTCACTTGATCCACCTCACCCAAGATGGCGGCCAAAGTCCCTTCCTTGCCCCGAGCAGTGGATCCTAATGAAGGATTAAGCACAGCTACTTTGAAAACAGCAGCGCGGTAGGCACAATGATTAAAAATTCAACCCTCCCACAGAAAAAGCAATTTAGTGCAAATTACGAAAAAATGCGATAAAAATTCGGACTTAATTTAAAAAGCTATCTATGCTCCCGGCTCACGCCTCAGGAGTCTGGTGGCTGCGCGGGCACCTCAGTGTGAGCATTTATAGGAGCCCCGGAGGTGTCCAGCCAGGTGATTCAGTAATCACTAGCCTGCGACCTCACTTGATCCTCCTCACCCAAGATGGCGGCCAAAGTCCCTTCCTTGTCCCGAGCAGTGGCTCCTAATGAAATGCCACAGATAGTGAGAACTTCGGAATCTGACCTTGCTGGACAGCGCAGCGGAGATTACCATAGTGCGAGAGGCCCTGCGTCCACTACTGAAGGTGACAGCGACTGACCGTTATGTTGTAGTAGAAGCAGCGGACACTAGAGTTGCTCCCCCTGACAGACTTTATGAAATGGTCCGGTTTATAAAAGGTGACATACAGAGTACCATTAAAGGGATATTTTGGGAAAATCTCACGACTACTTATGACATTTTGTTAGCGGAGGCTGACTGGCCCCCACCTTTTGTACTCGCAGCTCCGCGAGGGGAGGAGCTAATCCTCCCCAGTTTCGCGCACACAGTCTCTAAGGAGCATGCGCTGAATTTTGCAGAAGAGTGGGCTAAGGCTCTTGCGCCAGCTCTGTACCGTACACACTGTGGATGGGATACATTTTCCCCACACCACGAGACTCCTTTGCGGACTCAGCCACAGCCTCAACCTCAATATCTCATTAGACGTGAAGCTAAGGCTTCCGTTGCGGAAATCCTTGACCAATAGGAATATCAAGGAGTGATTGAAACATGTGTGTCACCAATGAATAACCCTCTTTTTACTGTGACCAAACCTGACGGTTCGTACCGTTTGGTATTGGATTACCGGCATTCAAACTCGCATTGCCGTACCTGTGCAGTACAAAATACTCACAGCTCTGCATTGGTTGATAGTCTTGTGCGTAAGCGGTTTACGACCACGCTTGACATTTCCAACGGTTTTTATGCCCACCATTTGGACGGTCTGAGTTCCCAATGGACCTCCTTTACTTGCGGCGGTGTACAAAAACAATTTCGACGTTTACCAATGGGCTACAAGAATAGTCCTGGGTTTTTTACTGCCCGCATTGTCTCTCTTTTGGAGAGAATCGACCCTGATGCATGCTCGTATGTGGATGACATTTATCTCACAGACGACGAACTTTGGGAGCATCTTTGTCGAGTTGACCGCTTAATTTGTAGCTTTGCAGACATGGGTTACAAATTCAACTTTGCAAAATCGCACATTGCAGAGTATACAGTGTTGTTCCTGGGCTACGAGCTCAACAATGACAGTAGAGGATTGGCTCCTCACTTCTTGGAGAAATGCGCACAACTGCGCGCTCCGACAACTCTGAAAAAATTACAGACTTTGCTGGGATTTTTGAACTTCGGGAGAACATACATTCCTGATTATGCCCAGCGTATCAAGCCTTTGTATGCTTTGATACAACCTACTTTTTCCAAATCATGCTGGCTGCCTGAGCACTCTGCTATCCTGCTATCATTGCAGGCTGATCTGCTCGCTTCTAAATTCTTACTGACTCGTGACAACCACACCAACCTGATGATAAGAATCATCCCTGGGACGGTGGGTTTCACTTACCTGACTTAACGAAGGAGACACAGTACCTATTGCTTACAAGTCACACTTGTACACATCGGCTGAAATGCGATTTTCAACTGTGGAGAAAGTGTTGACGGCTGTACAGATGGCGATTCTTAAGGAACGTGCTCTGTCACAGGGAAAACGCATGTTGGTTGTTACCCCGTGTCCTGCTTTGGAGGCAGTTACGAAAGCCAGTGTACCTAATTCAAAAGCTTTGCACCCTCGGTGGATACAATGGGCTGCTTCGTTGACGTCCCCGGATGTCAAGTTTATTTATGGACGCCTGCTTACGATCGCAGGAGTACTTACAATATGAATTTGTTCATTCAGCTCCTTTAGCTATGCGGCCTTTGGAGGATTTCCATTGCTTCATTTATACTGATGGCTCGGCGTAGGCTGCGCATGGCTCTAAACACGCCTACGTTTCCGCTTGCGCCATTGTGGTCGGTGCCATGGTGAACGATGAGTTCCAGTCCAGGGTCGTGCACACGCAGACTCTAGGGGACTGCACCGCGCAATTAGCAGAGCTTCGTGCTCTGATGCTTGCTTTGGAGTACGCAGATCCTAGTGTGACGACACTTATTGTGAGTGATTCCTATTACTGTGTCCAGTCTTACAATGAGAACTTGTTCTTTTGGATTCAAAATGATTTTCGTGATTCCAAGGGTAGCACAATAAAACATAAAATGATCTGGGTCTGGGTGGCTGAGCTTAAAGAGCAATTGCCGCTCGTGTTTGTAATTCACACTCTAGGTCATCAGCGCGTGGGAGTACACGCTGTTGGCAACTCGCTTGCTGATGAGGCAGCGAAATCTGCAGTATCGACATATTTAGTTGCAGCAGTTACAAGGCCCAAAAGTAAGATTGATGATGATATCTTGGCGGCGGTTGCTGCCACTGAGAAGGGAGGTAAATATCCTGCGGGGTTCCGTTCGAAGTACACATACCACTTAAGTCCCAATAAGGTTCCTTATGTGAACATTCCTGAAGTTGGGGAGAGGTTGATTCCCAACTCGGACCGCAGGAATACATTGATCACAGCTGCACATGAAGGTGTTGTGTCTGCGCATGCAGGCGTTTCGGCCACTGTATCTCAGTTACAACAGCGTTTCTGGTGGTGGGGACTGTACAAACAGACGCGCGATTATGTCCTTCAATGTGACATTTGCCAACAGATTAAGCCTTCAACTGTCAAGTCAAGTCAAGTCATAAAATTTGTATAGCGCACTACATACCCAGAGGGTTTCAAGGCGCTTAGGAAGGGGAGGAGGATTATTTGTCAAATATCCACGTTTTAAGCTGCTTTCTGAACGCTAGGTGGTTCTGGGTGAGGCGCAGGTAAGCGGGGAGTGAGTTCCATGTTTTAGCAGCCAGGTATGAAAAGGATCTGCCTCCCATGGTGGTCTTGTTGATGCGAGGTACAGTGGCGAGGGCTTGGCTGGAAGACCGTAGTTGGCGGGGGGGTGTGTAGAAGGACAGTCGAGAGTTGAGGCAATCTGGTCCGATGTCGTAGAGTGATTTGTGTGCGTGGGTAAGCAGTCGGAAAGTGATCCTCTTATTGACGGGTAGCCAGTGGAGGTCTTTAAGGTGACCAGAGATGTGTTCGTTGCGTGGGATGTCTAATATGAGCCTGGCTGATGCGTTTTGGATTCGTTGGAGTTTTTTCTGGAGTTTTGCGGTAGTACCCGCGTAGAGGGTGTTTCCGTAGTCCAGTCGGCTCGTGACCAGAGCGTGGGTGACTGTTTTCCTTGTTTCGGAGGGGATCCAGCGAAATGTTTTTCTGAGCATGCGAAGAATGTTGAAGCATGAAGAGGATACGGCGCTGACTTGTCTGTTCATCGAAAGTGAGGAATCCAGGATGACGCCCAGGTTCCGTGCGTGGTCTGTCGGGATGGGTGCTTTTCCGAGGGCTTCCGGCCACCAGGAGTCGTCCCATGCAGAGGGGGAAGTACCTAAGATGAGGACTTCTGTTTTGTCTGAGTTCAGTTTCAGACGGCTTTGTTTCATCCATTCGGCAACTTCTTTCATTCCTTCGTGTAGGTTAGTTTTGGCGGTGCTGGGGTCATTGGTGAGAGAGAGGATTAGTTGAGTGTCGTCCGCGTAGGAGATGATGTTGAGGTTGTGTTGGCGTGCGATGGCCGCGAGGGGGCTCATGTATACGTTGAAGAGGGTGGGACTGAGTGAGGATCCTTGAGGTACGCCGCAGATGACTTCAGAGGCCTCGGACTTGAATGGAGGAAGGCGGACTCTCTGGGTTCTTCCGGTGAGGAACGAGGTGATCCATTCAAGTGCTTTTCCTTGGATTCCGATGTTATTGAGGCGTTGTAGAAGGGTGCTGTGGCAGACTGTATCGAATGCTGCAGAGAGGTCGAGGAGGATGAGGGCGACTGTGTCTCCATTGTCCAGTAGAGTTCGAATGTCGTCTGTTGCTGCGATGAGGGCGGTCTCAGTGCTATGTTTTGCTCGGAAGCCAGATTGTGAGGGGTCGAGGGATTTGTTGGCTTCGAGGAAAGCGGCGAGTTGGTTGTTGACGGCTTTCTCGATGACTTTGGCCGGGAATGGAAGAAGCGAGATGGGGCGGTAATTTTTGAGTTCGGTGGGGTCCGCTGTTGGTTTTTTCAGAAGGGCGGTGAGTTCAGCGTGTTTCCAGTCTTCTGGGAAGGTGGCGGAGTTGAAGGAGCAGTTGATGACGTCTCGGAGGTGTGGTGCGATGACGGAGTCTGCTTTGTTGAAGATGTGGTGAGGGCATGGGTCTGTGGGGGATCCTGAGTGGATGGAATTCATCAGGCGGATGGTGTCCTCAGTGGAGATTGGGTTCCAAGCGTTAAGGGTGTTCACAGGGGGAAGATGGTCAGCAGATGGTAGGGTGGGTTGGTTTCCGGGTTGGTTGTCAAAGCTGTTGTGGATGTCTGCAATCTTGTTGTGGAAAAAAGAGGCTAGGGAGTCGCAGAGGGATTGAGAGGGTGTGATGTCGTTGGAGTTGGCCGAGGGATTGGAAAATTCCTTGACGATGTTGAAAAGTTCCTTGCTGTTGTGGGCGTTGTTGTCAAGTCGATCCTTGAATGCTGTTTTCTTGGCTTTTCGGATCAGTTGGTGGTGAGAGCGGGTGGCGCTTTTGAAGGCGTCCTTGGTGCTGGTGGTTGGGTCTTTTTTCCAGGCCTTTTCAAGGGAGCGGCAGAGTTTCTTGGACTTCTTGAGATCATCGTTGAACCATGAGGCTTTCTTGCTGCCAGGTTTGCTTTGACGTTTTTTCAGTGGTGCTAAGGTGTCGGCGGTGTTGGATAACCATAGGGTGAGGTTGGCGGCGGCATCGTTGGCGTTGGAAGAGAGGGCTGGGGAGTTTCGAAGGAGCGATTCGGAGATTTGGTCCGTGGTGATTTTGTTCCAGTTTCTTTGCAGGGTAGGTTGGGAGTGGTTGATGGGTTTCGGCTTGTTGTAGATGAAGTGGACGCAGCTGTGGTCGGTCCAGAGGAGATCCGTAGTGTGGCTGAAGGAGACATGGTTGCTGGATGTGAAGATGGGGTCGAGTGTGTGACCTGCGATGTGGGTGGGGGAAGTGACTAGTTGTTTAAGCCCGAGGTTGGCGAGGTTGTCCAAGAGGGTGGTGGTGTTGCGGTCGTTGGTCTTTTCAAGGTGAAAGTTGAGGTCTCCCAGAAGGATGTAATCTTTGGAGGGGAGTGCGTGTGGGGTGATGAAGTCCGTGATGTCCTCACTGAATTTTGCGCGGGGTCCTGGTGGTCTGTAGAGGAGAGTGCCTCTGAGTGTTGTTTTGGGATCGATGTGGATCTGGAAGTGAAGGTGTTCAGAGTAAGCGAGATTGACGTCAGAGCTGGTTGAGATGCGGATAGATTTCTTATGGACGATAGCGATTCCTCCTCCTGTGTGGCTGGTACGGTCTTTGCGGGTGATCTTATAGTCTTCAGGAATGGCAATTGTGATGTCTGGAGCGGAGGAGGCATTCATCCATGTTTCCGTAAGGAAGGCGATGTCCGGAGAAATGGTGTCTAGTAGATTCCATAGGTCAATGGCATGCCTGTGGATCGATCTGGTGTTGAGAAGGATGCATTGTAGGTGGTTGGGGTCGGGAATCTGTGGTGTGGTCGTAGCAGAGATGTTGTCGGTGCCGCTGAATTTGCAGGAGTAGCAGGAGAAAGGGCCATGGGTGTGTCCAGGAGCGGCTTGGACGCAGTTGGGGGCGCGACCGGGGTTAAGGGCTAGGAGGGTGGCGGCATCGTAGGTAATGCGGGAGGGCTGGGCAGCGCGAGGGACAGGGGGTATGGTGCTGGGCGCGGTCCAGGCGCGGACGGGCGTAGACGGGCTTACCTTTGGCGCACCTTCGGCGTGTCCGAAGCTCGTGGACGCTGCGCGTGGGACCATCTGACATTAATGGACAGAGGAGGGGGAGGGGCGAGGGCGGTTCAGCTGGGAGGCGGGTCGGGCTGAGGAGGAGGTCAACAATCACAAAATGGAGGCGGAGGGGTCAGGACGGAGAGAGCGCTTGGGGTGAAAAACACAAATGCTGAGAAATGCTGTCAATTGACAAAGACAATAGGCAAAGCGGCGATTCTGAGCACACGCAACCAATCAGGGATTAAATCTGCAGCTAGAGTTACGCCGGCAGTGCAACAATTGTAGCAGATAGCTAATCAACTATGCAAATGGGCCAAATCGCCACACACAGCGCGCAGCGGCAATCAGAACGTAAAGCAGAATATAAATGCCAAAAAGTACTGCAAATCTTGTGGTATGCCTTCTGCAACGAGGACGCAGCAGCAGGGGAGCGACCACTCTGCTTGGAAGCGAGGAGTGAGTCACTGCAGCGCGTCCGCCACAGACACAGTTGTACATATCTAATAAGCCTCTAGGATGTGTTTATTTAGATCACTGCGGTCCTTTTTCTTTAGATACTGCATATAAGTACATCTTAGTCGCAGTTGATTCATGCACACGCTTTGTTTGGCTCTGGCCCCACCGCAGCGCTGATTCACAGACTGTCATCAGAGATTTGCGCGTCTTTGTAGGGATTTTTGCCTGTGGTACCTTCCATTCGGATCAGGGTCCGGCTTTCGCCTCTAAGGCGTATAAGGATGCCATGATTTCGATGGGGGTCCAAGTCAAGTTTTCGTCTCCATACAGACCTGAGGGTAATAGTGTAGTGGAACGAATGAACCGTGACTTAAAGCAATCTTTGACGGCTCGAGTTATAGGCACTGGCAGGAACTAGCTGGCCCATCTCAATGGCATGCAGCGTGCTCTTAATAATCTCCCTAGAAGGTCTCTGGGTGGGCGGACCCCATACAAAATGCTCTTTGGTATCAAGATGTATGTACCGGACCTTGACGGTCTAGACTCGGTGGCTAGCGCGGCCTCCTTTGACATAGATTAACATTGCAATGTTTTACAGACTCTACAAAAGACAAGAGACAGTCTTGCAAAGGAACATTTGCCCTCCACTTCGGATGATGAGTTGCAGATCCCGGTAGTTGGATGGCTACCCCAAGTTGGAGAACTGGTTCGGGAGAAGATCGAGAACAAGAAAGAATTTGGTCCCTCCTACCGAGCTCCGGTTCCTGTGCTTGGTGTGAAGTGCACAAGAACAGTCATTTTACCACCACTTCCAGGTTGTAAGGAAAACAGGTTTATCTCAATCGACAATGTCAAGATACACAGAGTGGCCGATTCGTCTTAGTATGACACTGGCAAGTCTCCTGTCCTTCGTTTGTGAGAAATTCTGTTTTGGCCACTGCTTCTAATCCTGAGCCAGAGGTGGCCATCAAGATGCCTACAATTTCCAGTCCTTTATGGAGTACGTTGCCTGGTACTAACCTTGATGAAATTGACTACACTTACCCAACTGACTTATTGATGCCTGATTTGCAAACACGTTTGGCCACAGAATCCAGATTCTCATTTGACACTGTCTCGCACACTTAAGGAAAGCCCTCTCGAATTGCGGTATATACAAGTTTATTTAAAAAACCTTTTGTTAATTCCTCCTTGGACATATGTTTGGATGGTACTTTTTTCAATTTACCTTTTTATGTCAATTGGTTTTGTTTTATTTTTTCTGAATCGTCAATGGACACTATGTCGAAGAGAGAACATGCATTCGACACCTACATGGAACATTGGCTTCCCTTTCCTCCTCACATTCTGCCCACAGACTGAAGAGAGACTTGGCGTTTGTTAATATCACTGCTTGGCATGTCCTAGATGGGATTGTATGGGATGCAGTTAAATTTCAAATCCATGGCCCAACTGAGGTTATTAACGTCCCTAATGTGCTTAGAGTGAACATGGGGGATGTGGTGAAACAAAACATACGCTCTGATGATTGGGATGTTCAGGCCGTGGAGGCATTGTTTTCTGATTTGAAATATTATGCTGCCTTTGATGCTGAAGATTTATATTTAGATTCTGATAATTATGGTGATTTATTTTGCTTACACCATTTTGGCAACCACTTCTTACACAAGACTAGTTCCAGGAGGAATACTGTAAATTATACACAGTGGGAGCATTGCCCAGCTCCTATACAAGGCAGTTCAAGTACATTTTTGAAAAAGTACACTTATTTTACCGACTTTAATCAGTCCAATCCCGCTTCATTTTATTTTAAAATGACAGAAAAATCCATGTCCAAGGTTAGACTTACCTATACTAAGTTATTGTATTCGAAGTCCTTCCTAGACCAGCTAGCTGTTGGAGGCTACGAGTTGTGGAAAGATACCATTGACCTTAAATCGATTTGGGGTTCTAAAAGTTGGCAGGTGCAAGGCACTGAGGCTTTACACCGTGCATGTCTCATCCCAAATCATATGTTATTTTTGAACTCTACCATTTCTCAAACAACATGCTTTGGATTGGCTTCTTCTAAAAAATTGAATACTCCTTCCATCCCCGATATAGAAGAATATTCAGGTTGGGGTAATTTTACAACATTTTCCATTAGGGAATTGCAATCTCTGTTGCACAACTCCTCCTTTAACATATCCAGTTTGGATCCTAGTGGTTGGCTGTTGTGGCACAGAGGTGCTGATTCGTGCCAACATCGTTTTCTGGGTTTAGCTGATGGCTTCAAACAAATCAGGGCCGATCCCCGTTTTGAGAATGACCATTCTGTCACCACTTATTCAATAGGCAAATTATGTCAGAATTGGCTTCAACACTCTACCTTGGCATCAGTTAAACTGCATCTATCTAAACTGACGGGTGATGTTGATTTAAATGATTTTTATCAAAGACCCGGCTAGTGGTAGATCAAAAAGATGGATATATGCGGTTTATAATGAAATCTGGAAAACATCACAGATTGAGGCGGCTACCCGCCTTAGGGCTATTGATCAAGCGAACTTGGAGAAAGTGCTTGCAGTTGTGGATAATAGCATTAACACACTTTCTTCCCACATTTACACATTAGATAACATTGTATCGTCTGTTGTTGATATAGTGCAAGATAAAGTGTCTGTGTTATACCATGGTCAGAATCAATTGCGTTCCATTATGCAGTTTGCATGGACCCTACAGACACTTAAGGCCGGAAAAGTGCTTTGGAATTACATGAATGTCTCCTCTCTCTTTGCCCCTTTTACTTTGACTGACAAACAGCGTTTGCTTTCAATGAGAGATGCATCTTTTTCCATGTTACACATTGAAAAGTTGGAGTCTTTACCTTTCTCTGTGTCAGAGAACACGGCTGCGACGTGGCTTATCCACAGTTTAATTACGTTACCATTTGCTTTATTTAAATTTACAAATTGTATGAAATATTTTGCCATTGGTAGATACGAGCCACTGAGTAGTTCATACCTCCATGAAGCCTGGTCGCTCCCTTTTACTTACAGATGCCTTAGAGAAGGGAGGGAAGTTTATCTCAAAGGGGAGGAGTGCTCAGAAACGCCTGATCACTCATTAATGTGTTGACATATCCAATTGCACGGTTCTTGCAACCAACAGCCTAATTTAGCCTGTGTTTTGAAAGGTACTCCCGTTCCCGCAATAGTCCCCACTTTCACATTACTGGCAAACGGCAGCTATTTACTTTTAAATAATGAAGATTGTTGTGGGTTAATAAAAGGCATCGCTTATGTGGTTACAGTCTCTGAGCGTGTGGTTTGCTGTAAAAATGTTTTGTATCCTCCTCCGCATGGGAACTCGGATGTTTCCATCTGGCCGCGAATTCCAACCTTGAAGGCAGAGTTCAATGGAATGAGTAGAATAAGAGCCCTATTGTCACAAAAAGAAGTTGCACTGACTTCAGCTCGTGAAACATTTGTCCTTCACATAGCCAACACCCGCACAGAGGTACAAGCTTTATTAAATACTGACCTACCATTACATTTCAGTGAACGGATTCATACAATCTTTAACGCGTCTTCCACTTCAGGTCTTGCACATTTTCTTAAAATAGTTAGCAGCGATCTTGTGACTTCATTTGAAAAGGTATTTGGAGTCATTCCTGCTTTCTTTCATTCAATCTTTTCAAGCCTGTTTGGTGGGTTTCCTGTTTTACTGGCGTTGGCTGCTGGCATTCTGGTGATATTTTGTTTTGTAAAAAATGGATGCCCGTCCTGTGTTTCAAGACGCTCAGTCCCACCTGGCACTGTTTCGCAACAGGATGCTTGAATACTATGGCACGCTGCCTCTCGCCACCTTAAGTGCAGCGTATGGATTATCGTTTCGATTTTCCTATTTTACATGTGTCCAGCCTGTCTTTCATTGCCTGAGCTGCGATTTCGATTGGGCCCTGGATTTGTGTCTCTGCAAGATGGTTTCTCCTGACGTGGATTTTAATCATCTCATGAGTCCCTTAGTTACTCACGAGTTGCTTTGTTCCGACGTAAGGATTATGGCCTTGGCAGCGATGCATGGAGTACTGGGTCATTGGAATGTATTTGCAGCGGCGCAAGATTTCTTGGCATACAGCTTCATTGAGAACCCACCGAGTTGTCCTCTGGTGGTGCTAGAGGCTCCGGTAATTGAAGAGCATGAATGTTCTTTCCCGCTATTAGATTGGATGGCGGATTTGTTTTCGGATGATAACAGTGACTTCCTTTTGGAAGCTGTTGCTGCTTATTTTGCATATTCAGACCTGGGATGAGACCAATCGAGGCCTTTGTTAACATTGAACTTTTTTCTATCTTTTTCTTTGAAATTATGCCTAAATGTACATTTCACAGAACTGTTGACGACATTGAATTCTTTTATTTCCCGATTTTTTTGGGGAATTATGTTCAATATGTTCTTGTCCCAGACCTATTGACTTTGCTCAAATTGTCACGATGGTGAGAATTTTGGTTTTTTTTGAGTGACGAAAATATTTTTTCTCACTTACTCAATTTTGAACTGACTATCGTTCTTGAACTCTGCACTTCAAAAATGAGCCCCATATCTTATCTTGTCTTATCCGTGCTTGGATCATGGGGGGATGTCATATGGATACGCCTTGCCTATATGCTGTGTTAAGTTAGATGAGCTTATTAGAAGATTAAACGCCCTTTTTCCTCTCTGCTGCTTTTGCACACGACACAAACTGTTGGTTTAGCTTTGAGCCTAGTAGAGCGCTTTGGATTCACACGAGAATAATATGTTATTACTCTGATATCAGCTTTGCTTAGTGAACTGTGTCTGTACAGCGAGTGCTGAAGCCTTCAAGGATAACTCGACACAGTGGTTGTTGTGAGGTCTGATCTTCGCACCTTCCTAGACATAACATACATGCAGCGGCAGCCAAATTTTGGCTTTAGACACGTTTTATATTGCTTCACGCAGCGCACCCACACACACTTGATGGTGCTTCGCATGCAGAGAGCTGGTGGAAGATGATGTGATCCCTTACCACTAGGATCTTGAGGTATGGGGACGCCCTGCTAAAACCCAATGAGACCTTCTTAGATATAATATGCTAGTTAGGGAGGGTGAGAATTAGGTGTTGTTAAACCCGATTCATTTCAGCATTTTAGCATGTTGTCACCTTTCGCATTCTAGGGACTAGTAACTATGCTGATTACTTTGCTTCTTATAAAATGTTTGCTGGTATTATCTAAGATACTGCGCTTGAGAACCCTGCATTAGTAAATAAACATTTCAAATATGCTTGCGTCCTCATTTACTCCTTGTTTTGAATTGAAATGATTGTATAACGAAAAACTGTTCATGTGTTCCACGTTACCTGAGGTAATCTAAGTCCATGTTCTGGTTTGTCTAAGTATTGGGAGTTTGTAATGACCAATGAGACACTGTAGCTAGTCAGGTAAGGGGATTTTGGGTACTAAGGTGAGTTTTGGCACACCCTAACTTACTGAGGTTACATGTCTCTATGCACAGTTCTGTAGGAGAACAGGATCCCTGTTACAGGAACTTACCAAAATCTGAATGAACTATTTTGCGAAAGATCCTGAGAAGGCGCTGGTCAAACTACAGCAGCGACGATATTACTATGGAAAAAAGGCAGGAAGGCTTCTAACCACCTACTAAAACAGAAAGAATCCCAGCAAGTCATAATGGCGTTACATGATTAAACAGGGTCACTCCTTACACACCCATGTGACATTGCCTCCTGGTTTTCTCCCTCTATGCAGCAGAACAATGGGCAACACTATAACAGTTGACCACCTTCCCAGCCCCCCTACTACCGCCTTGGTTCTCTGATGAGGGCAGTAAATTATTGTCAGGAGCCTTCACTGGAGATAAAGTAGCCAAAGCTCTAGCGGCTCTTTCAATGTGTAAATCCCCTGGGGAAGATGGGTTCCGGGGTGAATATTACAATGGGGGAAAGACCTATTGGTCCCTCGCCTGACGAGGGCCATCCAGGAGGCCTAAGAGGTGGCCATGCACAAGGCTATTTCTAATAAAGTCACTATCACCCTCTTTCTGAAGGCAAGTAAAGACCTCTTGAATTGCGTCAGCTACCACCCAGTATGGCAGCTTAACGTTGACACGAAGATTCTGGCCATGGTGTTTGCCACATGCTTGAGCAAGGTACTACCCCTCCTGATCCATGAATCCCAGGTGGGCTTTGTTGTGGGCCGCAGTTTCCGAGACCACCTCCGATTACTGTCCCACCTGCTGCGGCGGACGAACGATGACCCATCTGAATTACTAGCGCACTCCCTGACCGCAGAGAAGGCGTCTGACTTCGTTTCCTGGCGATATCTTTTCAATGTCATGTCCCACTTGGGCCTGGGAGACAACTTTATTCTCAAGGTATGCTGCCTCTGTGGTAGAGATCTCTTGCTGTGGACTCCTGTCAGGTACATTCCCAGACGAACAGGGTACCTGTCAGGAATGCCCCCTCTAGCCCATCCTGTGCTTCATTGTTCTGGAGCCACTAGCGGCTATGATCCGGCGATTGACGGCAGTGTCATGTTTCCCTATTGCTGTGTTGAAGAAGTCAAGGCACTTTATGCCGAGGACATCCTGCTTCTTCTGTCCCACCCTCGAACCTCTACCGTAGCTGTAATGTCGCTCATTAATGATTTATCCCACTTTCGGGCTACTAAATCGACTGGACAAAGAGGGAAGCCCTCGCTATGTTTTGCTCGACCACTGAAGGTTGTAGTTACGACTATCCCATATGCTGGGTACAGACTTACCTACCTGGGTGTCAAGATTAACCGAGGCCTTGTTAGTATGATGGAGGAAAGTTTGCTCCCACTGATGGATCACACAAAACGGGATTTTCAGAGGTGGTCCTTCATGCATTTCTCCCTCCATGGCAGAGCGCAGACCATTAAGATGACAGTGGCCCCTCGCTTCAACTACTTGCTCGGAATGCTACTCTTACCAGTACCACAGACCTTACTTATTAACATAGATACAGATATCCATTACTATATGTGGAGGGGATGTAAGCCCAGGCTCTAGGCGACCCTTCTCTGGGCAGGAAGTGGGTGATTTGCCATTGCCCCTCATGAAATCACATCACTTGCCGTTCCAACTCTCCGAAGTAGCAACACACTTGGTCCCGCCCCTAGAGAATCACCTAATTGGTGTAAGGCAACCCCGCCTCCTCTGTATCTCTCTCTCTCACACAAAGCAATGGCCTCTAATCCAGTCCTGGCGACAATGGCATTGGCCTGGAAGGATGCTCACAGATTAATGGGCGTGCCCTTGTTGCTACACCTGAAGGAGACATTATGGCACAACTCCACCCTGTGCATTAGGTGCGCACCAATATTATAGGGAGTCCTGGAACGCAAGAGGACTGAGCTCTGTGGACCAAATGTATGATGGTAATCTACTCAAGTCTTTTCCGGTACTCCAAATGGAATTCGGACTGCAAAGTTTCAACTGAACTTCAAGAACTGAATAAAGAGAAGAGCACATTTATGAAAAGATCATATTCCTTAAGGATTAGCTGTGCGACTAAGTGCTGAAGCATGCGTTACTGGCTGGGTTATTGCGTGCCTGAAATGAGAAACTCTTGTAATAAGGCATGGAATAAACACAAAACAGCAACATTAACAAGAAAGAAAGGTAGAAGACCTATAGTGATCTGCATATTTAGCTTACAGCAGAATGATTATCAGGCTAGTGAACAAGATGTACGTTTAAAATGCTTTATAGAACTAGACTGGATGAGTGCAGTACCTGCGTCTTTACATGTTGATCAGGAGCGGTCACCAAGCTGGCACAACCTAGCCACAACATTACCATAATCGAGAGAAAAAGACAGGCGGCCAAAATCCAACGAGGCAGTCCAGATCGCCTGTAATAGGGTACAAAAACGAAACTTACAACTGGTGTAATCAAAAATAAACATTCACTGCAATATAATTTTGTACATGGCAAGATGGGCATTTCATTATGTTTCATGGCAGGCCAATCTGGACAGTTCAAGCATTATGACACTCAACAAGGTTGGTCAAGGCCTTCTAGACTATGATCTTCAGTTCTGACTTCGAAAACAAAAAACTTTGTGCAACATTATTGATGTACACAGTAATTAGACCGGTGCAAATTTTGTGGTTTACAAAACATGCCATGTGTCAGCAAGAAGGCGATCTGGCTTAGTTAATAAGGAATGAGCAACCCGATATACATACACACACAACTTGACTGTACCCTAGGTGCAATAAAAACTCAACACCAACCCCATTCCATCTTACTCCTACAATTTGACTAATCTTTCAGCAATGGTCTGTGTTAGGAGAAACAGTACATTAAATGCCAGTCTGCTGATGTTTGAAATTTATGAGGGATAAATACTTGCTCCAAACTCCACTGATCTCTCCCTCCCAGGAGCGTGGGTGGTTCGCTTGTCGCAAAAAGATGTGGGAAAACTGTTATTATCCTTGATAAATGTCTGAAAAGCCATCAATTCTCATAACATCTATCCAGACTTCTACGTATTACTCGATTTCCATGCTGGTTCTTCCAAGTAAATTCTACATCACATTTTATTTGTGCTAAACTTACTACGAACTTATAAAACACTGCTATCGCTCAGATTACGTAGACCGTATAACTGTAGACAGGCTGCACCAATCTTAAAGACTAAAGTCTTAAACAGCAATGAGGACTATAACTTAAATATAAGCTTTAACCACATATTTAGAAATGCAAGCATTTCGTCTGCAATCATCAACTAGACAGTTAATTAAAAAAAAATCAAATTTTGCTATCAAATAAAGGATTATCTTTTTGGAAATATTCCAATAACCGTAAGCTTATCATTTCCACGAAAAAAGAAATACCTGTTTAGACCCTCTCGCTGCTCACCACCTCTGACCTCCACTTCCCTTCCCCCAGCGCCAAGATACTCCCTGGGGTGAACGCTGCGCTTTACAAATCCCGCCATTCAAACATTAATGTCCAGCTCAACAATAGAATATACAAACAGGCAATACATGGACAGACAAACCTTTTAAGTTCATGTAACACCAGTTCATACATGGATACCCACAATATATCACATTAATATGTTGGGCATAGCAACATTATGAGGGAGCATCACCAGGTTGTGGATTCACACTATAGGTCAAGAGTTCAGGGCAAGCATTTTACAAGAGGTGGGCATCGTCATGCTGCATATGTCAGGAATTAACACCATTATGCATGTGTTGCATTATACAAACAACAGGCACCCCATGCATGTGATGGCCACAGCATGCCAAGAGCTACCACGATTGTGCTAGCACCAGCAGTAGGTCAAGGGTGGACACAATCATGCTCACATCCGCCAATAATTCACACAACTTTTTAAGCATTAGTGTTAGACCAGGAGCAGGCACCGTCACGCAATGGTTGCAAGCAATTTGCCAAGATCTAACTTCATTAAGCCAGAGCCAGCTGCACAAGAGTGGCACCATCATGTTCATTGATGCCCATAACAGGAATTACAGTCTTTATTATAGGCAAGTACTACAGCAGGGATGGGCACCATCATGACATGGATGCAAACAATAATAATAATAACCACAATAATTCCAGGTCTGGTATTACACCAAGGTTAGGCATCATTATACCACAGATGCCGACAATACGTCAAGAATTACCACTGTTGTGCTAGGTCCAAACGTAGACCTCGAGGGTGTGTGTGCATACACCAACAGAGGATATGCAAATAATATATAAAAATAAATGCAACCCATTGAACTGAGGAGCATTGTCTCCAGCCGTCCATTGAAGATAGACAAATCTGCTATGTTCCGATTGGCTAGCAATAACGGACACATTTCGTTTGGTGCATTTATTACCCCGCAAGGTGCACTGAGCATCATTTTGTAAAATATAATTTTTTTTAATAGGGCTAAATGGCCCAGAGTGGACCTAAACTAACCCCCAGCCTATGTGAGGGGACTCCAAAGAACACACCCGGTCAGTAAAACAAATGATTCAAATATTATTATAGAAGCATTTGAGAATGCTTTGTTGCATTCACAAATCCATAATCCTTTCATGGTTGCGAGGACCCACGGGGCCTCAGAATCCGCAAATCCAATATATGATTCATGAATCCTGTATTTAAAAAGAAGAAAAAAAAAGTTAAAGGGTATTCAGTTTACTACTGCTGCACAGTAGGGTGACAGCAGTCATGTGGCCAAACCCCCACTGCGAACGCCTGCACTGTGATTGTTGCCAGGTGTGGCCCGTATAGGTAAGAGCAGTGGGTTGAGGGGCAGGGGCTTTTTGTTGACAGATGACGAGGGTAGCTTCATTAAAAAAAAAAAAAACCACTTACCTTGTGTTTGCCGAGTCAGCAATGCGGCGAATGCAAGGCAAGTGTTTTTTTTTTCTTCCGCCCTCACCACCCCGCCTACCCGCTCTTACCTGCAGGGGCAGCGCCTGATTGCTGCCTACAATTGGAGAGCTGGGTGGAGGGGCTTTCCTAACCAGGGGCCAGGCCCTGCACTCAACTTCTCTACACACAGGGGTTAAGCGACCTGCACAGGGATGGGTTGGGTGCAGGGACATTGTTTATGTGGTAAACAATGAAAAGAATAACAAAATCTACCGACGAAGGCTAAGGTTCAAGTCAAGTTAGAAAAGCCTCAACATACAATTAAAAACTCAGAAAATAACCTAAAGTAAGATTTAAAGTGCATATATATTATAAATTACAAACTAAATCAGCAAGGTATGGTTAGAACCACATGCATAAGACCATAATTTGAACATCAAATGCAATGCAATGTCTATGTCCTCACAATATTTATATTAAAAAGAATAACACCTAAAAGTAAAATGTCATTTAACAAAACATAATGAAACCAGTTAATGCCACTCCATTCATAGTCACTTATGTCAAAGTGTTATGGGTAAAGTGATATGCATTATCATCTGAAAGATGATTTCAAGTAATTGTAATTGAAATCAGTTTCATGAAGGGTGGCCATAAGTATTTCATTTGGTGTGTGTGTTACGGTTTGCTTGAAAGGAAGATAAATCATAAAATAACATAACTAATGCGGTCTCTAGGTGAGACTATAAAGCGAGTGGTTTAGAAAATAAGCCAACTTTTGGAAAAATCAATAATTATGCAAATACACATGAATCCATCAAGGAGAACAAACAAAATGTAATTAAAACCTCCAGTTTAACGTTTTTACTGATTGTGCATAGAAATACAGGCAGAAAAAAATTCTTGCCTGTCTGAATGTTTTTAAAAACAGTATAAATTCGAGTACTTCTGTGAGCTCCTCTAGATGCCGTCAGATGATTGCCAGGCCAAAGCTGGAAATGTTGATAACATAGCGACTTAAAAATATAAAAAGATAACATTTCAGAACTTGCACATGCCAGTCCTACAATGCTAGTGTGTTTAGGTGAGTACACGGTTACATACAGATATATACATGTACATTTATCATTTAAATAAATTCAGAAATCAGCTAGTTTCAGCTTGATTTCTATGGGACGAAACGAATACGGATAATAAAATTAAAAAAATAAATATGAATAGTCTGAGACAGAAACATCAAAAATATAATCACCGCAAAATGGGAGCCCTAGACACATTTAAAAACCTTCAAACATAATTAAGGGTGCCAAGTCTTGGGGGAATCAAGCTAAAGTAACAATCCCCTTAGAATCGGTCCCTTCTTGCAGTTATAGGCATACATACTTCGACATGCATCCCAAAAAGTCATGCTCTTGTTGGGAACTTTCTAAATGCTGTGGCTTGTGTTTCGTTTTGGTGTCTTTTGATGACGTTTTTTCTAGCTTCTGTGGTACACCTGAAAGAAATTTTAAAAAACAAAGTTCAATACCAAGAAAAAATGGAAAATAATATCCTGGCCATCAAGAAAGCGTTAATAATCCTGCTCTAGATCACACAAAGAAGGGGAAGTCCACTGCCTTGAAAAGATGCTAGGCTAATGTAGCCTATTACCTTTCGGAGTTTGAAAGTAAAATGAGGAGGGACAGATTTATATATGGGTAACAGAAGGACTTTGATGTTTTTCACAGAGGGGTTCTGAGTGACATCAAATAGACAATAAGGGTGATGCTCGAGCTGTTAATGTTGTCATTCAAAACACAAAGGTGAAAAACATGCCTGTAATTTAATCCCAAAGCATATACCCTTGTTTACAACAGCTACACAGGTGTGGAAGATTAATGAGGGATCTAAACAGAACATAACCTTTCTTACCTCCGCGTCAACCCTATGATATGGGATACCTGCCAAGCCACCCCAACCCCCTACCTGAAATGCCATTCCTTTCTTCCTCATCCACAAAAAAAAAAGAGAAAGAAAAAATAATCTCCTGCCACTCATGCTCACCACAATTTGCAAATTCTCCTCAGCACTCACTGGAAAAAGAAACCTTTCCTCCCACCAAACACCATCTGTGCCTTCCCCCTCTCTCCCTACATTAAAGCTGCCCTCTCCATAGACAGAGAGCTGATGCCACACTGCCAGCGCCCTGTGAGAGCCACTCATCAGTGCAGCGCGTTCTTCTCCTGTATGCATGGGTTAGAAGAGACCTGTACAGACCGAGAACTTGCACATGTTTTCTCCTGTAAAAGGCCTGGAAGATGCAGAAGAAGGTTGAGGGCTCTAGCCTCCATTCTGCCACCTAGTTTGAGCCTCCACAGACCAGGTGGAGGTGAGGGAATAAAGAGAAAGTGAGCGTTGTCACTGGTGACATAAGAACAGTTACCACTAGTGTTATACCAAAGCAGTGATAACCACATCTTGAACCAGTCATTCATGCGAACAGCTATAAAAAAAAAACATTCATAACACCAGATTTAGCTCTCGAAGAACTGGACAACATAGCATTCTGTAAAATTTACAATAATGGTAAAACATTTGTAAAGCTCAGGTCCATTGCAATAAGGCAAATATACCCCTGTAGTAGAACAGGCTTTATATCAGCCAGTAATATATCAATTCACCGCAACAAGTCTGCCAGACAGTAGAATATTCTTGGAGTGCAATACTGGGATTTACTCAATGTGCAAGTTACAGCCTCCCTGGAGGCAGCGTACACTCTTCATTGGTATTCAGCGTGAGTAGACTTAAACAAAGTTCTACTTTTACAGTTTTGGGGGGAAATGCATCTTCCTTTTGTTGGACCAGCTTTTGAGGATTTCCGGAACAAGAAGTCCATGGTGAAACTAGTTTGCACTGGACAAGTGAAATGATGAACCACGTCAGGCAGAGCTCAAACAAATGGTCATATTTGCTAGGTAACAGCAACACGCCATTGGGCACAACAGACCACATTATAGAGCCACTCTGTTCAGCCATAGATCCTACCCAGAATATGATGGGAGAATATAGCTGCAAAGGTGCCAAGTGCAAGGATGGCGGGCTAAAGTGCAACATTTTTCCCTGGAAAGTAGATTCAGGCTGTACAGGAGCTCATGCGTGTCTTCGGTGACATTTGGAGGTGATACAGTAAAGATTAACGCCCTGCCTGTAGCAGGCAGACATTATTATAAGGTTGTCTCATCAGGGATGTGGAAGAAAACACAAATACATTTTATTTTTGAAAAGCAGATTTTTAAGAACTAAAATAACAAGCTTTTAATTGGGATGTATGACGTTACAACGCATGCTTTTACCACGCATGCTGTTACAACGCAGTTTTTACAACGCATACCATTCCAACGCATAGCGCTTTGGGGTGCTGGATAGTGAATAGTTTAATTTACTATTCCAACTCCAGTCCCCGTGGACACTAGGGAAGGTGTTGGATAGTAAATTAAATCTATTCCCTATCCTAGAGCGCCCCCCAGCGCAATGCGTTGTAATGGTTTTCGTTGTAAAACCTGCGTTGTAATAGCACTGCGTGGCAAAAGTTGCATTGTAAAGGATGTTTCCCTTTTAATTGCTTTGAACTGGCGATATTGCTCGTATTTTATTGCTTTTCTTTCAAATGTAGGGAACATTTTTGAATATTATCCAATATAGCTTGCACTACGGTGTCAAACGCTTAGCTTTTAAAATTGGATTTTCAAAACTGAAAATAGTGTATGTATAAACCACCACTGTTGAGGGTAATCTAGACCAATAAGAATCCTCCATGTGCTTGCATGAAAGTGACATTTTGTTTTTCAGGCCTTTTCAGATATACAAATCTTAGTCAGTGCCATACATTTTCCAAAGCTGTACTTGATGGACATTTGTTCAATAATCACGCCGCTTTTTACTTTGCAGGGTGAACAATCCCTCCCTGGTTCTGAGTCTGACACTTTCTTTCTCGCAGTGGAGATCAGGGTTCACTAAGGAAGAAGATTTTGCAATGATCACAGTCTGCAGTTTCTCTTGAAGGAAAATTGTACATATGACTGGAGTTCTGCAGGTTGGTAGGGGTTTGAAATAACAGGAAGCAGACAAAAAAAAGCTGAAGAGTAGCCCCTGAGAAGGGTTAGAGAGCACTTCCAGGCATCTAAGAGTTTAATTGTAGCACGGTCTTTTGCTTTACACCACGTTACGTTTGCACCTGCAGGCTTGCTAGACAAAAGATTTCAATTATGTTAAAGATACGCTAAAAAAATAAACCTGCTTCCGTAGGTCACAATTAAAAAAATCTACAGCCAATAGCTAACTAAATCAATCCTTGGCAATGTCAACTAGGATCAGCAACAACATTTAAAGGTGCGCGAGCGAGTGTTAGGAGGTAAGACAGTTGACCATTACGAAAAAGATAGATTGTTGTATCCTGGCTTCCATTTTCAGTCATAAGTACAATCTTGATTGGAGTGAAACTGCAAACTTAAGTCACAAGTACAATCTTCTCCAGCATAGATTATACAGCAGAGGTCTCACAACTGTAGGGCCGTCTTCCTTTTCATGGGAGTGGGGTGGTCTGGGGGTGGGATATTGATGTTAGGCGGAGCAGCAGGTTCTAGTCAAGAAGAGCATTCAGCATACCCTCGGAGAACGCAGCTTTCCTCTCTGTGAATCCTCTTCTATAGCAGATGAAAAGTGGTGTGAGACCAAGGTTTCCTCCATGGTATCAGACTGTAGTCTGAGATATCAAGGTCTATGCCAAATCCAGAAGACTCGGTGCTACTATGGAATGGATTACATCCAAACCTTATCAGACTGTTAGGAAGACAATTTGGTAAACACTCAAGGAAACATATTTATGCATTCTACAAAAAATATTTCGCTCAAATATTAAATCAGAGCACTACGTACCTGGATGTGGCTTCAAGGTGTTGAACCTGGAAGGAAGCCAAGCCTTCTCTGTGACCTCTGCTTTAGGTGCCTGGACCTCGGCAACTGGATACTCAATTTCCGGTTGGGACTAGGAAATGATATTAAAATATTCCAATGGGTATCTTGCAACAAACTAAATTCACGCTCATACCATCTTGGTACTTTTCATTTTTATTTTATTAATAACACTTTATTGGGTTTTCTTGGTACAATCTGGGCCGCAGCCCTGCATATACATTTTGAAGACAAGATAAATCAAAGGTACCATTACATGTATACAATCGCAATTCCTGCAGGTAAAACAACAAACATAGCGCAGATAGTCCCAGATCCCATAAATCTAAGTAAATCTAACTGGATACAGGTACAGACGTGACATATTGTAGTGCGGGTTGTTTAGTGGCCATTAGAATGCGGGGACAATCCTTGTCAGGGGGCCAGAGATGGAAGGGGAGGTAAGTCTATTCCCAGACAGGTCACCCAGCGGGACTAGATTTTCCTATGTTTCTGGGGGCAGCCTCTTACCTGGAAAACAGCAATCTGTGCACCCATACATCTGCCAATATCCTTTCTCCATCCACCCATCGTCGGGTGGAGGGGGGGAACGGACATCCCTTTCCACAGCTGGGCGATGTCGTGCTTAGCGATAGTGAGGACCACAAAGAGTAGATGGTGTTTGTACTGGTTCCCGCCTATCCCGTCATTGCTGTGGAGTAGGAACAGCTTTGGATCGAATGGGAGATTCCATAATAATACCCTGCCTAGACAGGACGAGACTTTCCGCCAGAATGGCTGTAGTGCTGTACAAATCCAGACTGTCTGTATGAAAGTCTCCACTTCCATTTCGCATCGCAGACACAGTGGGGACTGGATAACACCCATCTTCCAGAGGCAGGATCGCGTGTAGTATACAAGGTGTATGTACTTAAATTGTATGAGGCGGTAGAGTGAGGACACTGCCGCACCTAAGGGGCTAGCAAGGGCTTCCGCCCAGTCATCATCAGTCTGGTCCGGTACGTTGTCCTGCCACGCCCCTTTTAATCTTGTGCAATGTTGTTTGGGCGTGTGTCGTCAAGGTTTGATAAATCTGACGGATTTTATGTGCACCTAGGTTATCCCATTTAAAAGGCGGCGTTCGAGGGGATGGAACTCGGGCAAGGTATCCAGAGAAAGAATCAAGGGGGCAAGTGCATGGAGCAACTGGAGAAATTTGTAAAATGATGTCCTATGCATCTGGAATTCTGATTGCAATTGTTGGAAGGACTTTAGGGTAGTGCCCTGCATTACATCTCCCAGAGTGGGTATGCCCACCAGGTCCCATTTACGGAATCCCATTAGGGCCGTCACTGGGAGCAGATGTGTACCATGCCACAGTGGTGCCGCCTGGGTCAGTCGACCTTGCCACCCCATCTGTCCGACTGTGTATCTCCAGAGCCTGACCACTGTTCTACTGGTGGGAGGTAGGAAGTCTAAGCTCTGTGTGCTGTATAGAAGCTGAAGGGGGACGCCCTCCATTGCCGGGTGTTCGTGTGCGACCGCTGGGTCTGTTGGGGAGCCATACCACCATTCATTTATAATTAGTAAGTGGGAGGTAGCATAATAGGCATACACATCTGCCGCAGCGATGCCACAACAATATGCTGATTGTGCGCCACTCGGGCTACCCCACCATTCCACAGGAATTTATTGTATATAGCATTAATTTGCAAGAACCAGGTTCGCGGTATATTGTAAGGGAAATTCTGTAGCCTATACAGAATTCTGGGTAGAGAGACCATTTTAAAAATCGCTGAGCGCCCGTAACCCATCTCGGTACGTTTAAATGATGAAATAGTAAATAAACTTTTCAAATGTTTAGGCAGGTTTAGTGAAAGGGCTTCACACAAGTTACACAAAAACAGTAACTTAATTTTTCAAGGCCTATTTCCTTGGACAGTAAAAACAAATGTTAGTCCTTCTTTCAAACCAATATTAAAACCTACTACAAATTAACTTACGTTGATGAACAGCATGCCAAACGAAATATATTTTAAAAATATTCGAATTATTGAGGTAGTTTTATTTTCTTGGTAATAGGGGGCTTCTTAGCTGCCACACATGCTCCATTAGTTTGGGCTTAAAACAGTCACAAAAACAAAGATCTTGCTAATTAACGATGTGGTGGGCAACGGCGGCCTTTAACATTTTGAACAGGTGCAGCCCCAAGGCTGGCATTGTACAGAGTCTAGTGCGCACACATTCAACACCTGGCACCTATGGGCTGTCTACAGCATAGGTAAAGAGGCTGAGGGCGGGCTGATCCAACACGATGACACAGTAAATTAAGACCACTTCTCAATATCAAAATCCAAAGAATGAATAGAAGAAGCAGGTCTCGGAATGACTGCAGTGGTGCTTCCAGGATACAGATGTGGAATATTATAGGAGAATGGTGTCAGAACTTGCATATTCATCCACCTGTAAAATCCTCTCAGTGAGTTAAGCACCAGAACCATAGATCTGTCTGTAACCTACATGTCCCTTATGACTCACCTTTTCTGCAGTGAGTGGAAGATTACACCTGCTGCCTCCTGTAAGAGAAGAATCTTGATCTTCTACTCCCATGCAGGATCTGTTTTGTGAGGAAGCAAAGCTTGCACCGCTGCGGTCTGAAGTACATGTCCTTTGATCGGTAAGCTTGTGCTGCTGCCACCCTAGCTGTGCCTGTCCCCCGAAGGGGGAAAGCCAGCACTGCTCCTGCCCAAGGTGTACCTTTTCTATGAAGGTTTTCCACTGGTGTTGCCTCCCACCATCTTATGAAAATACGAAGTACACATTAAATGCACCGTACAGCATGCACCTGAACCAGGTTCTTCACAATATTTGATGCGAGATACCGAGACCTGTAGTCCTGACGAAGGCTCCCGTTATCATAGAGCAATATTCGAGTGCTGAAACATGTAAATTGGGGGGGAAAAAAAGTATGCTCTATCAACCCTCCCATTTTATTTTTTATCGTGTTGTATGGAGGAACCAGTAAAAAGCATTTTTACGTAACCTACACACCATTTTAATATAGGTTGGACAGTTTAACAACAACATATATGTTGACATAATGGACCTCACCCAAACAAGGAACCCCATAACTAGGATACTGCACAACCATTGAACAGCACTACTCTTAGATGTTTTGATGCCTGGGCTAGTGGTGGAACCCACTTTTGAAGCACACCACACAAGGCAAGCAAGGGTTAAAAATCCTATGCGAGTACATGACTGTATGGTAATTCCTCAAGAGGTTTCTCCGTTCTGTAGGTTTATGTTTACAGAGTACAGCAGTCCTTTAACTACCCTCACACCCTCTTTAGTGTCCAGGCAACTGTATTGTGTGAGAGTGAATAATTTAACAGTACTTCTGCAAAAGACACCTGTTTTTTAGGTTTCGTCCTGGCGTTGCAACTGCGTAGCAGTTGCTCCGCCCAGGCGAAATCTAATGTTATCTCTATATTGGGGACTTGGGACCGCCCCTTCTTCCATTGGCTAGCTCCATAAATGGAGGCTAGCCATTGGAAGAGATTGGCCGTCAATCACGTTTTCCAGAGAAAACGCGATTCGGGGGCGTTTCTGGTTTTTTTTTTAAGCCCCGCCCCTTGTGGCCGTGTGTCCCGGGCCGCGCTGTGATTGGCTGCCGGCCCGGGACACCCCGTGACGTCAGCCAATCACAGCACGGCCCGGGACCTGACTTGTTTTTATTGTGTAATTTAAAATTTTTCATTATTGCACATGAGAGCACCTTGGAATATGTGGGCTCAGGATGTGTGCTGTACAAAAACTACTTCTGTATTCATTTTAATAGACGTTAACGTTGCTCCATGTATTATAAAGATCGAGGCTACACGGAGGGTACACAGGACAACTGGGTTGCCTCTTAGGGTCAGTGGAATTATGGGATTGTGCATCTGTGGCGTTTTCTGCAAAAATTATGGATGTCCCGCGTTTGCTACATAAACATAAACTGCATAATCTGCAGATTAAAATAAATGTTTGCCACGTGTTACCATGTGTAATAAAATGAAAAAAATAATTTAGTAACACTAGCACAAAATGTGCCGCATTAATTCTAGTGGCTGCACTTAGTTCACTAATGGCATCCTCATCTGTGTGAAGGGAGGCACGAATGTTTCCAAGTTCATGTTCAAAATGTATCATTGTTATTAACGCTTCAAATGCACGCCTATAATCCGATATACTAAAGTGAAACGTGTCCCTAAATCAAAGATATACAATTTTTTTTTTATTCTGTACATACTTTACTCGATTTTTACATGAGGTCTGTTGCACGCTTTACATGCACATGTTTCGGCTAGTGTAAGGGTTCTTAGAACCTAGCCAGACCCTCGTCTCGACTCTCCCGTTTGACCTGTTGACTTGCACACCTCTATAGAATCAGCAATTAAGTTCCCGCCACAGAAGAAGCCGCCCCGAGGTTTACCTTCCTGATAGGCGTCCGTGACCTCCTGCGCCGTCAGGTCAAAGTGCAGCGTCACCGTGAAGCCCAGGTCCGAGAGGACTCTGAAGAGTTTGCACGCGTCCGCCCCAGCCCCGCTGCGCGAGGGAAGAGGGCAGCGGGTGTGGAAGGACTTCATGAAGATGAGGAGGGCGCGGTTCTTCCTCTGTGGCCTTCCGAAAGACATGCTGGCTGGAAGGGAGAAGGAGGCGGCCTGCTTTACTCCCTGTAGTGTGTGACCCGTGAGGCGCGCGAGCTTTATGTATCTATCGCCTCCACACCCACCTGGCTGTTCCTTTGAATTAGGTGGCTCGGGTGACTCAGAGGAACTTTAAGCTGAGCGCCTGACCGGGAATTTCTGACAAGTGTGTTATCGTGCGGAGTTGTTAAGCCCTCGCCATAAAAAACAAGCATTTACAATGCAACGGTTTTGCCTTTGCAAAAGTTAGAGCTATTGGCATTGTAAATGACAACATTTTTATTTATGTGTTGGTTTTAAAAACAGATAAATAAATGGCATTGTCATTTACAATGCCAATAGCTTAATCTCTCGCAAATGCCACACACACACACCCACAGAGAGCCCCCCACACAGAGCCCTCCCCACACACACACAGAGCCCTCCCCACACACACACAGAGCCCCCCCACACACACAGAGCCCCCCCCACACACAGAGCCCCCCCACAGAGCCCCCCCACACACAGAGCCCCCCCACACACAGAGCCCCCCCACACACAGAGCCCCCCACACACAGAGCCCCCCACACACCCACAGAGCCCCCCACACACCTGCACAGAGCCCCCCACACACCTGCACAGAGCCCCCCACACACCTGCACAGAGCCACCCCACACACAGCGAACCCCCCACACACTGCGAGCCCCCCACACACAGAGCCCCCCACACACTGCGAGCCTCCCCCACACACTGCGAGCCCCCCACACACACTGCGAGCCCCCCACACACTGCGAGCCCCCCACACACACTGCGAGCCCCCCACACACACTGCGAGCCCCCCACACACACTGCGAGCCCCCCACACACACTGCGAGCCCCCCACACACACTGCGAGCCCCCCACACACACTGCGAGCCCCCCACACACTGCGAGCCCCCCCCACACACTGTGAGCCCCCCCACACACTGCGAGCCCCCACACACACTGCGAGCCCCACACACACTGCGAGCCCCACACACACTGCGAGCCCCACACACTGCTGCTGTTTACAAGGAGGGGCCACATGTAAAGGTCAAGTTGGACGCAAGCGGCCCCATGGGCCGTACATTGAGTATCACGGATTTAAAGTATACTCGCAGCAAGTTAGAACGGTAGCCGGGCCCTAAAGCAGCAAACCCATTACTTTCAATTAAAAAACGGGAAGTAATTATCACCGTGACCACTTCGAAATGAAGCAGTTTTTTCCGTCATGCATCTTCAGCAACAAAAACAATGGCACTTAACCAACAACCACTGCGCTTTTAACAATTTCACTTTTCTCACAGACTTTACCTACCTCCACTAGGCTGACCTGTGCTGAAAAGGATGCAGTTTTGTTAGTAACAAGCACCCCTACATCTGATTAAACTAATATACTTGATGCTCCATGATCAGTATTGTTGTTCAATCCACATCCTCATAAAAATAGATTAAATTTACAATGAGCATGAACTAGGTAATCAGATGTAACTAGGGCGGATGGCGTTTATGTTCAATAAACTTGTGAGGCAGGGGTTGCATTGGTTTTAGATCTTAAAGGCCTTTCTTAAAATATTGACTTAAAACCAGCCTAATTCTGCTCGACCTTTCGTCTGCATTCGACACAGTAAACCATGCCAAAATACTAGAACGACTGGAGGAAAGGATGTAGTGGGCACAGTCCAAGAGTGGTTTAGATCCTTCTTAGAGAACAGATCGCAAGAATTCGCAGTGAACAAACCACTATCAGCATCATCCCCAAATCTTATTGGAGTACCACAGGGATCAACACTATTCTCTGCTCTATTCAATCTATATGTAGAACCACTAACAGAAATTTTACAGCAGGCAAATATTTCCTTCCACATGTATGTTTTACTGTTCGCAATCGCTGTTTGCGTGCTCGGGGAGAAATATCTCGAAACATGCATTTGAGAACGCGAACAAGCAAAAAATTTCACGAAGTTGCGGAACGCAGAAATGTGGGCAATTTTGTATTCTCCGCAGAACGCGAGATTACCCAGATTCCGCAAATTCCACGAGCGGAACGGAATTTACCGCCCAGGCCTAGTCTGTATACAAGTATGTTTCATTTTTGTTTCTTTTTTAAAAATGGTGAGGTTCAGGTAGCTTCTACAACAATAACAATTTGCTAAATCCATGCCAAACCTGAAGAATGGCTGACACAAAGGCTTTGCCAATGTTTTTTTGTATTATGCACTCCATACTACCAGCTGCCTCCCTTGCGTACTTCTGTCCTATGGCATTATTTGTTGCTCTCTGTAATCAGTTTGTTTCACTCCATCTCTCTATAGGTTGCGTTCGCCCTTGTGTACTTTCCCCCAAGGGCTTCTCCACTGCCCGAACATGTTGGCCTCATTCGCCCATTTGCTTCCCCTCAGCACTCTACTCTACTCTCTCTGTGTGGCCTGCTTTCCCCCTCAACCATGCTCTCCACTTACTACCCACCACTTGCATTCCAGTATTGCTACCACCCCTGTTTCTTCAACCACACAGTTTATATAATAGTAATTAAAAAACCTTTTGTACTCTTCTTTTTTTTTTTTAACCGATCCAACACGGATCAGTAACTACAAAGAAAAAACAAGAAACTGCGTCATTTTATGTGCTGCACAGGCGCAGTGACAGCCTACAAAGTGACGTGAATGGCCAAATCAAAGGGGTATTTGTTTTGTTTTTTAATTTGTAGCCCTGTAGACCAGCATCCGGGATCCTGTGCAGCAATTCTTAAAACCATCAGAGAAGCCAATTGGCCCCTAAGGTGAGACCTGTTGGGTCTGCTAATGCTTTGTGCTTGTTGCCTTGTTTGGACGTACCTTCCTCTTCGATGTTTGCCCCTGCCCTTGAGCATAGACACTTTACTTGTAGTTTTCAACAGCTTACTTTTCGGGGACTACATTTTTCTTATTGGTAAGCAGTCCATGAGAGTGACCGAGTTTTCCAGCTGTCTCCCTTGTGCATTTCTTTTCACCCCTTCTACCAAGCTTCATGTTGCTTTCTCTTGCCAGTATGCCCCATCGGTATTGCGCTCGCCCTTGTGTGCTTCGTCCCCCTCATTGCATCCTCACACATGTGCCTCTCTCACAAATGCTGCTTTTGCCCACCCCAAGCTTCCTTTGCTCACCCCTCCCACTCCATGTTGCTGGCCCTCCCCACACCTGCAACCTTTTGTGGATAAATAAAAATATGACACCAATGTCATATTGTAGATGCACATTCATAATAGAGTATGCACATTTACAAAATGACAGCTTGTGTCATTGTTTTTTGGTTTTTTTACCAGTGTGCACAGCATCTTGCAGATGCACTGTCCCCTTTACCCTCGCTACATGTAATAAATAATCTACTGTGACTGAAATGTATGAAATCGTGAACCTACTGTTTAGCAAAATGTATGGTTGATGATACAAGATCATAAAGAAAATCATAAAAAGATGTTTAACCAAATAAATAGAAATGAGGACAGTGGAGGAGGAGGACAGGGAAGGTAAGTCGTCAAAAATATCAAAAGGTATCGAGAAAGTTGGATGAGCAAATGGGGAAAGCAGCAAAGAGGACAGGAGTGGGGAAGTAGTATACATGGCCGGAGAGGTGAAGGATACCCGTTAATTACATTTGAAATGTATATAGTCTATATAAAATTCCTAACCACTTCATGAATTTTTCTCTACACATCCATTGCACCCCTGACACACTCCAAGTGTCCTACAGTACTGCAGATGCCAGATTATTCAGAGTGACATTTCTTGGAAAGACAGACTTACAGGAATAGATGGTTTGAAATGCAGGGTAATGGAGAGGAGAAAGGTAGACAAATGACAAGCAGCAACAATCTGTAAGACAACAAAGAGAACCACAGAAGCAAAGCTGTCCAATCAAGTCAAGATCACAGGGAGAAACTCAAAAAGAGTAGTCCATGGTATCACTGTCACATAGGACACAGGATTTACAGTCAGTGTCATTAAGTTTCAAAGAGCAGGCCCTGGTTTTAGTGTCACAGATAAGACGCACAGAGGACACCAGAACCACAGTCAATGTCACAGGGAGTGACTCAAAGAGGAAGACCTAGTGTGAACGTCACAGGGGAGAGAGACAGTACACAGACTCTAAAATGTCCGAGGGAGAGACTCCAAAAGCAGGACCTTGTGTCAATATCACAGAAAGAGGCAGAGGAACCAGGATTTGAAGTCAATGACACAGGGAGAAACTGGTGTGATTGTCACAGAGGAGGTATACATAAAGAGGCCACTGGATCCACAGTCAATGTCACAGGAAGACACTCCAAAGGGTGGGCTGTGTGCCGGTGTAACAGTGGTCCCAAAGCGGCAACGCTGTGCTGCCAGTGTAACAGGGGGGGAAAGAACTGGCAGGTAGCGTGTTACAGAGAGTGACCCAAGCAGAGAGGCAAAGCCTTGCGAGTGGAATGACATGGGAGAGATGTGGTCTGAGCAAGGCCAGCCCCAAATCGGATTTACCGGGGCTGTGCTATGGGCGGCAAGAAAACGTGGTGTTTCTTGTGCATACGGGGTGGGGAGGATCATTGTAATGTGACGGCAGGATGTGTAAGGAAGGTGGGAGGAGGGCAGGGGATTGATGAGGTGCTAACAATTACGCGGGGGAGGTATATTAAGCGATGATTACAAAGTCTTTAAAAGGACCCAATTAAGATTAAGTGGGATGGACGAGCTGCTGGTTGCATAACATTAAGTCAGGCGTCTCCCTGCGAGCCCCCCCCCCCCCTTCTTCTCCCCACAGGGCTTGGGCCCAGCTTGCCCACGCCCAAGGCAGGCCTTGGTCTTTGTGGCAATGCCCTGCAGAATGACATGGGAGAGCCCTGAACAAAGAGGCAGGGCCGCCTAGCTGGAGAGACAAAGCAGATACCTGGTCCTAGAGACAAGGCCATGCTGGAGAGTGACATACAGAGTAACCATGTTCTTAAGAGATCACAGAAGAGACACAGTGCAAGGGGTAAGGTCCTCCGAGTGGAACAATATGGGAGAGACCCGGTCTGAGAGGCGAGGCCCTGCAGTCGGGAAACAGGTATTGGAGGGAATCAGCATACGAGGGATAGAGGGGAAAAAACACCACATGCACTCTCATGGAGTGCTGAAAGAAAAAAACCAAAGTAAAAACAGTGGAAGGATGCACGTTATGTGTTAAAAGGGTGGCAAAAAAGCTATGCTCTAGTGGAGCAGCAACCACATGAAGATGAAAAAAGTATCTGAATAAGAAGCAAGCAAAAGAAAGTGATAAGAAAGCTAAGCAACTGTAAACAATGTGTGCTTCAAATCCCACTGTATGTTATGGTATGGTCTACAATAGGTATTTTTAAACAGACTGAACAAACACGTACAGAGCCAACAGGTATTGCCTTTATGATGGGAGTGCCCAGCTATTGGCTTTGCCAATGCTCATCTGTAAAGCAGTGCTTAAACAAGAGAAAGAAAAAAAAACATTTCAAAATACTGGAACAAAAGTTAAAACAAAAAAAACTTAGTGTATTTTTCAATCTTTATAAAATGGCATACTCCATTTTTCAAATACTTTTTAACTCAGGAAACTGAACATAATTTATAAATTAAAGGGAAGTGACCGACAGACTTTCTTTAGGATACAGAAGTGAAACATACTCCAGGCATTTGGTTCTCTGAAGTAAGCCTAGGGAGCAGATTTGTTAACCTCCAGGTACTGATATATCACCTTTTTTTAGTCGTGCTAAGTACACAATATGCCTCAAATGCTGGGCTTATTGATCACAGCATCCAGTCCCTCTCCCAGCACCATTAAATCCTTTGTGTGCCAAGCATTTACATTCATGCAATAGGTGGAGTGGGGATAAAAGAAAACAACCCTCGAAGTGTGCTCTTTAGTCATACCCTGGGAAAATAAAACAGTTTCTGAACTTTCACAGACAAAGTGGAATGGGGGGAGGCACTGTGCTTAATTTGTGCCTGTGTTTCCCAGCGCTCTGCACAGACACTTATTTCGTAACACCTTCACATATTTATGAAAGTCTAACACGTGGTGACACTGTCAGTCTATTTACAACAACAAAAAAAGCACATGACCAGAGAATCAACTTACCCCCTAGCACTTATTATTTTACAAACTAAGCACTGGCTGTGGGGAGAAACACTATGAAGGAATTTGATGGGGAGGGGAATCAGCACGAGGGAATGAGTCTGAAAACACATGCACTCTCACGTAGTGCTAAATGATAAAGAAAAAAGTGGTTCTCTATATCTCAGCAGTGGAAAAATACAAGCCATCCAATGAAAAGGACAGTATAGAGGCTCAAGGGGATGGACATATACATGAAGAGGGAAAGCCATCCAATAATAAGTAAGCAGAGGAGTGTCAAAAAAGTAAACCCATGGTAAGCAAACCCACTGTAGGGTTTTGGTATGTGCACAAGGTGCTTTAAATTGATCGATATATGTTGTGCAATTAGTCCATCGGTCGCTGATTTGGAGTACAGGTCACCCAGTTACGAGGGAGTCAGTCTGTCTCTCTCTGTCGCGCTCTCTCTCTCTGTCGCTTGCCCTCTCTCTCTGTCGTTCTCTTACTGTCTCTACATTTTGAAACTGTGGCAGGAAGCATTTTAATATGCATAATAAAAATGACATGACAATGCAGCACAGTAACTCTCACATCGCAACGAGGCTGCTAATGTATCAAGACATAGTGATGTTTTCCATTTTACAACCATCTTGCTCCAACTTTAAACAGCAATAAATGCCCTGTAAGACCCTCACATAGGAACACGTCCCTGCCATAGTGCAATTCCTCCTTTTGAGAATCACAAATTGACTTACATCCAACCAGAACCCAAAATGACCACCTCTCGGCCAAAGCAAGTCTCTCCAGCAACCAGCATTTGAACAATTTCCCTGCCTCAGCATCAAGACAGACATCTTTACTTTGTTGACCCAGTCATTACAACAGGGTTACCTGTCCGTCCCACAATAGGGCTGCTTACCTGTCCAAACAGATACAAAATATTACTTCTCATTGATAATATCCTCAAAAGATCTCACCTCATTAATTAGTGTATCGAACCAGGTTATACACCTATTCTGACTTCATCTCCAGCATCTTTTCTCCTCTTTTAAGCGTTTTATTACTCGATTAGCTTTTGTTTTTTCAGTTACATGATACCCAATATAATGACTCAAAGTCGATTATCTCAAGTATTTGCAAACAGGAGATTCTGCTAATGCATATTATCAGCCATGCAGTATACTTTGTTCTCCTCAAAAATTATTATACTTATGTAGATTACACTGATTTTTTTGTACCACTTTCTCTTTCTTTTTATTGTGACTTATATTCGCTTTGTTTATTGAAAAAATAAATATTATATGGAACCAAAAAAAATCAATTACCCATCAAACTTTTTGACAGTAAAACGATAAACACAAGCAAAACGCATGATAATTGACAACTCCAAATGCCCGGACAATTCTACATCCGTCCCACCTCCTCCCCACCACCACCCAAAAATACACAAAAGGGCAATCTGAATGAACTTGCCTTATTAAAGGAAATAATGCGCCCTACCTGCAGACATGTGCACACACGGGTTACCAAAGGTTAGAATCCAGGTGGCCTCTTTGTACAAAAACACGAAAACCTTAGACCCTTGCCACAAATTCTCACACGGCACCCCAAAATTAGCACATGCTGTCAAAATACAGGCCTTCCTTCTAATCCTCTCCCTGCTCGGACACTTCTATAATCGCACATTGAGTAGCCAGGCCATGCAGAAGATCAAAGGCAACAACTTCAGGCTGCAGGATACCGAGAAACCAGTGACTACTCCGCTGGGAGAATGAAAACAGCGCACACCGTAAAAACAAGCATCACATGCCCACCGCAGACACGTACCTGTTCACAGCTTCCAAGAGCAGGGTAGGAGCGAGGCTGGGCTCTGGCAAACGGCAGCCCACGCGGACTCACACGCAAGGAGACAACTCCGCCGAACGACGGGCGGTGCAAACCTCAGAAAGGCGGCAGGAAATCACGGGGGTTTGGGTGACAGACGCTGTCGGCCTACCTACCACGAGAACCGTGAACAGCGCGGCTGCATCACTCATCTGAGGTGCACGAGCGCAGCGTCACCGACAGCTCCTGTGAGGGGAGCGGGTGATGCCCTCGTGACGGAAGAGAAGCACTGCTCCTGGCTGTGGTGTCACCTACTACAGATCTGCTTCAGACACAATGTCCCTGCCACAGTCCCAGCGCGCGAAGCAGGGGTGGCGGCCGCGTGCTGGCACAAGAGACGGCCCCTCTCCTCCCCCTGGGATGCCGCCACTCTTGTTGCCAGACAGAGCACAGCACACCGAGTGCAGACCGGCCTCTGCATCCCTCTGGCGCCCACACTCGGCGTCCTCTGCAGAGCTGGGCTCTGGTACTCGCTCTGCCTGGTTCCTAGGCGACGTGGTGATGCTGCATCGATGCAGCAACCGTAAAGTCTTTCAAACCCGAATGTATTCAGGCGACGAAAAGTCAGGTCCCGGGCCGTGCTGTGATTGGCTGACGTCACGGGGGTGTCCCGGGCCGGCAGCCAATCACAGCGCGGCCCGGGAAATGACGTCACGGGGGGTGTCCCGGGCCTGCAGCCAATCACAGCGCGGCCCGGGAAACACGACAAAAGGGGCGGGGCTTAAAAAAGACCCAGAAACGCCCCCGAATCGCGTTTTAACGGGAAAACGTAATTGACAGGCAATCTCTTCCAATGGCTAGCCTTCATTTATGGAGCTAGCCAATGGAAGAAGGGGCGGTTTCAAGTCCCCGTTATAGAGTTAACATTAGATTTCGCCTGGGCGGAGCAACTGCTACGCCGTTGCAACGCCAGGACGAAACCTAAAAAAATAATAATCGTTAGTTGTAGTTCTAGTGTCCCTTTCACCCCTGTGACCCGGTGGCGCTGCACATGTTGCACTCTTAATAGATACTCCAGTACGTCCCTGCCTCTCACTCTACAGGGCGAGATGGGTCACGCCACAGACTACCTGGAAACGAACCTCACCAAGTTATTGGCACTGCAACCGACACCCTATAGGCGCAGTGGTGGTTAAAAAATGTAAGGAAATACTTTTAAGTGAGAAAGTCTGAGGTCAAAGGGGCTTCGTCATATAGGGATACAATGTCCCTTACTGTGTGGCCACATGGTTAATGAGAACTAAGAGATACAACGCAGATTTAGCAACAGACTTTACAGGCACGTAAACAGTGTTTTGGTCCTTCATGAAATATTGGTCTATTGGAGTTTTCCCAAACTTAGGTCGCTAGATGAATCTATGTCAACCGGGACAATACCAACTTTGCTTTTTTCCCCACAGATCAACATTTTCAAGGGTGGAAGTCCACTTATTTTCCGTTTAAATGAACGGAGCCTACAACCCCCAGCATTCATTAGGTTGTTAAACGAATTCTCAGGATTGAAATGTTTTGTCCCAGAGCATGTGGAGTCTTCTGATAAGATTATTCACATATTTGCCCTACAGAATTAGTACCATATTTTGCAACTATGTAACACTTATCTTTGTCAACTGAGCAATCTACATGATGCATTTGTTTGTGAGATTCACTGTAACGCTTCTGGTAACCCAAAAACAAGCTTTCACGCTGCTCAGAGGGGTCCTATTCTCACGTTGCCATCCACTGTAAGCGCTGAATTTGCCCTTCGGTTTGAGGTGCTCACTCTGAACTCGAGAGCGACCTTTTCACTTTACCGATCATTGATAGCGCCTACACCCTCCTTACAAGAGCCACTTTTGTGAGCTTTTTGACCTGCCAGCCAGCGGTCGCAACGATGTCACAGGTAAGATCCGAATACTACTACGCTTTCGGTCATGTAACAGGAGGAACTCTTAGTCGGTGCTTAACTTGTAAGTAAATAAACAAATACCCTTGACGAAAGCTTTTTTTTAAGGAGGTTGAGGCACACTTTTGCCACTCATATGGCACACTTCTACCTCTGGGCCACCACCGCCCTGCCATTGACCTCCGTGCTAGCACCAGGCTCCCATGAAATCAATACCTACGGGTGCACATCATTACAAGTCTCAGGTGGAGTGATTTCACCCAAGGAAAAAACATAAAAATAGGACAAAATGGTACATTTTACAGCCCATCTATCTCATAAGCGGTAAAAAAAACAAGAGTTTTTGATGGGGCACTAGTGCAATAGTCCAATACTTTTTGAGTGTTCCCTGGAAGAGCTTATGAGAGGAGGGGAAGAGGTGTGGCCTGGGGACCATAGCTGCCAACTTTGGAACTGGAGAAAACGGTTCAAATCCCTGTCCTGGCTCTTAATCTTGTGAATCTGGGCAAACCACATAAACTCCTGATGTCTTAAAAATGAATCTACCCTTGTGGGGTGCTCGTTTAAAGTGCTGTAATGCATATGAACCAAATGTACACAATATACATTTAAAAAAACGAATTACACTTCCCAGGGTTATAGGGTTGTCCCCAAGGCCTATGTCTCATTAAAATGCATAGTCTTTTTCTTCACTTCAACTTTTTTTTTCAAGATGCCCCTTCAAGTAGATTCTGAGAATGTCATTTAAAGGGGAAGTGTTGACATCTCACAATCTCTTGGTGTAAGCAGGAAACATCACCAGTAACTCTCAAAACCAATGCTGTTTTCTTTCTAAATGTCTACATATTTCATTTTCAGTAGTCCTAGTAGTCTATTAGCGAACAAGCCCTGTGCATTTGACAAAACGATCAAACCTACCAAACAGTGAATTATCCAAGAGAAGCTTCTGTCTTTGGTCCATGTGAAAGGGGGGCATCCATTTCTATAAATCTATTAGGACTTTAGAATAGTATTTAAAATAGCTCACTAGGTTGAGCAACACAGCTTCAACCAATGGCATGGCCAACTCATCCATTCATCTTTCTGGGGCGATACCATGTGTACCAAACAGTTGGATCTTTTCCTAAGTCCCCCTCTAACGGGTCTCTTGCCTTTCTCTCCCAGACAAAATTAAGAATATAAAATGCAGAAGCCATACTGCAATTTGGTTACATTATGTACAGATAGACTAACAGCCCTGGAACTTTAGCCCCTTTCTCAATAGGCTTCTGCATCAAGGAGTCAAAAAAGGGTTCCAAACTCCTGCAATGCTGAAGGAATAAAAAAAAAGTAGGGTGACACTGGCTTAGGAGTGTAACACTGTGCACAGGAATCATAATGTACACTGGACCCTATAGACAGCACAGTTTTTTAGGTCGAGCCTAGACTTCGCATGCACTGTCTCTCCGAGACTTGCTGTATTCACTGAGTGGGTTTACGGGCCCACCCGCTGCTTTTCATTTGTCGGGGTCCTTTAAAAATATTTGCTTCTAAGTAGTTAATTTTTCCTATTTGTCCCATCTTTTCGTTGTTTGTTTACTCCCACGGAGCAGTGTCCCAGTACTTGTAACCTTCCACTTTCCCATTATAGCAACTGTAAAAGGTACTACTTTTTTCCTTTGTCCAAGAGCGCCGCACACAAGCGCTAGATCTTCTCAGGTGCTACGAGCTCTGAATTCCGTTTCTGTAAACATGGCTGTAATTCTTGTTCTCCTCACATTTGCTATGCATTCAAAGACCGAGATCAAATGTCAGAGGCTGATTTCGATGGCGCCTCTTTAATTTTCTTAATCTGTTGGGTTTGACACATGCATTGTTTTGATACACAATGTGCAGAAAAAAGAGAATGCATGAACTTGGGGTGTGTGCAGCCCTTGGCCTCACAGAGCAGTCTTCCCTGACCCTTCTCAGCCTCCTGTCCGAGAATTGGCTCCTGCTGACATCTGGGCATCGGAGCTCCACCTCCATTGGCTACAGACACTGAGATGGGTTCGATCGATCTCAGTAGTTCATACTGTAACCAACTTAAGTTACAGTCTTTGCAGCATCTGGTATGCTGTCTTACTTTATTTTCTTATACGTAAAAATACAAACTTATTTTATTGGCATGGCAAGTCAGACCAGTATAACAAAAGTTTCCTCCTTGCCTTTCCAAGCTGTTTATTGTTATGAGCTGTTAGATGGATCTGTATTTTCTTGCTGTAATATGGAGAGGCTGACTCTCACTACTCTCCAGTGTGCTTTGTATTTGAACAGGAATGCATAGTTTTGCCTCTTTTTTTTGTCTCCCTCAGGGCTTAACTTCCCTTGTTTACTATGTAGACTCTCGTTTCGTGTCCCATTCGTACATATGTTCTCTCCCATGTGGCCCACCAAAGCCCTCCTTACCCTGTCACACCGCTCTCCCCCTGCCATCCACAGAAAGAGCAGCCCAAGTCTGCCCAGTTGCATTTATGTAGTGCCTTCACAATTGCTGCTGTGTTTGGCTTTGTAACCAGTTCTGAGGTTCTACAAGTGAGCATTGCGGTCTGACACCCTCCCACCATCCGCTCTCCTCCTCCATGTGCTACCCTCCACCCCATTCAGATTTGTATTCTCACAATGGTCCTGTGCTGCGATTTCTGAGAAGAGCAGTCCTGAGGCGTGTGTTGATATGCTGCTGTGTATTTGGAAAATCTCGCTGCGCCTTGCATCTTGCATGTTTGTCTGTACACTATGTGCTTATGGTAGGATCTCTGCATACCTCCCTAGCCATGAGGTGTGTGAGCAAGAGTGTGTATGTGTACCTTCTTAATGTCATTATTACATGTCTCTACCTTTCTACAAACCTTTGTGTGAGCAAGTGTGTCCTTACCTTCTAGTGTATGTTTGTGTGTGTCTTTCTGAATATGCCTGGCTATGTGCGTTTTTGTGTGCCTTCCTGCATTTATTTAATAATGTTTATAGATTGATTAATTTTAGGTGAACATGTTGCACACCTTGGATACGTTTGTGTATATGATTGTTACTTTGTGCATGCCTATTTGCATATGCAAATCTTCCTTCATGTATTTGTGTTGGTATACACTCACGCATATATTTTAGTATGGGTACCCCCGTCCAGGAGTATATGGCCTGGGCTCCTTCTACTTTGTATATCTTTTTGGTCATACATTTGCATAGGGGTAGGTGGCTTCCTCTATTTTTGTGTGTTTTCCATACATTTCTTCTGTCACGACAAACCTGTTTTCTTTCCTTTTATAAACGCCAGGCAAATGCAATGAATGTGACCAATGCCTCTCTGTGGTAGGAACCAAAGCAATAGGTTGTTTTCACTCTCTTACATTTGCATGTTCCCTCTTGTAGAAAGCTGGCTCTGTATATATTATACCAAAGTAAGGTGTGCACATAGTCCAGTGGGTCCCCAGTTGGTTTACAGAGGCTAAAGTAGATAATACTAAATACTTTTTAGGTTTCGCCCTGGCGGTAGCACTGCGTAAGCAGTGCCCCGCCCAGGGCGAAATCTAATGTTATCTCAGTAGTGGGGACTTGAAAACGCCCCTTCTTCCATTGGCTAGCTCCATAAATGGAGGCTAGCCATTGGAAGACATCAGTGTCAATCACTTTTTCCTGGTCAGAACGCGAATCGTGGGCGTTTGACTCTTTTTTTTAAGTCCCGCCCCTTGTTGCCGTGTGTCCCGGGCCGCGCTGTGATTGGCTGCCGGCCCGTGACACCCCGTGACGTCATTCCCCGGGCCGCGCTGTGATTGGCTGCCGGCCCGGGACCTGACTTGTTTCCGCTGATGACGCCGGCTCGGGGCAGGAAACTGAGGAGGAAAAGGGGCAGACTGACTTTTTCCGTTTCCAAACAAACTTCTCGGAACTATTTCTGTCCCTGCACAAAAAGGCCTGTGAGAGGTGCGGGGCCGGGGAGCGCCCCGCCCGGCTTGGAAAGTCTGCTATAGATGTGAGATGGGACAGAGGAGTCAGGCAGGTCCCGGCAGTCGACCACAGGACTGCTAGCGCCCGATCTGTAAACGCACCTCTTTTGCGTCTCTTTTTCAGGTTCTTAGTTTTCTCACAACTATTTCATGTGTTGACGGATCTCCTCACACGTCCTATCTGTCTGGTTACCATATTTTCCTTAGTGCTTCCTTGGCTTCTCTCTGTGTTCAGGGGCGTGGCTATCACTAGTGTAGCACGTGCAGCGGCACCGGAGCAAACTGAACTATGGTTGTTGTATTATTGGTCAGCCGGCACCTTTGCTACGCCATCGTCTGTCGTAAGCACTTCCGTGTCTGTCCCGTCTGCCATCTCTCCGTCTCGTCTCAACAGTTCCTGGTGTCCCCCCATTGCTAATGTGTTTAAAAGAAAAAGTGCATGGACCCACAGTTTTCCTTGTTGACCGGCCGCAGTTTTACCAATAATATAGGGGTTACCGATTACCAAGTTGCGACTCCACCTCGTGTCTCTTTCTTCCACAAATCCGACATTTCTTGTCTCGTCATCCCACTCTTGCAGTTGCAGGCCCCCTTTTCTCCTGATTTGTCCCAGTCTTGGTTTTCCTATTTTTCTCTAATATTACCAATTTGCTGCCTTTCTCGCTCCTGGTCAAATTCTAATGACCAAAAATAAGTTCTGATTGGCAAAAGTGAGAGGTCACCACCCGCGACCACCGGCACAAATGAAGCACTGCCTCTCAGCAGCTCACTGCCCCTTTTGCGTTTCCGGCTTCTTTTCTCGACCTTAGTAGTCGCTGCGTCGTGGATAATGTACTCCTACCTCCCCACAATATGAGAGCCACCCCAGCTTCGACTGCTAGCATTCTGGCGGGTGGCCTTGTTTTACCTCGTTAACCCATTACATACAGAGCTGGGCATCGCATTGCAAAATGTACCCTGGGGGAGACACAGGAGGCCAACATAGCGGGAACAAAAGTGGAAACTGCACGCAACGCGCTCAAGCCATCAAGTGCGAGTCCGCGTGCCATATCCATGGTGCTGAACAATGGGCACCTACGTATGCACATTGATAGCGTTTACACACCCGGCAGACACATGCACGGGTAGAGAACAAAGTGTGCTGCGAGCGCAAACACGTTTTTTAACCTGATTTTTTGTGTGCAAAATTCACTGTTTTTCCTGCGTGAAAGTTGAGGAGCTTAACGATTTTCCTTCGCTTTTACGTTTCTATATTTTTCAAACTACTCCAAGTCAACCACGCCAAAAGCAACATCTGAGGCACATTTGTAACCTCATTCCATGCCGGAAAATGTAGGCATACTTTTTTCACAGCAAGTTTGCAATTTGCAGAGCTTTAGCATGCACAATTGTGGCATTGTGGAGACAAACAAATCGTATAGTGCTGATGTATATCTGAAGAATTATATTTCTCTTTGAACGAGGAAATTAGTAGGTTTAGTTGTGTCAAAATTCAGTTTTTACAGGTGTCCAGACGATTTTTCCAAACTGCATTGCATTTCGATGTGTTTAACTACGCCTGTGAATGTTGCAAACGCATGTTCAAATTCGCAGTCAATGATGCACCTGTGATTCATTTGTGGAGATAAAAATACGCTCCCATTCAATCACTCACCCAGGCGAGGGAGTCACTGTTTCATCCATTCACCCACTAATTCAAACACTGACCCACTTACCCAGGCATTCGGCCACTGACTTCCACTTTTCTCCTTTTATTCAATGAGTGATCCAACCATAGCTCAAAGCCGATTCTTCATTCACTCCCTCACTAGATCTGTCGCTCCCTTGTTCATTACCGTGTGCGTTCATTTGCGTAGCCTCTGACACCCCTTTTCTCTCCTAATGTAAAGGCGAAACCATTGCATTGTAAATGCTTGTTATGTTGGAGAACGCTGCACTGCTTCTGTCCATGTTGTACATTTGTTGGGTTGCTTCGTATAAAATAGTCCACTAAACAAAACAATTTGCATTGCAATGCTTGCTTTAATGCATTCTGTGAATGAACAAACGTACCCTCACAAAATATGAGAGTAGAATCTACTTTTGGATTTACTTGTGAAATGATACGTTTTTCACATGAACCTGGTGACTAAAATTTTAAGGACTCAAGACAAGAGAGGTACACAGTTGCCCAAGGGAATCTTAACAAGCATTTACAATGCAATGGTCTCGGCATTATTAAAGGTAGAGATATTGGCATTGCTCATGGCATTTTTTTTCCTTTTAAATCATAAATAAATGGCAGTGTCATTTACATTGCTAATAGCTTATTCGTTAAATAAATGGCATTGTCATTTACAATGCCCTTAGCTTAATCGCTGCCAAATGCATGACCTATTGCATTTACACCCACACAGAGCCACCCACACAAAGCCACCCACACACACCCACAGAGCCACCCACACAGTCATTCACATAGAGCCACCCACACACAGAGCCACTTACAAAAAAAAAAGTTATCCACACAGAGCGACCTACAAAAAATGGTATCCACACAGAGCCACATACACACACACACACAGAGCCACATACACACACACACAGCGCCACATACACACACACACAGCGCCACATACACACACACACAGCGCCACATACACACACACACAGCGCCACACACACACACACACAGCGCCACACACACACACACACACACACACAGCGCCACACACACACAGCGCCACACACACACACAGCGCCACACACACACACAGCGCCACACACACACACAGCGCCACACACACACACAGCGCCACACACACACAGCGCCACACACACACAGCGCCACACACACACACACACAGCGCCACACACACACACACACAGCGCCACACACACAGCGCCACACACACAGCGCCACACACACAGCGCCACACACACAGCGCCACACACACAGCGCCACACACACACACAGCGCCACACACACACACACACAGCGCCACACACACACACACACAGCGCCACACACAGTGCCACACACACACACACAGCGCCACACACACACACACAGCGCCACACACACACACACAGCGCCACACACACACACAGCGCCACACACACACACAGTGCAACACACACACACAGCGCCACACACACACAGCGCCACACACACACAGCGCCACACACACAGCGCCACACACACACACAGCGCCACACACACACAGCGCCACACACACAGCGCCACACACACAGCGCCACAGCCACACACACAGCGCCACACACACACACAGCGCCATACACACACACAGCGCCACACACACACACACAGCGCCACACACACAGCGCCATACACACACACAGCGCCATACACACACACAGCGCCAACACACACACAGCGCCACACACACACACAGCGCCACACACACACACAGCGCCACACACACACACACAGCGCCATACACACACACACAGCGCCACACACACAGCGCCACACACACACACACAGCGCCACACACACACACACACAGCGCCACACACACACACACACACACATACACGTGTTACCATCCTTGTGGGGACTATGTGTGAATACCAGCCTTGTGGGGACTAACCTTTCCCAATGTTTTTAAAACACACTAATAACAGAAAAATGTTGAGAAAAAATTCATGATACAGGATCCTGCTTCAAATTTGGAAATATATTGTTATTTAATCGTGCGCACAGCACCATCCTTGTGGGGACTTGAACACGTGCTACCATCCTTGTGGGGACCTAGTCTGTAATACTATTTGTGATTGTATACAGTTGAAGGCACATGGCTAAATGTTTATTTTATCAACAATATACACAAACAGCATTATAATCTATTCATATATAAATTGCTGCATATATACTAGGGGTATACGTTGAAGACACATTATGTTAATGTGCCAGAAAATATATAATGCTTAAAGAAAGGCCCTTAAAGCTGTATTTAACCTATTTATTAGTGCTTACACTCTTAGGAGATAAGGGAACTAACACATAAAGATATTAACATATGAAACTAAGGAATATGGTCAAGTCGAACCCAGAGCTTGATTAACTGCTTACATTTTTGCCAAAATAGATGTTCAAGTCCCCACAGAGATGGTGGGTGAAGATCACTGTGTTTAAGTCTCCATAGAAATAGTGTGTATATTCAAAACTTAAATCCCATTATAACGAGTGTGAAGCTAATGATGTTGTGTGTAATTATAGGAATGCTCTAGTCCCCACAGAGATGGTATGTTATTATAGCAATTTTAAGTCCCCACAGAGATGGTGTGTTACCATAGAGATGTTCAAGTCCCCACAGAGATGGTGTGTTATTATAGTGATGTTCAAGTCCCCACAAAGATAGTGTGTTATTATAGCGATGTTCAAGTCCCCACAAAGATAGTGTGTTATTATAGCGATGTTCAAGTCCCCACAAAGATAGTGTGCTATTACAGTGTTGTTCAAGTCCCCACAAAGATAGTGTGTTATTATAGTGATGTTTAAGTCCCCACAGAGATAGTGCATGAAGGTGATTGTGTTTAAGTCCTCATTAAAATATGGCCCAATTCACAAAGGTAAACTTAGACAAAAAGTCTAACTTTACTACTTGTCAGTATTCACAAAGGTAAATTTAGACCAAAAGTGTAACTTTACTACTTTTCAATATTCACAAAGCCCCATATAGAGAATGTGAAGCTGATGATGTTCAAGTCAAAGCAAATACAAGGAGATGATGGACGGAGTGATGAAGCCTTTCAGACACTCATCCCCAGTCACAGATCTGGGTTCAATTCATCATTATTCTTTAGCTCACTTCGCCACCCCAGTTCAGACACAGCTATATGCAAATCAGTCTTGACCCTGTGCCTCATGGCACCCCCTGGTGCTTCAAGTCAAAACAGAGCATGTGTTTGATTACAGGAATGCTCGAGTCCCCACAGAGTTGGTATGTTTTTATCGTTATGTTCAAGTCCCCACTAAGATAGTGTTTTATTATAGTTTTATTCAAGCCCCCACAAAGATAGTGTGTTATTATAGCAATGTTTAAGAGACAGTGCATGAAGATGATTGTCTTGAAGTCCTCATTAAAATAGGGCCCGATTACCAAAGCTAAATTTCGACCAAAAGTCTAACTTTACTACATTTCAGTATTCACAAAGCTCCATACAGAGAATGCTAAGCTGATGATGTTCAAGCCAAAACAGAGATTGCATGTAATTACAGGAATGGTCAAGTCCCCACAGAGATGGTGTGTGACCATAGTATTAACACGGTCACCACAGAGAATGTGTGTGATTATAGAGATGCCCAGGTCCCCTCAGAGAAAGTGTGTGATTATAGAGATGTCAAGATCCCTACAGAGATAGTGTGTGAGTATAGAGATGTCAAGATCCCTACAAAGACAGTGTGTGATTATAGAGATGCCGAGGTCCCCACAGAGATAGTGTGTGAATATAGAGATGCACAAGTCCCCACAAAGATAGTGTGTGATTATAGAGATGCACAGGTCCCCACAGAGATAGTGTGTGAATATATAGATTCCCAGGTCCCCACAAAGATAGTTTGTGATTATAGACATGCCCAGGTCCCCACAGAGATAGTGTGTGAATATAGACATGCCCAGGTCCCCTCAGAGATAGTGTGTGGTTATAGAGATGTCGAGGTCCCCACAGAGATAGAGTGTAATTATAGACATGCACAGGTCCCCACAGAGAAAGTGTGTGAATATAGAGATTCCCAGGTCCCCACAAAGATAGTGTGTGATTATAGACATGCCCAGGTCCCCACAGAGATAGTGTGTGAATATAGACATGCCCAGGTCCCCTCAGAGATAGTGTGTGGTTATAGAGATGTTGAGGTCCCCACAGAGATAGTGTGTAATTATAGACATGCACAGGTCCCCACAGAGATAGTGTGTGATTATAGACATACACAGGTCACCACAGAGATAGTGTGTGATTATAGAGATGTTGAGGTCCCCACAGAGATAGCGTGTGATTATAGACATGCACAGGTCCCCACAGAGATGGTGTGTGACTATATATTACCACGGTTGTCAAAAAGAATATGTGTGATCAGAGACATGCCCAGGTCCCCTCAAAAACCTACACCCACTTAAACCCGAAAAATTCACTTGCCACTCAAAAACCCATACCCACCATAAAAAAAAGCCATTGTGGCCCAAATACCCATACAAACACTAAACCTTAAATGATTTCATTACAAGACCGGAGGTTACCATTATGCATAATTCTTTTAATGCTAACTCCAAGCAGCCACTTAGAAGCAATACTTCATAAAGTGAAACAGGCCTAGAATAGAATCTTCCAGATGTACAATAGCCATTCACATAGGACAGTCTGCCTCTTTTAAATGTGGCTCCAGGCAGATAAATACATTTTCTCTTCACTTTCATGTAGGACTTGTATCTTCTAGAATGGGCACCTACATGTGTATGTATGTTTTCCCAATTTAATTTGTATACCTTTCTGAATACACTTATGCCTCTTTGACCTCAAACTCCTCTTAAATTTCGTCTCACACCTGATTTCCAACTTATGGAAATCCTGCTCCCCCCCACTCTCCGCCCTCACCCTGGACCTCACATTGCATTTCCACCCAATAACGGGCTACCCCGAAATACAGACAAGTTGGGAACTCATAACAAAAATCAATAATTAAAATAAAAATAAAATCTTTAACCCATCTGTAGTTGAGGGGCTACCTGGGCAGTAAATCAACAGCTGATCGCTCACAAGCATATCCGATGTCAGGAAGTCTGGCAGTTGGACACTCCTGTGATCAGCTGCTAACTGCGACCGCAAGTACTCAAACTATTTTTACTCCAAATACCTCATTTTACAGTAAAGGAGCATAAAATGTAAAAGACCTGATGTAACAATGCATTAATTTACATAAGCTCCTCTAACAAATCCCTAATTTACATAAGCTCTTCTGAACCTTACTAATAAATCAGATTGCCTACCTTCCAAGTCATCCATATAGATTACTAACTACTACAACCCGTAAAGGAGTATAAAATCCAACATGTCTGATGTAGAATCAGATGGTCTTGAGGTACTTACCCCTAACATCAATAATGAAGAAATGAAAAAGATTACTCAACAAGAGATGCACCCCTGCATGCGCAAAACACTCAACCGGTTCATCGCAACTAAAAAACCCTTAATAGAGAAAGAAGATGGCACTATTGAAACCCAGAAAGGCCAAAATGTGGAATACAATAAAAAAAGGGGGCACAAGATTAAAGAGAAAAAAACAATTTTGAAAGACCAAGCCCCATGAGCACATTGGGAGGTCTAAGCACCTCAAATGTTTTGGGAGGTCTACGCACCTCAAAAGTATCAGGTGTCCTTAGCGACACAGCCTATCAAAGTGTCCAAAGCGGCACACAATATCGAAGTGCTCGTCATGATACACAAGATCTTGAAATTGAACCACAAGGAGACTAAAACATGAACCCGTTTGATGAATATATCCTTTATCTAGACCAGGATGATCTAGACTTCGAGAGTCCCCTATCAGAGGAAGAGCTCCCTTCAGCCTCTAAAGAAATTCTAACCAACCCACTGGGTGAGGAGATGTTCTCTCCACATAATATCAGACACCCGAGGAGCTCCAATGGTGGCCCCAAGATCCAGTGGTTCAAGAAAAGGTATGCCTGACACCCAACCTCGACCCAGAATTAATCAAATTCCTATTCAAAGTGGGTAGAGACCCCAGGAAGGGCATGAAATGGTAACTGAAGACCTGCCAGGATCACATGCTTGATATTTTAGGCCCACTGACTAGAATAATTGATATGGCAGAAGACAGCCATATTAACGGTACCCCGTTAGACTTAGATCTACTAAGAAAAGAGGATGGAGTCAGAAAACTCGGATCCTATTAAGGAACGCAAATGCAGGGATACATGCATACGACGAAGAGTAGTCCTTACCAAGACCAACCCTGAGTTGAGAGACATGGCTGACAAAGAACCCTCAGCAAACCCCAAAAGACTCTTATTTGGAGAGGACATGATCAAGATCCTAGGCAAATATGTCACAACCTCCACAGCCCTAGTCAAAGCTCAGAACAGCATGCGTCGAGTATTCAACCCTAGTGTTTTTGCCAGACCTGACAGAAGGGGCCGCTCTGCCGGTGGTGTCCACCAAACACCCTACTACAGACAATGAGGATTAGGTAAACTCAGATTTGTTTTTTAAAGACTTGGAAAACAATTACACAAGACCCCTGGGTTTTAGAAACCATTCAAGGCTTCAAAATATAATTTTTGAAAACACAGACACAATCCTCACCCCCAAGGAACCTAGTACTGATCACAGAACAGAAAATAGTAGAGGAACATGATAGAGTAAGGAGCATTTATATAAGTTCCATGGGATCATATGAAATTGGTAAGCACTCTCTTTCTGGTAGAGAAAAAAGACAAGGGTTGAAGACCAGTCCTAAACCTGAGAGAACTGAACAAATCTCTTATCTACAAACACTTCAAACTGGATGGTATCTACCTCCTGAGAGACATGCTTCTAGAAAAGGACTGGCTAGTGAAGTTGGACTAGTGAAGGTGCCTACTTCACAATCACCATGGCCTCAGAGTTCCAACCATACCTCCAATTCACATGGAACTGTTGTCTATTCCAATTCCAAGCTCTCCCCTTTGGGCTATATTGTGCTCCCTGGTGTTTCACCGAGGTATTGAGAACTATTGACATCATTCTTGAGAGAGAGAGAGAGAGAGAGATGACTGTTAGTCTATGTCTGTGACATTCTCATTATATCCCAGCACCACTCTCAGATTCTTCAAGACCTGAATACAGCAGTAAATCTCTTAGAGAGCCTTGGCTTCATAATAAACCCAAAAAAAATCTATCATGACTCCCTCAAAAACTCTGGAATTATTGGGAATCATTGTAGAGTCTTTTGCTACTACCCAAGAAGAAAATCATGAAAATAGGCAAAGAAATACGACTTGTATTGAAACGAGACCTCTTGTCCCTGAGAGAACAACCCAAACTCCTGGGCCTCCTATCTTCCTATATCCAAGCTATCTTTCCAGGACGTTTAAATTATCTAGCCCTTCAAAGAGTGAAGGCAAAAGCCCTCCATGCTGGACTATGGTACGGAGACAAAGTAACCATCTGTGGAGTGTTGTGGCTCACTGGTTAGAGGCGGCAGACCCGGAAGCAGAGGACGGCCCGGGACCAGGGTTCAATTCCCAACGCGGCAGGGTCTTGGACCAGGGTCAACGGACTCGATAATTCTCGCCTCGGTGCCTACTCTAACTAGGGATCACACTCGGCAACTCTGGGCATTAGCTTGCCTCATCTCCACAACGGCCCCCCACATACGCCGGGGATGCCTGGTTTCACCTTGGAGATACCCAGTAGGGACCATCTCACAGGGAAAGCCAGGACAGGTTCCCCAGCAGTCTACAGCGCAGAGATACTCCTTCGGGAGTCAATTCTAGCGCTTTAGAAACCCACAATCAATCAATCAATCAATCAACCCTAACCACAAAGCCAAACCTGAACTGAACTGGTGGTTAGAGAATTTAGATGCCTGGAACGGCAAAGCTGTTTTCATAAACTCCTCAGAATTCATTCTAGAGTCAGATGTGAGCCATCATGGCTGGGGAGCGTGCTTACAGAGCCAGAACATGGGAGGTCTATGGTCCTATACAGAGAGCTCACACCACAAAAACTACCTAGAGTTAACTACTGGCCTTTACGCTCTGATGAGCTTCAAACGATCCCTACAAGACAGATTGGTTATTATAAAAATGGACAACATATCAGTTGCGGCATACATAAATTGCTTATAGGGTACAAAATCCTCAGACCTATCAAATCTAGCCACAAAACTCTGGATGTTCTGTCTAGAACACCAGATAGCCCTAAAAGCAGCATACTTACCAGGAAAAAGCAACGTCACTGCTGACTGGAATTCAAGATTCCTCCTAGACCACAGCAACTGAAAACTTAACATGAAAGCCTTCAGAACTTTAAATCAGTTCTGGGGCCCTCTGAAAGTAGATCTTTTCGCAAGCAGACTGACATTCCAACTGCACAAATATTTCAGCTGGATGCCAGATCCTGGTGCTCAAGCAGTCAATGCCCTTCTCCAGCCATGGAAAAGAATTCGAGCATATGCATTTCCCCCATGTGCAATGACCCATGGAGTCTTCCGGAACGTGAGACAAGACCAATGCTCCTTATTACTAATAACCCCTTTCTGCCCTCCCAGGCATGGTTTCCGATGAGCTTGGAATTAGCCTGTGAAATACCCTTTTTACTTCCACCCGCAGAAGGCCTTTTAGGAGACATCCTGCAAGAGTCATGGGCTCCTGTAACCCACTAGATGCAATAGCATCTGGAGAACTTGGGTACGCTGGTGCCTGGAGAGGAACCTGGATTCCATGGAGGCTACTATTGTACACGTAGCAAACTTTTTAGTTTAACAATATGAGAGAGGGGTTACTTCCAGATCAATTAATTGCTACAGATTAGCTATTTCATCAGGCCATGCTGTAATAAATGGCAAGACCATAGGGAAAAATGCCACAATATGCAGAATTATGAAAGGTATCAAACTAAGGAGACCACCTAAACCTAAATATGAAACCCTATGGGATGTTAAGTTACTACTATACTCTTTCAATACCTGGTCTGAGAACAGATACCTAAATAAGAAGAGACTTTCCATAAAACTAGCATTTCTTCTCTGCCTAATCTCCTGCCGTAGAGTATCAGACGTTAAAACACTAGAAGTCTATGATGCATTTGGTGTCAATTTCGGGATTATTAAGAGAACTAAGACTATATCAATTCTCAACACAAAGTTTATCGGGTGCAAAAAACCTTTTGTGGTAGAATGTATGAAAGAATAAGATGCAAGAATAAGCGAACATCATGCGAATGGTGTTAATCAATTACTTATCTCTTTTGTGAAACCCTTCAAACCCATTACATCAGATTCTATAGCAAGATGAGTTCTATAAGCAATGCAATCAGCTGGTATTGGCCTAAAAGATTCCAGGCACACTCATATGCGGCGCTATGGCTAGCGAATCACTTTAGAAAGTAGGTAAACTAGATGACATTCTCAAATCAGCTGTTTGGTCAAATTCTAACACTCTTGCTAAACACTATTGTATCCTATTAAACATATGTTAGATGTATTACTAAACTACCAACATGCATAATGGTAGCCTCCGGTCTTGTAATGAAATTGCGATTCTCCTAATAAGAGAATCTGGATTTCATTAAAGGCACAGAGGCTAACACCATCCCACCCTTGCCCTCCCATGGGTGGATACATGAATTACTGACCAATAGATGCATAATTTATGACACAACCTTTATTCAATGTATTGTTGAAAGTTTCATACAATCGTTTTTCAATGGATTGTTAAAAATGTCATATAATATAACTTGCGCGCTTTGATATTTCACCTTTCTCAGTTACATGACAACAGAGCACTTATACTCTTTCTTGTTTCAGATAATTCAATATAACTAATTCATCTATACTGCTGTTTCCGCAAGGAAGATGTTCAGAAAGAATTAACTCTGTGCCCCCTTCATTCAATCTTCATTATTTCTATCCATTTGGAATGCCAACAAAAAAAATGAAAGAAAATTCTACACAGAAGAAGACTTACCTTATTACCTCGCATATAAAAGAGGCAGACTATCCTATGTGCATGGCTATTGTACATCTGGAAGATTCTATTCTAGATCTATTTCACTTTATGATGTATTGCTTCTAAGTGGCTGCTTGGAGTTAGCATTAAAAGAAAATGCATAATGTTAGCCTCCATGTCTTTAATGAAATCCAGATTCTCTTGTCATGTTATTAGGAAAATCGCAATTCATTACCACCATACCAGCCCTAACCCTTGAATGTTCCAATGCCACCCAAAAACCATGTCGACTAGAAATCCTAAAAAATCCTTTTCCACCCACCCTAAACCTTAAAAAACCCTTGCGACCCAAAAACCCATAAACACTGTAAAATCCACAATATCACCAAAAATCTCACACCCACCCTGAACCCAAAAAAATTCCCTTGCCACCCATAAAACCCATACCAATCCTAAACCCTAACAAATCTCTTACCACTCAAAAACCTACACCCACCCTAAATCCTAAAAATTCACTTGCCTCCCAAACACCCATACCAACCTGAAAAATCCCTTGCCACCCAAAAACCCACATAAAAACTACACCTAAACAATTCATTACCAGCCAAAAACCGATGCCCAGCCTAAACCCTAAAACATTTCTTACCAACCAAAAGTCCATACCCACCCTAAACCCTACAAATTACCTTATCACCCAAAAACCCACACCCACCCTAAACCTTAAAAATGGCCTTGCCACTTAAAAAAACATACCCATCCTAAACCCTAAAAAATCCCTTGCTAATCAGAAACCCATGCGTACCCTAGAAATAAAAATTCCCTTGCCACCCTAACCTTAAAAAGTCCCTCACCTCCCAAAAACACACATCCTCTCTAATCCCTAACAATGCCCTTATCATCCAAAAACACATACCCACCCAAAACCATAAATTTCCCTTCCCCCCAAAAATCCACACCCACTCTAAACCTTAAAAATTCCTTTGCCACTTAAAAACCCACCCCATCCTAAATGCAGAAAAATCCCTTACCACTCAAACACCTACACCCACCGTAAACCCTAAAAATTCACTTGCCTCCCAAAACCCATAACCACCCTGAAAAATCCCTTGCTACCCAAAAACCCATACAAATACTAGACCAAAATGATTCATTACCACCCAAAAATCCATTCCCACCCTAAACGCCTAACAATTACCTTATCATCCAAAAACCCATACCCAACCAAAACCATAACATTTCCCTTGCCCCCAAAAATCCACACCCACCCTAAACCTTAAAATTTCCCTTGCCACCCAAAAACCATACCCAGCCTAAACAATCCCTTGCCAATCAAAAACCCATACCCACCCTAAAAACTAAAATTCCATTGGCACTCTAAATCCTAACAAATCCCTTGCCACGCAAAGACCCATACCCACCCTAAGCCCTAAACACTCCCTTACCACCCAAAAAAACGATAGCCACACTAAATCCTAAATATTTCTTGCAACCCTAACCTAAAAAATGTCCTAACCACCCAAAAACCCATACCTGCCCTAACCTTAAAAAACCCTTGCCTCTCAAAAACCCATACCCACCCTAACCCCAGACAAATTCACTGGTCACCCAAAAACTATACAGAACCTAAACACGAAAAAGTATGTGGCAACCCAAAAACACACCTCTCTAATCCCTAAAAATTACCTTATCATCCAAAATCCCATACCCACCCAAAACCATAAATTTCCTGTGCCCCCCAAAAATACAAGCCCACTCTAAACCTTAAAAATTCCTTTGCCACTTAAAAGCCCACACCCATCCTAAATGCTCAAAATTCCCTTGCCATCCAAAAACCCATACCCACCCTAAACCCTAAAAATTCCCTTTTTAACCGAAAACCTATATCCAACCTAAACCCTACAAATTCCCTTGCCACCTAAAAACCCATACCTACCCACAAAAATCTATTGCCACCCAAAAACCCACACCAACCCTAGACCCTAAAAATTCCCTTGCCACCCAAAAACCAATACCATCCATTCCTGGTCCCTTGGAGGTGAATTTAGCACTGCAATCAAGAAACGCCCACAGCACAACGCAGACACGCCCACAAGGGACTACTTTGCTGGCACGGTTCTTTTACCTTTTAAATGCATATGGTGGGCCTCTGCATAGCCTATGTCCTTCTGCTGCAACTGCCCTTTCCAACGCTGTATTGGGTGTTGTGATTGGTGCTGTGGTTCCTGAGATTACCCGCCTCAAAGGTTTGGGCTCTCTCTTTATTATATTAGTACTAGCAGCCCGTCCCGACCTTGTCCCGGAGCTTTCAGGCTTCCCCCTACCCCCGCCTGCCCTGACATTGCCCAGCAGCCCGTGCCCCCGCCCACCCCGTCCCCCGCCAGCCGCCAGCCGCCAGCCGCCTGGCCCGACCCTCGCGTGGCCTGAGTCAATCCCCGTCCCCCGCCTTCCCCGTCCCCCGCCTTCCCCGACCCCCGCCCCCCGCCTTCCCCGACCCCCGTCACCCGCCTGCCGCCTGGCCCGACCCTCGAGTGGCCCGAGTCAATCCCCGTCCCCCACCTTCCCCGTCCCCCACCTTCCCCGACCCCCGCCTGCCCCGACATTGCCTTTTGGCCGTTCCCCGCCTGGCCCGACACCCGCCTGCTTACCTTTTCCGCTGCTCCTGAGTTCACAGTTCCTCGCCGCTCTGCTCCTCACCGCTTGTTCGCCGCCGCTCCTCCCCCGCGCCATGTCCGCCTCTCCATGCTACCCTTCATATGACCGCTCCTCCCCCGCGCCATGGCCGGAGCTCCTCTGACGCCGCTCCTCGACGTTAGCACGCACGTCGCGGCCGGCGCTACTTTGGGGGGGGGCTACTTTTTTAAATATTAATTTTTTGAATAAGGTTTATTTTTAAACTTTACATAGCCTATAACCATCTACATACCCTGATGATTTCTACGGTGTATCGGGTGTGTAGATGGGCGCAGTGGTTCCGGAGTTTACCCGCCTCAGAGCCTGAAACTTTCTCCTTTATTATAGTAGTATAGATGGATATGGATGTAAGCCCATCCTACAATTAACTTGTCCCGACCACATGCTAATTGAATTTTCCATTCAGGGCCCAAGGGAGCTGAAGGGATCAAACCCATTTCTAGACAGGCCTGCTCTCTCCTGGAACACAGGGCAAGTGAAACACCATATATGGCATAAGGGCAACATTTGGAAGTAAGAAAGAGGGACGAATAAAGAAAAAAAGAGGAATTTATTTTACTTGCATTGATTTGGAGGCAATTTTATGGAGGAGACAGCAAAAATAAATCTGTAAGTGGTTTACAAAATCGTGAGTCACCCTGCTGAGACAGGTGTGTTGGCATCGTTTGACATGGGTAGAAATGGAAGTGCCTGCAAATATTCTTCAAGTGAAGAACCACTTTGGCAATGGGGCCTAAATGCATAGGGGTGCTATCTAGCACTGTAAGTGGGATAAATAAGTTTGAGAGGGTACTCTAAAAAAGGCATGGGCAAAGAAATGTACCTTGGAATATTTTATTAGAGGCGCCTCCTTAGTAATACAAAACACTTGGCGTATATGAATATAATACCGCTTCATCCCAATCATTTTCAGGGAGAAAAATGCAAGTACTCCTGTCACAGTGCTTACACCCCCTCCCCCCCCCCAAAAAAAACAACAGTGGGGAGCCATGGGCAATGGGTCAAGGGAGCCGCGGGTCGAAAAGGTTTGGGAACCACTGATTTACACTGTTAACAAATCACTTGGAGTGTAGGCCTAAAGGGTGCCTGCTGAAGACCTTTACAAAAGAAACTGACCTGTAAGTTTTCTTGATTACTGGTGATGGTGAGTCCTACAGAATGTGTTATAGTGTAACAGTACATAGTTGTGTATTTGATTGGAAGATTAAGATATATTTTGAGTATGAGCTATGGCCTGTGCAATTTGCTCAAATTAGCTAACACTGTAGGTCCTCGTGGCTGGAGGGTGTTGGTCCTAATCTCTATCAGTTTGGACCATTACTGTAACACTCACAGCTAGGGATGTGTGAAATTCACGTAATTTGCTATGTAATTATGCAAAATGCATATCTGCCATTTAGTAATTTATTTTAGTGTGAAATTCATTCTTTGCATCAATTTTTGATGCAAGGACACATTTCACAGTAAAACAATTGCACAAATAACACAAGTGGTGAGATCAATAGCTAATCACGCTCAGGTGATAGGCATTATTCTCATACGCTTGTGGTAACATCATGTAACTACACAATGTGGTACAAAGGCATAACTGCAAAAATGTCACCTAAAAAGCCAAATGTGAGATTTCTGATATTACAACGGGAACATTTAAATGTCATCTGGCCCAACGCATAGCACCTGTGATATTACTAATTACAGTCACAGTGCCATAGGAATTCATACTGGGTGTTTCCTATTCAGTTGGGTGCCCTTCAACTGCCAAATATCTATTACAAACAGTAGATTGTTAGATGCAGGCCATTGCAAAAAAGAAATACACTTTTTGGTACAAACAGTGGGACCCAGCCCTGTACTTTACCAAGTTTCGCCAATGAAGAAAACCCATGATGCGTATTGGTCACAAGTGGTTAGCCACGTAGCCAGTAGGGCTCACTTAAAAGCATATAAAATCTCAACTAATCCACTTCCCTCCCTTACAAACAGGAACATCTGTTTGCTGCATTTAACTTTCCATGTCTCAGCTTTTTAACATTAACATCTTTCGAACTGCACTCTGTCTGCTCCTATATGTTATATTAGCATTGTACTTCCCCTGAGGCGGAAGCCAGGGGTTAGGCTGTAGCAAAACCTTTTAATCTTTTTAAAATACTGTGATGTGAGTGGGATTGTGATTGCAACAATCTTACTTTAAAAACCTCGCTCCCTCGCCGTAATTAGAACCCCACTCCCCGATCAGGCGAGTAGGCTCTGACACGGGCGCAGACAGGGTTGGGCGCCATCTTAGGTGTGAACGAGGTTAGCGCTCCAGCTGTTGGCTGCCTCCCACCCTCCTCAGCCCTATAAGATGAAGGCTTATCCCCGACGGCGCGCCAAAGGTAAGCCCGTGCGGCCCTTCACTGGGACTGAGGAAGCACTATAGCATAGAGTCTCTCTACCAACTACGGACCCCCACAATAACAAGCTGCCGTCACCAGTTCCACCCTTTGGAGATTCCCCACCTCTGTGCTCACTGTAATATAGAGCTCTCCAGTCCATCAAGCAAGAATTAACTGCGGGACTACCACATGCTTCTCCTAAACTGTAGATCCCTGCCAAAACATAGCTTGGAAATGTCCCTGCTGTTGGACGAACATAAGCCTGATGCAGTCTTCTTGACTGAAACATGGCTGACTCAAGACTCTGAGCCTGACCTGGTACAAGCCCTTACACCAGGCTACCAGATAGCTTGTACAGACCGCACTCAGGGAAAAGGCGGGGGGCTTGCCATCATTTACAAGGATAAATACATATGTCGCTGCTCGTCGGAGTCTATCGCTGACTGTGAAAGCATGCCCTTTGTCATTGAATTCTCCCCCGATGACAGCTTTACTGGCATTCTTATCTACCGTCCTCCTGGGTCAATTAAACAGTTTCAAACAGCTCTACCCTCTGCTGTAGCGGAACTGGTTACCTCCCCGTCAATCTTCACGCTACTTGGCGACTTCAATGTTCATTTTGACAATACTTCGGACAACGTCGCCATAGAGATGATAGCGAGTTTGGCTGCAGTTCAACTAGAGCAACTTGTTCCATCTCCCACACATGTCAAAGGCCACCTCTTAGACCCGGTATTTAGCAACTGCGCACACCTTAAAGTGGGCACTATCAGTCGCCTTCCCTGGACTGATCATTTTTTGACCCCCCTCACTAGGACCACACACAAATTCTCACCCCCCCATCCCCTTCCCGTGCAAGATGAGAAACTGGCCTAATCTAAGCATAGATCATTGGACCAGCATTCTTACTACCACCAGACCCCCACTCCTCTGCTACCCTTTTCTTAATAATAATGAATATGATAATTGTATTACGAAATCATTGGACTCCATACTCCCCCTTCGTACCTCCGGCTCAAAAAGGCAGCACAAAACAGCGCCCTGGTACTCAGAAGAGCTTAGAGGCAAAAAACGTCTATGTAAGAGGCTGGAAAGAAAGTGGCGCCTGAGCTATGCCACCACGGACAAAGCCATCTATAGGGAGGCCATCAGAACCTATAAATCCGAAATAAAATCAATACAATCGGCCTATTACAGCAAGAAAATAATGTCAGCTAGATCCAAGCCTAAAGAGATATACCAAACAATAAAAAGTCTGACTAGGCTCCCACCATCTTCGGCCGCCAATTACAATCCACTTTCCCAATGTAATGACTTAGCTGAGTTCTTTTTTCACACAGTAAATACAATTTACTTATCCTTTCCGGATTCAGATGCAGAGTCTCCCACCCAAGGACCTCATCTAGCTGCAGAAGTGGAGGATTCTCATCAAAATATCTTAGACCATTTTCCCCAGCTAGACCCAGAAACACTCGAGCCTCTGATGCACCAAATAAAATCTGGCTCCCCATGTGACCCTGCCCCTCCGAGCACACTGGTCTTAGCCGATAAGGTTATTCTTCCCACACTCATGGAGTTACTGAACTCCTCCATAGTGACTGGAACGGTACCGCCTACCTGGAAACACGCCATGGTACGAGCACTCCTGAAGAAACCCACCCTTGACCCTGGCAACCTCAACAACTACCGCCCGATTTCATTGTCCCCTGGGCAAGCAAAGTCCTCGAAAAACATTAACATCTCCTTAACCAGGTTTTTCGAGTGTAACCATCTGCTTGATGCTACCCAGACGGGTTTCTGCCCCAAACATGGGACGGAAACTGCTTTGATGGTGGTAACAGAGGAAGCTAGGCAGATCTTGGATCAGGGGGGATCAGTGGCAGTGATCCTCCTTGATCTGAGCGCCGCCTTTGATACGGTGAATCACAAAATCCTCCTACGCCGTTTCTTTAGCCTAGGAATATCAGGAGAAGCCCTGGCTTGTTTTAAATCTTTCTTAAGTGACCGGACCTTCCAAGTCTTTGAAGGAGCCTCTGTCTCATCAAGCAAGCCTCTGGGCTGTGGGGTGCCGCAGGGCTCATCACTGAGCCCCACGCTATTCAATACATATATGAGACCGCTGGCTGAGATTGTCCGTCCGCATGGTATTAAGATCATTACCTATGCGGACGACACTCAGCTAGTGGCCTCTCTTGCGCAAAAGAATAGCTACCAACCACAGACCAGTCTGACAACCTGCTTGGAACAGGTTAAGAGTTGGATGACCAAGTCACGCTTGAAGCTCAATGGGGATAAAACCGAGCTTATGCTTCTTGGCCCATCAGCCCCCTCCACCCTGGAGCTGTTATGGCCCACCAGCTTGGGCGTACCTCCCACACCCAAAGACAATATAAAAAGTCTTGGGGTGTGGCTGGACAAATCCTTGACCTTCAATATACAAACAACTAAAGTGTCAGCGACCTGCTTTGGTCTCATCAGGATGTTGAAAAAAATCCTTCCTCTACTTCCCTTCGAGGCCAAGCAGGTAGTCATGCAGGGCCTAATTCAATCCCGCCTTGACTTCAGTAACGCCCTGTATTTAGGGGCGCCTGAATACAGTCTGCAAAAACTTCAGCGGATCCAGAACTGTGCAGCACGCACACTGCTAGGAATTCCACGCAGAATCCCGATAGAGCCTGGGTTGAGAGCTTTACACTGGCTCCCTGTCAGGGAAAGAATTAAATTCAAATCTATGTGCATCACCCACCAAGCATACTGGAAATCTGTCCCAGCAATCAATCACTCTCTGATTACTCCTTACCAACCCAATAAACAACTTCGTTCATCCCACGCCTTCTTAGCAAAAGTCCCCCAGATCCGAAGATCTAGAGCAGGGGGCCGTTCTTTCTCCTATAATGCGTCCAAGCTATGGAACACACTTCCCCTCCATCTAAGATCCAATCCTAATTTGTTGAGTTTCCGTAAACAGCTTAAAACCTTTCTTTTTAACTAAGCTAGACTAATCTCCGGACCAACTCACTGGAAGGTACCAACCTGGTTCTTAGCAGGGCAGCTGCTGTGCTTTACAAAACCCCTTTTCATTTCATTTCATTTCATTTCATTCATTTCATATATGCCACATTGAGCCCAACTGAGAAATGTCTGATGGGATACTCTTTTGTACCCTGAAGAATCAGGGACATGTAAATTGTCTGAAGACTGAAGTCAGGGAACTTGAACTATGGTTAGTTTCTCTATACTGAGTAGGTCTCAGGTGCTATTCCCCAAAATCTGGTATGCACTTTCCCCCAGTCTGGGATGATCAGCCGGCTAAAAACACAAAGTACCTGTGCCATCTACTGAGCATGCAGTGGGTATATTTGTGTATAGGGAAGCCCAAGCAGCATGTTTTCCTGGGAATCTGACAATACTCAGTTGAAACATGCTATCATTAGCATTCATGTCCAGAACTGCTGGAGTTTAGGGCAGTTCACCCTGTGTATAGTAATATGCAATGTTCCTCCACACTGTCTCCGCCATCTGTCAGGGCATCTCAGGCACCACATGTATGAGCGATTTGATAGCATAGCAGTAGAGTGATAGTTTAGTAATAGCCACTCTTGCCCTAATATTTCTTGACGACTTCTGTGATGTATATGTGAGCTGATGACTTAATTACAGTCAGTGTGGGTTTGAGACAATCTTTTTGTCACTGTCCTTGGTGAGGAGCCATCTTTCAAAGAGCGTGAGAAAGACAGAGGCATATTTACAAGAAAGTGGTGAAGCATGTCGTAAGCCAAGAAGGCAAACTCCGTGGTCCATCACTTTAGAGACACAGGGCTGCACCATATGTACAAGAATAAGGTGCCGCCCGGCGTTTCCCCTGTGCTTGCTCTAAATGTAGCTGCCTAGCGCCAACGCAGGCACCCTTGCACCATGGTGCAAGAGTGCCTGCGTTGATGGGAAGGATTATTTATGTGCAGGAAGGTGCCCCTTCCTGCACATAAACAATCTCGAAATTCTGTTTTGTAAGTATTGTGTGTGCTGTTTAATGCAGCACACATAGAAGTTGCACAAAGTAATTTTTTTAAATGATTGTTTACATGCAGGAAGGGACTCCTTCCTTCACACAAACAATCATTGGTGTTTCACTGTTTCCATCTGTTCTGCATAATGCACCACACATGGAACAGTAATACAGCATTTCTCCTCATTTTGACTGTTTAAGACCAGGTTTTTCCTGGTCTTAATTTTGGCGCTGCCTCCTATTCACGCTGCCCTTGTAAATAGGGGGCAGTGCCAAAATCAATGTGTGTTGCAGTGGAACACCCACCTCAACACCCATTGCCCGCCCCTTTCACGCTAAGTGTAGCGCGAAAGGGGGCCTTATTTACAAGGCAGCGTTAAGCCATATTAAGTGACTTAATGCTGCCTTGTAAACAAGGCAAAGCCCTTATTGCCACCACAACGTCTGAAAAGGTGACATTGCGGTGGCTATAGGGGCTTGCAAATATGCAAGGTGGTATCCAATCAGTTGAACTGGTGTTATGAGGTTGTAAAGTTCCTCGTGAAAAATAGCACCTAAAACATTGAAGCGCCAACCACTGGCATCTAGTTCTGTGAGAACGGGACAAAGTCTAAAGTTATGGCTGACCTCTTTGGAGTGTGGTTCGAATGCACAAGGTGGATTGGGCCAGGTCTCAGCTTACTTTCCAACTTAGAATAAAAAAAATATATACTGCTTCATATGGTCTCCTCTTGGGACACTCATTTGAACAATATGATTTTGTGATTTATTATTAAGTGTTGAGGCAATTAAGTTGTAAACAATTCTTTTTGGAATACTTTTTTTTAAAACAATTCCCTTGTAAGCTCTAACTTTCTGTAACCTTTGCCCAAAATCAAATGGGGTTATTGGGTTGCCCATTTGTTTATTTATTTTTCACTTTTAGAAAATTAGATGATGTAATCCCTTTGCTCCAGGCTGCTTTTTTCCCCCCTGTGATTCGGGATATGCAACGCCGGATGGATGGATGCTTTAGACATGGATGCTAGTGTCTCTAGTGGGTACACAATACCCATTATACATGAAGCTTGCGAGTTCATGATGCAGCATGTTATGTGCAGACTGGAATCATAATAATCCTGGAACAGAGGAATTACATCATCCAATTTCTTGATTGCACAAAGCTATTTGAAGCCCTGAAGAAGTTTATCCGTATGGCCGAAACGGGTTGGCTGGTAAAGAAAGAAAAATAAAGAAGACTTTATTTGAAAGACTGTATATTTTTCCTCATTGGGTGCACCTTCATAAATCTTTTTCTATCTTTGTAAGAGATCAGCCTCAGTTAGTTCAGAATGTTAGAAAGGTCTTAGTGGAGATAGTCTTGAAGAGTGACCAGTTAGTGGTGTACTGGCTGGGTATAGGTGATGGTGTGGATGATACTGATGAATGGCTGATGTTTAATCTGATTTTATTGTTTTTTCCATGAAGAAGGGGTTGATAGTGCTGCAGCTGTTGGATTAGGGTGGGATGACGGGTACTCGGTTGGGGTTGGCACACTGTTTGACAGCCTTAAAGTGGGCTACGCCTCTGTTGATTGCTCTGTTGAATAATCCCTTGGAGTATGTGGTTTTCGCTGGGATGATAATGGAATGATAGATGCAGCAGAGCGGTTTCAGAATGATCGGGTCCTCCTGGAATTTCATTCTTCTCCATTTCTTCTCCAGTCTTCAAGTACTGTGCTTGTCTTCAGTAAGTTCTTGGATTTATCAGGGTGCTGACAGCTTATTCTTGGTGACACGAGTTTTCAGAGTAGCAAAGTGTTCTAGCCATCAATCTTGAGAATTGTATCTTTAGACAGCTGGAAGGGGAATTGAGGCTGTGTCTGAAGAATGACAGTGGTGACTCTGTACCTGACTGTCTTTTTTTTATGGGCATAGTGCTCCCAACAGTCATCACTATTAGTGGGTCTCATAGATGGTGGTGGCCAACAAATGGGCTTTTAAAGAAGTGTATCAATCAGCACTTAAATTGCATTAAAAAAACTGATGGACAAAATATTCCTGCACTCAGTGCCTAATTTGAGCCATGGTTTCTGGTGCTCAGCACAGGCACTTAATCATCAACACTGTTGCTTTTCATGGGCACCAGTTAAGGACACATTCATTTATGGTAGGCATGGGGAGATTAAGTGATTCGTCAGGAATCAGAGGATGTTGAGCCGACCCCAAAACTCAAACCTGGTTCCCACTGGCTACGAAGTCAGCAGCACTACTGGCCATTACATTCATTCTCACCCTATTTTTTATGGTTAGTAGCTGGTTCTATTTTAGGCAGCGCTAACGGGAAATATGGGCTAGTAGTGCATGCTGCCTCCTGACCAGAGCCCCATACTTATTTTTTTTACAAATTAACTGTTGCTTACACTACTTAATGAATGGAGCTGGGATGAGAATGTCATGAGTTGAATGCTATGATTGGGGCCATTTGAGTTCTTACCTTATCCCATCCCACAGCATCTGTGACAATTTTCAAAACTTTCCAAAGTGGAATGGAGAAATGATGGGGGATGTGAAACAATAGAGAAATTTCTGAAAATGTGATAACATAGGCGTATCAATTTAGGAAATATATGCCTGCGAAGATTTTCATGAGGAATACAAACTCAACTTCTCACAACTGTACAGATAATTACAGCTTAAGTATGCCTTCCTCCCACTCAAGAGGGACTGGCCAAAAATCCAAAATGAACCACTCTAGAAAGAAGAGTACTGAGAGAAGCGAAAGGAAAGTGCCATCTCCCAAGAGTATAAAACATACCCAAACCTTGGGAATGACCCTAGCAGACAGGGCTAAGTCCAAAACTAGTCGTGTGTTTCTTACACATCAGACACTGCCCTAGACTCACACTTTAATTAATGTATTAAACACAAGGAGAAGATGGACGGAGTGCTGAAACTTTTCAGACATGCACCCCCCAGTCACAGATCTGGGTTGAATCCATCATTAATCTTTGTGTCACTTCAACACCCCAGTTCAGACTCAGCCATGTGCAAGTTAGTCTTGACCCTGTTCCTCATGGGAAAAGTCCAGCCCAAACTGCCAAGATAGGTCTTCCCTGGATCGGAAACAACCATCCTGGGACCAGTTTCAGGGTAATACAACTCATTAACCAGGCTAGCTTGAATCTAGTGGCAAAGTGAGAAAGGGACCCACGCCAACGTAAGCGTACAAAGCAAACACAAGGAGATGATGGACGGAGTGCTGAAACTTTTCAGACACTCACCCCAAGTCATAGAAATCTAGCCTGGCTGATATGGGGTGTTACTCTGAAACCCGTCCCAGGATGCTTGTTTCCGTTCAGGCTAGACAGTTCCCATGAGGAACAGGGTCAAGACTGATTTGAATATGCCTGGATCAGAACTGGGCTGGAAAAGTGAGCTAAAGAATGATGATGGACTCAACCTAGATCTGGGACTTGGGGTGAGTGTCGGAAAAGTGCCAGTGCTCCATCCATCATCTCAGGGAATGCCCAGACGTGGGTCTCTTGTTCACTTTGCCACTGGATTTAAGCTAGCCTGGCTGATTTGGGGTGTTACCCCGAAACCAGCGCTAGGATGCTTGTTTCCGGTCAGGGGAACACCTGACTTGGCAGGACTGTTCCAATGAGTAACAGGGTCAAGACTGATTTGCATATGTCTGTTTCTGAACTGGGGTATTGAAGTGAGCTAAAGAACGATGATGGATTCAACCCAGATCTGTGACTGGGGTGAGTGTCTGAAAAGTTTCAGCGCTCTGGCCATCATCTCCTTGTGTTTGCTTTGTTCACCTTAAGTTGGCATGGTATGCCCAGACGTGGGTCTCTTGCTCACTTTACCACTGGATTAAAGCTAGCCTGGCTGATGGGGGCTGTTAACCCAAAACCAATCCCAGGATGCTTGTTTCCGGTCTAGGGGAGACCTGGCTTGGCAGTTCGGGCTGGACTGTTCCAATGGGGAACAGGGTCAAGACTGATTCACATATGGCTGGGTCTGAACTTGGGTGGTGGCTAGAGAACGATGTTGGATTCCACCCAGATCTGTACGAGTGTCTGAAAAGTTTCAGAACTCCGTCCATCATCTCCTTGTGTTTGCTTTGTGTGCCCTAAGTTGGAAGGGTATGCCCAGACAGGGGTACCTTACTCACTTTGCCTCTGGATTCAAACTAGCCTGGCTGAAGAGGGGTGTTACCAGGATGCTTGTTTACAGTCCATGGAAGACCTGGCTTGGCAGTTAGGAATAAATTGTTCCCATGAGGCACAGGGCCAAGACTGATTTGCATATAGCTGGTTCCGATCTGGTATGGTGAAGTAAGCTAAAGAACGATGATGGATTCAACTCAGATCTGTGACTGGGATGAGTTTCAGTGCTCCGTCGATCATGTCCTTGTGTTTGCTTTGTACGGAAAAGGACCAGGCAGCCAGCCTTTGTACAGAAAAAGTCAGACTACAGAAATGTGGCCTTTTCCTGTCTGTGCATTCCGAAAACAAAATTCATTTAAACACTTTTTGAAAACGTGTGATGGATTCTTAGATCAGCTGGAGCGCAGGGTCTAGTCACTTATGCATTATAGTCAGAGTCACTGGAATTATGCAAATTTGCAGTCATAGTATTTTCTGCATAAGTATGGATTTGCCTCCTTTCCTACATAATCTATCACCTGCTGCATAATCTGCAGATTGTAGCACAAAAAGGATTGCTAGCGCAAATGAATAAAAAGTTACTAAAACACAGCATAACGTGTTGCTGCGCAAAGGTTGAGTGATCACCTTTCTGTTTTATACTGTTGTGTTTGGGTGTCAAAGTGATACTAATGAGGTGAAAGCTTTGCCCAGATAGTGTTAATGTGTAAAAATGACAAAATAATGAGGTAATACTATCACAAAATGTGCCTCATTATGCTGCATAACTTGCCTTTTCTTGACCCATAATTTAGTCAAACCTGTCACATAATTTGGGGCCCCCATGCTGCATAATTCCAGCGCCCCTGAATGGAGTGTACTGGACTGGATATGCCAACCTTACCAGGGAGACCTTCAGTAATTAATTTGAGCTCATTCCCAGTCACAAAAAGGTAATTCTACCAAACGTAGCTTTACATTTGCCATGCTTACTAAACTTCTAAGCTGAGAGTCATTTAATTAGCCAATTGAGCATGCTTATTTCGCAGATAATGTTATCCCATATTGATAGGGTAACTAGGGAGGCTGGATTTGCGGAGTCTGTCTTCTTCAACAGATTTAGAACGTTTCCGGTTTTAAGTAAAGGGCAGCTAGACACAGAGGAAAACCGGTTCATGTGTTCCAGTGCAGAGTTAGCTGGCTGCCCCAAAGCAAAAGCAATTTAGTTAACACAGATTATACTGTGTAAAGGCGGCTTTGAATTTCTCTTACTGTAACGTGGACCGTGTTGGAGAATGCTGGCATTTAAAGTATGTAAGGTATGCAGTGGCCCTGGGACCATGCAAAATTATATTTCTATGTCTATGTTAGGGGAACACTAGGGTTTTTGATTTTCAAATTTGGTCACCATGAATGTCGGACCTTTTTATATTTTTCATGCATCCTGTGACTTATTGTTCCCATATATAATGATAAAAAAAGTTTCCAGAATGAAAAGGATAAAACTAGAATTTGAAGAATTATTCGTTGATTGTGCAGTGTTTATGTGGTATCAAGGAGAGGCTTATGAGACCTTCGTGTCTAGAAGCCACGCAGCAAATAATTGAAAATTTGCAAAGTCAGACATTTTACCTATACAATTCAAATAAGGGAAAACGCACAAGCAAATTCAAAGCTTTTCACTGTCTGTGCTTTTCAAAGTACTTCCTCTCTAAAGCACCAGCACAGGAAACTAATTATAGATTTGAAATTAGAAATATTGGGTCAATTACAGACACTTAACAGTTTACTTATATTGGCATATAGTTGATGGGTTAATTCAGAATGAATTTCCAGTCCGTGCATAACGATGCAGAAATGCCAAGGTCAGAGAATAGGAGTTCCATTCACCTTTTTATTCCTTACAGCATAGCATACAAGGAATGTGTCAGTGGCGATAGCAACAGGGCCTTTGCACATTTTTTTCCTTCCTCCTTCGGGAAGAGCCCTTTCACTGCTCGTTCTCCTTGGCAGCCCTTCCCCCCTGAAGGTGTGCTGGGTGTGGACCCTGCAGCTCAAGAGAGCCTCTATTGAGAAGAGGTGTGAAGGGGCGCTTCCTTCAGCGCTGCATGACAAAGACTTTGACTTTGCCGGCTCCGTCAGGTCAGGCCTCTTTCAACCCACGCCCCCAGCAGTGTTTGCAGAGCTGAGAGCCTTCCCCAGCAGACTGATTTCTAAAACTCTCCGCCTCCGTCTGACTCTAGAAGCAAGGATACTTGTGTGCCTTTCTTTTAGTGCGCACGCATTCTTTGATGGGGGGGGGGGGGGATTTTTCCTCTCATTAGCCCCTTTCTTCTTGTAGGAGACGAAGGCATGTGTTCATAAAATATTCGGTATTCAGAGTAAATTCAGCGTGTACACACAACAGCTCCGTAGAAGCACATCTGCTGAAGCTGTTCAAACCATTATTAATAATGCTTTAATTTATGAAATAACAACCGCTACAGGCCCCCAAGGGCTTTTCTAAATACTTTTAGCAGATTTTTAAGATTGGATCCACGTTTATTTTACCTGGGAACCCAGTACTTACAGCTCCCGGTGAGTGCACGCACGTAAGGAGCATGTATATGAAAGCAACTTATAAAGGAAAGTTGCGCTTGCTCCAAAACGGTCACTGGGACAAAGAAAATTGTTTGTTATTATGAAGTGCTTGTGCATATACAGAGTGAGCACAAAACAAGTGTTCTCATGAAACAATTGTGTCCCTGAACAAAGTGTACATAAAAGATGTTTGTGCTAGAAAACAGTGACCTATTAAAAAAGTGTGCTTACGGCAGAGCGCACCCATGAAAGAAATCAGTGTGTGCATCAGCGAACTTGTGCATAAAAGCAGTATGTTCTTGAATCCAATGCATGCATTAAATACGTTTAGACACAAAGTAATGTGCAGGAGACAGTGTGCATGAACTGCTCTCTATCATTCAACCATCGATCCATTTATATCACATTTTCACCCTTCCATTCACCCACTGATATCCACCATTTCAACTTTGCATTCAGTGATCCATTCATTCTTTCATCCATTGTTTAATCTACATCCATCCATCCACTCTGCCATTAATACAGTCTGCCATCCACCGCTCTATTCTGGTACCCATCATCTATTCACACATCCAGCTACGCTGCCATCCATTCTTTCATCTTTTAACACACCCTTCCGTCCCTTTACTTTCCCATCCTTTACCTGTCCTTCAAACTATCCATCCATCTCTTTTCTCTGCCATCCTTTCACCTATCCATCCACCTATTCATTTACTCACCTATCCATCCATTCATCCACCCATCCTTTTATTCTGCCATCCTGTCCATCCACCTATCCTTTTTTCATCCTTTCACCCACTCATCCATCTACCCACCCACTCATACATCTACTCACCCACTCATACATCCATCCTTCCCTTCATTCAATATTCCTTCATTCTTTCTCCTTTCTATTTGTGCACCTTTTGCTATTCAGTGCCCCTGCTTGCTCTTTTATTAACCCGATATTCCTTTATCGCATTTATTATGAACTTCTGTCTGCCGAGTTGCAGATATAGGAGGCCCTAAAAGAACCCCAATCCTGCTTTAGTTGATAAAGCGGTGGTTCACGACATCAGTAATTGTCTCCCCCTATGTATCTCATCCAAAGTTCTTCGAGGCTACTGCAAGGTGGGCATAACATTGCTTCAGTTAGCTGCCTGAGAGAATGTAGCCTTTACCACAAAACAACGCTATTCTCTCAATCATCTAGCCATAATCTAAAAGAACATATCCTGTGTTGCATAGTAATATTTAAACAAAGGCAAAGCAATATAAAGGCTCTACATTTTTGGTATAAGCATTTACCCGTTTACCGCTGCCGCGATTTTGCGGCAGTGCGGCACTTCTGCAAAACGGGCGGGGCTGAGTTGGCCATCGGCCAACGGCAGCACTGGGGAGGTAGTGCTGCCGTCGGCCAATGGCCAACGGCAGCAAGGAAGGGGTTAAACTAACAATTGCCATTGATGCCCCCAGGTTACTTGCCAAAAGCAAGAAAATCAGTTTATATTATATCACATTGTCTTTCACCTTCATTCTTTAATTGCAGGTAAGGATTAAATGTCTATAATAAAGTAATCTGGGATTCGATACTGACCAAAATTGCTTATAGTAATCCTATAAAACCACTAACAATTTTTAGACCTGAATAGTCTAAATTCAAAAGCTTCATAGCAATAAAGTTTTATATTAATAAATAGAGAAAATGTTAATTTGAATGAAAAATATTTGGATAAACATAGGGCTATACAGCTTTTACTTCGAAATCTCTATCCTTTCTGCTGCTAGTCTGTTTCTGGTGAGCAAAGTGTGTTTAAATGCAAAGTGTGTTTAAGGCTGCAGTACCACCTCCTGTCTACAGGGACAGAGCGAGCAAAAATATAAACACACTTAATGAAACACAGGTCCCCACAAGGCAATTTTTTTAAATGTTGTAAAAATCGGCACATATGTTCCTGAAGTCATTCTTTATCATTTAGAAGACATTGCCTTGTGGGGACCTGGGTTCAGGTCCCCACAGTGCAATCATGTCCCCACAGCGTGAGTGTGTTATCGCACTCAAGTCCCCACAAGGATAGTAACACAAACCCACCAGTACATGTCCTACCTTTCACATACATTGCACCCTGCCAATGAGGGTACCTTAGGCCTCCCTGAGAGGTGTCTTACATGTAAGCAAAGGCAAGGTTAGGACCTGGCAAGTGGGTACACTTCCCAGGTCAGCATGGCAGTTCAACACTGCGTGCAGACACTACAGTGGCAGGTTTGAGTTACATTTGCAGGGCTACTTATGTGGGTGGGGCAATCAGTGCTGCAGGCCCACTAGTAACATTTGATTTATAGGCCCTGGGTAGGCACAGTGCACCTTACTACGAACTTAACAGTAATTCAAATAGGCCAAATCATGGATAACCAATTGCAATGACAATTTGTACAGGGAGCACTTGCACTTTGACACTGATCAGCAGTGGCAAAGTGTCCAAAGCATCTAAGCCAGCAAAAACGATATACAGCACAGCATCAAAAACACAGGAAGTAGAGGCAAAAGGTCAGGTGAAACCATGCAAAGGATGCCTAGGATGCCAAGTCTAACAGATCCAAGTATGATTTAGGCAGTTTTTCCTCGCAAAGCACAGAGGCAGGAAAGTCCACATCATGTTCATGTACACCCAATAGGCAATTATTTAGTTTTGAAGAACATAAACTACTTCTAGTTTGTCTAGTGTTCTGATTGTGCCTGTCACTCTGTGTGTACGTGATAGCTGGTGTTACCCAGTGCCTCTACTTGCAATACCACCCACCTTTTGGTATTCTATAGCAATAATTACATACATTATTTTCAGTGATGTGTTTAAGGGGGTTAAATATCCTTTTCTAAATTTAATTACATCAGGAAACAAATATCTTGTGCTAATTGCATTGAGAAAGGAACAAATGGAAGAAAACATCACGGAGGGGTGCATTAATGCACAAAAAGGTAAAGGTAAAGAAAGCCTCAATTCTAAAAGAACATTGAAAAGGGATAGAAGGAGGTAATGAGAGAAAGAAAGTTTTCCCTCCAAATGTAAAAAAATAAAATAAAACGATAAGGGTAGAGAAGAGTAAAAGTAACCCTGGGCATAGGACTACGCAACTCTTGCGGAGCGTGCGTAGTTTGCGCAACTACGTCCTACGCGAATTGCACGTAGCACAGTGCAAAAACTCGTAGCGTAGTGGGCATTTATTGCTTGCTCACGGTCCTCAACATCAAGTTGTCGACTGCGAGTTAGCAAAATAACATCCCGGCGTGACTTTTTCCTCGTTCGCGATCAGCAACATCAAGTTGCCGATCGCGAGCGTGGAAAATGAACATCCTGGTGAGATTCTCAACGCTGGAAGGTCAGGTTTCTCAGTGCGAGTGGTCGCGTATGCTTGTGACTGCTCGCGATAAGAAACTACCAGTCCGCATTGAGAAAGCTGCCGCTCGAGTACAAATCTACTCGAGCAGCAGAAAACGACCACTTGCATTGTGCAAGATGTGGTTTGCAATGATTGCACAGTGCGGACAAGCATCTGGCACTGTGCAATCAGTGTGAACAGCATTTTCCCTACCGCACTACGCAGTTCGCGTAGCTACGCGTAGCTTGCGTAGGTCGAAGTGCACTTCGCGTAGCTATGCATAGCGCTACTACACGAACTACTCCCAGGGTTAGGTAAAAGTATACTTTAAGGGTCAAAGCTAAAAAAATAAAACAGGAAAAAAGAGGTGTATATCCAGATTCACACCTATGACTTACAGTCAGTGTGGGTTTGAGACAATCTTTTTGTCACTGTCCTTGGTGAGGAGCCATCTTTCAAAGAGCGTGAGAAAGACAGAGGCATATTTACAAGAAAGTGGTGAAGCATGTCGTAAGCCAAGAAGGCAAACTCCGTGGTCCATCACTTTAGAGACACAGGGCTGCACCATATGTACAAGAATAAGGTGCCGCCCGGCGTTTCCCCTGTGCTTGCTCTAAATGTAGCTGCCTAGCGCCAACGCAGGCACCCTTGCACCATGGTGCAAGAGTGCCTGCGTTGATGGGAAGGATTATTTATGTGCAGGAAGGTGCCCCTTCCTGCACATAAACAATCTCGAAATTCTGTTTTGTAAGTATTGTGTGTGCTGTTTAATGCAGCACACATAGAAGTTGCACAAAGTAATTTTTTTAAATGATTGTTTACATGCAGGAAGGGACTCCTTCCTTCACACAAACAATCATTGGTGTTTCACTGTTTCCATCTGTTCTGCATAATGCACCACACATGGAACAGTAATACAGCATTTCTCCTCATTTTGACTGTTTAAGACCAGGTTTTTCCTGGTCTTAATTTTGGCGCTGCCTCCTATTCACGCTGCCCTTGTAAATAGGGGGCAGTGCCAAAATCAATGTGTGTTGCAGTGGAACACCCACCTCAACACCCATTGCCCGCCCCTTTCACGCTAAGTGTAGCGCGAAAGGGGGCCTTATTTACAAGGCAGCGTTAAGCCATATTAAGTGACTTAATGCTGCCTTGTAAACAAGGCAAAGCCCTTATTGCCACCACAACGTCTGAAAAGGTGACATTGCGGTGGCTATAGGGGCTTGCAAATATGCAAGGTGGTATCCAATCAGTTGAACTGGTGTTATGAGGTTGTAAAGTTCCTCGTGAAAAATAGCACCTAAAACATTGAAGCGCCAACCACTGGCATCCAGTTCTGTGAGAACGGGACAAAGTCTAAAGTTATGGCTGACCTCTTTGGAGTGTGGTTCGAATGCACAAGGTGGATTGGGCCAGGTCTCAGCTTACTTTCCAACTTAGAATAAAAAAAATATATACTGCTTCATATGGTCTCCTCTTGGGACACTCATTTGAACAATATGATTTTGTGATTTATTATTAAGTGTTGAGGCAATTAAGTTGTAAACAATTCTTTTTGGAATACTTTTTTTAAAAACAATTCCCTTGTAAGCTCTAACTTTCTGTAACCTTTGCCCAAAATCAAATGGGGTTATTGGGTTGCCCATTTGTTTATTTATTTTTCACTTTTAGAAAATTAGATGATGTAATCCCTTTGCTCCAGGCTGCTTTTTTCCCCCCTGTGATTCGGGATATGCAACGCCGGATGGATGGATGCTTTAGACATGGATGCTAGTGTCTCTAGTGGGTACACAATACCCATTATACATGAAGCTTGCGAGTTCATGATGCAGCATGTTATGTGCAGACTGGAATCATAATAATCCTGGAACAGAGGAATTACATCATCCAATTTCTTGATTGCACAAAGCTATTTGAAGCCCTGAAGAAGTTTATCCGTATGGCCGAAACGGGTTGGCTGGTAAAGAAAGAAAAATAAAGAAGACTTTATTTGAAAGACTGTATATTTTTCCTCATTGGGTGCACCTTCATAAATCTTTTTCTATCTTTGTAAGAGATCAGCCTCAGTTAGTTCAGAATGTTAGAAAGGTCTTAGTGGAGATAGTCTTGAAGAGTGACCAGTTAGTGGTGTACTGGCTGGGTATAGGTGATGGTGTGGATGATACTGATGAATGGCTGATGTTTAATCTGATTTTATTGTTTTTTTCCATGAAGAAGGGGTTGATAGTGCTGCAGCTGTTGGATTAGGGTGGGATGACGGGTACTAGGTTGGGGTTGGCACACTGTTTGACAGCCTTAAAGTGGGCTACGCCTCTGTTGATTGCTCTGTTGAATAATCCCTTGGAGTATGTGGTTTTCGCTGGGATGATAATGGAATGATAGATGCAGCAGAGCGGTTTCAGAATGATCGGGTCCTCCTGGAATTTCATTCTTCTCCATTTCTTCTCCAGTCTTCAAGTACTGTGCTTGTCTTCAGTAAGTTCTTGGATTTATCAGGGTGCTGACAGCTTATTCTTGGTGACACGAGTTTTCAGAGTAGCAAAGTGTTCTAGCCATCAATCTTGAGAATTGTATCTTTAGACAGCTGGAAGGGGAATTGAGGCTGTGTCTGAAGAATGACAGTGGTGACTCTGTACCTGACTGTCTTTTTTTTATGGGCATAGTGCTCCCAACAGTCATCACTATTAGTGGGTCTCATAGATGGTGGTGGCCAACAAATGGGCTTTTAAAGAAGTGTATCAATCAGCACTTAAATTGCATTAAAAAAACTGATGGACAAAATATTCCTGCACTCAGTGCCTAATTTGAGCCATGGTTTCTGGTGCTCAGCACAGGCACTTAATCATCAACACTGTTGCTTTTCATGGGCACCAGTTAAGGACACATTCATTTATGGTAGGCATGGGGAGATTAAGTGATTCGTCAGGAATCAGAGGATGTTGAGCCGACCCCAAAACTCAAACCTGGTTCCCACTGGCTACGAAGTCAGCAGCACTACTGGCCATTACATTCATTCTCACCCTATTTTTTATGGTTAGTAGCTGGTTCTATTTTAGGCAGCGCTAACGGGAAATATGGGCTAGTAGTGCATGCTGCCTCCTGACCAGAGCCCCATACTTATTTTTTTTACAAATTAACTGTTGCTTACACTACTTAATGAATGGAGCTGGGATGAGAATGTCATGAGTTGAATGCAATGATTGGGGCCATTTGAGTTCTTACCTTATCCCATCCCACAGCATCTGTGACAATTTTCAAAACTTTCCAAAGTGGAATGGAGAAATGATGGGGGATGTGAAACAATAGAGAAATTTCTGAAAATGTGATAACATAGGCGTATCAATTTTGGAAATATATGCCTGCGAAGATTTTCATGAGGAATACAAACTCAACTTCTCACAACTGTACAGATAATTACAGCTTAAGTATGCCTTCCTCCCACTCAAGAGGGACTGGCCAAAAATCCAAAATGAACCACTCTAGAAAGAAGAGTACTGAGAGAAGCGAAAGGAAAGTGCCATCTCCCAAGAGTATAAAACATACCCAAACCTTGGGAATGACCCTAGCAGACAGGGCTAAGTCCAAAACTAGTTGTGTGTTTCTTACACATCAGACACTGCCCTAGACTCACACTTTAATTAATGTATTAAACACAAGGAGAAGATGGACGGAGTGCTGAAACTTTTCAGACATGCACCCCCCAGTCACAGATCTGGGTTGAATCCATCATTAATCTTTGTGTCACTTCAACACCCCAGTTCAGACTCAGCCATGTGCAAGTTAGTCTTGACCCTGTTCCTCATGGGAAAAGTCCAGCCCAAACTGCCAAGATAGGTCTTCCCTGGATCGGAAACAACCATCCTGGGACCAGTTTCAGGGTAATACAACTCATTAACCAGGCTAGCTTGAATCTAGTGGCAAAGTGAGAAAGGGACCCACGCCAACGTAAGCGTACAAAGCAAACACAAGGAGATGATGGACGGAGTGCTGAAACTTTTCAGACACTCACCCCAAGTCATAGAAATCTAGCCTGGCTGATATGGGGTGTTACTCTGAAACCCGTCCCAGGATGCTTGTTTCCGTTCAGGCTAGACAGTTCCCATGAGGAACAGGGTCAAGACTGATTTGAATATGCCTGGATCAGAACTGGGCTGGAAAAGTGAGCTAAAGAATGATGATGGACTCAACCTAGATCTGGGACTTGGGGTGAGTGTCGGAAAAGTGCCAGTGCTCCATCCATCATCTCAGGGAATGCCCAGACGTGGGTCTCTTGTTCACTTTGCCACTGGATTTAAGCTAGCCTGGCTGATTTGGGGTGTTACCCCGAAACCAGCGCTAGGATGCTTGTTTCCGGTCAGGGGAACACCTGACTTGGCAGGACTGTTCCAATGAGTAACAGGGTCAAGACTGATTTGCATATGTCTGTTTCTGAACTGGGGTATTGAAGTGAGCTAAAGAACGATGATGGATTCAACCCAGATCTGTGACTGGGGTGAGTGTCTGAAAAGTTTCAGCGCTCTGGCCATCATCTCCTTGTGTTTGCTTTGTTCACCTTAAGTTGGCATGGTATGCCCAGACGTGGGTCTCTTGCTCACTTTACCACTGGATTAAAGCTAGCCTGGCTGATGGGGGCTGTTAACCCAAAACCAATCCCAGGATGCTTGTTTCCGGTCTAGGGGAGACCTGGCTTGGCAGTTCGGGCTGGACTGTTCCAATGGGGAACAGGGTCAAGACTGATTCACATATGGCTGGGTCTGAACTTGGGTGGTGGCTAGAGAACGATGTTGGATTCCACCCAGATCTGTACGAGTGTCTGAAAAGTTTCAGAACTCCGTCCATCATCTCCTTGTGTTTGCTTTGTGTGCCCTAAGTTGGAAGGGTATGCCCAGACAGGGGTACCTTACTCACTTTGCCTCTGGATTCAAACTAGCCTGGCTGAAGAGGGGTGTTACCAGGATGCTTGTTTACAGTCCATGGAAGACCTGGCTTGGCAGTTAGGAATAAATTGTTCCCATGAGGCACAGGGCCAAGACTGATTTGCATATAGCTGGTGCCGATCTGGTATGGTGAAGTAAGCTAAAGAACGATGATGGATTCAACTCAGATCTGTGACTGGGATGAGTTTCAGTGCTCCGTCGATCATGTCCTTGTGTTTGCTTTGTACGGAAAAGGACCAGGCAGCCAGCCTTTGTACAGAAAAAGTCAGACTACAGAAATGTGGCCTTTTCCTGTCTGTGCATTCCGAAAACAAAATTCATTTAAACACTTTTTGAAAACGTGTGATGGATTCTTAGATCAGCTGGAGCGCAGGGTCTAGTCACTTATGCATTATAGTCAGAGTCACTGGAATTATGCAAATTTGCAGTCATAGTATTTTCTGCATAAGTATGGATTTGCCTCCTTTCCTACATAATCTATCACCTGCTGCATAATCTGCAGATTGTAGCACAAAAAGGATTGCTAGCGCAAATGAATAAAAAGTTACTAAAACACAGCATAACGTGTTGCTGCGCAAAGGTTGAGTGATCACCTTTCTGTTTTATACTGTTGTGTTTGGGTGTCAAAGTGATACTAATGAGGTGAAAGCTTTGCCCAGATAGTGTTAATGTGTAAAAATGACAAAATAATGAGGTAATACTATCACAAAATGTGCCTCATTATGCTGCATAACTTGCCTTTTCTTGACCCATAATTTAGTCAAACCTGTCACATAATTTGGGGCCCCCATGCTGCATAATTCCAGCGCCCCTGAATGGAGTGTACTGGACTGGATATGCCAACCTTACCAGGGAGACCTTCAGGAATTAATTTGAGCTCATTCCCAGTCACAAAAAGGTAATTCTACCAAACGTAGCTTTACATTTGCCATGCTTACTAAACTTCTAAGCTGAGAGTCATTTAATTAGCCAATTGAGCATGCTTATTTCGCAGATAATGTTATCCCATATTGATAGGGTAACTAGGGAGGCTGGATTTGCGGAGTCTGTCTTCTTCAACAGATTTAGAACGTTTCCGGTTTTAAGTAAAGGGCAGCTAGACACAGAGGAAAACCGGTTCATGTGTTCCAGTGCAGAGTTAGCTGGCTGCCCCAAAGCAAAAGCAATTTAGTTAACACAGATTATACTGTGTAAAGGCGGCTTTGAATTTCTCTTACTGTAACGTGGACCGTGTTGGAGAATGCTGGCATTTAAAGTATGTAAGGTATGCAGTGGCCCTGGGACCATGCAAAATTATATTTCTATGTCTATGTTAGGGGAACACTAGGGTTTTTGATTTTCAAATTTGGTCACCATGAATGTCGGACCTTTTTATATTTTTCATGCATCCTGTGACTTATTGTTCCCATATATAATGATAAAAAAGTTTCCAGAATGAAAAGGATAAAACTAGAATTTGAAGAATTATTCGTTGATTGTGCAGTGTTTATGTGGTATCAAGGAGAGGCTTATGAGACCTTCGTGTCTAGAAGCCACGCAGCAAATAATTGAAAATTTGCAAAGTCAGACATTTTACCTATACAATTCAAATAAGGGAAAACGCACAAGCAAATTCAAAGCTTTTCACTGTCTGTGCTTTTCAAAGTACTTCCTCTCTAAAGCACCAGCACAGGAAACTAATTATAGATTTGAAATTAGAAATATTGGGTCAATTACAGACACTTAACAGTTTACTTATATTGGCATATAGTTGATGGGTTAATTCAGAATGAATTTCCAGTCCGTGCATAACGATGCAGAAATGCCAAGGTCAGAGAATAGGAGTTCCATTCACCTTTTTATTCCTTACAGCATAGCATACAAGGAATGTGTCAGTGGCGATAGCAACAGGGCCTTTGCACATTTTTTTCCTTCCTCCTTCGGGAAGAGCCCTTTCACTGCTCGTTCTCCTTGGCAGCCCTTCCCCCCTGAAGGTGTGCTGGGTGTGGACCCTGCAGCTCAAGAGAGCCTCTATTGAGAAGAGGTGTGAAGGGGCGCTTCCTTCAGCGCTGCATGACAAAGACTTTGACTTTGCCGGCTCCGTCAGGTCAGGCCTCTTTCAACCCACGCCCCCAGCAGTGTTTGCAGAGCTGAGAGCCTTCCCCAGCAGACTGATTTCTAAAACTCTCCGCCTCCGTCTGACTCTAGAAGCAAGGATACTTGTGTGCCTTTCTTTTAGTGCGCACGCATTCTTTGATGGGGGGGGGGGGGGGGGATTTTTCCTCTCATTAGCCCCTTTCTTCTTGTAGGAGACGAAGGCATGTGTTCATAAAATATTCGGTATTCAGAGTAAATTCAGCGTGTACACACAACAGCTCCGTAGAAGCACATCTGCTGAAGCTGTTCAAACCATTATTAATAATGCTTTAATTTATGAAATAACAACCGCTACAGGCCCCCAAGGGCTTTTCTAAATACTTTTAGCAGATTTTTAAGATTGGATCCACGTTTATTTTACCTGGGAACCCAGTACTTACAGCTCCCGGTGAGTGCACGCACGTAAGGAGCATGTATATGAAAGCAACTTATAAAGGAAAGTTGCGCTTGCTCCAAAACGGTCACTGGGACAAAGAAAATTGTTTGTTATTATGAAGTGCTTGTGCATATACAGAGTGAGCACAAAACAAGTGTTCTCATGAAACAATTGTGTCCCTGAACAAAGTGTACATAAAAGATGTTTGTGCTAGAAAACAGTGACCTATTAAAAAAGTGTGCTTACGGCAGAGCGCACCCATGAAAGAAATCAGTGTGTGCATCAGCGAACTTGTGCATAAAAGCAGTATGTTCTTGAATCCAATGCATGCATTAAATACGTTTAGACACAAAGTAATGTGCAGGAGACAGTGTGCATGAACTGCTCTCTATCATTCAACCATCGATCCATTTATATCACATTTTCACCCTTCCATTCACCCACTGATATCCACCATTTCAACTTTGCATTCAGTGATCCATTCATTCTTTCATCCATTGTTTAATCTACATCCATCCATCCACTCTGCCATTAATACAGTCTGCCATCCACCGCTCTATTCTGGTACCCATCATCTATTCACACATCCAGCTACGCTGCCATCCATTCTTTCATCTTTTAACACACCCTTCCGTCCCTTTACTTTCCCATCCTTTACCTGTCCTTCAAACTATCCATCCATCTCTTTTCTCTGCCATCCTTTCACCTATCCATCCACCTATTCATTTACTCACCTATCCATCCATTCATCCACCCATCCTTTTATTCTGCCATCCTGTCCATCCACCTATCCTTTTTTCATCCTTTCACCCACTCATCCATCTACCCACCCACTCATACATCTACTCACCCACTCATACATCCATCCTTCCCTTCATTCAATATTCCTTCATTCTTTCTCCTTTCTATTTGTGCACCTTTTGCTATTCAGTGCCCCTGCTTGCTCTTTTATTAACCCGATATTCCTTTATCGCATTTATTATGAACTTCTGTCTGCCGAGTTGCAGATATAGGAGGCCCTAAAAGAACCCCAATCCTGCTTTAGTTGATAAAGCGGTGGTTCACGACATCAGTAATTGTCTCCCCCTATGTATCTCATCCAAAGTTCTTCGAGGCTACTGCAAGGTGGGCATAACATTGCTTCAGTTAGCTGCCTGAGAGAATGTAGCCTTTACCACAAAACAACGCTATTCTCTCAATCATCTAGCCATAATCTAAAAGAACATATCCTGTGTTGCATAGTAATATTTAAACAAAGGCAAAGCAATATAAAGGCTCTACATTTTTGGTATAAGCATTTACCCGTTTACCGCTGCCGCGATTTTGCGGCAGTGCGGCACTTCTGCAAAACGGGCGGGGCTGAGTTGGCCATCGGCCAACTGCAGCACTGGGGAGGTAGTGCTGCCGTCGGCCAATGGCCAACGGCAGCAAGGAAGGGGTTAAACTAACAATTGCCATTGATGCCCCCAGGTTACTTGCCAAAAGCAAGAAAATCAGTTTATATTATATCACATTGTCTTTCACCTTCATTCTTTAATTGCAGGTAAGGATTAAATGTCTATAATAAAGTAATCTGGGATTCGATACTGACCAAAATTGCTTATAGTAATCCTATAAAACCACTAACAATTTTTAGACCTGAATAGTCTAAATTCAAAAGCTTCATAGCAATAAAGTTTTATATTAATAAATAGAGAAAATGTTAATTTGAATGAAAAATATTTGGATAAACATAGGGCTATACAGCTTTTACTTCGAAATCTCTATCCTTTCTGCTGCTAGTCTGTTTCTGGTGAGCAAAGTGTGTTTAAATGCAAAGTGTGTTTAAGGCTGCAGTACCACCTCCTGTCTACAGGGACAGAGCGAGCAAAAATATAAACACACTTAATGAAACACAGGTCCCCACAAGGCAATTTTTTTAAATGTTGTAAAAATCGGCACATATGTTCCTGAAGTCATTCTTTATCATTTAGAAGACATTGCCTTGTGGGGACCTGGGTTCAGGTCCCCACAGTGCAATCAAGTCCCCACAGCGTGAGTGTGTTATCGCACTCAAGTCCCCACAAGGATAGTAACACAAACCCAGCGCCACACACACACACACACACACACACCGCCACACACACACACACACACACAGCGCCACACACACACACAGCGCCACACACACACACAGCGCCACACACACACAGCGCCACACACACACACACAGCGCCACACACACACACACAGCGCCACACACACACACAGCGCCACACACACACACAGCGCCACACACACAGCGCCACACACACAGCGCCACACACACAGCGCCACACACACACACAGCGCCACACACACACACAGCGCCATACACACACACAGCGCCATACACACACACAGCGCCATACACACACACAGCGCCATACACACACACAGCGCCATACACACACACAGCGCCATACACACACACAGCGCCATACACACACACAGCGCCATACACACACACAGCGCCACACACACACACACACACAGCGCCACACACACACACACACAGCGCCACACACACACACACAGCGCCACACACACACACACAGCGCCACACACACACACAGCGCCACACACACACACAGCGCCACACACACACACAGCGCCACACACACACACAGCGCCACACACACACACAGCGCCATACACACACACAGCGCCATACACACACACACAGCGCCATACACACACACACAGCGCCACACACACACACACAGCGCCACACACACACACACAGCGCCACACACACACACACAGCGCCACACACACACACAGCGCCACACACACACACAGCGCCACACACACACACAGCGCCACACACACACACACACAGCGCCACACACACACACACAGCGCCACACACACACACACACACCGCCACACACACACACACACAGCGCCACACACACACACACACAGCGCCACACACACACACAGCGCCACACACACACAGCGCCACACACACACAGCACCACACACACACACAGCGCCACACACACACACACACAGCGCCACACACACACACACACAGCGCCACACACACACACACACAGCGCCACACACACACACAGCGCCACACACACACAGCGCCACACACACACAGCGCCACACACACACACAGCGCCACACACACACACAGCGCCACACACACACACAGCGCCATACACACACACAGCGCCATACACACACACAGCGCCATACACACACACAGCGCCATACACACACACAGCGCCATACACACACACAGCGCCATACACACACACAGCGCCATACACACACACAGCGCCATACACACACACACACAGCGCCACATACACAGCGCCACACACACAGCGCCACACACACAGCGCCACACACACACACAGCGCCACACACACACACAGCGCCACACACACACACAGCGCCACACACACACACAGCGCCACACACACACACAGCGCCACACACACACACACACACAGCGCCACACACACACACACACACAGCGCCACACACACACACACACACAGCGCCACACACACACACATACAGCGCCACACACACACAGCGCCACACACACACAGCGCCACACACACACAGCGCCACACACACACAGTGCCACACACACACACTGCGCCACACACACACAGTGCCACACACACACAGTGCCACACACACACACTGCGCCACACACACACAGTGCAACACACACAGCGCCACACACACACACACAGCGCCACACACACACACAGCGCCACACACACACACAGCGCCACACACACACACAGCGCCACACACACACACAGCGCCACACACACACACAGCGCCACACACACACACAGCGCCACACACACACACAGCGCCACACACACACACAGCGCCACACACACACACAGCGCCACACACACACACACACAGCGCCACACACACACACACACACAGCGCCACACACACACACACACAGCGCCACACACACACACACACAGCGCCACACACACACACCGCCACACACACACACACACAGCGCCACACACACACACACACACAGCGCCACACACACACAGCGCCACACACACACAGTGCCACACACACACAGTGCCACACACACACACAGTGCCACACACACACACTGCGCCACACACACTGCGCCACACACACACAGTGCAACACACACTGCGCCACACACACACAGCGCCACACACACACACAGCGCCACACACACACACAGCGCCACACACACACACAGCGCCACACACACACACAGCGCCACACACACACACAGCGCCACACACACACACAGCGCCACACACACACACAGCGCCACACACACACACAGCGCCACACACACACACACAGCGCCACACACACACACACAGCGCCACACACACACACACAGCGCCACACACACACACACAGCGCCACACACACACACACAGCGCCACACACACACACACAGCGCCACACACACACACACAGCGCCACACACACACACACAGCGCCACACACACACACAGCGCCACACACACACACAGCGCCACACACACAGCGCCACACACACAGCGCCACACACACACAGCGCCACACACACACACAGCGCCACACACACACACAGCGCCACACACACACACACAGCGCCACACACACACAGCGCCACACACACACAGCGCCACACACACACACACACAGCGCCACACACACACACACACACACCGCCACACACACACACACACACCGCCACACACACACACACCGCCACACACACACACACACACACACAGCGCCACACACACACACACACAGCGCCACACACACACACAGCGCCACACACACACAGCGCCACACACACACACAGCGCCACACACACACACAGCGCCACACACACACACAGCGCCATACACACACACAGCGCCATACACACACACAGCGCCATACACACACACAGCGCCATACACACACACAGCGCCATACACACACACAGCGCCATACACACACACACACAGCGCCACACACACAGCGCCACACACACAGCGCCACACACACAGCGCCACACACACAGCGCCACACACACAGCGCCACACACACACACAGCGCCACACACACACACAGCGCCACACACACACACAGCGCCACACACACACACACACAGCGCCACACACACACACAGCGCCACACACACACACACACACAGCGCCACACACACACAGCGCCACACACACACACACACAGCGCCACACACACACACAGCGCCACACACACAGCGCCACACACACACACAGCGCCACACACACACACACACAGCGCCACACACACACAGCGCCACACACACACACACAGTGCCACACACACACACTGCGCCACACACACACAGTGCAACACACACAGCGCCACACACACACACACACACAGCGCCACACACACACAGCGCCATACACACACACACACACAGCGCCACACACACAGCGCCACATACACAGCGCCACACACACAGCGCCACACACACACACAGCGCCACACACAAACACAGCGCCACACACACACACACAGCGCCACACACACACACAGCGCCACACACAGCGCCACACACACACACAGCGCCACACACACACACAGCGCCACACACACACACAGCGCCACACACACACACAGCGCCACACACACACACAGCGCCACACACACACACAGCGCCACACACACACACACAGCGCCACACACACACACACAGCGCCACACACACACACAGCGCCACACACACACACACAGCGCCACACACACACACACACACCGCCACACACACACACACCGCCACACACACACACACCGCCACACACACACACACCGCCACACACACACCGCCACACACACACACACACAGCGCCACACACACACACACACACAGCGCCACACACACACACACACAGCGCCACACACACACACAGCGCCACACACACACACAGCGCCACACACACACAGCGCCACACACACACAGCGCCACACACACAGCGCCACACACACACACACAGCGCCATACACACACACAGCGCCATACACACACAGCGCCATACACACACAGCGCCATACACACACACAGCGCCATACACACACACAGCGCCATACACACACACAGCGCCACACACACACACAGCGCCACACACACAGCGCCACACACACAGCGCCACACACACAGCGCCACACACACAGCGCCACACACACACACAGCGCCACACACACACACAGCGCCACACACAAACACAGCGCCACACACACACACACAGCGCCACACACACACACACAGCGCCACACACACACACAGCACCACACACACACACAGCGCCACACACACACACACACAGCGCCACACACACACACACACAGCGCCACACACACACACACACAGCGCCACACACACAGCGCCACACACACAGCGCCACACACACACAGCGCCACACACACAGCACCACACACACACACAGCACCACACACACACACAGCACCACACACACACACAGCACCACACACACACACAGCACCACACACACACACAGCACCACACACACACACAGCACCACACACACACACAGCACCACACACACACACAGCACCACACACACACACAGCACCACACACACACAGCACCACACACACACACAGCACCACACAGCACCGCACCACACACACACACAGCACCGCGCCACACACACAGCACAGCGCCACACACACACACAGCACAGCGCCACACACACACACAGCACAGCGCCACACACACACAGCGCCACACACACACACACACACAGCGCCACACACACACAGCGCCACACACACACAGCGCCACACACACACAGCGCCACACACACACAGCGCCACACACACACAGCGCCACACACACAGCGCCACACACACAGCGCCACACACACACACACACACACACACAGCGCCACACACACACACACACAGCGCCACACACACACACAGCGCCACACACACACACACACACACAGCGCCACACACACACACACACACAGCGCCACACACACACAGCGCCACACACACACACACAGCGCCACACACACACACAGCGCCACACACAGCGCCATACACACACACAGCGCCATACACACACACAGCGCCATACACACACACAGCGCCATACACACACACACACAGCGCCATACACACACACAGCGCCATACACACACACAGCGCCACACACACACAGCACCACACACACAGCGCCACACACACACAGCGCCACACACACACAGCGCCACACACACACAGCGCCACACACACACAGCGCCACACACACACAGCGCCACACACACACAGCGCCACACACACAGCGCCACACAGACACAGCGCCACACACACACAGCGCCACACACACACAGCGCCACACACACACAGCGCCACACACACACACAGCACCACACACACACACAGCACCACACACACACACAGCACCACACACACAGCACCACACACACACACAGCACCACACACACACACAGCACCACACACACACACAGCACCACACACACACACAGCACCACACACACACACAGCACCACACACAGCACCGCGCCACACACACACACAGCACCGCGCCACACACACACACAGCACAGCGCCACACACACACACAGCACAGCGCCACACACACACAGCGCCACACACACACACACAGCGCCACACACACACACACAGCGCCACACACACACACACACAGCGCCACACACACAGCGCCACACACACACACACACAGCGCCACACACACACACAGCGCTACACACACACAGCGCCACACACACACAGCGCCACACACACACAGCGCCACACACACACACAGCGCCACACACACACACACAGCGCCACACACACACACACAGCGCCACACACACACACACAGCGCCACACACACACACACAGCGCCACACACACACACACAGCGCCACACACACACACACAGCGCCACACACACACACACAGCGCCACACACACACACACACACAGCGCCACACACACACAGCGCCATACACACACACAGCGCCATACACACACACAGCACCATACACACACACACACACACAGCGCCACACACACACACAGCGCCACACACACACACACACACACACAGCGCCACACACACACACACACACAGCGCCACACACACACACAGCGCCACACACACACACAGCGCCACACACACACACACACAGCGCCACACACACACACACACAGCGCCACACACACACACACAGCGCTACACACACACACACAGCGCTACACACACACACACAGCGCCACACACACACACACAGCGCCACACACACACAGCGCCACACACACACACACAGCGCCACACACACACACACAGCGCCACACACACACACACAGCGCCACACACACACACACTGCGCCACACACACACACACACACACACACACACACACACAGCGCCACACACACACACAGCGCCACACACACACACACAGCGCCACACACACACACACAGCGCCACACACACACACACAGCGCCACACACACACACAGCACCACACACACACAGCACCACACACACACACAGCACCACACACACACACAGCACCACACACACACACAGCACCACACACACACACACAGCGCCACACACACACACAGCGCCACACACACACAGCGCCACACACACACACAGCGCCACACACACACACAGCGCCACACACACACACAGCGCCACACACACACACAGCGCCACACACACACACAGTGCCACACACACAGCGCCACACACACACACAGCGCCACACACACACACAGCGCCACACACACACACACAGCGCCACACACACACACACAGCGCCACACACACACACACAGCGCCACACACACACACAGCGCCACACACACACACAGCGCCACACACACACACACACACAGCGCCACACACACACACACACACACACACACAGCGCTACACACACACACACACAGCGCTACACACACACACACACAGCGCTACACACACACACACAGCGCCACACACACAGCGCCACACACACAGCGCCACACACACACAGCGCCACACACACACACACAGCGCCACACACACACACACAGCGCCACACACACACACACAGCGCCACACACACACACACAGCGCCACACACACACACACAGCGCCACACACACACACACACACACAGCGCCACACACACACACAGCGCCACACACACACACACAGCGCCACACACACAGCGCCACACACACACACAGCGCCATACACACACACAGCGCCATACACACACACAGCGCCATACACACACACACACAGCGCCATACACACACACAGCGCCATACACACACACAGCGCCACACACACACAGCGCCACACACACAGCGCCACACACACACAGCGCCACACACACACAGCGCCACACACACACAGCGCCACACACACACAGCGCCACACACACACAGCGCCACACACACACAGCGCCACACACACACAGCGCCACACACACAGCGCCACACACACACAGCGCCACACACACACAGCGCCACACACACACAGCGCCACACACACACAGCGCCACACACACACAGCGCCACACACACACACAGCACCACACACACAGCACCACACACACACACAGCACCACACACACACACAGCACCACACACACACACAGCACCACACACACACACAGCACCACACACACACACAGCACCACACACAGCACCGCGCCACACACACACACAGCACCGCGCCACACACACACACAGCACAGCGCCACACACACACACAGCACAGCGCCACACACACACAGCGCCACACACACACACACAGCGCCACACACACACACAGCGCCACACACACACACACAGCGCCACACACACACACACACAGCGCCACACACACAGCGCCACACACACACACACACAGCGCCACACACACACACAGCGCTACACACACACAGCGCCACACACACACAGCGCCACACACACAGCGCCACACACACACAGCGCCACACACACACACAGCGCCACACACACACACACAGCGCCACACACACACACACAGCGCCACACACACACACACAGCGCCACACACACACACACAGCGCCACACACACACACACAGCGCCACACACACACACACACACAGCGCCACACACACACAGCGCCATACACACACACAGCGCCATACACACACACAGCACCATACACACACACACACACACAGCGCCACACACACACACAGCGCCACACACACACACACACACACACAGCGCCACACACACACACACACAGCGCCACACACACACACAGCGCCACACACACACACACACAGCGCCACACACACACACACACACACACAGCGCTACACACACACAGCGCTACACACACACACACAGCGCCACACACACACACACAGCGCCACACACACACACACAGCGCCACACACACACAGCGCCACACACACACACACAGCGCCACACACACACACACAGCGCCACACACACACACACTGCGCCACACACACACACACACACACACACACACACACACACACAGCGCCACACACACACACAGCGCCACACACACACACACAGCGCCACACACACACACACAGCGCCACACACACACACACAGCGCCACACACACACACACAGCGCCACACACACACACAGCACCACACACACACAGCACCACACACACACACAGCACCACACACACACACAGCACCACACACACACACAGCACCACACACACACACAGCGCCACACACACACAGCGCCACACACACACACAGCGCCACACACACACACAGCGCCACACACACACACAGCGCCACACACACACACAGCGCCACACACACACACAGCGCCACACACACAGCGCCACACACACAGCGCCATACACACACACACACAGCGCCACACACACACACAGCGCCACACACACACACACAGCGCCACACACACACACACAGCGCCACACACACACACAGCGCCACACACACACACAGCACCACACACACACACACACACAGCGCCACACACACACACACACACACAGCGCTACACACACACACACACACACACAGCGCTACACACACACACACACACAGCGCTACACACACACACACAGCGCCACACACACAGCGCCACACACACACACAGCGCCACACACACACAGCGCCACACACACACACACAGCGCCACACACACACACACAGCGCCACACACACAGCGCCACACACACACACACAGCGCCACACACACACACACACACACACACACAGCGCCACACACACACACAGCGCCACACACACACACACAGCGCCACACACACAGCGCCACACACACACACAGCACCACACACACACACAGCACCACACACACACAGCACCACACACACACACAGCACCACACACACACACAGCACCACACACACACACAGCACCACACACACACACAGCGCCACACACACACACAGCGCCACACACACACACAGCGCCACACACACACACAGCGCCACACACACACAGCGCCACACACAGCGCCACACACACACAGCGCCACACACACACACAGCGCCACACACACACACAGCGCCACACACACACAGCGCCACACACACACACAGCGCCACACACAGCGCCACACACACACACAGCGCCACACACACACAGCGCCACACACACACAGCGCCACACACACACACACAGCACCACACACACACAGCGCCACACACACACACAGCACCACACACACACACAGCACCACACACACACACAGCACCACACACACACAGCACCACACACAGCACCACACCACACACAGCACCGCACCACACATACACACACACAGCGCCACACACACACACAGCGCCACACACACACACAGCGCCACACACACACACAGCGCCACACACACACACAGCGCCACACACACACACAGCGCCACACACACACACAGCGCCACACACAGCGCCACACACACACACAGCGCCACACACAGCGCCACACACACACACAGCGCCACACACACACACAGCGCCACACACACAGCGCCCCACACACAGCGCCCCACACACACACACAGCACCACACACACACAGCGCCACACACACACACAGCGCCACACACACACACAGCACCACACACACACACAGCACCACACACACACACAGCACCACACACAGCACCACACCACACACAGCACCGCACCACACACAGCACCGCACCACACATACACACAGCACAGCGCCACACACACACACACAGCGCCACACACACACAGCGCCACACACACACAGCGCCACACACACACAGCGCCACACACACACACACACAGCGCCACACACACACACACAGCGCCACACACACACACACACACAGCGCCATACACACACACACACAGCGCCACACACACACACACAGCGCCACACACACACACACAGCGCCACACACACACACACAGCGCCACACACACACAGCGCCACACACACACAGCGCCACACACACACACACAGCGCCACACACACACAGCGCCACACACACACACACAGCGCCACACACACACACACACACAGCGCCACACACACACACACACACAGCGCCACACACACACACACAGCGCCACACACACACACACAGCGCCACACACACACACAGCGCCACACACACACAGCGCCACACACACACACAGCGCCACACACACACACAGCGCCACACACACACACAGCGCCACACACACACAGCGCCACACACACACAGCGCCACACACACACACAGCGCCACACACACACAGCGCCACACACACAGCGCCACACACACACACACACAGCGCCACACACACACACACACAGCGCCACACACACACAGCGCCACACACAGCACCACACACACACACACACACACACACAGCACCACACACACACACACACAGCACCACACACACACACACAGCGCCACACACACACACACAGCGCCACACACACACACACACACACACACAGCGCCACACACACACACAGCGCCACACACACACACACAGCGCCACACACACACACACAGCGCCACACACACACACACAGCGCCACACACACACACACAGCGCCACACACACACACACAGCGCCACACACACACACACAGCGCCACACACACACACACAGCGCCACACACACACACAGCGCCACACACACACACAGCGCCACACACACACACACAGCGCCACACACACACACAGCGCCACACACACACACAGCGCCACATACACACACAGCGCCACATACACACACAGCGCCACACACACACACAGCGCCACACACACACACAGCGCCACACACACACACAGCGCCACACACACACAGCGCCACACACACACAGCGCCACACACACACAGCGCCACACACACACACAGCGCCACACACACACACAGCGCCACACACACACAGCGCCACACACACACACACAGCGCCACACACACAGCGCCACATACACAGCGCCACACACACAGCGCCACACACACACACAGCGCCACACACAAACACAGCGCCACACACACACACACAGCGCCACACACACACACAGCACCACACACACACACAGCACCACACACACACACAGCACCACACACACACAGCACCACACACACACACAGCGCCACACACACACACACAGCGCCACACACACACAGCGCCACACACACAGCGCCACACACACACAGCGCCACACACACACAGCACCACACACACACACAGCACCACACACACACACAGCACCACACACACACACAGCACCACACACACACACAGCACCACACACACACAGCACCACACACACACAGCACCACACACACACACAGCACCACACAGCACCGCGCCACACACACACACAGCACCGCGCCACACACACACACAGCACAGCGCCACACACACACAGCACAGCGCCACACACACACAGCGCCACACACACACACACAGCGCCACACACACACACACAGCGCCACACACACACACACAGCGCCACACACACACACACAGCGCCACACACACACACACAGCGCCACACACACACACAGCGCCACACACACACAGCGCCACACACACACAGCGCCACACACACACAGCGCCACACACACACACACACACACACACACACACAGCGCCACACACACACAGCGCCACACACACACACACAGCGCCACACACACACACACACACAGCGCCACACACACACACACACACAGCGCCACACACACACAGCGCCACACACACACACACAGCGCCACACACACACACACAGCGCCACACACAGCGCCATACACACACACAGCGCCATACACACACACAGCGCCATACACACACACAGCGCCATACACACACACACACAGCGCCATACACACACACAGCGCCACACACACACAGCGCCACACACACACAGCGCCACACACACAGCGCCACACACACACAGCGCCACACACACACAGCGCCACACACACACAGCGCCACACACACACAGCGCCACACACACAGCGCCACACACACAGCGCCACACACACACAGCGCCACACACACACAGCGCCACACACACACACAGCACCACACACACACACAGCACCACACACACACACAGCACCACACACACACAGCACCACACACACACACAGCACCACACACACACACAGCACCACACACACAGCACCACACACACACAGCACCGCACCACACACAGCACCGCGCCACACACACACACAGCACCGCGCCACACACACACACAGCACAGCGCCACACACACACACAGCACAGCGCCACACACACACAGCGCCACACACACACACACAGCGCCACACACACACACAGCGCCACACACACACACACAGCGCCACACACACACACACACAGCGCCACACACACAGCGCCACACACACACACACACAGCGCCACACACACACACACAGCGCCACACACACACAGCGCCACCCACACACAGCGCCACACACACACAGCGCCACACACACACACAGCGCCACACACACACAGCGCCACACACACACACACAGCGCCACACACACACACACAGCGCCACACACACACACACAGCGCCACACACACACAGCGCCACACACACACACACACACACACAGCGCCACACACACAGCGCCATACACACACACAGCGCCATACACACACACAGCGCCATACACACACACACACACAGCGCCACACACACAGCGCCAACACACACACACACACACACACAGCGCCACACACACACACACACAGCGCCACACACACACACAGCGCTACACACACACAGCGCTACACACACACACACAGCGCCACACACACACACACACAGCGCCACACACACACAGCGCCACACACACACACAGCGCCACACACACACACACAGCGCCACACACACACACACTGCGCCACACACACACACACACACACACACACACAGCGCCACACACACACACAGCGCCACACACACAGCGCCACACACACACACAGCGCCACACACACAGCGCCACACACACACACACAGCGCCACACACACACACACAGCGCCACACACACACACACAGCGCCACACACACACACACAGCGCCACACACACACACAGCACCACACACACACACAGCACCACACACACACAGCACCACACACACACAGCACCACACACACACACAGCACCACACACACAGCACCACACACACACACAGCACCACACACACACACAGCGCCACACACACACACAGCGCCACACACACACACAGCACCACACACACACACAGCACCACACACACACAGCACCACACACACACAGCACCACACACACACACAGCACCACACACACAGCACCACACACACACACAGCACCACACACACACACAGCGCCACACACACACACAGCACCACACACACACACAGCGCCACACACACACACAGCGCCACACACACACACAGCGCCACACACACACACAGCGCCACACACACACACAGCGCCACACACACACACAGCGCCACACACACACACAGCGCCACACACACACACAGCGCCACACACACACACAGCGCCACACACACACACAGCGCCACACACACACACAGCGCCACACACACACACAGCGCCACACACACACACAGCGCCACACACACAGCGCCACACACACACACAGCGCCACACACACACACAGCGCCACACACACACACAGCGCCACACACACACACAGCACCACACACACACACACACACACAGCGCCACACACACACACACACACACACAGCGCCACACACACACACACACACACACAGCGCTACACACACACACACACACACAGCGCTACACACACACACAGCGCCACACACACAGCGCCACACACACACACACAGCGCCACACACACACAGCGCCACACACACACAGCGCCACACACACACAGCGCCACACACACAGCGCCACACACACACACACAGCGCCACACACACACACACAGCGCCACACACACACACACACACACACACAGCGCCACACACACACACAGCGCCACACACACACACACAGCGCCACACACACAGCGCCACACACACACACAGCGCCACACACACACACACAGCGCCACACACACACACAGCACCACACACACACAGCACCACACACACACAGCACCACACACACACAGCACCACACACACACAGCACCACACACACACACAGCACCACACACACACACAGCACCACACACACACAGCACCACACACACACACAGCGCCACACACACAGCGCCACACACACACAGCGCCACACACACAGCGCCACACACACACAGCGCCACACACACACAGCGCCACACACACACACAGCGCCACACACACACACAGCGCCACACACACACACAGCGCCACACACAGCGCCACACACAGCGCCACACACACACAGCGCCACACACACACACACAGCACCACACACACACAGCGCCACACACACACACAGCACCACACACACACACAGCACCACACACAGCACCACACACAGCACCACACCACACACAGCACCGCACCACACATACACACAGCACAGCGCCACACACACACAGCGCCACACACACACACAGCGCCACACACACACACAGCGCCACACACACACACAGCGCCACACACACACACAGCGCCACACACACACACAGCGCCACACACACACACAGCGCCACACACACACACAGCGCCACACACACACACAGCGCCACACACACACACAGCGCCACACACAGCGCCACACACACACACAGCGCCACACACACAGCGCCACACACACACACACAGCACCACACACACACAGCGCCACACACACACACAGCACCACACACACACACAGCACCACACACACACACAGCACCACACACAGCACCGCACCACACATACACAGCACAGCGCCACACACACACACACAGCGCCACACACACACAGCGCCACACACACACAGCGCCACACACACACAGCGCCACACACACACACACACAGCGCCACACACACACAGCGCCACACACACACACACACAGCGCCACACACACACACACACAGCGCCACACACACACACACAGCGCCATACACACACACACACAGCGCCACACACACACACACAGCGCCACACACACACACACAGCGCCACACACACACACACAGCGCCACACACACACAGCGCCACACACACACACACAGCGCCACACACACACAGCGCCACACACACACACACAGCGCCACACACACACAGCGCCACACACACACACACAGCGCCACACACAGCGCCACACACACACACACACACACAGCGCCACACACACACACACAGCGCCACACACACACACACAGCGCCACACACACACACACAGCGCCACACACACACACAGCGCCACACACACACACAGCGCCACACACACACACAGCGCCACACACACACACAGCGCCACACACACACAGCGCCACACACACACAGCGCCACACACACACACAGCGCCACACACACACACAGCGCCACACACACAGCGCCACACACACACACACACACAGCGCCACACACACACACACACAGCGCCACACACACACAGCGCCACACACAGCACCACACACACACACACACACACACACACAGCACCACACACACAGCACCACACACACACACACAGCGCCACACACACACACAGCGCCACACACACACACACACAGCGCCACACACACACACACACACACACACAGCGCCACACACACACACAGCGCCACACACACACACAGCGCCACACACACACACAGCGCCACACACACACACACAGCGCCACACACACACACACAGCGCCACACACACACACACACAGCGCCACACACACACACACAGCGCCACACACACACACAGCGCCACACACACACAGCGCCACACACACACACACAGCGCCACACACACACAGCGCCACACACAGCGCCACACACACACAGCGCCACACACACACACAGCGCCACACACACACACAGCGCCACACACACACACAGCGCCACACACACACACAGCGCCACATACAGCGCCACACACACACAGCACCACACACACACACAGTGCCACACACAGCGCCACACACACACAGCACCACACACACAGCACCACACACACACAGCACCACACACACACACACAGCACCACACACACACAGCACCACACACACAGACAGCACCACACACAGCACCACACACACACAGCGCCACACACACACACACACAGAGCCACACACACACAGAGCCACACACACACACACACACACAGAGCCACACACACAAACAGAGCCACACACACAAACAGAGCCACACACACACACACCGAGCCCCCACACACCCAGAGCCCCCACACACACCCAGAGACCCCACACACACCCAGAGCCCCCACACACACCCAGAGCCCCCACACACACCCAGAGCCCCCACACACACCCAGAGCCCCCACACACACCCAGAGCCCCCACACACACCCAGAGCCCCCACACACACCCAGAGCCAGGGGAGCCTAAACGTAGCAGCTGCCCACTATGTGCTGGGCAGCTGTAGCAGGGAGCCGGTAAACAAATATGCCCCCATGATGGTGGAGCCTCCCAGGGCTCGAGATAGATGCGGCTCCTAAAACAAATATGGCACCTCGAGCCCCTCGTGGGCTCTCCTACAATGGGGCCTCGCAATCGGTGGAGTACCGCTCGGGGGACTCAAAACCCTCGCAATGCCCGTGAGCCTGGTGGCTCTAAATAAACAACTGCTGCCTTGAGCCTCGCAGGCTCTAAATACAAAATCACCTGCGCCGTTGGAGTCCCTCTCTGGGGGACTCGAAACCAATCATGTGCCCCCTGATCCTCGTGGGCTCAAACAAATGGGGCCCACAACGTTGGAGTCCCTCACTAGGGGACTCGAAAAGAACCAACTGCCCCCTGAGCCGCAACAGGCTCTACACACTGTAAAGTAAATTAAATCCACATTTGTAAAGCGCACAATCACCCGTAAGGGTCTCTAGGCGCTGGGGGTCGACGGGAAGATTAAGCAAGCTAATGCCCAGAGTCACATGGTGCTGGGCTAACCTGCCGCCGGAGCCGGGGATCGAACCGTGATCCTCAGATTCCAGCGTCAGTCGCCCTAGCCGCGGCGCCACACCTCTTCCACACTGGAGGGGGGCGGGCACCGGCAATGTGCCCCGACGTCCCCCCTCTCTCTAAGCTGCCCTCGCACTCACCGGCTTCCCTGTGCGGCGGCGTCTCTGCTCCTTCCCCGGAGCTGCTTCTCTCTGGGGCTGCGGCTGGTCTCTACTTCGGGCAGCGCGGGGCTCTCCTCCGACACCGGAGCCCCGCCTACACCTGCAGCCGCCTCTCCTTCGCACACGCGAGCCTCGCTCCCTGCAGCACTCCGGGGCTCTCCCGCCTCCTGGGAGCCCCGGGGGAAGGACGGAGACTTCCGGTTGTCCCGTAGTCCCGCCCCCGGCCTGCCTGACTTCCTGGTCGCGGGCCGGGCGGCGATTTTCGGCTGTCCCGGTGCTGCGGCGGTCATGCGGGGAAACACACGAGGGGTAGGCTCCCTCAGTAATTTAAATATGAAGCGAGGTGGGCACTCGCTTGGGGCCAAAACAACGGTACCAGGTCCCTGGCCGGGGGGGGGGGGGGGGGGGCACCTGCCAGGGGTGCAAAATCAGCAAATAAACGGGGCCTGCTCCTCGCTCAGGACGGTCGGGTTTGAGTTGGATAAACAAGGGACACAATTAAGAAGAAGAAACAACGGCACCAAAAAAAAAATGGCTGCCTCAAACATCCGAAAATCTTCTGATTCGGGGGCGTGTTTTAGGCGTTTTGAGTGACAGATGACGTCACAGTCCAAAGAAGGCAAAAAACACGCCCCCGAATCCGAAAAAGACGGGGCTTTATTGGAGTGACTCCCTTCTCCTCCAATGGCTGGCCTCCGTTTAGGAAGCCAGCCAATGGAGGAGAATGGAGGAGAGAGGCGGGTTTATGCCCCCTAACTCCAAAATATTAATTCTTCGGGACTCCGCCCCCTCACTGCTTCGCAGTGAGAGCGACAGTCCCTCGACCTAAAAACGGGCCAATCGAAGTTTTAAAACAGCTGACAAGTGCTATGTATCACACCTGCAGGGGGCGTGGCCACGAGCCGAACATGGCGGACATGTAGCGACTTAGCTCCGTCTCCAGCCCGTAATACTCGCTGATTATCCTGTCACCCTGCAACCCCCACCCACCCAACTGTACCCCGTGTGGACGCCATAGGTGCGGAGAACTAGCGACGGCGTCCGCGAATCCCGTACCAACACCGGAAACCGGGTACAATTGTCGGCGCTGCCGCGGCCTGGATCCTTGAGCCGAGCCGCGGCCTGGAGTTGTTGCTTGTGCCGAGCGGACTGTCGGCGACCGGCGCAGCACCAGGTGGGAGCCGGAGGTGCAGGGCGCTGCGCGGCCCGGCTGCGGCGTCTGGGGGGCGGCGCTGGCACGGCGCATACCTGCAGGAGAGTGGCGCAGGCGGGGCGCAGTGGACATGCCTTCTAGCTTGGACCCGTACGGACGCCAGGGAAGACCGAGCAGAGCACCCGGTGAGCCGACGCACGGGGAGCCGAGACTGAGCACAAGACCTGGGCGTCCGGCGGTTTCACTGGGGGCAGCGCAGAGTGCCCAGTCGTGGACTGTGGGGTGCGCGCGGAGCCTGACCAGATACTGTGGCTCGCTCGCAGGAGGCGCTTTCTCCCGCACCCAGATAGTGGCGCGTGGCGCCATTTTGGAACCCTAGCGCGGGCCGGCACTGAGGCCCTGGAGGTGAGACGGCCACACACCACAAAAGGCAACGCCCACGGACTGGAGCATCGGTGTTCACGCGAAATCCCCACCACGGCGGTGGACACAACTGCAGCACCATACAAGCCTCATCCTGTCAGAGGGGTCTCCTCGTGTGCCCCCTACACTACATGCTGAGCCGCCACCTCGTGGGTCGGCACCGACGGAGAAAAGAGGAGCAACAACCCTTGACCGGGCACGAGGTGGTTCCCAGGCATATGATAAGCAGCTGCGACTTGCCCGCTGAGCATTGTAACACACTGCGCCCCCACGAGAGGAAGGGGGATACGAAAACACGACGCCCTGCACGAGTGCTGGCCTGTGCTGCCGAAGAGACTTACCATCTGCGTCAGAGGTGCCTCTGAGATTGAAGCTTGTCTGCCCCTGGCTGCTGGGTGTACGTGTAGTGGGTTCTGCCTGCAGAGTGGGCAGGCGCCCGAAGCCACGCAATTCCTGACTGGGCGCCGCGTGGGCCAACGAGATCGGATCACCGCCATCCTGAACACAAGATCCATGGGGAGGAATAGGACTAAAACACAGGACCAGGGTGTGACTGCGGACATGCAATCCACGGGCTCGGAGGACCCGTTGGCCTCATCCAACATGGACATTATACCGCCGACGGGTAAGGGCACGCAGGATGCAAAGCTGGACCTCATACTGGCCGAGATAAGGGCCTCGAGAGAGAAGCACTGGAACTGCGAATGGACAATATGGCCACTGGCCTGTCGCTACTTAGGGCAGACCACAACAAACTAGCTGAGAAGGTATCGGAACATAAGCTCGCGCTAGACGACCTGATACTGCAGCAGACGGACCACTCCACGAAGATAGAAGGCATGGAAAAACAGATAAAAATGCTGTGGGACAAGATGGATGACGCGGAAGGGCGGGCCCGCTGGAACAATGTGAGAATTTTGGGAATTCCGGAGCGAAGTGAGGGGAGGAATCCCACGCAGTTAGTTGAAGACTGGCTGAAAAAGTTTGTTGGCCCACAGGATCTCACCCCGCTGTATAGTGTGGAACGTGCGCACAGAATGCCTCCAAGACCGCCCAAGCCGGGGGCGCCACCACGACCACTGATAGCACGCATCCTACATTATAAGGACCAGGACTCAGTCCTGCGAGTGGCAAGAGAGAAAGCGCCGCTCAGATTTGAGGATAAAACCATCTCAATATACCCGGACTTCACCCCAGCGGTGCAGCGAGCCAGATCCACATTCCTTGGAGTGAAGCGGAAGTTGCGGGACAGGAATCTGAAATATGCCCTGCTGTTCCCTGCCCGTCTCAGAATACTGTACGAGAATAAATCGCACTTCTTTGACACCCCTGAGGAGGCTGCGGAGTGGATGGAGGTGACCCTCACACAGCCGAACGCACAGGACCCGTTTGAGGAGGACCGAGGCAGAGAGCCCTCGCACCAAGAGGATTCCCAGCAGAACAAAGCGAGGGATGAGCAAGCGCAAGACTCGTCGGAGGGAAGGAGATCAGAATCAGACCGGCCTGGGAAAAAGTCGACAGTGGTCCAACTAACGGAGGCAGCTCTGGCCGCCCACGATGCAGGGGGCATGGCTGACATGGGCAGCACTTCGGACACGCGCACGGAGGTGTCAGGCTCTGCGGACAGCCTGCAGCTCTTCCCCAAGATCACGGCACAAATGGCGGATGATCTCAGACTGCACCCTTGGCAGACTGCAGGTGGTAATGTATGAAACTCAAGCACGGGGACGACCTTGGGTGGTGGGGTGTTGGGGACACACCAGCCTAGGGCATGCTGTGGCAATACCAACGGGTACCTGGCAGGTGTACGTGGACAACACCCCCCCCAACGTATAGACATGTTTTGGTTTGACTTCTACCCACGTTGGGTAACAAGGTTTGGCCCTCGGGTTTTTCTGCTTGGGGACCTTAAAGTTAGGGGGTTACACGTTTTAATGGCACTCAAATTATTGCATACCTTTCACATGGCGTTCTGGCCTCGAGGCCTGTTGGATACACCCAATGCTGTCAAACATGAGGACCCTTAATACCTACAAAATATGCACCTGGAATGTACGGGGCATGGGGTCTATTCACAAGAGACACAGACTATTGGCACAACTTAACCGGAGAGGTATCGGGATAGCCTGCCTCCAGGAAACTCATCTGAACACTGCGGAGAGCGCTAAACTGCTCAAGAAATGGAAGGGACAACTGTTTGCTACCTCTTACTCTGTATTCTCGAGGGGGGCGGCACTCTGGCTTAGGAATTCAATACCCTTTAAGGTTGTGGAGAAGAGGATCGATAAGGAGGGCAGATATGTCTTTGTACATGGACTGCTGGATGGCTCCCTCGTTGTGCTTGGCAGTGTGTATGCACCGAACTCCGGACAAGCTGACTTCTTAGCTAGTACGAATGGTGTGTTGACAGACTGGGCGGAATGCAAGTGGATTATAGGCGGAGATTTTAACGCAGTACTGGATATATCACTGGACAGGTCACATCCACCTCTGCACGCCACTGAGAGTAGGAGGCAGGCAGAGGCGCTGGCGCAGTGGGCAGAGGGATGGGAATTAGCGGACGTATGGCGTAACAAACACTTACTGAACAGGGAATACACTTTTTACTCTCCGCCCCATAGGTTGCACACTAGAATAGACCGAGTTTTTTGTATCAAACCCTTGTTGAAGGCGGTTCTCACAGCGGAACATATGGGTAAGACCCTCTCTGACCACAACCCGGTGGAAATAACACTGCAATGGGGTAGGGTCCCGACGCCAATACCGACATGGCGCCTCAATGTGGAACTACTGGAAGACACTGTCTTCAAGACGTCACTTGCAGAAGCTATTACGTCTTACTTTACCATAAATACAGGCTCCGCCAGCTCCCGGCAAGTGGAATGGGATGCGTTTAAAGTGTCGATAAGAGGGGTGGCAATGGGCGCACGGGTGGGCAGGAGACGTGATGTGATAGACAGCCTTCGGGAGGTAGAGGATTGCCTGGCAATGTTGGAAAGTGAGGCTGCGGGTACCCACCTGCCCTTCACGCCGCTACAAGAGGCGCACATACGACATGCTGAGCTGTTAGAGGAACTGCGCGTACTGGACTATAGGGAATACACCAGCAAGCAACACGCACAAGCAGAAAGATCGGGCCCTTTACTGGCTCGAATCATACGGGATGCCCCTGCACACTAGCGGTTACTTATCAGGGGGGTCCATGGCAACGACTCAAACGGACATTAACACTGCTTTTAGGGACTATTATGCCACATTGTACGGCCCACACCAGCAACTCTCGACTGAAGCATTCGAGGTGTTTATGGAGGGACTAGGCCTGCCACAACTTGTGGACCGACAAAGATGACCTGAAGCGCCCTATTGCGGTCGCGGAAGTCCGTCAGGCCATACGAGCGCTCCCTAGGAATAAAACCCCTGGGACCGACGGCTTGCCAGCATAGTTCTATGGGGCCTATGCCGACCTTATTGCCCCGCGCCTACAGGTGATTTATCAAGAGGCGCTGCACACCCAGACGTTGCCACAGTCATCCCTACAGGCGTTGATAGTCTCCCTCCCAAAGCCGGGTAGAGATGGAAGGCACTTAGCTAATTACAGGCCTCTATCCTTACTGAATACGGACTATAAAATTCTGAGCAAGATCTTGGCAACGAGACTAGTTCAATACATCCCTCATTTGATACACCCTGACCAATGCGGGTTCGTGCCTGGCAGAAGTACGGCCATGAACCTGCGGAGATTAAGCCAACTCATGCTGGACGAGCAAGCAGGCAAGGGAACGGAAGGTTGTATTTCCCTGGACTTGAGGCAGGCCTTTGACTCCCTTAGATGGGATTTTATGTTTGCGACGCTCGAAAAATTTGGGATACCGCCCGAGTATATTGCATGGGTCAGGCTCCTGTATACTCGCCCTACGGCTCGTGTACGTACGAACAGGTGCATCTCGGTGCAGCTGGACATTGCAAAGGGTACCAGGCAAGGTTGTCCGCTGTCCCCGCTCTTATTTATTCTAGCGATAGAGCCGCTGCTATGTAAACTCCGGAAATCGGCACATCACTGGGGCATACGCAGAGCCTGAGCAGTTCACGTGGTGTCTGCATATGCTGATGATATTATTCTATACCTGCGGGATCTGAGAGGTGACCTAGACCCCATGCCTAAACTTTTTGAGAACTTTCGAACATTGTCGGGCCTCACCATTAGTGAGCCTAAGTCCTATGACTACTGCTTCAACGCTACTGGTGCGACCACCCCACTGTCCTTTGCGCCCCACACTTTCCGGATGGCGGAAACAACCTTCCGTTACTTGGGGATTCAGGTGTATAGAGGAGCTGAGGACATGATTGATGGCAACCTGGGGAGGGCAATAACAGCACTGAAATCGCAGGTACACTTCTGGACCACATTGCCATTGTCGGTGGCAGGCAGAGTGGCCATCTCCAAGATGGTTGTGCTACCCCGCCTGATCTACTACTTCACGAACTTACAATTCGTGATCCCGGCTCCAACGTTTCAGGTGCTGAATACAGTCCTGACGGAACTGGTGTGGGGCTCGGGGCGTAGGCGCATTGGCTTGACCAAGCTGCAGCTCACCACCGGAACGGGCGGTATGGGAGTGCCGGACTTCCGGGCATACAACTATGCTTGCCAACTACAGTGGCTGCCCTACTAGCTGGCGGGACGAAATCTGCATGAAATTGACATGTCGGCAGCGGACTGGTCAAAAGGGAAAGTCCACACACTGCTCCTACCTCGTTCGGAGGTTCCTGTGTCGACGCCCCCACTGCTGCGACTTGCGATACACTATTGGAGGAAAGCAGTGAAATACACGTTACCTGCGTCCTCCTACGCTCCCACAATGCCACTCCTGGGAATCCCGCGGGGGACGGGGTTGCTGTCGAACCAGGCGCTCGCAGCGTGGCATGATGCGGGAGTGACACAAATCGGGGATCTGTTTGCAGATGGCCGGATGAGGTCCTCAGAGGACTTTCGCACCACATATCATACCCCAGGAGGACTGTTCCTCCTGCATGCCGGAGTGCGTCGGTATGTGACGAAGACATGGGCGCCGGATGGAGAAGAACCTCTTACGAACCCGCTGTTGACGATGCAATACCTCATGGGAACGGGCAGCCACCTAACTAAATGGCTTACGAACGGTATTAGAAAGGGGAGGGCGGTATCATTACAGCCCCTGAGAGCCAAATGGGAGGGGGACGCCGGCAGACCGCTCCGGGATAGAGAATGGGACAGAATCCTTAAATTTCCAAAGAAAGTGTCAAGAAACCCGAAGTTTAAGTTCATACAACTGATGGTGTTACACAGGGCATACCTAACACCCCACCGCCTGCACGCTATGTTCCCCACCGCAACTGATAATTGCCCCCGTTGTGGTGCGGATGACGCAAGGTTAATACATATGATATGGGACTGCCCGAAATTTGGGTACTACTGGAAAACGATACATGAGACGCTTTTTGCTCTAGCTCCTTCCAGGCCGATAGACACCATAGGATACGCCATACTGGGGCTAGGGCCTACGGAGCGCAAGAAAAGTGTGGCTACACGATTCACTGATCTGGCACTGCTGCTTGCGAAACGCACGATCACAATGAGGTGGAAGTCGGCTCGACCACCAGACCCAGAGGTATGGAGGGCAGAGGTGGTGCGCTGGGGAAAGGCGGAAGGCGAAACACTGCAGCGCGAGGAGCGCAAGGGTCTCAGGAAGACCCCAATATCCTTAGATTGGTACGCTATGTTATGGGCGTTTGAAGCGAATGGAGACACAGAATCTGTCTCGCTATCCACCGCCGGGTAGGACGAGGGTAGTGTGCCTGCAACATGTGTAGATTAATGTATAGCTAGCTCTAACTTGCACTCAGATGGGTGAGCACATTTCTAGGTGCACCGAATGGAAACCTTATATAACTATTAGTATGTAGTCCCTATGTGATCTGTGATGGGGTGTGAATTGGAAATTAGCAGTGGTATGTAGAGCCATGTATCAAAGTTTTGCTACAACTATTTACGAGTGGAGGGAGGGGAAGGGAGGGGGGAGTTTAACAGGGGATTCTTTGGATAAAAATTAAAATGTCTAATTGTTGCATTTGATACTGAGGATATGTGTACACATCAATCTGTAGAACATATGACTATAAGTTGTTACCTGCAAATGCACTTAATTATCCTGCTAATAAAAAAGATTTTCAAAAATAAATGTATCACACCTGCCAATTCAGGCACTTTAGCCAATAGCACTGTGTGCGGAGATTGTGAGTGCATGATGGGAGCGTTACATTCCAAACGGATAGCTCCATATTGCAACATGCTGTTGGCTGAAAATCCAGGAATGGCTGATGGTATCGTATCATAGTGCCTCTTGGCAGACCTGTGAAACGCGAAGTACAATTTTGTTCCTGAACTTCTGCCAGTTTTCTTGTTGGCAATTAAGGGTTCAACAGTCCAGCAGAAGAGAGGGTAGAGACAGCTTATGAAACGCAAATGCAAGCATCTCACGGCTAATGAGCAACAATAACACTACTCGGAAAAACAAATGGCACTTTACCCCTCTGAGCCCATCCTATGCAAAGAGGTTGGTGTGATTTAGGTTACGAGCATGCAACAACACTATAGACGTACCCTGCTTTCTACGGGTGCAAAGGGCGGTCATTGGTGATGGGTGTATTTGAGGTAAGATTATGATGATCTACTGTTACAGCTCCCTTGTATTTTTTCTTTTCACCCTACAATGGAGGCATGCAGCTTTACCTCTGTAAATTCTCTCCATAGCTATTCAAGCTGGAAGATGGGGTCAGACCCTGTTTGTGCGCACAAAGCAGACCGGTGATACCAGGCCACAGCAGTGGGGGCTACTGTAGTTTGTCTCTAATGTAACAGGTCTGCCCTACGATGAGTATGCAAACAAGAGCTAAGTACAACTCCTTCAGCATTTGACTCAGTGGTAGCTATAGTGAGCAGTCACTGGCTTCTGTTGATCAGTGCCAGGGTAGCAACCCCGGAAAGTTGGTAGGGTACCCTGGGGTGGACACCACAGGCGCAGGTTTCCTCTAGGGTGGCAGGCACGACACAGGGCAGATAAAGCAGTGGTCGTGACAATCTCGATGATTGGCACAGAATGGCTGCCACAGGGTATTGTCGATCTCAGGTTCAGGCACGCCAGACACGTGCCATGGCTGCAAAAACAGGGACGACACCAGAGATCTCACATGGCATGCCCTGAACTGCTGTGGCTCCTCTGAGGAGTTCAGTTATTCGCTCCCAGACTAGAGCTCGTCAGTCATTCAGGTTTGAGTGGACGGGCTACAGCACCATGGTCAACTGTTTCTAACCACATCGACTGTAAGCTTCTCCTACTGGGTTACCTTGCTCCTTCGCTCTCATTCAGGAAGCATCCCTATGCTTACAGGACAAAACAGCAGTTCTTCCTCCAGATCAGACTTCAAGTGATGTCACCTCACCTTCAGGAAGCTGGCTATCAGACACCAGCTCTGGTTCTGAAGTAATCCCCTCGATACTCTGTGAAGCACCCCTCCTTCATCGGAGTGAATTTGGAATTGGGACAACAACTGGCATTCTCCCGCACTGATGACAGACAGGGGATGTGGATTCTCTGCCAACCCTTTAAGAACTTGTTTAGGTTGGTTCTCTTTTCGGGAGCCCTTCTCAGGCTATCTTCAAGACTCTGCTTTTGGCTTGGGTGATGCTCTTCACAGCAGTGGTGTGAGCAGAGGTGTGAGCAGACTGCATTCGGATATCAGCCACAACTGACAGTGATCCGAAAGAGACAAAGTGCTTCTCTCCTATTAGAAGGCCCTGCACACTGACAACAGTAATTGCAGCCCCACCAATTATCCCAACCATTCACCAAATGGCAGTTTCTAGAAGACTATTTAGTGGCACTCTCCAATAGAAAGGCCCCAATTTGATTGATTTCAAAAGGAAAGCCTATCTCCTTGCTCCCTACTTCAGTGTGTGGGTTCACTTCCTCCAATCTAAGGAACGTCACCAATACTTCCACAAATGGAACGCACAGCCTGTCATTCCAGTTCACTCACACACTCATCCTGTGTATAACATGCCTCTTATACACACGTGCATTCATCCAGGCACTCAAAATCTCTGCACTTGGATTCCAAATTCACTATTAACAGATTACATTTCTGTAAGTGGGCTAGAAGGCTCTCACTCACGCAAGTAAAAAGGTCTGATCACATGAGTGTTGTTATAAAACACGGTATGCTGCTAATACCATGCTACCTGCATGAACCTGCGACAGGCAGCAGACCTCATTCACAAGAGGACACACTGGGTGCACCCATTTGGTTCAACCCAGGATTAGTCCCAAATACAAGGCAGACCTAGGACTCTATGTACATTCTAGGGTAGTGTAAGGCTGTGGTAAAAAAAAAAAGACTGAAATGTGGACACCAGATACTTATAAGTTGGGCGTGCTGGGAAGATGACTCGATTTTAGACTATGAAATGGTCTCTACTATCCCAGTAGATGGGAAGCTGGAAATTACCTTTGCAATGGAAATGTTTTGCAAGGCTAATCTGACACGCCAACATCAAAGGATTGTGAATGAGCCCAGGAGCCTTTTCTTGGTAAAAATCTGTAAGCTTGTAACTTTGGTCTCGGAGAAGCAGCTTTAGATCCGCTTGAAATAGCTCAGATCCGGTTGAAATAGCTCAGATCCCCTTTCAGGAGTTTGACTGTATCAGTGGCAAATGCATGGAGTTGTGCCATGCCTGCTTGATCCTCCACCTTGATGTGTAGCTAATATCCTACAGATCGGCTAGTTTTTTTCTGGCATTACGATGTGGTAACGAGGTATAAGTTAGTGGGGGCTGGTGACTGCAGTTGAAAAGGGTGTGTAGGAACCCCAACCACCACATTCATGGCACTTCATGACTCATCATCATCCTTTCCGACGTTGGTTACGGCATTACCTGGGATTCAAGAATCCCAACCGTGGAGGGTGAACATAGTCTCACTTTTCAAGACGACGACCACGGAGCAATGTCAGTTCAAGGTCAGTTGCATAGGCATGCACTTATTTTACCCAGGTCTTAAAAGGGACACATTTTCTGTGATTCCAACATAATGAGAGAGGTGGAGGGGGCGGGCCATGGGGTGATGATGGGAATACTGCACAACTGCCAGCGCTGCCTAGTGAAATAGAATTGTGGTGCTGAGTTTGCTTTCTGGAGTTCTATAAAATGGCTTAAAAATATTTACTGTACCTTTTTCAGCACTGTTTCTTACAAGACTTAGTAGCAATGAATGTATGCCTCATTACCTTCTGCAATGCACATGTGGATATCATTAACCCAGCTAACCTAAGGTTCTTCATCAGTGCTGAGCTATAACCAAAGCGGGTTTCAGGGAACAATTATTTATATAGATATGTGACATGGCTCGCAAGAGCCGGAACGCGTAATGGCTGCATCTGAATAAATAAATGTATGCAGGGATTCGGTGGTCCGTGCCCATTTGTAGGAGGAATTCCGAGAAAACATGAGCTTGCTTATGGTGACAGTCACTGTGAAATGTACCATCTTTGGAATGTTTCATACAAACTTTTTCATAACACTTGAAAAGCATGAAGAGCAGCCATAAAGTAATGGGGGAAACCTATTGCACGTTAAGTCTCTGAGGAACATACTACTGAAATTCGTATGTAATATTTCCAACAAAAGATAGCATCTTTGGTTTCGCCACATGTTATTTGAGGCTGTAAAATCTGGTATTTATGAAATGTTCAGAAGTGCCTGTAGGACAGGGCACGCTCAACGTAAGAGGCCACATTCCAAACCAAAACTGCGTACATCTTTGAACTGGGAAATGTTTTCACTATAGGATTTAAATCTAATAAAAAAAATAAGCCTTAACAAATGACAGACAAAAACATAATATGGAGGCAATTATAGGTCAAAGCGTCTATTCAATCTTGGATAAAAATCTCAGAAGCCCTGCCTAACTAAGGGTTAGCAGAACATTCTGATGACAGTCAATGGCGGGAGCCACAAATGCAGTACTGACGGATCTGAAAGTTAGAATAGCAAATGAGAAGTGAGTCTGATTCAGACGCATCATTAAAACTACTGCTGGCAAAAACAAACCTTAAAGTGACGTTATAGTTAGGTGAAAAGTAAAGTTTTAAACTCTAAAAAAAAACACTGAAATTCACCAGTTAGAGTGAACATGTACCAACTATATCCAGGCCCCTGGAATTATGCAGCAGGGGAGGGGCAAATTATGTAGCAGGGTTGAGTAAATAATACGACAAGAAAGGGCAAATTATGCGGCTTAATGCTGCACATTTGCTGATACTATTACTTCATTCTTTTTATACTTGTTAACACTGTCTGAGCATTAGCTGCAACTTATTAGCACCAGTTTAACTCCCAAATACAGCAAATAAACAGACATTAGACCATTCAACCTTATCAAATGGCCTTACACTACATGGCAACACATGTTGCAGTGTTTTTATTAACTTTTGAAGCGCTTGAGCTATAAACATTTTTTGGTTAAAATCAGCAGATTATGCGGCAGATGATGGATTATGTGGCAAATGCAGCCAATCTGTAATTATGCGAAAACAAGCAGTGGCAGCATAATCGCATGATTCCAGTAGCCCTGACTAACTCACGCCCTGTCATGCACAGTGTTGTCATAATGTAATTTCAGAGGTAATCCGTGATGTTTTCAATGCTGTTATAGGAAACGGTCACTGATCTAGACGACCAATTCAACAGCACATAAGTTGAAGGCTTAGATCTGCCGACATTTTTAGTTTTTCCTGTAGTAACTCGGGGCTTGGCAGCACGGATATTTTTGCCTATTGTGGAAACTTCTTGGATAGTTTACTTTCTGCCCGCCTGTCCTTCGATGATGGCACACCTAAGAAGTGTGACCTTGAAGAGCAGGTCAGCAGGGCCTAGCTGCAAAATCGGGCCAGTACCAAAATCGGCCGAAAACCGGCCTCGGCAAAGAGCTCAGCGGCACCTCCAAACGCCCCCCCCAGTGGGGGAGGGAGGGGGAGGGGGGCGGCGGCCAAGCACTTTGCCAGGGCCAGTTGTGGTTCCCAGTCAGGCCCTGCAGGTCAGAGGGTCTTGGAGTAGAAGCCGACGTCATGAGAGTTTGACTTCTCTGAGGATAGTTTTAAGTTACAGGGGCCTAAGGGCGAACTACCCCAAATAGCCCAAAAAGGTTTAGCACAAAATGCCTGCATGTCAGAGATGGATTCCTCCGGCTTTTCCTTTTGCATTGCCAATGATAATCTTCTCTCTGTACTTCAATGTCTTACAGTAGAAATTCTAGGAGCTGTTGATTACTTGGGGTCATGACTAGGATGCAGGCAGTATAGACATTTGGTAGAGAGTCATGCATATATGTTTTTCTCTTGCCACATCTTCTACGAGCCTTAAACAGATGTTTTTCTCTGCTACCTCTGCCACCTCAAGAAAAAACAAGCATTAGAAATGCAATCGGGCTCGGATTTATTTGAGTTTGAGCTAATGGCATTGTAAATGGTAATGTATTTTTGCTAAGTGTTATGGAGTGTGTTAATGTGGCGGTGGTGGTAGTACTGGTGGTGGTGGTACTGGTAGTACTGGCGGTGGTGTTAGTACTGTTGGTGGTGGTAGTGGTAGTACTGGTGGCTGTAGTAGTGGTAGTACTGGTGCTGGTAGTACTGATAGTGGTAGTACTGGTGATGGTGGTGGTACTTGTAGTGGTAGTACTGGTGGTAGTGGTACTGGTACTGGTAGTGGTAGTACTGGTGGTGGTGGTACTGGTAGTACTGGTGGTGGTAGTAGTGGTAGTACTGGAGGTGGTGGTACTGGTGGTGGTAGTACTGGTAATGGTAGTACTGTTGGTGGTGGTACTGGTGGTGGTGGTACTGGTGGTGGTGGTACTGGTGGTACTGGTGGTGGTGGTACTGGTAGCAGTAGCATTGGTGGTGGTGGTACTGCTGCCCGTAATACTGGTAGTGGTAGTACTGTTGGTGGTGGTACTGGTGGTGGTAGTACTGGTGGTGGTAGTGGTACTGGTTGTGGTAGTACTGCTACTGGTAGTACTGGTGGTGGTGGTAGTACTGTTGGTGGTGGTAGTGGTAGTACTGGTGGCTGTAGTAGTGGTAGTACTGGTGGCTGTGGTAGTGGTAGTACTGGTGGTGGTAGTACTGGTAGTACTGATGGTGGTAGTACTGGTGGTGGTGGTGGTACTGGTAGTGGTAGTACTGGTGGTGGTGGTACTGGTAGTACTGGTAGTGGCGGTACTGGTAGTACTGGTGGTGGTACTGGTAGTGGTAGTAGTGGTAGTACTGGAGGTGGTGATACTGGTAGTGGTAGTACTGTTGGTGGTAGTACTGGTAGTGGTGGTACTGGTGGTGGTGGTACTGGTAGCGGGAGTACTGGTGGTGGTGGTACTGGTAGCAGTAGCATTGGTGGTAGTGGTACTGCTGCCCGTAATACTTCTACCACTCTGCACTACCACTCTGCACTACCACTCTGCACTACCACTCTGCACTACCACTCTGCACTACCACTCTGCACTACCACTCTGCACTCTGCACTACCAATCTGCACTACCACTCTGCACTACCAATCTGCACTACCACTCTGCACTACTACTCTGCACTCTGCACTATTATTATTATTATTATTATTATTATTACGAATTTTAATATAGCGCCTGGTTACCATTAGGCATCCCCGCGCTCATCCAGAGCAGAGCAACGTCATACCAGCACAAGAAATCAGGCAGGAAACAAAAAAGTTTTCAAGAGTTTACGAAACCGTAAGAAACTTGCTTCCGAGCGCAAGTACAGAGGGAGGGAATTCCACAGGGTGGCCGCCCTTATGGAGAATCGTCTTCCGCCAGTTCTTTCTTTCCTCACCCTCATGACCTGCAGCAGGTGTTGGTGGTCAGAGCGGAGAGAGCGGGGGGCCTTATAAGATTGGACCATATCCTCAAGGATAGGTGGCCCTTTCCCCTGTAGAAGTTTGTGGGCTATACAGAGTGCCTTAAATTTGACCCTCTCTCTGACGGGGAGCCAATGTAACGCCTTTAGAGCAGGGCGAGCAGACTGACGCCTAGGGATATCCGTCAGGAGCCTGGCGGCCGCATTCTGCACTTGCTGCAGTTTATTTAATGTAAATTCTGGGGCACCCAGAAATAGGGCATTACTAAAGTCCAACCGCGAGATAAGCCCCTGAATGAGTAGCCTCCTAGAGGCTGTTGGAAGGAGAGGTAAGATCTTCCGGGCTGAACGGAGCAGGCCAAAACACACGCCTGAGATCTTTTTTGCGTGTGTTTTAAAAGAAAGGTCCTGCTCAAGCCACACCCCAAGGCTCTTGATCTCCTGCTTGGGGGTGGGCACAGGTCCCAAACAACTGGGCCAGCTGCTAGGAGATAAAGAAGGCGAAGAATTCCCCAGCAGCATCAGTTCCGTCTTAGAGCCGTTAAGCTTGAGGGCTGAGCTACACATCCATGTAAAGATCTTCTCCAGGCATGTGTGCAACCGGTCGGGATGGTGAGTCAATTGTGGGAGACCTACTACCAGCTGGGTATCATCAGCATAGCTGATGATCTTAATACCCAGAGGCAGTACCACACTCTCCAGAGGGGCCATGTAAATGTTAAATAAGGTAGGGCTCAACGAAGAGCCCTGTGGCACACCGCACTGGAGAGGTACTGAGGTTGATTTCTCGGGGCCTTCCCATACCTCAAATGACCGGCCTTCCAAAAAGGAGACGAACCACTTGAGGGCCATCCCGGAGACCCCCACCCCTGACAGCCGTCGGAGAAGCACCTGATGGTCTACGGTGTCAAAGGCAGCACTGAGGTCCAGGAGGATCACTGCCACTGATCCCCCTGAATCCAAAATGCTCCTTGCATTCTCCACGACTGCCAGCAATGCGGTATCGGTCCCCTGACCGGGACGGAACCCAGTTTGAGAATTACCCAGAAGGGAGTTAGACTCCAGGAAGCCTGAAAGGCGACTATTCACCAGCTTCTCGGCCACCTTGCTGAGGCCGGGGAGCAGGGAAATAGGCCTAAAATTGGCAAGGTCGACTGGATCCAAGTTAGGCTTCTTTAAAAGAGCCTTCACAACCGCTCCTTTCCAGCTAGGGGGTACTACTCCTTGGGCAAGAGACAGATTTATAAGGTCCGTCACCGGCCCGCCGATGGTATGGGCTACCTGCTTCAGGTATTTCATGGGAGCAGGGTCTTTCGGAGAGCCACTTTTCATAGATGTTAAGACTGTGAGGACTTCTTCCACGGTGACCGGACCAAGAGAGTCCAACTCCACAGGTCGCACCCTAGACTGGGGCCCTGAACTGTCACTCGAGGAAACATCCTCGGTTAGCCGGGGAAGGGAAGCAATGATGTTATCGATTTTGGTTTTGAAGAAAGTGGCCAGCTCTGAGCATTTCTCACGTGGGTCCTCGTGAGTAACCTGAGATTCGGGAGCTTTCAAAAGTTCTTTAATGACCCTAAACGATTCCTTCGAGGAGTTGGCCGCAGAGCCAATTCTCTCCGTAAAGAATACAGTTTTAGCTACCTGAATAGCAGACTTGTAGGTACTAAGAGCCGCCCGATATTCTCTACGGCTCGTTTCGCTCCAGTCTTTCCTCCAGGACCGCTCCAGCCTCTTGCAACCCTTCCTTAACGTTCTCAGTTCAGGTGTATACCAGGGTGCAGATCCTACTCTCCTACCCTTAGTAAGTTGTTTTTTTTGGGAAGGAGAGCATCCAATGAGTTGGTGAACCAGGTATTAAGGTTCTCATCCGCCACAAGCGGATTGGGCCCAGGGGGAGGTCGTGACGCCTCCAAATACGCCGCCCATGTATTCACTGGGAGCCTAGACCAGGCTCTGTCTAAGACATAAGCCCTGGGGGCCGGCGCAGCTGAGATGTCAAACTGCCACTGGGCAGGCACCAAAAAGTGGTCTGTCCAGGGTAGAGCCAACGATGGAGATGCTCTAAGGCCCACCGAGTTGGAAAATATGGGGTCCAGCAAGTGGCCTTTCTCATGAGTAGCACCCGAGTTGGCCAGGTGAATCCCAAACACTTTGAGGTCACCTAGCAGATCTACTCCCAGGGGATTAAGAGGGTCGCCAAGGTGGATGTTAAAGTCGCCTAACGTAACGAAGTTACCCGTGGAGGAGGCAAGAAGAGCAGTGGTTTCCAAAAAAGAATTGAGAAAGTTTCCCAGGGCGCCCGGAGGGCGATAGATAAGCAAACCCGCCATAGATGCGGTAGGGGATAGGCGAAGGGAGAACTGATAGCTCTCACAATCGTTCACCCCTCCCTCATGGGCCTTACAGACTAATGAGTCCCTATAGAGGATAGCAACTCCTCCTCCCCTCCCTACAGGCCTGTCCTGGTGCGAAATAAGAAAGCCAGGGGGGAGTGCTCTAACTATATCGGGACCCGAGCTGGAGGAGATCCAGGTCTCGGTTAGGAATAACACATCCAGCTCGTGGTCCAATATGAGGGAATTGATCTCAATAGCGTGGCTCGGTAACGACCGACAATTCAACAGCGCGATGGAAAGCGCTGATTTAGCGGAGAGCGTCTTCTGACCCACATTGCAAGCCCTGCACGACAGAAACGGTGGGGGTTTCCTGGGCAAATTTACAAAGAGTCGGGTGGAGAGTCCGGCATGACATAAGTTCTTCCCTCCCATACCTGATACACATACGTGGTGACTCCAACGGATCTGGCATAGAGACCAGCCCTAAGCCCGTCTGGGCCCGGACGGGCACAGACGGGCTGAACTCTGGCGTCAGTTCGGCGTCCCCGCAGCGCGTACCCGCTGCGCGTCAGCATGGCTACCTAAATACTTTCCTACCGAGGTAGAGGAAGGACTTACACACGCGCTGCCCCACTCACCCAAGATGGCCGCCACAAGTCAGGGCAAGGGACCCGCAAAGCGCGGTGCTTCCACGATTACAGTGCGAGTGAGAGGACAGAGGTGGGAGTATGAGAAGCCAGGCGATTAAAACCAGGGGGTAAGTGAAAAAAAATAGTAAACGCAAATAGACAAAACAGGTAGATTAAAACAGAGGAGCTGCCACAAACAAGCGCCGCGTGAAATGCGCTCTCGCCAGATTAGGGCGTGCTGCCAGAAACTGCCTACCTAAATACTTTCCACTACCACTCTGCACTACCACTCTGCACTACCACTCTGCACTACCACTCTGCACGAGCAGGGAGACTGTGTTCTCTCCTAGTGAGTGCCTGCAGCTGGCAAAAGCAAGGTGTGAAAAGCCCGGGTTTCATGGTTCGCTGGAAGGTGCACGTCTAGCAAGGTAAATTCACCATATTATTAAAGATGTGGTTGACGAAGACCCAGGTCATCAACATACATAATGTCCTGACTTTGAAGCGGATATCCATTTGGAAAAAAGAGAAGGTGTATTTATTTATCTCCCCTGTTATTCTTGTTTTTATGCTGCAGTTTGCAGCTAGGACATAATTCCTTGAGCTATTTCACCTGTAGTCTAAAACATGCGGGTTGTACAAGGCTCTAAGCAACAAACTCGCTATCCCACTAGTCTATGTTACACATAAATATGTGATCTACAAATATACGCTATATTCTGAAATAGGCATATTAATCATTTGAACTATTTTAACATTCAAACCTACGGCCAGAGCTTACACACAGATCTCTCGAGCGCAATAACCACAGGTTGCATCTTACCACTATTATACCCCAAGACTTGCAGGTCAGACAGTTGTTTGCAGCAGCTGGTTTATCCCCAAAGAACATTGAATGTAGTCTGTAACCATTACCGTAAGCCCCGGACAACTTTACATTTTGTCAGATTTTTTTTTTTACAGCTGAGGGTATTACTGCAATACGTAGCCTGGCTGTCCTGAAGTCTTCTGCTCATGGTGCCGCCTTCTGACAATCGCCTTTACCCAATTGGTAGGTTCCTAGATCATATTTCCCCATTAACCGAAATAAAAAAGATGACCGAAAAACGAAGCATAGGAAGTCACGGTCACCTTCAAGGGGTGGAGCGTGTTAAGAACTTTCCTCAAACTTGTGTGGTGTGCAAACTGCTTCTAAAAAGCGTGCTAGCGGTCTTGAGAGAGATAATGATTTATTAAGCGGTGACGTTTTTGTTTAAGACAAGTTCTTGAACTACGAAGAAGAGGCAAGTCTCGTTGGTGGCCACAACTTTAGTATTTAAAAACCCTCCAGTCACACAGATGACGTTTCTTTGTCGGCAGGCCATTCCCTCAGATCTGCCCTCCTCTGAGCAGGTCATCCATCAACCGCAGCAGAAGAATAGCGCGCTGTCACCGACCAGCACTACGGAAACAAAGAGGCCACATCACGCCTCCCAGCTTTCACATGCCTCCAACTGCACTCATTCAATAAACACAAACTGAAAAAAAAAAAACACATCAATTGTACACTTCCCTTGCATGTCGCCTTTGTGATTTAAACACATGCATGCAAAACGGACCCTGTCAGAATTAAATTCAACTCGTAGAAAACTTTACTGCGAGAGACCATTTTGAATTCGGGACTATATAACAACTGAACTTGTATTCGAAACAGGCCGTGGTTGAAACATTAATCGAGCTGATGTAACCTACCTGGAATTACAAGTCATAAATTCATAACAGACGTGACAAAATGTTGTCTTTTCGCTATGACACTGATTCGCTATGCCTGTGTGCACGTGAGGAGGACGCGCGCCCGACAAACGCACTGCTCTATGGTGAACGGGCGCACACCATCTGGAATGCATTACATGGCCACCCTGACAGCTCCTAATTAAGATTAATAAGTCTGCCGTGCACGTAACCACAGACAATATGCCATGAAACTGAAATAAATGACGGACGAAAAGTAAATATAGCCTATCACGTCAAGGCTACTAAATAGACAGCACAGCGAAGACGAATCACTAGGCAGATGCCATAAAAAACCCGGCGCGCACTATGGAATGTGGCAGCCCGGACCCCTTTCAGAATTCTTTTTTTTTCAAACACATAAGAGCTCAGAAGCTCCGCCCCCACTTCGTGGTGACGTAGGCCCGAGCCCTAAAAAAACATAGGGCAGAAAACTGCTCTGCTGTCAGGAAGCTTTTCTAAAAAAAAAAAAAAAAAAAACACTGAAAAATGTCAAACAGACAGAGCACCAGAGGATTTATTACCACAGAACAGAGTGGAGAATCTGATAGTTGGAACCCTCCAAGTTCGGGTCACACGATATGGACTGGTTGCATGCAATCTATTACTTTTTTCCAAGTTATGGCGTGTATTGATACACTGCTATGCTTGTTAACTGAATACAAAGTGTTCTCAGCTTGAAGACAGGAAATAATTCAACCAGTGAAACGATGAAAGATGCAATGCTGGAGATGTAATATCAACGTGTATGCAGTAAATGTTCCAGAGAGACAAATGAGTCAGTAAGGCCCACTTTGAGTAGACGGGTTAATACTTTTAGGCAGGTTATTGCTCACACTCTGCTGAAGACTGGTTCTGTGCAGGTAGAAACATGAAAACATATATATAAAATAAATAACAATGGGGCAAGAACACACCCATTCAACATTAAAAACATCAGATAACTTCCCACCGGTGCCAAACCTAACATTCTTCTGACTCATCGTGTAGAGATATTAAAGTGCACACCAGTGTGGGGTCCATCCCCATTTCAATTAAAATTTGGCATAACTTAGCTCTGTTTACATAGTCAAAGGCCGTCAACAGGTCCATAAAAGCGAGATACAAGTTAGATTGCTTCGCCACTGTTAGAAATAGCGGTCTCTAGTTGGCAGAAGTAGGTAACTGTGTCCAAATAGGGACCCTTGCTTTGAGTCAGGGTAAAGGGGATACACACTTTAGATAACCCCTGCTCACCCCTTTGGTAGCTTGGCACGAGCAGAGTTTAAAGTATGTGTACCAACACTCCCAGTAACACAGTGATAACACCACAAATGGACACCACACCGGTTTAGACAAATAAAGTCTCTTTATCTAAACTTAACAAGACCAAAACGACAAAAATCCAAATACAAGTATTAAGAAAAGTGACTTTCAAAAGGTTTTAGCAACTGAGTCCATAGAAAATTATGGATGCGTGATTTCTTGCAAAGTACCTGTTGTTGCGACAAAGTTCACCAAGACAAACAGCGGCTGCGCTGAGAAGCGGCAAAAATCAAAGAGATGCATAGTTCCTGAGACCTTCATGGATGCGATGCGACAGTTCCGCTGTACACAGGGGAGCGATGAGTCGGTTCCGCTCTGTAGGGGGAAGCGATACAACGGTTCTGAGACGTCAGATCCGTGGGTGATGCGTCAGGGAAAATTTGCGTCACCGGGACGATGCGTCGAAATCCGGGATGCGTCGGTGGGTGGCGCTGCGTCGACCATGTCAGCTGCGAGCCCTCGATTCTTGCAGCGGCGACAGGAGCTGCGTCGGTTTCAGCAACGGCGCGGCGGTGTGGGGAAATTCTTCTCACACCATGGCATTGCGTCAGAAAACTGTTGCCAGAAGAGAGATACATCAACCTCCTTGTTTGCTGCGTTGCTTTCTGGCCACCAGCAGCAGAAACAACCTCCAGAGGCCCCACACAGTCACAGGCACTCCTGGCAGGTCAGACCTCCCAGCAAGGAAGACCTCCCAGCAAGGAAGTTCAAGGGAGCTGGGGTTTAGGCTTTGTGTTCCTGAGACTTCAAAACAGGAGGCAAGCTCTACTCAAGCACTTGGAGACTTTCCTCAAGCAGGGGACAGCACACAGCAAAGTCCTTCTACTTTCTTTGGCAAAACAGCAACTGCAGGCCAACCCCAGAGACACAGCAAGGCCAGTACTGTTCCTCAGTTTCTCCAGCTCTTCTCCTCAAAAAAGGTTCCTCTTGATTCCAGAGGAAGTCTAACATTCAGGGGTTTTAGGTCTAATACTGATACCCCAAAATGTATTTGTTCTCTTTGTGGAAGGGTCTCTGAGCGCAGTCCAAACCAGTTCCTTACTCTCTGGTGCAGCTGCCCGGCAGGAGATGGACACAGCATTGTGTAAGGCAGACAGGCCCTATTCAGGTGCAAGGTAAATCTCCTCCCACCATTCTAAATGCAGACCGGGCTTATTCAGGTGCTAGTTAGAATCCCTCCCACCCACTCTGAATGCAGCCCAGGTCTATTCAGCCCAGCCCTGATTCATTCAGGAAAGGTAGGACACACCTCAAACCACCCCCCGTGGCTGTCTGAGAAAATGCACATTCCCCAGCCCTTGTCACTCCAAACCAGACAGTCAATACACAAACCGGCAGAGGCACACAGAATGGTTAAAAAAAAGAAAATGCCTACTTTCTAAAAGTGCCATTTTCAAACACACAATTTAAAAACCATCTTTGGTAAAAGATGTGTTATTAAATTCTGATTTCAGAGAGCCTAAACTTTATTTTTCCATCTTATCCCTATGGGAAGGTATGCTTGTAAAATGTTACAAAGCATTCCCCATTATGTCCTATCTGCAAAGATAGCCTTTCAATAGTGAAAAACTAAATTGGTAGTATTTCACTATCAGGACATGTTACACACATTAGTGCATGTCCTACCTTTCACATACATGAAAAGCAAAAACTCCTTTTCCTGAACTTTACAACCAGTTTCTATTGCTTTGTCCCATAAAGAGACGTTTCACAGGTGGGAGAAGGGGTCTCGTCTATGCGTAGGTTACCAAATTTACAAGCTTTTTAAGTGTCAGACCAGGTTCAACATGAATGTATTCCCAAACACAAATTTCTTTAAAAAAGTTTTCATTTATTAAAAAAATATTTTAAAAAAACAATACATTGTCTCATTTACATTATACATCTTGTACTACACAAATCAATTACAAATATTATTCGACTTAGTTTAAAAACTTGGATTTCTAAACTTTGCTTATCGGCATAGTTCAAAAAAAATTTCACTGCAACATATTTTATAAAAACAGAGAACAAAAACTGTCGACGCGGCGTTTCGGTGCCAAAGACAATCTTGCACCTTCTTCAGGACTTGTTCATTACAATGATATCCAGGTTTCTAATTTCTTCCTGGCACACCCTTTTCAGTCGGGCAGGATCCCTGGCAGGTGTTCATAGAGCCATCTCAACTGGGTTGTGGTCACTAAAAATCGGATCCGATTATGGCACCATGTAATAGACTACTAACCAGATTTTGGGAAATAAAGTCCATTATAGACAAGCTATTGCACTGATAAAAGTGGGTAGCCCTTGCATGCCTAACCCTGCCTCCACTACTATATCATACAGATATACCGCGTTGAGCAGGGCCTCCAGTTCATTCCCTCTTTTGTTTGATCTCGACAAGGGGGCTGTATCGATTTTTGCTAAGTTACTAGCTAATCTAGAGTTAAAATCACCTGCTAGGCATGGGTGCATTTGAAGACCTTTCTGTGACTCAATCTCTACTATAGCAGATATGAAATTAAATAAACCTTGAAAAAGTGGATTTGGAACATTATGAAAGTCATTATTATAAAAATTTCAAGATGGAGTAGACAAATTGCTATTCAAGTGCATCCATCGTTCAGAAATATTTAAATCGGTTTGAAGCCAGAGAAAAGAGACTTTGCAGGAATACTAAGCTATTAAATTGGCCACCGTCAAAAACTACATAGCAGTTAATACACTAGCAAACACTTAAATTGAGAAATCTAAAAAAATGGCCTTTGTCTACTATTGCACTGAACAAGGATTGGACAACAGAAAGAGAGTAGAGACTAACAAATCGACTTTTCAGAAGGTACAGACTTTCAGTGAAACCAAAAAAATATATAGGTGTGTCCGAATTCCTGAAGAAAAAAAAAAGGAGGAGATAAAGTCAACTCCCATCCACATCCGATAAGAGCCAGAATTTTTTCACTGCTAATTCACCCACCTTAAAAACAAAATGTCTCCATAGACTTTAATGGGTGGGTTGACTATTTTTCAAACCTAGATCACATCCCAATAAAAAATAAAAAATTAGAGTTGATGCTCGGTTCATAATAATGGGACTCTCCCCACCTCACTTCACCAAAGTTATTGCGTCAAGAGGCTGACAGTTTTGATGAGAAAACACACAAGGTTTTCCCAGGATCCCCCTCACACGAGCTGGAAAAAGAATGCCTCGGGGGAAACTACCAGTACAAGCTATAAAGGGTAGCGCAAGCCCACACAGCCTTACAGGAACAGGGTAATTTTTATAACTACTTTAATGTAGGCCCGTCAGGCAGCACTTTTCCTCATTGCTCACACGTTAGGAAGCAGCTTCAATTATAAGTGCTGCAATGTAGCACTGAGGATTTTTCTTTTGACTTTGTAAGCATTCTAAGACTCAGAACAATTTCCCGTTAATAGGCTTTAGTGGGTGCGCCACAACATATGGACAGGTTAGACTCACACTATCTGTTCACATTTATATACATATTTGATGATATAATACACAGCAGGGAATTATTTTAACATTTATGACTACAATGAAGATCCTACAACACAGAAGTCTTAGATAACATGCTGTCCATGAAGCAAATGTTGGAAAATAGCACGGAGGAAGGCTTATATTTATTCTTGTGATAATTGGATGTACACGGATGAAACGATATAGAAGTCCTGTCCTTAGATACAAAAATAGCAATAATGCTTGCAGAGTTACGGCATCAGATTATAGCTGCAACATCATTTCCATTTCTTAGAATGAAGATGCTTAAGGTCTAAATGCCCCTAGCAGGGGACTTCAGGGGCTAAGCCATCAATCTGAGGGAGTTCACATTATCATCATGCACTTTGACTTGATTGATGGACTAGAGATGTGTCCTGCATAGTAGTCCATTAGGACAATGAGAAGATGGAAGCCATGTAGATGTACCACAAGAAGGTGTACCAGGAAAAGATGTGCCACATGTGCCTTGTCCAGTAGGGAGCTAGGAGGATCTTTATGAACCTCGTTTCCTTGAAATCTTGTAGAAAGTTGTGTTCATGGAGATCTGAGAAAAGGCATCCAATGACCTCATGCACTAAGTTACTAACATGTCCCACAGTGGTCAGCTTTAGAAGCCTTTAGGTGCAGAATCAATATTATTTTAATAACTTCAGCAGATAAGATAAAGGAATGGAACTATTGTGGTGCTAAAGAAATGCTGGACCAATTCTAAATGCAATTCCTAGTTATTCTCAAACATTTTCAAACTTAGGATATCGGTTTTCTCGTTCCACTCAACTGGTGTGCACGGAAAAATGCGGTTCTTGGCTTCCAATACCACGGATGGTTGGCAGAACTGAATCAAATGGAGTGCTTTATTAGCATAATTTTTGTATGCACCTCATGGTAGCAATGTTTTGTTGATATGCAGCACTGTAAAGAACGGGTGTTACCATCATCTACTGTAATGGCAGACTGACTGTCAACCTCAGAAGGACATGCTGGTTTTGAATCGAAAAACACAGTACTAATGCGGAAACTAACTCCAAACTAATTATACTACATTATTCAACAAAGGTAGCTTTATGTGAACAAATTATTTTGTATCTAACATTTTTTAAACTAAGTTAATGATTAATACTTAAAAGTAAATACAATAAAGATATCCACATATTTTAACTATCATACCTGAAATACAACCACTTTGCCATCATCAGCTTGCAAGTAGAAGGTCCATGTGGAAGAGATAAAGCTCTGGGCAGAGCTAACGAGATCACTGAAAAAACCGGACACCACATCAAACACGGACGAAGACGAGGGAGGTCTGATTTCAAAGGTCTGAAAAAAAAAAAAAAAAAAGAAAAGCTTAAAATTTCGAGGAGATGCATTATATAAGGACACATATCTGCAATTTCAAGTAGATCTTGAACTAGTAACTTACAGAGAAACATCAGTCATGTTTATGATCAGTACTCGTTCCATTTATTTAATTGGAATGTAGTAAATGGTCAAAATCATGTATGAAATTAAAATAATTATAAGCACGACAATTACCCGGGGTATCTAGGCGCTAAGCTGATACTAACGCTAGGAGGATCCAGAAGAAGACAGAGTTATTTGGGGAAGAGCCAGGTTTTTAGGTGTTTCCTGAAATCTAACAGATTTGTCTTAAGTTTAAGTTCTGTCGAAAGAGAGTTCCACAGCCTCGAGGTGCATATGGTAAAGCCTCTCCCACCCCATTTTGCTTTTTTAAATCTGGGAACTACAAGATTACCGCTTGTGGAGGAGTGTAGAGGGCGGGAAGGAATGTAGCGATATTGAAAGGGTGACTCCTCGATTGTAGAATGTGGCCATCTACACTTCAGTTATTTAAAGGATGCAAGAGTGGGATGATCTGGAGGTGGAGTTAGAATATTTATTCCAGTTTTAACTCAAAGGCGGTAACTCAGAAATTGGTAAAACTCAGAGGGATAGAGGCGAGAGAAGGCAGTCAACCCACAAGCTTCATTATAGGAGTTCATGCCATTACATTAGCCGGTACGAAGACTTCTTCCAACGAATAGTAAACTATTTTATTCATAAATAGTGTTCCAGATCAGAATGGTTACTAAGTGATGTACAAACCTTCAGAAAACATTACACTACATAGTAGTAGAAGCTAAGAGCAGCTTTAAGGCAACATATGGGACAACTTGGGTCCTTTAGTAAGTCTTTTTAAACAAGTGAGATTCCAAGTATTTTCGGAGCCACAGTAGGGTGGGTGATATTGCTATGGCTTCGGGATGGGCATTCCACATTTTGGTGTCAGGCATGTGAACACATCATTTAATATTTTAACTTTATAAAAAGGTGAGATTTTGAATTACGCCGGACTTCCTGCTCAGCACGAACATTCTTCTGCGATGTGAGCTTGTCCTGGGGGTAGGCAGGCTTAGCGGGTTTATCATCTTTTAGGTGATACACAAACTTTAACATAATTCTTGCTTTCTGGGGTGTGAATGTATGCTCCATCATAAATTGAATACTCTGGCACTAACCACCAATTTTGGTGCTTCAAAAAGGATCCCCCAGGGTGGAGCAGTGTGGTTGTGGGTAAACCTGGCAGGAAGATAGTTTCTTCATCTAGATGACATGGCCTAAGAGGCAGAAATTCTCAGGTGGAAAGTAGTTTTGTTTTCCTCCGAATATGAAGTTAGTAACAGCCACTTTGCATATCACAGGTCTAAATTCCTAAATGTTGACATGGATCCACTGCATTCTTGAATAAGGAACACTAGTAGCAATCCAAGGCCAGTTGTAATTCGTATTTACTAAGTAAACAGTATTACTTTAATTGACCCAAATTAAGTCACACCAGAGGACACAGCCACTCTCTGAATTCAGATTGACCTCTAGAAGTAAAATAGCATTTCTTCCTACAGCATTGGTGGCATCGCTTCACGGGATGAAGAACTCCTGAGGAGATCTCACTCAGCGAGTACTTTTTCAATAGCTAATACTCTGTAGATTGACACTCTTGAACAAACTCCAAAGCAATACAAAACGGCGAGAAAAGGGATGGAGAAACTAAAGAAGAAATTAAAATGTAAAACTCTTGCCACACCAGCACTGACTCTTCCACATGCTACCAGATCAAATTTGACAATATTATCGATTTCAATATTGCCACATGTTGCTGAAAGCCAAAACAGATTTTTAGAAGAACATTTCATCAAAGCTGCAAATATAGAGTACTGCTCTTGAAAGCCCTGTGCCCATAAGAGACCATATTGTCCCCTGTACAATTCGTAACTGCTACAGTTTCCCACAACAAGCCATGCAAAACACAACTGGTAGAGGACACACGGGGTTGGAAAGGACAGTGCACCTTGACTAGGTCACTCTCTTACTTCTGTCAGACATGGGATTAAATAACAACTAGGAAACAACGAGGCAGTGTACAGATGCATTTAATAAAATAAAAATGAAAAGTAAATTTGTTTTGGAGCACCAAAGAGCCCTTCTCATCATGGATGAAGCATAGAAAGGAACGTCGGTGCAAGGATTGAGGTCCAGCCAACCGTAAAACTCAATGGGCTAAGCCAAGTAACGGAAACTTGCTAGCAATGAAAACCACCTGCAGTGTTCTCCTCCAGTAATCTAAGCTCCTCTGTGCACAGCAGCCAGGGGCTTCCATATGAAAATCAGTGATGGCCCTTCCTTTAAAGGGACACTTAAGCCTGTAGTATTTTTATCGCATCCAATGCGTGCTTAATCTTCTCAGCCGACGAGGTGTGAACCTTATAAAGAGTTGAGAGACAAACTGCAGCTAGCAATGGCCTTTTAAAAGAAACTAAGGAGGCTTTACAAAGCCTTTAGTGGAGAATGCTTGCTTGTGCGTTACCATTGCAAACTGCTTAATATTCAAGTTGGCAGCCGGATCTTGCAACTGTTACAGCAGAAGGTGTCACGCCATATGCAGTTTACCAACGGATTCAGATAGATTTCCATAAGTGTATTTGGACAAGCAGAACTGGGTGACTGCAGGTCATGGAAGTGCCAGTCTTATCGGCTGAATGACAGAGATTTTGAATGGGTATAACAGTATGGATGGAGGCGGTCAGTGTTATCACCCTGGGTCGAGCTACAGAACCTCGGTAAGTTACTCTTGCACTGTTCTCAAGTAGACCTATTAGCAGAAGCCACCGTGACCTGTATGTTTTTTCCAAAAAGATGAAAACAGGCATCCACCGAGTCAGGAGCTAAAAATGAAAAACAGTGGTATGGAGTGGTGCAGCATCTTGCCCCTCTCCAAGGAGAGCTCGAAAAGAGAACTAAAAAGAGTATTCACCTGGAAAGGCTTTGCCACAAGCGGCCTTGCCATTTCTTACCTGCAATGGAAGGTACATTGCGGAGAACTTAAATAAAATCCGAACAACCTTTCAACAGTAAAAGATTGAGATTTCCTGTTAATGTTTTCATGAATGAGATGAGCCTCTGAGGAAACGGAGTGCCTGGCCCTGAATGGCTGACAATCCTGCGGCTGAGCTATGTAAAGGGGGAAGTGGTTTGTGGCTTGTTCACAGGAGGTTGGTGAGGTGTAAGGCGTGTTGTCTTCCTCCTGCACCCTACTACATGTAAAGGTGTTGTACTGTCTATTAAGCCACATTTTCTAACTTCCCCAAAGTGGCGGCGACCTAGCTGCAGTCCCAGGGGAGGGTGTGCATTTCTACGGTTTACTGTGTTAGAGAACCTCTAGTCCTAAACTGCTCATGACTGGTAATCTTTACCTATCTGCTAAGAACTTTAACCACCCATGTCCTTCCCACCGTGCAGGTAGAGGCTGGTGCATTCATTATGTGGTGCCTCTGCAGATAATTCTTTCCGTCTGGGTTTACCACAACGGATTGTGTGATGCTGAAGTGGGTACAATGTTGAAGGGCTAATGCAGGAACTGCTTTTTCACGCTTGTAAAAGTGGTCAACCAAAACATTTACATTTTCTTTTAGATTTTGACCCACCTTGCTTTTACAAACAACCTGGACTTAAAATGTGATTATTTGAAAAGTTCTTATTTTTCAAATAAAAAGAAAAAAGGACCGGTTGACCGAAAGTTAAGATAATATTTTCACACTAAAAACAAAGCACACTTTTTTCTCTGCCAGAATAAGTCTTCACGTTACACAAAATGGCTCCCTCTCTGAACCCAATTACTTTCCTTAATCTATTCTGCCTGTTCACTCTTAGGTCTAAAGAAAACAGTTTTGATTTAATTAGCAGAATGCTTGAAGTTGAATAATGTTATCAGTCTTGGTTTTGTCCCGGTTCCTTAGCAGGAACTGGCCTCCGGCTATTTGCAATAAGATTTAGATCTTAACTATGGGCCGCTGCTTTAAAGGGTCCGCACTCAGTTACACGCAGCCTCGGACTTTCAAAGAACACTGCCAACACTGTGTTTGGAAAGAACTGCAATTTACAATGGTATGCTCCATAACAAAACACTCCTCTTTAAGGTTTCTCAATTATCCTTGCTTGCAATCGGAAAGCCTCCTCTTCTGCTAAAACAATGCAGAGGCAACACAACTGAAACACGTGAGAGTTACAGGCCCGAGTACAGCAAGCGTGTCTCAGAGATCCCCCATTGATGGGAGGGTCAACCTCCGACTCCCTCTCGGGGGCGCACTGCCCAAAAGCGAGCGAGAGAGAGAGCTCAAAGTTCCATTCTTGGATGTGCCACTGAGAACTCTCTAGTTTGTGTTCATTGCAAACCCCACAAGTATGAACAGAGACGACTAACTACCTAGGTTTGAGACCTGGGACCCCATCGAGGATAGTCATCCACCCTAGGGAGGTGGCAATTAAGGCACGACTGCATAAGATTCAACTCAAAATACCACATCGAATATACTTCATCAGGAGCGGATGTATAAAAGGGGAGAGCCTGGACTCCTGGCAGAGAAGCCAGGTGTTGAGGGCAGTTTCCTCGACACTATTTGGGAATGACCTGGCATGCGCTCATTCTGGGTAAAAGTCCTGAATGGACTGGTGGCCATGGTCGGCGTCCAGATCCCTAGTGCCCCCCAAATTGATACTGGGCATACCAGGAAATGCTGGTCTCTCCAGAGCCACACTACTGTTTTGCATACTGGGTTTTAGAATTGCAAAAAAAAGGGATATCACTAGGTTGCAGGATAAAACGCAGGTGGTATATAAAAGGAGAGGGAGGCCTAGGAAGTTTTGAGAAGGTCTGGGGCCAATGGAAATCATTTTATGGGATGACAGGAGCAGTGCTTAATCTGTGCCGGTGTTTGCCTGTTGACAGCACCGGCACCTTTTTCTAAATACAGTTACGCATTTATCCACCACATGGTGGCGCAGTGTGCATATTTTGTTAAGCAGAAATGCTCAGTGGCGATTTAATTTATGTACTTCTGTCACTGGAATCGGGCAACAGTGGCTGGAGCTATGCAGCTGCAGTGGACTCCAGAGAAATACTTCAGGCTCCGGCACTTAATTTTATTTTACAAATTTAGCACTGGACAGGAGAAGACCTTGTAACCTGGGACTCAGAATCACCAGCATCGGATCCCCGACAATACCAAGGATTGAATCCAGATTTCAGAGTGCAGATGACCACAGGGGAAGGAAGGAAGGACAGATACTGGCATCTAAGGAGGGTTGGGCCAGGGTAGAACTGTGTCAAGACTCTACACTTTTTATAATGACATGTATAATGTTATGTAACATTCCAAAAACAGAGGGCAGGGAGATAATTACTCCTCATCTCATTAGGCTACAGCCGAGGAACACTAACACTTCACTAAGGAGATAACGCGTTTTAAAAAAAGAGATAAGAGCCACTGAAACAGTTACAATTTACCACAATCCAAAATGCCGTGCATAACGTAAAATCACCTTAACACCTACAGAGACCTTTTAAGTGATCTTTAAAAGTCAATTTTCACATACAGTCCAAATAAAAGAATATTAATCATTTTGCGCAATACTTTAATGAGAAAGGCATCCTCCTGTCAATTATTGGGAAGAGAATGCAGTTAAAAACACCGTGAACAGCCGCCGGCGTTCTGCTGTTCCTGTGCTTTTAAGGTAACATTTTCCTACAAATTATCTACCGTTCATTGCACTATTTGCAGTACATTTCTATTGTGAACGCTGCATATTTACACAGTGTCATCATTTTGGAAATTTCGTGTAACAGGCTGAGCACGAATTTCCTAAAATCCCTAAATTATGCTAATTATACAGACTCCATTTAAATTTCACCCAGACCTAGTAAAACGACACCCATAATGCCGCCATGCTTTGCAAGAGGGTCTGTATTCGATAAGATACAAATGGCAGTGTCTGCAGCTGCATATTCTCCGTCCCAGAGGTGTCAACGCACTTGTAAGAGTGTGATCTACATTAACAGAAAAAGTGCACGAGTGAGTCAACCAGCCACACACTAGCAATACGCGTGTCCAACATACTGGGCAACAGATATACAAACCCCACTGGCTGGTACATAACATTCGCGCAAGTGGACAAAGTGATGGGGCCAAGCATGCGCCATGATAGGGAGACCACAACATATGGACGCATTAGGACTGCATGTGGACATCTGATAACGATGGGGAGAGAAGTATGCTACAGAGGATAGTTAATAAACTATGGATCTGAAGCACAACGATGCAGTAATGTTCAGCATGTCGTCCAGTGATGGTTGAGTAATGCCATGCAGATGATCAGAGCAGGATGTAGACGCCACAATCCAAGAGTTCATCTGAAAACCACTGAAGACCAATCCGCAGAATATGGAGGTCAGTCTAACCTTGCTTGTCCTACTAAAGCGGTAGTTGCCTCTGCTGGCATCAAAAGCAGCCAAAAGGAATACGCTCAGAGATCCAACTACATCAACAGTGATGTACTGTTGTCTCAAAGTGGTTGAGCTCTTTGGCCACTAAAGGATCGATAGACATATTGGTCACTGGAGGTTCTTGATGGCTCAAATTTTTAACCGCACATGGATGGATGATATTCCTGGCTGCCACATGCTGAGGTTCAAACACAGGGGTCCCTGGTCACCAAGCACTCAGGTGCATGGGATGACAAAAACTGGATTAGCAGAGTGCCAAGACCAGAAATGTCTAATGTAATGGAATGTGGAGCAGATATTGGGAAGAATTATTGACAACGATTGACTTCCAATTATCAAAGGTAATGTCCTCTGGAGATGTCTTTCCAAGTTTTCAATCAAGTGTGCGAATTACTTTCAAAACACAGATCCCCTACTGAACCACTGGGTTTGGGTAGCATCAGGAAAAGCCTAGAGTGCGCTAGGTCGCTTACATGGCTCCTAAGGACAAAACACAAATGTTTAAGATTTGTTTTACTGTTGTTGAAATTTGGAAGAGAAGTGGTGCATATTAAAGTCATTGCGGTACTGGTTTTCTCTTTCTTCTTTTCCTCTGAACTCGATATAGCACACATCTCATTTCAACACTCCTCAATAACAAGCTTACTTTGGTTTTCATTAGAACCTCATGATCCAAACAAGAACCCAAGAGAAGCAAACTTTCTTGTAGCATTGAACCGCAAGCCGTTTCACCCGAAGGTGGAACTCTACTAAACTCTCTCTGACCTTCCGATAATCAACACCAGGTCCAAAACAGCTCACAGAAAGCTATAAGGACAGAGCAGCTTTGACTAGTCTGCCAATGCTTGTTCAACTAGGAAGAATGATGCACAGGCAATAGGTTTCGGCTATCCAAGAGCTATTGGCTTTGTCAATGTCTTTTAGTCATGTTGTACAGCAGCACGGCTGCTGTGTGGCATGACTGAAAGTTAAAAAACAAAAAGCGCTATGATGCACCCAGCACCTGCAGCATCATCATGCTTTTTTTCCTGGTGGTAGGGACAAGGCAAACAACACAGTGCAGGAAGGGACGGGGCAAGCAACACTCCATGGAAGAGACAGGACAAGCAGCACTCCATGTTGGAGGGACAGGACAAGCAACACCATGTTGAAGGGACAGGACAAGCAACATAACACAGGAGAGGGGCAGGGCACACAACAATACAAGAATGGACAGGGCAAAAAATAACGTAGGAGGGGCCAGGCAAGTATGGGACCACTCCGCTAAATCAGATAGGGTGCAAGAGTTACCGAAAGGATCTATAAATTCTTGTGTTGGTACCTTCGTTCAATCTCCCATGCTCTGCACATGCACAGGGGGAATTAACAGATGTAACTAATTAAAACAAAGTAGAAAAAAGCACCAAATGGAACAAACAAATGCATGACATTCTCTTGTGGGGAGGTGAAAGGTTGAGGAGAAGGTGTAAAGATTTAGTATTAATCATAAAAAAGCCAAAAGGAAACTAATGTTCCAGGAAAATACATTTCTAGCAAAAGCTTTAATTTTGTATGACTTCCAATGGCCATCACGAGGGGGGGTCTGAGCAAGCATTACCAGATTGACATGAGAAGAACTGGGCGAGCAAGCCTTAGGAATCTGCACATCATTTATTTTGTCTATAGGAAATTCTACGTCTCAGAGGGAACCTCCAAGAGAATAATGGTGGAGGACTCCACAACCTGGTAACTACTGCCCAAATGTCCTATTCATATTTGTGAACCTAGCCTTGGGATCAGACTTCTTCCCCCACCATATTCCTTTTTAGAATGAGAGTTTTTTTTTCTTGGCCAGATCGAACAGAACATTAAGGCAGCTATCAGCTGCTTGGTCGTCCTTTCCTGAAAAATGCAGTAAGGGCAAGGAGGACCAGAACAGCTGCTGCACGAGGTTCTGACTAACCCTGGGCGTAGTTCGCGTAGCCGCACTCCGCGACGCTACGCGAAGACGCACTTGCACTCCGCGAGCTACACGTAGCTCCGCGGACATGCGTAGTAGCTTGCTAGACCCGTTCGCGCGCCGTTTTTCGTCTTCGGGAGCGCGGTGCGCGTGTTCGGGGCGCTGCCTGCATGCTCGAGATAGCTAGCGCGCTAAGTTACTCAAGAGGTTTGTCCCGCCCGCTTGCGTTCCCTTATTTCCGGTTCCGGGTCACAAGTAACGTGTTCGCGTTGTGTTAGACATGTTCGGGAACTCATCTTCTCGTTCGCACTGCCAAAGTGCGTGATCGCGTCAAATATCGCGCGAACTTACCGCGGCGGTCGCGACGGGCGGAGCCATCTTCGATTTCACACTCTGGCTATGGTTTTGGGCCTACTTTAGCATCTAACTCCTATCTCTTCCATCCTGGTCTTTTTACTCAGTTTTTCAAACTTTCTTTACTTATTACCTATTTCTCTCTGTGCCTAGGTTTATATTTTTCATTTTATTTTTACTTTTACAACTTTTTTTGCAACTTTTCTCTTGTTTTATATTACTTCCTTCTTTTACCTTGCTTCTTCCTTCCCCTACCTTTTTGTCTTCAACTTTCCTTCTCCCCTCCACCCAGAACCATGGTGAAGGGTGCCAGCAGCATCGGCGGCTCAAAGGGCAAGGCGGCTGTGCCGAAAAAAACCCGGCTGCCTTGCGGCAGAATGCGCCCCGCAGGAGTGGCGCCCCGCCAACTTTTTGGGGAGGAGGAGGTGGCTGCCCTGGTCTTTTTTATCCAGCGCCACCTCCCCTTGACTTTGGCAGCAGGCGGCAGGCCCGGCTCCGGCTACCAGCGCATTGAAGAGCGTCTCCGGCGGTGGGCGAAGGTGCGCCGTGCAGTCTTCCGCTGCTCCGGTATCCGGCGTACCCACCATCAGCTGTCCCACCGCTGGGCCGACATTTTGGACCGGGAGCAGGACCTGCTTGGTGTGGAGGTTGTGGGTCTTGGTGAGTGGCTACCCCAAAATTAAAGTGTGTATGTATGTATATATATATATATATATATATATATATATATATATATATATATATATATATATATATATATATATATATAGTATAAATATTGTTATTGTATCTTTGTAAATATTGGCTGAATAAGTAACGCGATGACTGTTGCTCCTAGTTACATTTCCGATGTATTCCGGTATATCTACTGTAATTGTATGACAGTGTTCTTCTTCTTCACTGACTCTTGCGTGTTGTTTCAACTTGGCGCTAGCTGTTGCTGTTTATTGATGTGAGATTTTCTTTATTGTAGAGAACTGAAGTTAGTTAATGCTATTAATAGAGTCTTGTCCTTCCTTTGTCCGTCAGTGAAATAGCGGTGGATGGATAATTGTACGTAGTTTGCATATTGTAGCATTTTTTTCACGGCCTTCTCTTCTGCATGAATCGAATCCTCCTCTGGCAATGAATGCTAACGTTACTTTGTTCTTCTTACCTCAGCCAGGGCCGGCTCTAGGCATGTGCAAGCTGTGCAACTGCACAGGGGCACCAAACTTCAGGGGCCACCGCACCAATAGATATCCTTAATTTAATAATACTCTAAGGATGGATACATATTTGCGTTGCGGCCCCTGGCATGGATTTGTTGCCTCCGGCTCTGTTCCACTTCCAAACACCCTGACTGACTCCCCCTCTTCACTGTCTTCCGTCCTCCGCCCCGACCTCCTCTTCTGGGGACCCCTACCTACGCTCCCTGCCCAGGAGGACCACCATGAGCCTAGAGCCACCCCTGCCTCAGCCCTCCATAGAACTGATGTAGTTTGTTTAATGAGTGGTAGGCTTGGCAGCAGTAGCATTCAGTCAGTAGCAGAACAAAATATGATGCAAGGAACGTACAATATCGTGTATCCACAAAATTTCTGCATGTCTCCTCCTTATGATCTATGTCATTTTGCTGGCAAAAATGAAAAAGAAATGACTACTCACAGATAATTGATTACCCCCTTCTTGAATCTCTTGAATCAGTGGTGTTGTTCCGGTGTTACTGCCTCTTTGTTACTTATTAATCTGCAATCAGAATGTTTATGGAACATGTGATTTGTTTCCTACAAGTATACAGTCAGTGAATCCTGCAAGGCAGTAGTCATTTCTTAGATCAATGTTTGTTTCTTTTAATGTTCTAGCAGTGTTTTTTGCAATGATGTCTATGTTTCACAGCACTCAATGTTTTTCTCTTTGTTTATTATTTTTTACATGAACCACAGAACCCAGGGGCAAGCAGAATGCAGGGACCGAGTCGGCGGGTGAACAACCACGTACACAGAGCTCCTCTACTGAGGATCCTGCTGCTGTCCCCAGTAAGTCCAACAGTGCTTGTTTTTTCCTCTGTAATGTGTCTGCTTTGGCAATTGACAGCAACCAAGTATGCATCCAGAATGATGTTTGTCTAGTATTTTTGTAAACGTTAGTATACCACTACTAGTCTTGTGGGTATTCTATCTCCTATGGAGTTATATACATATTACACAACTATGTATGCACACGAAAATTGGATGTTGGTACTGATAGGCAGGTTGGACCTTACTTACACCTCAGTCACAGAACTCTGAGGAACGCACAATTCACTGAACGACAACCTATATGGCCTGAGTCATTGGTCAATTATTCAATTCACACTCCTGAACCCCAATACCAAGATGCCGAATGCTTTTAGTACACAAACCGTTACCTAAGAAACCCCCTTTTGCTCACTCACTCGTGTGAGTCTACAAGACAACAGACACTGAAAATAAACTTCAGAGTCAAAGTGGTACTTCAAAAGCTTTATTTTGTTAGAAGTAAGTAAGTATCATCAATGTTTTTAAGTTGTTCCGTCAAATAAGTTGAAGGGCCCACCAGAAAAAATCCAGAGTTAAAAAAGGCAGAATAAAGTAATCAACATTTGTACAGCTACTAGTGCACAATAGGGAAATGTGGCAACTATCGGAGACCTCTCACCAACGTATACTGGTCAGATATTCAGACAGAAAGCTGGGAGTCCAATGATAAATGCACAAAGGAAGTACCTACAAAATGGCCGCCACCACATGGCCTAGCCACCACCAGCAACATGAAAAGAAAGAGAAAAAAGAAGACAGACAATAAATGCCTATGGGAAAGGGACAATGCTTTGTTTTGTTTCACAAAGTAGCCGCACCGCTGCCCACGTGGTCAGCCCACCCACAAACAAGAAGACAGACACAGGAATTGTTCCAGGCTCCAAAAACTACAACCAAATGACAACTTCTGTTTTTTTGGGTGCACAAGAAACACCTGCAACATTTTCGAGAAACTTTTATGCAACTCGGGACATATTGTCCGCGAGAATGCAAAATCGGCGTGTTCGGCAGCGCGAATAGAAGAAAACGTCGTTTTCGCGTTCCCGAGCAAGTACATTGAGCGCGCGAACAAGACAAAAAATGTAATGTCGCGTCAAGAGTTGATTAACTTTAATGCACCTATGGCTATGAGTAGTAGTAACTCTGCCCTACTGCCACAATACAATAGTCAAAAACCTTGGATGCCTATGGCAAAAGCACAAAGGAAGGACACACAAAATGGCCGCCACCATAGGGCCTGGCCACCAACAACAACATGGCAAAATCACAAAGGATGTATACACAAAATGGCCTCCACCACATGGCCTGGCCACCAACAACAACATGGCAAAATAAATCACAAAGGAAGCATACACAAAATGACCGCCACCATAGGGCCTGGCCACCAACAACAACATGGACAACTTTAATGTATACACAAAATGGCCTCCACCACATGGCCTGGCCACCAACAACAACATGGCAAAATAAATCACAAAGGAAGCATACACAAAATGACCGCCACCATAGGGCCTGGCCACCAACAACAACATGGACAACTTTAATGTATACACAAAATGGCCTCCACCACATGGCCTGGCCACCAACAACAACATGGCAAAATCACAAAGGAAGCATACACAAAATGGCCGCCACCACATGGCCTGGCCACCAACAACAACATGACAAGAAAGAGAAGACAGACAATAATGCCTATGGCAAAGGGACAATGCTTTGCTTCACAAAATGGACACACCACACCACCGCCCAAATTGGTCACCCCACCCAAAAAAAAAGAAATCGTTACATAGAGGACAGAAAATGGAAGTGGTCCATGCTCCAAAAAGAGAAAACTACAACCAAATGACAACATAACATAAATGAGGACTTTTTGGGTGCACAAGAAACACCTGCAACATGTTCGAGAAACTTTTATGCAACTCGGGACATATTGTCCGCGAGAATGCTAAATCGGCATGTTCGGCAGCGCGAATGGAATAAAAAGTCGTTTTCGCGTTCCCGAGCAAGTACATTGAGTGCGCGAACAAGACAAAAAATGTAAGTTCACGTTCTCACACTGTGCGAAGTTACCAAAACTACCCAAGCTGTATTCCTAGGGTTACCTAATGGCAGAAATTGACAGAGTATTTAAACACTCCCAAAACCAGAAATACCCCACACATAAAAATAAGATTTTCTACATCAATCCAAGCCATCCATGATTTTCACATTAAGGGTACACCACAAAAACAGTTGATTAACTTTCATGACCCTATGAGTAGTACCTATGGCCTACTGCCAGAGTAGGCCACAAGGTTGGAGGCCTATGGCAAGAGCAAAGTGGCTGGAACCATAAAATGGCCGCCAACACATGGCCAGGCCAACCACAGAAAGTTAATACAATGAACTCAAGCATGCCTACACACTAACTACATGGGGTACTAGGGTCAGATATTGGCTTAAAAAATAGAAACATTTTAAATTCCACAAACAGAAATTCCACAACAGACATTGCTATTGCATAATGAACATAATCCAATGCCATCCATGATGTTTGTTTACAAACTGGAATAAACATTTAAACACAGACTACAGAAACATGATTGGACCCATGGGTCCCTCTTTATGTAGCCTGGATGAAAGTTAAAAAAAAATACAAGTTGGGACCTCATAAAAGTACAGGCCTCCATCAATAATTTAATTCCAGGATTGAATACTGTAGTTAAAAAAAAAATCAAATCAAACAAGCACAAGTCTACATCATACTCACTCATACATTACACAAACTTACTTGAAAAAGAGAATTCCAATTCCAAAAGTCCTCAATAAATCCAAGATAAATCAGTAATGCAGCCAACACAGACAGAAAGTGATCCTTCCAGCTCAAAATCCAAAGGAAAGTGAGCACCACATGGACAAAGCACTGGGAGGAGCCTGGTGGACAGGAACAGGAAGTTGTAAACTCAAGAGCCCTTCCTCCTTACTCTTCAAAACAAGAGTAGAAACAAAAAGAGGGCTCCTTCCCCCCTAAAAATAAAGCCAAAGGTACAACTTTAAGGTTTTTTTGCTTTTTTTTCCTAACCAAAATGGTAATTTATTAAGGTTTTTTTGCTTTTTTTTCCTAACCAAAATGGTAATTTATTAGGGTTTTAACATGCTCGCGAGTTATTCTGTGCAAGAATGCAGTTTCTGCGTGTTCGGCAACTCGATCTTACCAACAAGCATCCTCGCGCATCCTTATGACGCTATCGCGCATCCAAATGACGTTATCGCGTTCGCACAGTCGCACGGGATTGTGCGAGAGTGTTTCCAAACATGGTGGCACACGCGACCAGGAAAAAACGAACGCAGAACGAAGGTAAGCCATTGCCGCGCACGCGATAATGTTATTCAGCGCGCGAGAACTACGCTACGCACCGGATCGCGGAGTAATCGACAGCTACGCGTTCTCCGCGGAACGCGGAGCTGCCGAAACTCCGCAAGCTCCGCGAACGGAGCGTAGTTCTTCGCCCAGGGTTAGTTCTGACCGAGCTTGCTGATAGGACCGTAGAGCTACTACCACCTGTCCCGGGCATTCGCCCTTTCAGTTATCAGTTGCCCCATTCCATTTTTCTAACTTTTTTAATAACCAACTTTATTACAAGTTTACGGCAAGGGTAGGCAGTGGTACATACAGAAAAGACTGTGCATAGAATAATCTCAAGACATGGCAGGTAAGAACAAACACATTACAGCAATAGCCCATGAAAGGAGCATTATTTCCCCCCACACCCATTCATGTTTGTGAGGACACTCCTGTGCAAATAGGTTTTTCCTGTTGTGCATATATAGTCTACCCCTCCCCCCACTCTCCCGCCGCCCTCGTTGCCAATACAGGATCCTTTGGCTCCTATGAACCTGTTTTTACAGACAAGAGTTTCCTGTCCTTACACCTCTTCTCTTTGGATATACGCGCTCCATGTTCTTTTCAGTACCCGCCCGTCATCCGCAGGTCTCTGTCAATTCCAGCTTGCTCAGAAACATTTACCCTTCACGGGCTAAGGATTTTCCACTCTTTCATAGTCCCTTCCCTTGTCTTTCTCCACCCAATTCCTTTTCCGATGCCCCTGCCCGTCTCCCTTGCCATCCACTGGATAAGATTTACCCAGTCTCCTGTTCATAGCAAATAGTTTCCATTAGTCATTCTGATTTTCTTTAACAAGCTATGGGCGCTGTCATAAGTTATATACAGTGAAAAGCTTGCTACTTGTACGTTGTAAAGATGCACAGTGCAGATACCCATGGGGCACTGAAAGATGTAAAATAAATGAGACATTGCAAAATAAATAAATACATTATGTAACATTCAATAATTACAGCGGAGAAACCACTAATGCATTCCAGTCTCACTTCCGCACAATAGAAGTTAAATGTAAAATACCCCTACCTTATCCTTACGTTTCCCCGCCAAGGGATGCTGGTTTCTGCAGCCGGTTACACAGCCATGCTGTTCTTCGGCTTTATTAAAAACCTGAAAGCATGCTAGAACATTGAAAAGAAGTGATTAGCTTTGAAAATCTGAAAAAGTAGCAATGTCATCTTTTGATTTTTAAAGAAACTGCCTGAGTCATAATTACATAAATAAAACAAGCACTAGGCTCTATTAACACAATGTACAGAGGAAGAACGTTCCACATCAGTCTGGGGTGAGGACTCCATTAATAGGATTTACAAAGCCCGGCCAGCAAAGTTAAGTCGTTTGACCTACCAGCGACATCCGGGATCATGCAGGGATTGTTTGAAGTAGAACCACATTTCCAAAAAGATATAGAAGCGCATGAGAGATTCCCAATTCTACAGAAAAAGCTTAGCATTTAGTAAGGTGATGAGCATAGTCGTTTTAGAGGTTGCCCTTTTAGGTATCAAGTAAATCATTTTACAATCGTAAAAATATTCCGAGATTGTATTTCTACTTTTGCTTCAGAGATTTTTTTCAATAGCTTCAAGCAAAGCAAACTAACAAGAAAAGCTGGAATTACACATTTAATTTAGCATCTGTTCATCATTCGCAAAATTAATTCTCCAGGTCACATAATAAACATTCAAGGTTAAAAACTGACAAATTTTATCTTCTTGCCATCACTACATCCTAGATGTTAGACTCAAGTATTTATAACAAAAACCTAGAATTTTTACTTTTAAAAATTCTATAGGACTTGAAGCTGCAGAGCAGTACCCTTACCTTACAAGGACCCAAGGGAGTCTGCTTGTGTGCTTGGTCCCTGTATGCTGCTAGCGAATAGTGCTCAAGCTTTGTTCCAGGATCTTTTCATCAGCCTGACTTCAGGCTGCCCTAGTTCTCGATGTACGCTTTTTTTCACTATATCTTCAGTTATGGGTTGAGAAACTGCTCAGCTTGAGGAATCAGAAGTAAATACCTTGAAGCAAGTTTGACCATATTAATATTCCCCCCTTATATGCAGGCCCCAACCAAATACTTTCTGGTCTTTCCTTCTATATCCAAAATATTTTCCTTGTGACTGGAAAGCAGTGCACGTCCTGTTTGAACCCACCATCAGAGACTTCTGACAAACTTAATCTCACACAGAATGAGACTACAATGGAAGCAGGTTGGGCTGGGACAGAAAATAGGGCTGGGTATTAAAATAAAAGCAGCCCCATAAGTGATTTAGATAGCTAAAAAAGTGGCCCAATGTTTGCAAACTTGGGCAGTTCCGAACTTGTAAAAAGACACGCTATATGTGATTTGCAAGATATGGAAAAGTGCATGTAATTGAGCTTGCTGCAGTAAATGCCTGTTTTAATATAAGGCAGTGAAAACCAGCACGGCAGACCCACAAGCAACCAAACACAGACCCACACCCTGGACTGCCAGACCAGCCCATTGGGCACTGCCTGGTTGCCCTACAGACCAGTCAGACCCTTCAAGGAAGGAATTTTTAAATCCTGCAAGGGGCAGGTGGGAGGACTCAGCTGGGAATGACTGGATCCAGAGAAGCTGGGAATGACTGGATCCAGAGAAGCTTAACAGCTTTCTACCCTATACGCAACTCCTTCCTACCAGACGACCTCCTGTGCACAGTCTTACTTCACACATCCAACAGCCTAGCAATACCATGAGGCATGATATGGATTCAAAATAGTCGGACATGCACATAAAGTATAAGAAGAAATTCTAAAATGAATGCAAAAAGGAAGACTAAGATTATGTCCCACATTCAGTGGTCACCCTCTCACGAGACGGTGTAAGGGAAAACATGTAAACACAAGTGTCCTATCATACAGTTGAAAAGGGCTAATTGTAATCACGTTAAAAAGCTATAAAAAATTATGACACAAAAAAAAGCGGTCCAAGATGCACCCCTTGATATAGATGAATATGAATACTAAGAAAGACTTCTTGCCACAAATCTAGCAGGTTCGCTCCATATCCATCAGAGCAGTAATCCCTCAATTGGATGGAGAGTAAAGTCACTACCAGGGAATCTCTCCTCCAAGTCCTCCTCTTGACGGTCATGTAAAAACGTTGCAGGGAGGAACTGGCTGTGGATGACTTCCCAAACTGCAGACTATAGTTTACATATGGGCACATATAACTGCTTTACAATACCATAACATCACTGTGCTTTCTAGAGATAGTCTAAGGGGCACACGGTATCAATAACCTTTTTTCAGTAAACTGGTGAAAAAGTAAATATGATATTTCTAAAAGTCTGAGTGTGCAAATATTTCCAATTTGCAAAATGTCAATAAACAATTTTAGACAAACAGAGCATGAGCTGAGAAATCAAATATATTTCTGCTTCTTTTGCCCAGGACCAACGCAAGGAGTTTCATCATTCCAGTCAAACTATGGTTTTGACATTTGGAGTGCCTTCTCTCCACTGGAAAAACATTTTTTGGGCTTTGACCCTTAAGGTAGTAACTTTCCCCTCTCTATCATTGACCTTCATTAATGTTCAGAAACACAGATATTAAGTGCTATCCCATCCACAAATGGAGATGTTAAACTAGAATAGGCCAGCAATGCAAACAAAATAGCCAACCAAAGACGTTTAGCAGAGATCCTACTTGTGTTGTACCTTCTTTCCTCATGATCAAACAGTTTTTGCAGGGAGCCCCAACAATACTTTCAATTAAGAACCAAACTTCTGGAAGACTTGGCTCTCTCAGTAAACCTCAGCCAGTGGATACCACTCTCTGTTCAGAAGGTGCAATCATGGTAGCAATACTTCACAAACGGGAATAAAAGTGTTTCATTTGGAATTCCAAGCTTGACCAAATATATTTCCCTTCAACTGAAACAAGACAGTGCACCAGAGTTCCTCCCTCCTGACTCCATGACTTCTTGCATTAGACTATTAGAGCAATGTCTGATTCAGCTATGGAGCCATCACTGGCAAACTAGGAGTGCAAAGCTCATTGAGTTCCATCCCAACAGCTCGTCAATCTCTCCTGTTGTGGCAGCAACAGAATAATGTACTTGAGAACCACACTCAATGGCAATAGGAATATTCTCTATGATTGTGCCATCGGGAAAGGACAATGCTGAGCTCAAAATATAGGGGATATGGGCTGAGAAATTGTTGTTTAATCTAATCTTCTCAACTTCAGGGAAGATTCCTTAGCACTTGAGGCCTGCTAACAAACAAAAATGTCTTAACTGACCAATCAGGGCGAGACACAGTCGAGAAAGTACAGTTTTTGTACCCTGCACCTATGTCACTTTTCTCCACCTGTAGTGTGTTCTTCACCTGCTCTTCACCTGAGCATTTTATTGCAGTATTATACCTCTACTTGTATTTTATACACTCTTTGTAACCTGCACCCATCTCACTTTTTCCTCACAGGTATTGCACCGATCTCTACCTCATATGGTAACGGTTGCGCATTGGTGTCATACTTGTCTATTGTAGCCTGTCTATTGTAGCCTTCTGTCTGCACCTATATTGGTTCTAGTATATCTTTAGTATTTTATTCCTATTTGTATATTGTTTAATTTGTAAGCTACACCCATTCCACTGTTATCCCTATTATGCACTGATTACTACCTCATATATTTTGCTTACCTATTATACCTATTATGCACTGATTATTACCTCATATATATTGCTCATTCTTGTAAGCTGCACACACCCACTTTTATTACTGGAGTACACCGATGCTACCTCCTACATTCTGGTTATTTTTGGCTACTCACTAATATCACCTTGGCCCCAGTTAACTGGCTGCTACCTCATGTACCTTGTACATTTTTGTAAGCTGCATCCACTCACCGTTACTTCTGGACTGCACCGATTGCTACCTCCTATATTATGGTATCTTTTGGCCATTCACTAGTGTCACTTTTGTGCTAAGTAACTTACGGTTGACAGTTGTCTTTTGCACATGTGTATTATTATCGTTCACCCTCCAATACCCACCGCTACAGCCACCCCATCATGGATCTCATCGGCAAGCACACATATAGAATAAATTACCCATCCACACTCACCAAAAAAGCCGCTAAACGCTTTAAACACAACCTCCTGAGGTCCCACCCTGAAACCCCCTTTGCCGACACCTACTTCTCACCGGTCAATGGATCCCTGAACATTGATATCATCTTCCACACCTCACGTAGAGCTCAATGGAGAAAAGAGTTTCTCACCCTACTCACCGTCTCCACCACCAGGAAAACGGCTCATGGCCTAACTCTCTCTATCACACCATCCCAACTCTTCCCTGGCAGAACCACCATTACTATCTACAATAACGGGATTGTCCTAATTCAATCCACAGACAAGAACCTGGAACTACTAGACAACCTGTTCCCCAAGTTCAAAGAACACCTTTCCAATCCCAGGACCTCCACCCATATCTCATCCAGCACTATCACACCTGACATCACAGCCCCCACCCACAACCCGTCTAACCTAGCGCAGCATCAGAACGACACGCACCTCACCTCTACCCCCAGCACCCTATCCAATCACCCACCTGCTGTTACCACCCCACAGTCCTCAATCACAGTCACAAATCTCTCCCCCTCACACACTAGCCGCCCCCTAACACCAACACTTGGACCCCCACACATACCACTCCCACTCATCTCTCCCCTGACACCACAGCTCGCACCCACAATCCCGCTCCCCCACTCACAGCCCCCACTACCACCCGCTAATTAACGACACAGAACACACCACATCTATTATTATAACTCCCCCTCCCCACGACAGGACCATCTCCAACACCATTTCCCCTCCCACTCTCAGCCCTCACTACCCCTCAGGCTCCCCCATCACCACCAACATACACTCCACCTCCACCCCGCTCTCTCCGCCTGCCACCAATGCCCTCCTCTACGCCACCAACCTCCTTCGTACTTCATCCACCCTCATCGCCCCCATACCCTCTCTCCTCCCTAACACTAACTCGTACGCCGGCACCACGGAGCCATGCATGAGCACCAACCCACCCCTTCACCCGCACGCTAATTCCCAGGTCAGCCACTCACCCATGACTTCCTCCCCTAGCACTAACACCCATCCCACGCTGGACAAGATTATGTCCTACCTCCTCCAGTTCAAAGAAGACATTCACACCATCAAAAAAGACATTCACACCATCAAAGAGGTACTCGTCACACCCCCCAGACACACCCCACTCACCACCACCCCCCCCCTCTAAACTGGCTCCGCACCCGTCCTGATGACGCTCCAAAGCCACACCCCTCACACAAGACCGTGATCCATGCCCACAATTGCAACAACCGCACCCGCCGCCCACATTGGACCGCGATCCCTGCCCACAATCGCAACAACCGCCCCCGTTGCACATGCAACCCTCTTTCGGATCTCGACACTCTCACCCTTCTCCGCTCCTACGACCCAGCTCCCCTAAACCACACAACCGGCACGCACCTCCCCATTCCCACGATACACGCAAATCCCCGTAGACCCTCCACACTAAACAACAGAATCTCCGTCCCGAATAACCTTAGAAAGGTCCCCCTCTCGCTAGTAACCTCTACCTCACCTGACACACCCAGTCTCAAATGCGCTCTCCTCAACTGCAGATCGGCCTCTAGACACTCCTCCGCCATTGCCGATCTCATCCTAACATTGGACCTTGACCTAATCATCTTGACTGAAACCTGGCTAACCGAATCTTCTACACCTATAATGGACATTCTGGTTCCCCCCAACTACCACATCATTAGGCTTGACAGGTCTGGCAAGATAGGTGGTGGAATTGCATGCATATACAGGAACAACCTTTCTGTTCTGAAAGTCTCCGCACCTTCCCTACCCTCCTCAACTTCCTGCGAATACATCTGCCTCGATATTATCAGCGAGGGCAAACCGATATGCTCTCTTCACGGCATTTACCACCCACCCAGAGACAACCTCACCTTCGCCCAACAAATCATGGACATGATTTCAACTAATGCCGGACGACAGCTCACCCAAATATACCTTGGTGACTTCAACCTCCACTGGAATGATCACAATGATGCGGTGGTAAATAGTCTTAAAAATTTCCTCAACGCTCTGGACCTCACACAATTTTGCAACAGCCCGACCCATGAGAAAGGTTCTATCCTCGACCTTATCATCACCAAAGAGGACGCTATTCAGCTTGAGTCTATCCAACCTTGTGACTGGTCGGACCATCATATCGTCACATTCTTCATCAATGAAAAGGTCAAACTCAACTCGACTCAACCCTCCAGACCCAAAATATGGAAAAGAGACCTGAAAAAACTCAACCCACACTCCCTTCCCCCGAACAGCCGCGACCTCCTGCTCCCTCCTACGGGCGCCACAGATGTCCAATCTTTGACTGACCACTATCTCGACGCCATGACTTCGATAATTAATGAGGCTGCTCCCATGCAGCTAAAAAGAGTCTCCGCTAAAATCTCCAATCCATGGTACGATGGGAGTCTCAATGAAGATAGACGAGCCATGCGAATGGCAGAGCACACCTGGAGAACAGCTCCCTCTGCACTGCACCTGAAAACCCTGAAGAAAAAGAGAAACGCCTACTTCAGGAAAATAAAGCGCTCAAAAGCAAACTTCTTCAGCCTCCAGCTCGACCAAGCAAAAAACCGTCCAAGAAAACTGTTTGAGCTAATCAGAACACAAGCCAAGGAACAACCCCAACCTCTCAGTTCTTTGGGCAAAGCACCCTCCTGTGAAGACTTCGCCGCTTTCTTTACCCAAAAAACTGACAACATGAAGAGTGATCTCCGCATTGACTCAAGCCGCTACACCACGCCCAACTACATAACACCCACCGAACTAAAAAACAATGCTACATGGTCATCCTTCGACACCTACTCAGAAGAAGAAATAGGCAAACTGCTCAGCACCTTAAAAACCTTCCAATCACCTCACGGATCCCCTCCCTGCCAACGCTGTCAATGATTACACCCCATGGCTCCTTCCACTGTGGACTAAAATTATCAACAGCTCGCTCCAACAAGGATCCATCCCTGACTCCCTCAAAGTTGGACAAGTCACATCTTTACTAAAGAAACCTACTGCCGACCCATCCGACCTAAACAACTACCGTCCCATTACCAATATTCCCACTCTCGCCAAACTATTGGAAAAATGCACACAACTACAGCTGACTAAACACATTGATCACTTTGATCTCCTCAACGCTCATCAATCAGGCTTCCGAGCAGGACACAGTACTGAAACTGCTATGACTCACAAAATTGACGACGCCCTACAAATGCTAGATCAAAATGAAACCTGCCTCCTCATCCTTCTTGATCTCTCCTCAGCATTCGACACTGTTAAACATGAGAATTTACTCGAACTTTTGAACACAAGAATGGGTCTATCTGGGACGGTTCTCAAGTGGTTCACCTCCTTCTTACACAACAGGTCGCAGAAATTCAAGAGTAACAACCTGATGTCCTCGCCAATACCTGTTTCGTTAGGTGTCCCCCAAGGATCCTCCCTATCACCAACTTTGTTCAACCTAGTTATGGAACCTCTCACCACCCTGCTGCAAGCATCCAATGTACTTTTTCACATGTACGCAGATGACACCCAATTATATCTCAAACTACAATCCCCCAATGACATTTTACTCCTGAACTCAACGATCAGAAGCATCCAATCCTGGCTTGCCAATAATCATCTCAAACTCAATGCTCTGAAAACAGAGTTCCTTCTGATCTCACCTCCCGCGAAGATCTCTACCACACAAACCTGGCTTAAACAGCTAACTGCATTCAATGTCCTACCCACCATCGTGGACTCAGCAAAATCCCTAGGCATAACTCTCGATTCCAATCTCAACATGCAGCATCATATCAGCAAGGCTACTAAGGGAGCGAACTTCCAAATCAACACCCTGAGGAAACTTAAATTTATTTATTTATTTATTTATTTATAGTGTTTTGTATAGCGCGGACAAGACCCGTGGGTATCAGAGCGCTTAACAAGGAAAGAATTACAGATAGATATTATAATAGCAGTAATAACAACAACATAGATATGAGGTAGAAGGCAATATACTGTATGGACTTGATTAGATATATAAATTCCTAATGTCTGTGCAATTAGCATTAGGTGGCGAACAAGGCTTAGCTTGTGTCATGGTGACAATCCAAGCTCGGTGAGGTAGGGTTATAAGGCATTCCAGTGCATATCAAGGATAATATGGATAAATAAATAAGGTGAGGTAGCGGTTATATAGATTATGTCTGTGAGATATAGTTATAAGTTCACAAGTATATGAGGTAGCAGTAACGTGTCTAGTCCCGGCTTGAACATGGAAAACAGTCAATTATCAGATATTGATCTTCCAATTTTTATGAAGAGGACAACCCTCTGGTAGCGTAAATGATCATCCCAGTAATCCGTAGGTTTCTCTATGTAGGGTATTTACTCATCAGGTGGCTCTTCAGTTCTCGTTTGAATGTTACTGTATTTTGAATCTTCCTGATGTTTGGAGGGAGTGAGTTCCAGATTCTGGGGGCAGCTCCGGAGAATGCTCTGTTGTAGGTCTTTATCTTGTGGAAAAAGGCTGGTCGCAATAGTAACTCTTTTGCGCTTCTAGTTGGTCTGTTACCTCCTGATAGCTTAAGTTTCTTGGCTAGGTATCTAGGCATGTTGTAGTGAACCGCTTTATGTGTAATACAGGCCATCTTCATTTGAATTCTGGCCTCGTAAGGTAGCCAGTTTAGTGCTTTCAGGTGAGGAGATATGTGATCGAATTTCTTCGTTCCCGTAATGAGTCTAGCCGCTGCGTTGAGGCAGGCTTTTAGTGGTGCTGTGGATGTTTTCGGTACGCCAGCTAATGTGGTGCAGCCGTATTCGATCCTCGAGATAACTAGTGATTGGATAGCCAGTTTTAGATCAGTCTCTGAGATAAAGGGTTTCAGTTTTCTTAAGTAATTCAAGTGGAAGCGGGCGCTCTTGGCCATTGAGTTGATATGTTCTTTCATGTCGAGGTTTTCATCTAGCGTAATTCCTAGTGATTTGGCTGAGTTAACTAGGGTCGGGGTGCAATTTAGCGCCGTCACCAATTTAGTCCATTCCTTAACTTCAGATTGGCTTCTTGTCGGTGAGATTAGCAGGAATTCTGTTTTCTGGGCGTTTAGTTTCAGATGGTTCATTGTTAACCATCGCAAAGCTCTCTTTAGTGTCATGTTTATTCGGTCAATGTCCTCAAGGGAGGCGATCTTTATGTATATTTGCGTGTCGTCTGCATACATATGATAGGATATCTGTGATTTTTGAAGGATCTCCGTGAGAGGTTCTACATACAAGTTGAATAGATCAGGGGATAACGTTGAGCCTTGTGGGACCCCGATTGTATTGGGGCTCGGGGAAGAGATTGCTTGGTTAACCAGGAATCGCTGAGTCCTGTTCTGTAGGAAAGAATTGAACCATTTCAGCACGTTTCCGGACAAACCCATCCTGTCTTGTAGCCTGGTCATTAGTGCTTCGTGCTTTACCGTGTCAAATGCTGATGACAGGTCTAGAAGGATCAGTAGGCATGTTTGATTTCGGTCTAGGGCTTGTAGGGCGTCATCGACAATATGCAGGATCGCAGTTTCAGTACTGTGCCCTGTTCTGAATCCTGATTGGCAATCATCTAGTAGCGAGAACTTAGCGATGTGTTGACTTAGTTGGCCCTGCACACATTTCTCAATGAGTTTGGCCAGTAGAGGGATGTTGGTCACTGGTCGATAGTTATTTGGGTCTGTTGCATCAGCTGTCGGTTTTTTGATGATGGGCACTACCTGCCCTGTTTTTAGGCAGTTAGGGAGGGTCCCTTGTGCAAGTGAGGCATTTATTATCTCAGTCCAGATTGGAACTAGAGTGTGGCTGATTTCTCTTACACACTTTCCCGGTAGAGGGTCTTGATAGTGGTTGTTCGGTCTAATTTCCGCCAGCGTTTTGGCGATCTTTCCCTGGTCGTATAATTCAAATGTGTCCCAGTTTGCCTTATTTTTTGTTTGGAGACCCTCTGTTGACGCATTGGCCTCATTTTTTGGTGGAGGAAGGGTCATAAGGTTAGCTGCTGCATTTGTGAGTTCAACTTCTAGCAGTTTGGATTTTTCCGTGAAAAATGAGGAGAATTCCTCGCAGCTTATGGGAGTTTTTGTGTTCTCTTGAACCGTTTTGGCTAGTTTATTTGACTGTTGTTTTAAAATCTCGAAGAGTTTTCGTGGTCTGTTTCTGGCATTGTCCAGTTCAGCTCTGATAAATTCTTTTTTGGAGTTGATTATCTTTTTGTTGTATTCGCTTCTTGTTTTTCTGAGGGCTTTCAGCTCAGGGGAGGAGGGATGTTGTCTCCATTTCCTTTCGGCCATTCTCAGTTTGCGCCTGTCCTCGTTCAGTGACTCATTAAACCAAGGATTTTTTGGCTTCTCTGAGACTTTTTTCAGTTTTTGGGGCATGGTGTCATTGACGATATTACCGATCGAGGTTATGTAGTGGTCCGTCAGCTCATTGACATTTTGCTTATTGTTGGGTGGCTTCAGGTCTTTCTCACACCTTTCAACCAGTAGTTCAATATTAGCCTGTTTTGTGTCTCGGATCAGTTTCTTGAGCTTGCGTGGTTGCACGGTCCTGCCCTTTTTCATTGTAGGTATCGCGAATGTTATGATGTGATGGTCAGACCAATCACATGGGTCTATACCGAGGATTGATGCCTCTTTATTTCTTGAAATAATCCAGTCTAAGGTCGCTCCTTGTGAGTGAGTGGGTTGGTTGCATGCTTGTGTAAGTTTTAGCTCACTGAGGAAGTCTTTAAGCGAGTTAACCAGTTTGTCATTGCCGTCGTCCCAGTGTAGGTTAAAGTCGCCTAGGAATATGTTATTGGCATCCGAGTTAGAGTTGGTCGTTATGATCTCTATCAGTTGCTCTGTGAACTTTGCGTTCTCTCCTGGTGGGTGGTAGAATGCATGCAAGTTGCAACTTTGATTATTTGGTGTTCTCACATTAATACCAAGGTATTCACAGGATTCTAGGGGGTCAGATTGGAATTGGCAGACCTCAATCTCTGAACGGTGAATGCAAGCTATGCCTCCTCCCACATTCCTTGGTCTGTCTAACCTGACGATGTTATATTGTGGTGGTATTAAGAGATCCATGGTAGGAGATGATGATTCATTGAGCCATGTTTCCGTGAGGATGGCCAGGTCAATTTCCTTGTTAATGATGAGGGCAGCTATGTCTGATGCATGTTTAGTTGCCGAACGAGAGTTAAGTAGTAGGCACTTCAGGGGTTTCTGTGATTTAACAAGTTTTCCATTATCAGATTCGGACGTGGTTAGTTGAATATGTTGTAAGTTTTGGTGAATTGCTTTCCTGTCATTCTTTCTGGACGTTCTATTAGAGTCAATAGGTACTGTTTTGATATTCTCCTCCCTACCAAGGGCAGTTTGTTCATAAGATCGGAGTAAGGCCAGAGCTTCATCATTTGACAAGGGCTTGGTCCTGTTAGGTCTGTTGGGTCTGAGTACCAGATTCTGGATGTGAGAGACCTTGGTGTGTGTACTTATCGCCATCTCCCAAATTTTTCCAATTGTCTGTGAGATTTTCATCGAGTTTTGTGCCAGGTTTCCTACGAGTTTCTGGAGCTCCTTGACTTCTTTCTGTGTTCGGGATGATTTCTTATGTGAGATACATCTGGCTGGATGGGTATTGCAATTTGCTCTTCTCCGTGAATGATCTGTTCTCATTGCCACAGATCTTTCCTTAGTGTCCTTAGTTTGGTTGAGATTTCTGGCTCTATTAGAGGTGTCCCCATTAATTCCTATGTTATGGGATGTAAGGGGTGTTTTGTGAATAGGGCTCTATGGGACTCAGGTCTCGCATTCGAGGGAGGATGGGGAAGGTCGATATCATCTACCTTGTTTATTCCGTTAACTTCATAGAGGGACTCGTTTGGAGCTGGGGTACATTCTTCAAGCGCGGTGGAGTTGTGCGTTAGCGGCAACTGCTCTTTCCTTGGGGCCTGGTTATTCTCTTTGTTTCCAATGTTAGTAGATATCGCTATCCTTTCTCTCTCATTCTCTGGTATTACCATCGCGTTTTCGGTTAAATCTCCGGTGTTAGAGGTTTGGTTGTTCTGGCCGTCCGTTTGACTGGTGTCTCTAGTATTGGAGTTGTTGTTTTCAAGTGTGACATCTGGTAGTGTCATGTTTTGTTGGTAGCTTGGTCCTATGTATTTCTTTAAGTTTAGGAAAGTTGTCTCAAATTTCTCGAGTTCTCTGTTGGTTGCTTGTATCAGCACTATTCCCGTTTTATACATAGTAATGCATAATTCTGTCTTACTTTTTAGTTAAAGAGGTCGTTATTTTTGTGCCATATGGTATGTTTTTTATAGTTTTAGTGAACAGCATTTTTGTAAGGGCGTTGCGCCATTTAGCTGTTTTGTCTGTGTAGAATATAAGGTCATTCATCTTGGTGCCTTTGACTCTATCAAAGTATGGGTCAGAGAACAGCATGTCCGGGTTTTTTCTCAAAGTATTGTGTTTGAATTTTTTGGCAGCATTTTTGGATAGAGTTGAAGGGTATTCTATGCTTTTTGCATTGGACCCAGTCGATCCTAGGTATCTTCCATCCATTTCCGCTTCACGTTGAGGTCTGCAGAGGCCTATTGGCTATTTTGTACTGAGTAGTTCCCTATTGACTATTTTGTACTGAGTAGTTCCCAGCTAGTGTATCCTGGAGGATATAGAAATCAAGTAACTCAGTACTATGGTTTCAAGGTGGTAGGTATAGTTTCCTTTGTGGTTTAGTTTGCTCTTATTATTATACTTTTGTAGACGTGGAAGATATAGAAGTTGAAAGTGACTTCCAAACTACTGTTTCATATTGGATCCTCTGATTAATTAATCCTTATTAGTTATGTTATCTTATTCTAATCAGTCCTTTGTAATTATGGTGCCCTCAATAGTAATTAATTAATTAATTGACTATCCCTAATTGTGAAATCGAGTTGTCTGGAGATAAGTAACCAGTGCAAGATGTCAGCCGAGTCTGCCCCTGATAATTCCTGAGAGGGGGAGGATTTTCTCTCTTCCTACCCTTCCAACCCTTCCTACCAGCCAAAGACTTCCAAACTGCAGTACAAGCAGTAGTAATCCCGCGAATTGAATACGGCAGCATCGCCCTCTGTGGTCTCCCGCTAACCACTACTGCACCCCTAAGAGCCTCTCTAAATGCTGCAGCGAGACTCATCACTGGGTCAAAAAAACACTCGCATATCTCCCCTGACCTGAAATCCTTGAACTGGCTGCCTTTTGAAGCCAGAATACATCTGAAAATCGCCTGCATGACACACAAGGCTGTACACCTGAGCTCTCCCGGATACCTCACGCAGAAGCTGTCAATTTCTGGCGGATCTAGACACACTAGAGGCACAAACAATCTTCTGCTAAAACCACGAAGATTCCGGAAGGAAAAAAACTTATAAACGCTCTTTCTCAGGAATGGCACCCAGGATCTGGAACTCACTCCCGCCTGAAACCAGGCTCATCTCCTCAGTCACACTTTTTAAGAAAGAAGTAAAAGCTATTCTCATGGCCAAATACACTTGACCTATTAACGTGGATCTGTAAAGTCACTGCACCGATCTGTATTATTCTGCTCGATCCCTACGACTATGTGTTTTTCATGTATTTTACTGCACGATCCCTACGACTTTGTGTTTTACCTGTATTATTGATTCACATACCTGACTTTCTACTTGCAGTACTGATTTACTTATGCTATTATGCTATTATGCTCCCTCACGTACCTACCCATGTCACTTACTACCTATAATTTCGATATACCCAATGACATGTTATTTACTCTCTTGTTGGTATTCCATGCATTGTAAAGCGCTCTGATATCTGCAAAGATCTTGTTCGCGCTATATAAAACTATCAAAATAAATAAAAAATAAATAAAGTGGCGTATTGATGTACAAATCACACCCACTAGCTTATAGCATCAATGCTCACATCAGCAGTGATCGATTGTTTAAGAGTACCAAATACACAGGCTGACACCTTCAACAGTACCTCTCATGGAAATCACAAAAGAGTGCTACACTCAGGTTCTCCAAAGCAAATTTCAAGAATTGCTCTCTCTGCAACTACTCATTTGGGAGCTTAAACAACAAGAGCTGCTCAACTCAGTTTTCATGTTCAGTTTCCGCTTAAGAAGGGTCTGATCAGATGGTTGTGGAAATTCCATTAGACTTTTCTTGCTGGTTCACTAATACCAAGGGTCATCGTCTAAAAGAAGCAACCAAAGCCAAATTATCTTCATCAGTTCACCACTGCAGTGACAGTGGTGGGGGTTCACAAGCTGTGAATTGTCATAGCCCATGCCACTTATCTCGAGGGGATGATAAAAATAAAAAAATCAATGTGAGAACAAATTTCAAACAAAGGTGGTGATTAAAAGACTGGGCAAGAGTCTTCATGTAGTGGACAACTTAGCTAAGTGCTACGTTGCACACAATCATAAAACCCTGCAAATTACACCACACAAAAGCAGCCACACTATCAAGTTGCTTTTCAATGCATTTATTTTCTCAATAAGCCTCAATAATACCATGATCTTTTGGAAATACAAAACAACCTGTTCCCTCACTCTTGGGATCAGTACACAATGATTCAGGAGTGTGGGTATCGTCTGGTGGTTAAAGTAATAACTGGTGGGCAAATGTAATGGTTTAAGACAAAATATTTTTCAGGCAATAAAACATATCAATAACATGACGCAGACAGCCACTGAAAATATATGTAGCAAAAACAGTGGAATGGCTTCAGAAGCAAGAAGAAATGTACCTTGCCCGCATTCGTATCTTGTTGTGTTTAGTTTGGCATTAGCGCCACCAATCACAAAGTGACAGATTGAGAACAGCCGACACCCTCTGTAACAGCCAACGAGAAAAGCTTCCTGCGGAGAAAAAGACATGCTGTTAAGTCACTGCAGGTGAACGAAGAGATACAATACCCAAGAGATCAAGAAAACCCACACCCCCTCAGGGAATGCAATATATCTGTGGCCAATCTGCTCCTTTCTATTTATGTACTGCCGCAAGAAGGAAGGAACTTGAAAGTGTAATATTGAAACATAAAATATACCTACTTTTTCTCCTTCACTTCTGCCACCTGCGTGGAAGCTAAATATGGCGTACAGTTATTTTATGGTTAATCAGCCGAAACCACTTAGGGGAGTAGGCAAGCCTAAAGTGCTAGCAACGGTGCATTAAAGTGTTCAAGCCCACACCGACTCAAAACAAAAAACGCAGGGGACAGAGCCAATGGGCTGTGTGCAACGGTCACCAAACGACAACTGGCACTTTTCATCCATGTCGCATCAACGACAGTCTGCTGCTCAAGGATCTAGGACTGGTTGCGAAGTGTAGAGTGGGACCCCTAAGGACTCACTGCTACTCTGGCTTACAACAAAAAACCTCGTCTCCCTTCCCGTCAGACCCCCATCCATGGTGCGGGCTGGAGAGGACCATCATGCGATTTACAGAATGTAAGCATCGGGCCGCAAGCAGTGCAAACTGAAATTAACTACTCTAAATCTAACTGGTTTGCTAAAGATACTTTTAGGAATTGTAGCGATTTAAGTGAAAATGTGATGGGAAAATAATTCTCAGGATTCCATGCGTAGTTTGAACAAAATATGGTCTCATTACAATTATTTTCGGTCAAATTTCATTTGGCCTGTCAGCAAACAAGCTTTGGCAAAACCAATTGGTTTTGCCAATGCAAGGTCTATTGGCTTTGACAATTGTTAGAGGGGCGATCCCAGGGGGAGGACAGACTCGGCACCTGGCCACCCTGTGACCCACCTCTTCTAGGAACACAGCCGAGCAATGGCGCCGAGACCCTCAGAGAGAGGATCTCAAATCTAGAATCGTACGCGCGGTGCTAGCACCACTCGACAAAGGGACACCACACCGTAGGATAAAGAGAACGTATGCTTTATATCTTCAAATAAAATTGATCTTTATGATCCGCAGATTCTTATGTACAGGCAAGCAAGGGCTCAAAGAGTCTCGGTAGGGGCAGGGTAGCGGGACAGTCTCAAGGTTCAAAGTCACTTGCGGGTGCGTATCCGGCGCACAGCTCTCAATCCTCGAGCTGGGGGATACGGAGGGATCTTGGGTCCAGCCGGACCAGGATAGTCTCTAAGCCGCGATCGAATCAGCAGGGCTCGAGCAAGGAGGTAGCAGTTATTACGGTCTTAGGGAGCCGCGATTGAATCAGCAGGGCTCAGGAGTCTCACGGTTGCAGGGGAGCCGCGACAGCGTCAGCAGGGCTCAGGTGATCTCGGGCAGAAGTCCTTCTCTGCCAGGTAGGAGCCGCGACAGCGTCAGCAGGGCTCGGGTGGTGCTTCAGGTTGCAGGGGAGCTGCGACAGCGTCAGCAGGGCTCAGGTGATCTCGAGTAGAAGTCCTTCTCTGCTCGGGCGGCCATCTTAGGTACAGGGACATGGGCATCTGCCTCGGGTACCAGGGAAATGGAGGGAGAGGACGGGGAAGCCCAGTGGCGGGGATGTGGGTCCTGGAGGGAATGGTCGGGGGAATCCGGGCCATGGGGTGATGTACGGGTCAGGAGGGATTACTACGGGTCAAGGAGGACCACGCCACGAGGCCGGGTCCAACACGCGTCCCCCCCAGCTGAAGGTCGGGGAGAACTACCCATCCTCTTGGGGGTTCTCTTCGCTGAGGCGGAAGAACCTGGAGAGGCCGTCAGCGTTGGCGTGGTCGGTACCAGGGCGATGCTCTATGGTGAAATCCATCCCCTGGAGGGAGATTGACCATCGCAGCAGTTTGGGGTTCTCTCCTCATCTGCATGAGCCACCGCAAGGTTCGATGGTCCGTTTGGACTCGGAAGTGGGTTCCGAACAGGTGGGGTCGGAGTTTGAGGGCCCAGACTACTGCGAACGCTTCTCGTTCGATGGTACTCCATCTCTGTTCTCGGGGCAGTAACCTTCTGCTGATGAAGGCTACGGGCTGATCTATGCCCTCCTCATTGAGCTGGGACAGTACGGCCCCGATGCCATGTTCGGAGGCGTCTGTCTGGACCACAAACTCCTTGGAGTGGTCCGGGGCTTGAAGCACGGGGGCAGTACACACGGCGGTCTTCAAGGCGTCGAACGCCTCTTGGCTCGAGGGGGTCCATTGCACGCGCTTGGGCTGCTTTTTGGACGTCAGCTCTGTGAGGGGACCCACTATGCTGCCGTAATTCTTTATAAACCTCCGGTAGTAACCGGTGAGGCCCAGGAAGGCTCGGACCTCGGTTTGGGTGGTGGGCGGTTCCCAGGCCAGGATGGCATTGATCTTTGGTTGGAGAGGGGCGACCTGCCCGCTTCCGACCTGATGGCCTAAGTAGGTCACTGACCCCTGCCCAATCTGGCACTTGCTGGCTTTCACCGTCAAGCCTGCCTGGGGCAGGGCTAGCAACACCCTCCGGAAGTGCCGGAGGTACTCGTCCCATTGTGAACTGAACACCGCAATATCGTCCAGATATGCGGCGCTGAACTCTTCTAGCCCGATCAGGACTCGGTTCACCAGTCTTTGAAATGTGGCCGGGGCGTTTTTCATCCCGAACGGCATCACTCGGAAGTGATAGTGCCCGTCCGGGGTGGAGAAGGCGGACCGCTCCTTGGCTCCCTCTGTGAGCGCAATTTGCCAGTAGCCGCAGGTCAGATCGAAGGTACTCAGGTAGTGAGCAGACGCCAGGCGGTCGATGAGCTCGTCTGCGCGGGGAATGGGGTGGGCGTCTGCTCGGGTGACTGCATTGAGCCCCCGGTAGTCCACACAAAACCAAAGTTCGGGGAAAGCACCAGGGGCCGCGGCTTTCGGAACCAGTACCACTGGGCTGGCCCCGGGACTGTCAGAGGGCTCGACCACTCCTAGGGTGAGCATCTTCGAGACTTCGGCCTGGATGCAGGTCCGGACTCTGTCAGGCACTCGGTAGGCTCGGTGTCGCACTGGCGGGCTGTCCCCGGTGTCCACGTCGTGGACACACCAGTTGGTGACCTTGGGGACCAGGGAAAACAAATCGGGGAACTGCCCCAAGAGCTGGCGGCAGTCTTCACGCTGCTGAGGAGTGAGGGAGGGAGAGAGGCTCACTCAGTCTACGGAGCCATCCTTCTCTTTGGCACACAGGAGGTCAGGGAGAGGCTCGGTTTCCTCTTCCGCTCCGTCGTCGGTGGCCAAGAGCAAGCTCAACTCCGTCCGCACGAAGTGAGGCTTGAGGCGGTTCACGTGGAGAACCCGAAGGGGGTTCCGAGGGGACTGGACGTCCACCAAGTAGGTCACTTGGCTTTTCCTCTCCACGACTTTAAAGGGGCCGGCCCACTTGTCTTGGAGGGAGCAGGGTTTCACCGGGGACATCACCCAGACCTGCTGGGCCGGTTGAAACTCGACCAGAGTGGCATTCTGGTCATACCAGCGCTTCATCTCCTCCTGACTTGCTTCGAGGTTGGATTCGGCCAGCGCTCGGAATTTCCGTGTCTGGTTTCTGAGGGTGAGAATGTAGCGGAACACATCTGGAGGTGGGTCTCGGGGGGCCATCTCCCATCCCTCCTTGACCAAGCTGAGGGGCCCCCGGACGGGGTGCCCGTACAGCAGCTCAAATGGGCTGAACCCCAGGGACTTCTGGGGGACCTCCCGGTAGGCGAACAAGAGGCAGGGGAGGAGGACGTCCCACTTGCGCCGGAGGGGCTCTTCTAGGCCCATGATCATCCCCTTCAGTGTCCGGTTAAACCGCTCCACTAGGCCATTTCCTTGGGGATGGTACGGGGTGGTGAATTTGTAGGACACTCCACATTGTTGCCACAGGGACATCATGTATTTGGAGATAAAGTTTGTGCCGCGGTCGCTCACGACCTCGCGGGGAAAACCCACTCGGGAGAAGATCCCCATTACCGCTCGACCCACCACGGGGGCCGTCGTGGTGCGGAGGGGGATGGCCTCGGGGTATCGGGTGGCGTGGTCCACCAGGACGAGGATGAATCGGTGACCTTGGGAGGTTCTAGGGTCCAGGGGCCCTACGATGTCGATCCCGACCCGCTCAAAGGGGGTACTGACGACGGGGAAGGGTTTAGGGGAGCCTTGCGCGTTCCCCCACTTTTTCCACTAGCCTGGCACGTGAGGCAGGACTTGCAGTGGGTTTCTACATTCGCTCGCAACTTGGGCCAATAGAAGTGCGTAACTAGGCGGTCATAGGTCTTGCCTTGGCCCAAGTGTCCCGCCAGGGGTACATCGTGGGCCAGGTCCAGGAGGAAGTCTCGGAAGCGGAGAGGTACCACCAGCACTCGGGCTGACCCTAGCTCGGCAGACTTCTGCTCTCTGTACAGGAGGTCATTTTCCCAATACACGGAATGGGTTCCAGTTTGGTCGCCCGCAGCTTGGGCCGCGGCCTGTCGCCGAAGGCCGACCAGGGAAGGGCAAGTGGCTTGTTCCTGGCAGAACTCCTCTCGGGAGGGGCCACCCTCGTGACGCCACCACGCCAACTCGGGCAGATCATCCAGCTCAGGGATCTGTGCGGGATCGGGATGTGAGGGTTCGTTGTCTGAGATGGGCTCTCCTCCGGGGGAGAGGCCAGTGGGCTCAGTTTGGTCGTCCCTATCTTCTACAGGACGGTGGCTGGGAGGCTCGGCGTCGACCGCCCCGAGGGGGGGTAGTCGGGCGGACATGGATCGGGTGGTGGCGCACACCCACTCGGGTAGGCCCATCATGCCCAGGTGGGTCTTGCGCTCCACCTGTCCCCACGGGGAACTTTCTAGGTCGTTGCCCAGGAGACCGTCTACAGGTTGGGAGGCTCTGACAGCGACTCGTAATTTTCCAATCACTCCCCCCATTCGAACGGTACTAGGGCCATTCTACATACACTCTCGGTGTTGTCAGCGGACAGTACGGGGCACAGGACATTCGGAAGGATCTGATCCTCTCTGACTAGATGGCTGAGGACACCGGTGATACTCGCCCCAGTGTCGCGAAGGGCCTCCACTCGGTGGCCGTTCACCGTCACCAGTTGCCGGTACTTCTTGGTATTGTCGGGTAGGGGGGCCCCGGGAATCATCTCTCGGTCTCCTAAGGAGACTAGGGCCATGGCAGCGGGTTCCCACTCTTCAGTGTCCTCCATCTCCTCCCCTAGGGCTACGTTGGCTACCTGTCGGGCTGGGGGAGCTGTCGTGGAGGATCTCGGGGCCATGGGACACTGGGAGTCACTGGCGTAGTGCCCTGGCTTTAGGCAACGGAAACAGGAAATCGTGACCCGGTGCCCACGGTTACCCGGGGGAGCGGGATTAGCGGGAGGGGGTGCTGGTAAGGTCTTGGGTTGGCATTGGGGGGGGGGGCTACGCTGGGGTCCTGACTGGGAATCCCTCTGTCTTCCTTGGTTCCCCCCTCCCCACTGGCGGGGAGATCCCGGACTGCTTCGGGGGTAGTCTCCTAAGAGGCCCCGGGGGACCCGGGTGTTCACCCAGCGATCGGCCTTCACGGCCAGCTTTCTTGGGTCTGCAAGCTTGCTGTCCAGCAAATGCTGGCGTAGTTCTACAAAACAGTTCGCGGACAAGTGTTCCCATGCAATGAGGTCGATAAGTCCTTCAAAGGTGGTAACTTTGCTGCCCTTGATCCACCCTTCTAATGCTCGACTGTAAAAGTTCACGTACTCCACCCACGTGGTGCCAGGAATCTTCTTGCACTCTCGGAACCGCTGGCGATACATTTCGGGGGTGAGTCCGTATCTCGTGAGGAGGGCCTCTCATGTGGCTGTAGGAGGTCTGCACTGAGGACGGCAGATCGAGCAGGGTGTCTCTCCCCTCGCTCAGGAATCGACCCCACAACCCAGCTCCCCAATCCTTCTGCGCAACTCGGTGGGATGGCGACTTCGTAGGCCTTGAACCATTGCTGGATATCGTCGTTCTTATAGTATTCTTTCACCACATCCTTGGGGATGTGGACTTTTGATTCTACCGGGGGAACGGCTTCGCGGTTCCCCGAGGTTCGGTTTTCTTCGCTCCGGACCTTTAGTTCGATCTCCTTCAGGCCACGCTCGTGCTCCAGCTGGAGTCTCTGGTCTTCGTGCTCCCGTTGGAGTTTCTTCTCCTCCAACTCTCCTTGTACTCGTAGCTGCTCTACCGCTAGCCTCTTCTCTGCTAGCTTTAACTCGCACTCAATTTTGAGTTTTGCCAGTTCAAGATTTCGGTTTCGGTCTCTGTCTGCCAGTTCTTCTGGGGAGAGGTCCCCATCTGGTGCACTGCTCCGTACCGGAGCGCTGCTGCCTACTCTTGGGCTGGGGTCGGGGTCGGTCGGTCGGTTGCTCCTCTCCTCCTCCTGACGGGGGAGTGTTTTCCTCGGACTCTACCCAAGCTTGTAGGGTTTTCTGCATGTCTTCCTTCGTGTTCAGGCCTGTGGTAGCGATGCCTCGTGCTTTGCAAAATTCTTTCAGTTCTTTGTGCGTGTACTCTTCCAGCCGTTCCGCACGGATCGTGGTACTCGTGTCGGCTTCAGTGGAACTCTTGGCGTTTCTTTCTGCCATCTTTGTTCGGTAGTGCGTCAGCCGCTTACTGTAAGATCTCTAGATTGGGAACTCTGATCCCGTCGCTTGCCACCAATGTTAGAGGGGCGATCCCAGGGGGAGGACAGACTTGGCACCTGGCCACCCTGTGACCCACCGCTCCTAGGAACACAGCCGAGCAATGGCGGGAGACCCTCAGAGAGAGGATCTCAAATCTAGGATCGTACGCGCGGTGCTAGCACCACTCGACAAAGGGACACCACACCGTAGGATAAAGAGAACGTATGCTTTATATCTTCAAATAAAATGGATCTTTATGATCCGCAGATTCTTATGTACAGGCGAGCAAGGGCTCAAAGAGTCTCTGTAGGGACAGGGTAGAGGGACAGTCTCAAGGTTCAAAGTCACTTGCGGGTGTGTATCCGGCGCACAGCTCTCAATCCTCGAGCTAGGGGATACGGAGGGATCTTGGGTCCAGCTGGACCAGGATAGTCTCTAAGCCGCGATCGAATCAGCAGGGCTCGAGCAAGGAGGTAGCAGTTCTTACGGTCTTAGGGAACCGCGATCGAATCAGCAGGGCTCAGGAGTCTCACGGTTGCAGGGGAGCCGCGACAGCGCCAGCAGGGCTCAGGTGGTCTCGGCCAGAAGTCCTTCTCTGCCAGGTAGGAGCCGCGACAGCGTCAGCAGGGCTAGGGTGGTTCTTCAGGTTGCAGGGGAGCCGCGACAGCGTCAGCAGGGCTCAGGTGATCTCGGGCAGAAGTCCTTCTCTGCCAGGTAGGAGTCGCGACAGCGTCAGCAGGGCTCGGGTGGTCCTTCAGGTTGCAGGGGAGCCGCGACAGCGTCAGCAGGGCTCAGGTGGTTCTCGAGCAGAAGTCCTTCTCTGCTCGGTAGGAGCCGCGACGAGGTCAGCAGGGCTCACGTAGTGCAGGATACAACTGACTTGATCATCCCAGAGCAACCCTTGATATAGGACTCCTCGCCTTTGATGTCCGGAGTCCTCGCAGGCAGGGGTCTTAGCACCTGGGAGCCGGTTGTTCGGGGTTCCGCCTTGGCGGCTCCTTTCATCCTTTCAAGTTGGGTCTGGAGGGATCCCAGACACTCAGCAGGCCTGGAGCCAGCCCTCAGGGAGGCCGGGTGGGTGATCGAAACTCTATCTCTCGAGGGGAGGTGGGAGGTGTGATCGAGCTACTCCTCCCTCTCTCGTTCACGGGGAGCGCTCTATCCCCTGGCCGGGTATGGCGCCGAGGTCGGGCTGGGGCCGGGCGGCCATCTTAGGTACAGGGACATGGGCATCGGCCTCGAGTACCAGGGAAATGGAGGGAGAGGACGGGGAAGCCCAGTGGCGGGGATGTGGGTCATGGAGGGAATGGTCGGGGGAATCCGGGCCATGGGGTGCTGTACGGGTCAGGAGGGAATACTACGGGTCAAGGAGGACCACGCCACGAGGCCGGGTCCAACAACAATGTTTTGTATACATGTTGCACAGCAGAGCGGGCTGCTGTGCAACATGGCTTAAAGGAAGGGGGTGGGAGTACATGTAAAAAAAAGTGCCTGTGAACAGAGGAAGGACACTGCCCGCAGACAGGAAGCCGTACTAGGTCCATGCTCCACGGCAGAGTGAGACACTGAAGCCCTGCTGGAAGGATGCAGAATGGAGCAGGAGGCGCTGACCAATCGGATGCAAGGAAAAGAGTGATGTGAAAGCCAAACATTGTAAGTTATCAGTACTGTGAGGGCCCTAAGCCAGGTTCAAGCTTTTTATTTGTTTACAACAGATTACGATGACAATGCTTGCGTGCGGTTCAGTTGAAACCTAAAAAGAGTGTACTGGGGGGGCGTGGCTTAGGCGGCGATGAGCTAAGACGTGTCCTCTGAGAGCTCCGGCGCCCTGCTGCCTATTTTAGCAATTAATAGCGGATCTTGGGGGCTGTGCAGGGACCCCGAGTGCTGGGGGGACCCCCGGGGGGAGCCATCTCTGGTGGCGTGTCGGACAGCATCGCTGGAAGCGCTGACCGGGCTCGGTGCGGCCCCCACGAGCGACCCGGACCCGCCATTTTGGCTCCCAGGACGGCGGCAAGCCCCTGTATATCGGACTTGGCTGTGGACTATTTGTGGGCCCCGGCTGGGGCCTGGACGGGTACAGGGGAGTGCCGGAGTGCGATCTGGCCGGCGGAGACACGGAGACACCGGTGTGGTCTGACAGGAGCAGGAGCCCGGGCGGCGGCCCCGGGACTAGACGGAGACTGCGGGAGCCTCGGCCTGCCGTAGCCGGAGGTGGACTGCGAGGCCGCTGAGCCCACTCGGGGTGATTGGGGAGCCCCTGAAGTGCGGAGAGGCCTAATCGGACTGCTGACAGGGCGGGAGTGACCCTACCCTGTACGCTGATGCCCTGGTGCGGAGCCGTGCCCGCCATTTTGCTGCCCCGGTGCCTGTATCTGTGAGGAGCCCGGGAGGCGCGACAGCGGAGGGCGCAGTAGCGCCGGTGGACTGCCTCTGCGGGGGGCCCTGCTGTGTGACCGGCGGCGCTCCTGGAAGTGGTGGAGCGGAGCTGAAAGGGGCGCGGAATCTGGCAGCGGGTGCCCCCTGGAAGCGGCGGGGCGGCCTGAGGCGGTGAGGAGTCCTGGTGCTGACCTGCCGGGGGGCTGCGGCGCTGCTGTGCTCTGAGATCGGCGCTGGCTGCTGCTGGTGGCGAGCGGAGAGGCCTGCGAGTACAGAGACCCTGCGAGCTCAACTGCCTGGAAGACGAGGCAGCGCTACAGCGACGAGATGGGCCCGAGGGGATGCTGTGGCCGCCATCTTTGTCCCTGACCCTCGTGTGGGCCAAGATTGGCGGTGGTCTTATCGTGTGGCTGTGGAGCCCTGGGACACTGGAGAACGTTTGGAGGTGAGGCGTATCCGTTGGGGGTTACGGGGGGAGTGACTGCATGCTAAGGGTGCCCCCTCGCTTCTGGTGCCCCTGGTGGACCTTGGCCTGAACTGCTATCCTGCGCCCCCTTCCCACGAACAAGGGCCTACTTTGGCGGCTGCACCCGGCGGGGGAGAACTGGACACTGTGAGCCTTTGAAGCCGGGGACGCTGCGCACCCCTGACCCCTCGCCGCCTGCTGCCCTCCCTCCTGTGAGTCCCTAGGGGAGCGGACCCTTCCAGTGTGGGATACATATTGGCCCAAGACCTTTGGTACCGGTGCTGCTCTTGCCTATCTGGGGCCTGTCATCCTTGCCTGGCGGCGTGTGTCTGGCTGGGGGTGTGAGGCCCTACCGCCGCCTGGTTCTGCTGCTGGGTGCAGTCTGGTGGTGAGGTGGGGTGCTTCCTGTTGCTGGACACTGCCCTGCCCCTTGACTCTTGCAGACGTTACTTTGAGTGAGGTGGGGCGCTTTTGGACTGCTTGGCTGGAGGAGCCGGCTGGAGGGTTTGTGGGAGCCGTGGGCATTGGGCCCTGAGGGCGAGGAGGCCATTGCCCTGGTCTCCTTGAGTGGACTGCTGCTTCTTCCCACTGTGGTGCTGGGGGCGGTGTGTTGCCTGAGGCCTTCCCTCCTTGGACTGTGTGTGTGTGCGGGCTCTTGGTCCCCTACCGGCCTGCTGCACTGCCCTGGGTGCAGCGCGTTGCACTCCACCCAGCGCTGTTGGCCCCTATCTTCTGACTGCACTGACGTGGGGCGCCCTTCCCTCTGGGCCTGGAGACACGGACACTTGGCTCTTCGCTGAAGACCCGACGATGACGAGATCCAAAGGGGGCAAGCAGGAACCGGCGGCGTCGGCCAAGGACACGTCGGTGATGGCTATGTGGGGCAAGACTGGAGCGGTGGCGCCGCCTGAAGTCCCTTCGTCGATGACGGCGGACTCACCGCCGGTGACTCAAGCGTTCATGGCCTCCTTCATGTCTGATCTCAAGACGGAGATAGGCTCCTTGCGCACGGAAGTCCAAACTTGCGTTAAGGAGCTGCGCAAGGAGGTCACTGAGCTGGGTGATAGGGTGGATGGCTTGGAGAAGATAGTTGATGCGCGCAGGGAGGACCAGGAACAGCTGTGGCAGAGAGTGGCGGCCCTGGAAGAGCAAAACATCGAACTGCAGGTCAAGCAGGAGGATCTTGAGAACAGGAGCCGCCGGAACAACCTCCGAATCCGTGGCGTACCGCTCGATGAAGAAGGGACGGACATTCTGACATACGTGGCACAACTCCTGCACGAGGTGTGGGGGGACGAAGATGCCTCCCCCCCCCGACTCTGGACCGTGCCCATCGGGTGTATGGACCGGCGGGTAGAGCGGGCCCCCTCCCGGACATCCTGACACGGGTGCACTATTTTGCGGAGAAGGAGGCCATCTTGAAAGCGGCCCGGGACAAGCCCAACATCACCTACGGAGGCCACAAAATACAGATTTTCCAAGACTTGGCTCCTAACACCTTGCGACGGCGAAGAGCTTTCCGCCCAGTGACGGAGAAGTTGAGGGCTCTCAACATAGCTTACCAATGGGGCCACCCCTTTGCCCTCATTTTTCGCTGGGAGGACAAACGCAGAGTCCTGCGATCCTACCGGGAGGCGGCGCAGCTTCTTAAGATGCCGGAATCGCCGGCCCACAGCCCCTCAAGACCCCGGCGCAAGGAGAGGGCCCCTGCCCATCCGGACTGGACCCAGGTTCGGCGACACCGTCGCTCCCCTCCAGTGGATGAGAAGACCGCGTCCCAGGCCAAGCAGGACATCATAGCGCACATCCGCTCCCTAGAGAATGACCGAGACGGCCAGACCTCTCTTCCGCCCACTCCGTAATCTGGGTTGTGTTGCAGCGTCTTTTCTGATGGTCCCCTCCGGCGCTCTGGGAAGCGCCGTTGCTCCTCGGCTCGGGGACCTGCTCTGGCAAGCTGCCTACGCCGACGCCCTAGTGGATGCCTGGCCTCTTGCGTCTAGCTGAGGTAGCCGGCCGGATCTCCGGTACTCTTGAATCACGGGCGGCTTACGCTCCCATGGCGCCTCGCCCTGATCTGCACCTGGTGACTTCACTGCTCCCGACCCCAACGTGTGGGGCCCCCCAGAGCTGCGTGCGGGATGGACCCGGTCCCAGTAGGGCTATATTTGATCTACGCGGCCTGCTCTGCCTCTAGGGGCTGAGCGATACCACTTGACCTGCCCGGCTGCTCCGCTTAGATAGATGGTGCCCCTGTTCCTGGTTCGAGCAGCAGGGTTGCCGGGGCCGAGGTCTTTTCTTCTGCCTGTGGGTGCCCCCCTCTACTACCCCATAGGGAGTGACATTCCCGAGTGCGTCCAAACCCTCGGGTAGAGGATGCCCGGTGACTGGGGTAGTCCGATATGGTCCTGTTGGCCTCTTCTGTTCTTGATATGTCTGGGGCGTTTTTGGCCTCCGGCTGCTTTCTCTCTCTTTCCTTTCCGTTCTTTCTTCTCTTCTTTGCTTTCCCTCATCTGGCCTTCCCTTCTGTTCTTCTCCTCTGGTCTGGCGGGTGGTGGGGTAGGGCTGGGGTGGCGACCGTTGTCTGGGTGGTGGGAGCGGGATCTTTGGCATCTTCCTCTGGTCTCCTTCTTCTGCGCTGGTGGGAACGGGGCATATAGGTGGCCACTGTTTGACGTTTGCTATGGCTGCGACTATACCTAGTGCCCTGAAGGTTATATCACTTAATGTCAAGGGCCTGAACTCCCCTAATAAGCGTAAGCAGGTTTGGCGCTATCTCCTCCAACAAAACCCCGACATCATTTATCTCCAGGAAACCCACTTACTACAAGGGGACACGCACCGCATGCCCCCCCCCCCCAAATACCCTCTCCAGTTCTGGGCGGCAGCGGACACTAAAACTGCGGACACTAAAACGGAGGCCATACTCTGTAGGACTGGCTTCAGGCGGGGAGACTCCCGGCCCTTCAAGAGTGGGGATGGGCGCTTCCTCAGGGTTACGGTGTGTGCGGGACGGCGCAGGTTCACCTTATGCAATGTGTACGCTCCTAACCAGCTACAAGATCGCTATCTCCAGACACTCTTGAGGGAGCAGGTACCCTGTGGGGATCAGCACACGATACTGGATGGGGACTTCAATCTGGTGTGGGAATCGGACCTGGATCGCTGCGGTGCTACCTCCAACGCTTCCGGGGTGATGTCCTCTGCCCTGCACAAACAGATTGTGGATCTGGGACTATTCGATGTGTGGCGCTATCACAACCCGGACCTTAGAGACTACTCATTCTAGTCGCACTCCCACAGGTCCTACTCCCGTATAGATTTCCTTTTCGTGTCGCTGGGGCTGCTCCGTGACACGCTAAGTACCTCCATCTCGGATATTTCTCTGTCGGACCACGCTCTCGTTGAGATGTGTCTCCAGGACCCGACGGCGCGTCCCACGAGAGTCGCACGGTGGTCCTTCCCACCGCGTGTCCTTCGAGACGCGGACGATGTGGATAGCATCCGAGAAGCCATAGAAGCCTACTTTGCTTCTAATGATACCCCGGACATGTCATTCCCGGTGGTTTGGAACGCCTTCAAGGCCACGATCCGGGGACATATCACCTCCCTGGCGATTGCACGCAGGCGAGCCGCCTGCAAACTGGAGGCTGAGTTTGCAGCAGATATTAAGAAAGCTGAGATGAAGGATCGGGAGCGGTCGACTCGAGACACTAGGAGGAGTCTGGCCACACTTAGAGGGCAGTTACGACTGTTGCGCACCAACAAGGCGGAAGGTGCCCTGTTGGCCTTGAAGCAAAAGTACTTTGAGGGAGGCGACAAGGTGGGTCGACTGTTGGCGAGACGGCTGAAAGCACGCGCGGCCAAGGCCCACATCACTAGTGTCCAACTGCCGGATGGATCAAAGGTGGTCTCGGAGTCCTCCAAGCAGACTGCATTTCTGGACTATTATACAACCTTGTACAGGAGCGATCCGGTGTCTATGGATGCGATGGCAGCCGTCCTGGATGACTATGAGGGGCTGACGCTATCGGCTGGGGACGCGATGGAACTCGAGCGCCTCATCTCGGAGGATGAAATCGCGACGGCGATTAAGGACCTGCCCCTGGGGAAAACGCCGGGTCCGGACGGCTTGCCGCTATCTTTCTATCGCACATTTCAGGCCCAGCTTCGGCCTCACCTCCTCAGGCTGTTCAACTCATTCTCGGAGGAGATGGGTCCATCTCATGACATGGGCATGGCAGAGATTGCGCTAATACCGAAGCCTGGAAAAGACCCTACGCTGTGCGCGTCCTACCGCCCTATTGCCCTGCTTAATACGGATCTCAAAATATACACTAAGCTTCTCGCCCAACGCCTAGACCCGTACATGCAGTGGCTTGTGGACCCCGACCAGGTTGGATTTATTCACGATCGCCAGGGGGCAGACAATGTACGCAGGCTTGCGCACCTTGTGGGGAAGGTGCGAAATTGGAAAATTCCGGCCTGCCTTCTCTCCCCGGACGCGGAGAAGGCGTTCGACCGAGTGGATTGGGTCTTCCTTAGGGCGGTGCTTCGCAAACTCGGACTGGGTCCGAAGATGATTGCTAGGACTATGGCTCCGTACATATGGCCCCACGCTCGACTTCGGATTAATGGGGACCTGACACCGGCCCTAGCGATTCACAGGGGCACTAGACAGGGGTGCCCCCTTTCACCCCTCCTATTTGCTCTTGCAGTGGAGCCCTTCGCGGAGCTCATACGGCGAGATCCGGACATAAACGGGATAGTGCACGGAGGGCGGGACAACAAGGTGGCGCTGTTCGCGGATGACTTGATTCTTACTCTCACGCGTCCGCGGGACTCTCTGCCGGCAATCCATAGAGCCCTTTGCCTCTTTGAGAGGGCCTCCGGTCTCAAGATTAACCACGACAAGTCCTGGGCCCTGAACCTTACCATACCGACGGGCGAGCTCCCCACCCTGAGGGAGGTTGTGCCCTATCAGTGGGCCGAGCGTCACATTAAGGACCTGGGTCTCACCTTGACCCCCTCCCTTGAAGACTGGAGCTCTGTTAATTGGCGGGTTTGTCGGAAGGAGGTTTTAGAAGAGTTGCGGCGGTGGAAACCCCTAATGCTGTTCTGGTTAGGCCGCCTCCATGCAGTCAAAATGTCGATCCTCCCCAAAATTCTGTACGTGTTCCAATGCTTCCCCACTCCCATTCCGCTGCGTTGTATACGGAGCTTACAGCGCGGGGGGGGGCTAGCCTGTCCTCACTTGGTCCACTACTACTGGGCTGCGCACCTCCGATTTGTAATAGAGTGGGGAGTACGTGAGAGTGAAAAAGGATGGCTGCACATGGACAGGGCGGTGGCGGGACGCACCATCTGGGACCTGCCATGGCTTCATCTGGTGGCCCGCTCCAGAAGTGCGTACCTTGCAGTGCCTACGAAAACGGTGTTGGACATTTGGGACGCCGTCGCTGTCTCCAGGGGTCTAACAACGTTCCCGTCCCCGCATACCCCCATTGCGGCAAACCCTCACTTCCCGCCGGCCCATCGCACCCGGGCTTTTGAGAACTGGGTGCAGGGGGACTGTAGGGTGCTTTGTGACCTGTTTGACGGGGGTTCCTTTAAGTCATTCGCCCACTGTTGTGAGGAGTTTCACCTGCAGCCTGCTGCGCGGCTACAATACGTCCAACTGCGACACTGGGCCTCTGGGGATAGTGTGTACGGGGCTGCTACGCGCGCCTTCACTCCCTTCGAACGCTTGGCGCGCATCCTAGGAGGCTTGAAACGGTTGGTCTCCCAGATCTACCACATCCTACAACACCCAACACACCTTCAAACTCATACGTATCAGCGTCAATGGCAGAAGACGGTCGATGCGGATATTACGCCTTCTCAGTGGGAGGCGGTATGGAGAGATATCCCTAAAGTGTATCGGAGCATCCCGCAACGGGAGAATGCCTACAAACGTTTAACTCAATGGTACTACACTCCCCTGCGACTCCACAAGATGTTCCCCAATGCTTCGCCGCTGTGCTGGAGGTGTCGGGCTGCAACGGGGGACTTCGTGCACATATGGTGGGCGTGCCCGCTCCTCACTGTCTTCTGGAAGGAGGTCCTTAGCCACATCAGGGGGGTGTTGGGATTCCCTTTGCCTGAAGCCATAGGTACGATCCTGCTGGGTGTTAGACCATCAAACCTTAAGGCCCTAACCCGTAGCGACTGGATTGTAACACTACAGATGCTAGGTGCGGCCAAGCAACTCATAGCCTTGTATTGGAAGAAGACTGACGCTCCTCCAATAGCTTCCTGGTTTGTGCGGCTGTGACACGTCCTGGCAATGGAGGTCATAACGGCGCGACTCCAGATGCGCCACACCCGCTTCGAAACAGTTTGGAAGCCCCAGGTGCGTTATCTGTGCTCTACAGAGCATGCACTACACATGCCCTACAGACCCTACTAGGTTGCTCCCGTAGATGATTCCTATACCAGCTGAGCTCCGGAGGCAGACCCCTGCCACTTAGTGCTGCTCCCCAGCCGCTGGCCTACCCGACACACCTGTTAGCGTGCTCACCCCTCTACTTTCTGTCTCTGGCTTCCTTCCTCCTCGCTTTCATCTTCTCTCTCTCTTCTGTAGCTCTCTTATGTTCTCATGGACCCCTGTTGGGTCGTTAGTACTTACTGAGCTTGTTGCTCTCTCATCATCTCCCCCTGAACTGTAATTGGGGTTATTCCAGCGCTGGACAACTTCAATAGCTTCTTCTTAGCCACGCGGCCGGCCCCTCGGGGTTGTAGGCACGGCGCTGTGTTCATTACTCGGATTTAACAAATTCTGTTGCACATTCTTCGCGGCCGGCCTCGGATAGAGGTTGTAGGCTTAACGCTGTGTATCTGTGCCCCTCCTGGGGTTTTGTTCTAAAATAAAACAGACTTGTAACAAGAGTGTACTCACTGCTAAAAAGAGTTACAGCAGACCCCAAGGTCACAGGGGGATAGGAGCACTGAGAAGCAGCCCTGTTTGTAAATGTAAATGTAAATGTACATGTATTTATATAGCGCAAATCACCGACACGGTATCTAAGCGCTTGCTTAGGGAACCCGCCCTGGTATTCCCCTGTGAGAAACCCCTGGCAGGGCGTCCACAAGGTGAAAGCCAGGCATCCCGCCGCGAGGGGCCGTAGTGGAGATTGAGCAAGCTATTGCCCAGAGTCGCAGAGTGTGACCCCGTGAGTCGAGTAGGCACCGGAGCGAGAATTGTCGAGTCCGTGGAATTTTGAGCCCGAGACCTGCCGAGGCGGGGAATCGAACCCTGGTCCACGGTCAATCTCAGCTTCCGGGTCTGCCGCCTCTAACCACTGAGCCACGCTTCTCCACTACCATTTGCCTTCTAGAACTCCTACATACATTTATTTTAAGCCTACCTCTGGTATGTTTTAAATGCCCTGCCTAGCAAAAGGACCTCATGGATGCGTTGCTACAGAATAAAGTTGTACTATCAGAAGCCCGAAGTATGTGCCGGCAGGAATGGATTGTGTGGTTTCCATCAAAACTCCCAGGAAAGGGAGATTGCTATGGAAAAAATAAAATGCTTTTTCTCTAAGGACATCTACAAATAGACAGAAAAGTAGCTAAATCAACAAGTAATATAAATGTCACCTTCTCACGTTTGTTTTCAAAATTGAAATTTAAGTGGGTTTAGCATAGGTAAGAGTAAACATAAATATACATTTTTGCGTGGAACTTCAAAGTAAACAAACTTCTTGGCACATCAGCTTATTTGCACGGGGGCCAGTGACCACGACTTAATACCATGGGTTTAATAATGCTATGTCTTCAGTGGCTCCTATCATAGCTTCGCCATAGTCTCTGTCCCCATCTGAGAACAAGTGAGTGCTTTGAATGAACCTTAATTGAAGCAAAAGGTCATGTTGCCAGTATAGGCTCCCAGCATGGTGGTCATGCACACATCCAGGATCGTTTAGCTGTAGGTCTTCATGTGCCCTCTCATAATCCTTAAGGTGGCTGGGTTCCTGAAGTTGCACTGTACAGGGCACCCCCCAGCTGCAGCTGCGCCCTCCATCCACAGATGGGTACCTTTCACACCACACCGATCGCGTAAAGGCTGAGATCTGGAACCCCTGCCAGGTGCCTGGAGATATCCGTCAGGCTCCTGGCAGGGCACTGGGAGTCCCACACCAGCAGAGTGATGCCATTGGGACAGACTACACATTTGTTGGACAAACCTAAAAAAACTATACAGTAATCCCCAGAATAACATCAATGGGTTTGGTAGCAGGATGAGGGAATATGAGTTAGTGGCTTACCAGAGTTTATCTTATTTCGTGCACTACGTAGGTATGCACAAAATGCTTTAACCAGAAATGTGTCTATTTTCACACAGTCTTCATTGTTACTATATAAAGGTTTATTTTTAGTCTTAGTTTTTTTTATTGAAATGTGTGTTGTCAAGATATAGGCCTTTCTGTGAAATTTCTTAAAATGCATATGTAAAACATGCCTGAATGACCTGTGACAAGCAATATTGCAGCGAGTCTCACACCAATGGTTTTTAAGATGTCAGGTTTGTGCCATCGTACACATTCCTCAACTAATCGTGATGGGCAGAGCTGCAGGGCATTACAGTGTGATTCCCCAGACCTCCTTTTGCCACTAATGACTGCACTATATAATATGGTTTCATCATCTAACGGGAAGATATAGCAGACAATACTGCTGACATTACTGTAATGCGGTGGAGTGGTTCAGCCAGGACAAGCTTTGTATCCTGCAGCACTTAGCATTCTTCAATTTGTTGGCCCACAAGCATAACTGGAAACCTAGACTAACATATACCAGATTGCTAGTGCCTGAAATGACAGTGCTGGCTACGGGTCACAAAAGTGACCATACTTAAGTATTTTCTGCGTTAAGCCCCACCGAACCTACTCCAACTGGAACTTAGATGCAAAATCAGTCATGGCTATTTTCGCCCCAAAGCACCATCACTTTAAAACTTCACCATCTGCAACTGCACAGGGGAAAATTCAATGAGACAGAGGCTGAGCACAAGTGTCAGAGAGCAGAGTTTCGGGCGCAATTATCAACACAATACAAGATTTAGGACTAATACACAAAAACATGTTGTCAAACTCTGGAGCCAGATAATGGCTTTGAAGACAAGTTCAGAGGACAGGGACAAAATGGAATGCACACTATGCCACATTAAACACCACTACTCTTCTTTGAACAAGCCCAGCCATATCCTCATTGCTCAATAGTTAGAGGAAAAAGGATTAGGGAGCCACAGCAGACCTATTTAGCCTCTTCTGGGGCTGAGCTTGCCGGGCCTAAAGATGGCCGCCTCCTGAGCGAGTTACGGCAGCCGTCAAAACCATCCGTCGGGAATCTGCGCCATTTAAGGGGGAATGTTGCTCTACTATATCAGCAAGCAAAGTGCATGTAAAGGGCTTACCATTTATGTATTTGTGGACTCCGGTGGGGTTGCCGGCGCTCCGATGTGTGCAGGTGTAGATTCCGGCCTGGGAGCGAAACATGGCGTGGAGAGGCCTGCTGTAATGCCCGGAGTCTCGGGATCAGCGGAGAGGAGGCGAGCCCAGCGGAGTGCACACTGAGCACATTGGTGCAGAGGAGCGGTCCCATTTGCGATCCTTTGAGGCTGGTGCAGGTCCCCGTCGCTGACAGACAGCCAGGGATAGTTGCAGTAAGGGAAGAGTGCGGTGAGGGGTTCTGTAATGTTGGGCTTACATGCACCTTTTCCTTTAAGGTTCTAGCTTCCCTGCTCGGGACGCTTCATGTACAAGAATGTTCAATGATTCTTAGAATGTATATGTGTGTTGATTCTAGGTCAGTTACGACCTGAGGCTGTGCTGGATGAGGCGATTAAAATATGCTGGAAAACTACTCTACGTTTTATGCTTAATTTATATTGGAAAACACCACAGGTTCCTCCGCTGGTGGACTGCTTGTGAGGCCTAGCACATTTTCACGGCTGACATTCACCGAGACTGCTTCATCAGAGGCGAGCTGCTGGCATAACGGCTATATTATTGTGAGGAGGTGGCCGTGAGTCTGGCACCCTGGTGGGTGCGTGACTGCAGGTCACTAAGATAGATTGTTGGCAGCGGCCCGAGCACAGACAGTTAAGTGCGTCATACAGTGCCCTTCCCTGCAACACCTATACTTACAAAGACAGGTACTCCTGGAGGAACAGGCGCGACTCTGGTGGCTCGACGGTAGCGCGCACCTCATGCCTCACTAGGCACCCCTCTGGAGGAATAACCACCCAAAACGCTGCATGTGGCTACTGTAGTTCAGGCCCTCATAACGTGGAGCTGTTAGAAGTGCGTATTGTCTGACCTACAGTATGGCTTCCGAGAAGGGGCAGGCACTACAGAACAAAGCCTAAACCGGTGTATTTTGATTGGCAAGTACACCAAAGCAAAATAGGGAAAAATCTATATTTGGTGTTCGTGGAACTCACCGTGGCCTTCGACTCCGTAATTCATTGGAAGCTATGTGAGATCCTGGTAGTAATGGGGGTTGACCAAAACATTATAGCGTTATTGCAACAATTGTATAACGGAGCCTCAGCCAGTGTTCGCTATGGCATAGAAGGGGAGCGTACTGATTCATTCCCCATTAGGAGAGGGGTCAGGCAGGGTTGTGTCCTGGCCCCCTTCCTTTTTAATCTATATATAAATGGGCTTGGCAAAGCTCTGATCAGGCAGGGACATGATTTCCCTCAAGCTGGAGGGAGACCTATTCCAGCCCTTCTATATGCAGACGGTGCAGTTTTAATGGCGCGGACCCAAAATGGTCTGCAGAGGGTCCTACACAGCTTTAATTACTTCATGAAAGATTTGGGACTTAGTATTAGTGGTTTGTTACGAGGGTTGGCTGGTAGCATCCGACCCTAAGTGTCAATCACCTTATGGCGCAAAGCCAATCTTATTGTTGGTTTGTTGAAGTAGTATTGAAAGTGATACACAGACATGGGTGGGAGATTTGTATATCGTCTATGCCCAGTTGAGGATGGCATAGCGTGGGTGGGTGGAAGGAGGGGAGGGAATGTCTTTACGTTTAGAATTCACAGTTTACACAAGTGCAAAGTGCAAGGCTCACACTTACTATTCGACACTCATGGTGGGATGGTCACAATCCACATTAGCAATGCCTAAATGTCGCAGCAAAGGTAGTGCACTGCCATGGGGGCAGAATCCGTTTTTTAACCTGGAATGTGCGGGGCTTAAACGATTTCCCCAAGCTGGGCAAAATTGTGGCATATCTTAAGAGGCATGAAGTAGATGTGGAGTTGCACCAGGAGACTCACTTACCCCTAGTAGCAATATGCTTACTTGTAAGAGACTCCTTGGCCATTTTCAGGCTGCTGTGTTCACTTCACACGCCAAGGGTGTGCTCACTTGGGTGAACCCCAGATCGGGGATCTCGCTAGAAGTGCAGGAGGTTGACCCTAATAGCAGGTATGCACTTCTCCAGGTGTTATGGCAAAGGTCTGGATCTATTGGTAGTTAACATCTATGGCCCCAATCACAATGATCCGCAGTTCTATAACATACTTTTTGCGCGACAACACCACATTGCCACAGCTGGGGGGGGGGGGGAGGGCGGGCGATCTTAATTGGGTGTTGGATCAGCAGCTAGATCGCTCTGAGGGTCCTTCCCGACGCTCCTCAGCGAGGGGTAGAGCTATATGTGACATTGCCACACGGTTAGACCTAGTAGACGTGTGGCGCTCCAGATTTCCCAGTGTAGGCGGGTTCACACACTACTCAGCCCCACATGCTATACATACTTGTATCGATTACAGGCTGATCTCAGGTGCTTTAATGCATCGTGTGCAGGACTGTCTCCTGTTGCCGTGCTCATTCTCTGATCACTCCCCCATAGTAGTGGAAGAGCCCCCCATAGGCCCCGCACCTTTTACATGGATGTTCCCTCCGTATTCACTATTAGATACAGTTTTTAAGGCAGAGCTGGGTACGGCAATAGAGGAATTCTTCGACACTAATGTAGGCTCCGTCGATCTTTTTTCCACAGTATGGGAAACATTTAAAGTGTACATAAGAGGATTTAGCCATATCTAAGCATTCTGGGGTTCTGCGTTTTATCAGAAGCAAATTGACATCACTCTAAGGTCACCTAGGTAGATTGGAACAAAAGGCTCTCACTGGGAATGATGCCCAATCCTCTGACACTCAAAGAGTACCATGAGGTTGCAGATAGCGAACTAAAACATATGGGTAAATACGCAATAGCTAAATCCTATGGGAGGGGGAGCGACCTGCCCCAGTGCTGGCAGCGCTGGTGCGCCGTCGGAGGGAAGTTGGCCTACTAACTGAGCTTTGGGACTCTGACGGCAAGCTGCTGAGTGACCCAACGGAGATAGCCAACAGGTTCAGTAGATACTCCACAGATCTATACAGCTCTAAAGTTAAGGCAGATGAATCTGAAATTCAGGATTATTTGGAACATATACAACGGTCAAGAGAGTATCTTATGAGACCGTTAGATCCCTCCGAAATACTCACTGCACTTACTGCGATGCGTGATGGTAGCTCCCCAGGTCAGGATGGGCTCACAGTCTGCTTTTATAAAAATTGCAAGGATCTGTTTGATTCCACACTTGTGTACTCTATATGAGGAGATGGGGGAGAAATGGCGAGATGTCCTAGTCAATAAGGGAAGCTTTAATACTCTTCTGAAGCCCCCGGACGAACGCTCGTCTTAAAGGCCCCTGTCACTATTGAATGTTGACACCAAAATATTCTCTACAGTCCTGGCTAACAGGCTGGCGCCATTGATTTAGATCTTGGTAAGGCCGGAGCAGACTGGATTTGTCCTGGGTCATAACTTTTCCTATAATTTGAGAACTCTGTTCGGCACAATCCAGCATGTGAGGCCCGAAATTAAGATGGCTGCAGTCGGGGGCGTGGCCAGGCGCCAACGTAGATGGCCGCCTAGTACCGGAGCTCCGCCGGGGCGACTGCTGTCCCCGAAGAAATCCGCTTTTAATCCTGGCTGGAGCGCCCTCAGATAAGCGCACCGGCCCCCTGAACAGTCCCGCAGCTGATCCGCTTCTGGAACAGAGAGCGCACTCCCTGCAGAGGCGAAACGCCGCAGCGTTCGTCTCGAGGGCGGACCCGTGTTAGCGGCCGGAGCCTGAAACCGGAGCTGCCCAAAATCGAGGCCCCGGCTTGCGGCCTACACCTCGGCGGCCGGAATCGGGCCTACTCTCCAGAACTTCTGAGGGAGGTGGCTCCGAGCTGAGCACCGCCTGGACGTGCAGGGATCCCACACACGGGCAGTAAGGGGGGGCGGAGAGCCCGACGTAGGTGCCGTGACCGCCTGAGCCCACAGCGCTGCCTGCTGCCGAGTGGCACCGACCCTCGAGCACACTCCGAAGGTGAGAGCTGGGCAATCGGAAGGGACTACGTAGCGCCGGCCACTGTGGGGGGGAGCCACACCAACTCAGCTCAAGGCCAGGCTCCTACACTTAGTGCCGCCATCTGAGGGGGGCCTATCGCCTGCAGGCTGCGCCGGAGGTGACCTCGCAGGGCCCAGCCAGGCAGCTTATCGTGGAGAACTACAGACCCCAGCCCTCTCCTAGACTGACTACGGGACACGGCCTACCTGGACGGCCAAGCTCAATCGCCGAGTGGGAACGAGTGGGCCGGACGTCTACCGCAGGCCGGAGCTGTGAGAACCACCGACATAGAAGTCAGACTCCTGCACAACCGTGGGCCGCCTCTGGCGCCCGCGATACACGCCTGCCGGGAACAGAGGTGACCACCGCCGACTGTTGGCCACAGGAGAGGGGGCCCTGTTCCACCATGAGGCCCAAAACGGTAGTCCCGACCCAAACTAACAAACTAGACAAATATGCGGTGGCTACAGGACCAGCGCAGTCGGGAGCAAAGGGAGGAAGCACCACGGACGCAACCGAACCCTCACTGACGTCCATAATGGCCGCAATACAGACGCTCGGCACCACTCTGGAATCCAAGATGGACAAGGTTACGATTGAAGTCAATCTACTGCGTACTGACCTGGGCAAAACCACCGAAAGGTCCAAGGCCAACGAAACTGACATTGCGACGCTCCAGGCCTCCTCAAAGCAACTGGAAGGCCGGGTAAATGAACTCGTCCACCGACACCGGCTAATGGCTCTGAGACTCGAGGACCAGGAAGGGAGGGCCCGGCGCAGTAACATTCGCGTCGTAGGTGTGCCGGAAGATTCGGAGAAGCAAAGTACAGAGCTGTTCTTGGAGGACCTCATCCTGCACCATCTTCGGCCGAAGCGGCTCTCCAAGTTTTTCACCATCGAGAGGGCCCACCGAGCCCTGCTCCCCAAGCCCAAACCTGGCGCTCCGCCGCGCACGATCATCGCGAAAATCCTAAATTACCGTGACCGGGATGCCATCCTTCAAGCGGCCAGACAACAGGGGGACCTACAGTATGAGGGGACCACCATTAGATTCTTCCCCGACTTCACCTTGCAGGTCCAGCAGGAACGCCGCTCTTTCATGGGGGTGAAGGCAGCACTCAGAGAGCGAGGAATCAAATACATGATGTTCTTCCCCGCGAAGCTCAAGATAATATTTGGAGGAAAATCCCGCTTCTTCACCTCGCCGGAGGCGGTCCAGGCATGGCTCGACGAGCAGGCGCCGGAGGCACCGACAACGCAGAATCGGGACGTCTGGAGGGAACCTGGGGCCCCTTCCCCCGGGTCGGAGGCTGGGGGAGCTACAGGGGGCGAACAGAGCCAAAGGTCGTGGCGCTCCAGGTCCAACAGTCCTCGTTGGGACTCCCCCCGGGACAATACAACACGGTGAGGCACCGAACAGCAACTACCCGCCACTTGGCCATAACTGCGCTGGCGTCAACAGCGGTAAGACTCCTTCACTGCTTTGGGGTGCGGGCACACTTACCCATGACTATTGTGATACTGGGCTGATCGCCGCATTTCCATAGACTTAAGGGACTTACATGTCGGGGACACGGGAATGGCGGCTGGAGTTGGGACTGGCACACGTGCCAACTACCAGAGTTCCTCGGGGGGAAGTGGTTTACTCTCTCCGGGGTGGGATGGGGACGACAGGCGCTCTGCTAATTGGGGTTGTGGGTAGTTTGAAGCCTACAGAGCAGGGGGCAGGGTGGGGGGCTCGTTCACTGTGGGGGGGGGGGGGTTCTACGGGACGGGAAGGGGATTGAGAGACAATGTTCCACACACGATTATTCTGTTTGCTTCACGTATGAATGTTGGGAGGGCAATTGGGGGGGGGGGGGGGGGGAGTGTTTTATGGTCATGTGTAGTTCTTACTGTCGGACTCGGCCCAAGCGCCGGAAGGCGGCCACAGTTTACCTCACACAGTCACGGTTATGGCTAGACGCTGGGAAAAAAACCTCAAGATCCTGAGCTGGAACATGAATGGGCTTGGAGACAAACTCAAACGCACCATAGTCCTCCAGTTCATTAGAAGGCACCAACCAGACGCAGTACTGCTGCAGGAAACCCACCTCCTGGGAAACACGTGTCAGGCCCTCAATAGGTTGGGGTACACCCTTGTAGTACATGCGGGCTTCACGTCAGGCTCCAGGGGGGTGGGGATCTTGATACGCCGATCACTTCCCATCCATATAATAAACGCCGATCACTTCCCATCCATATAATAAACACTGAGTCAGACCCGCAGGGCCGCTTCGCAGTGCTGTCCGGCAGGTGGGAAGGGCACCACCTCAACCTGCTGTCGGTATATATCCCGCCAGGCCTCCAAACCCAAGCATACGCTGACTTGGGCAAATTGCTGCTTTCTCTTCCTGATGGTCGACTTGTGCTGGGGGGGGGACTACAATGCTGTTTTGTCGGGCACTTTAGACAGACACCCACCCAGAGACACACCACAAGGGCAGCAATGGCTGTCCACCTTCCTAGAAGCCTTCGGGCTTACCGATGTCTGGCGGCTGCTACACCCGACTGATAGACAATATACCTTCTTCTCCGGTCCCCATGGCACATTCTCCAGACTGGACCACATCCTCACCCTACTAAACCAAGACATGACGATACACGACGCAACACACCTACCGCGAGGCATATCTGACCATTCACCAGTTCTCGCTCACTTCACGTTCGGGACTCGGCAAGAGGGCTGTATAGCGCCCATCAGCGCATGGCACCTTAAATCGGAGGAGACTAAGAAGGCGCTCACAAAATCGATTACCCACTACTTCGATAGTAATGCAGGTTCAGTGGACTCCCCGGTCATCCTCTGGGAGGCCTTTAAAACAGTAATCAGGGGGGAGGCACTGTCTAATATAGCCGGGAAACGGAGGGAGAAAGAGCGCCAGGTCACTACGGTAGAAGCGGACCTGGCGGCCCTAGAAAAGGAGGCGAGTACGACTAGAGCGCCTGCTGTACACCATAGGCTAAGGCTCAAAACGTCTGAATACAAAGAACTAGTCACGCAAGACGCTCAAAGGGCAGCCAGACACACGATGGGCAGGATATACGACCAGGGCGACAAAGCCGGGAAATTAATAGCGTGGCTAGAAAAAAAGCAACAGGCCACCAGAGTGGTCCCCGAAATCCTGACGGCTGAGGGGACGATGGTAACAGAACCCCGGGAGATAGTGGCAGAATTTGCGCGTCACTACAGGCAAGTATACAGCCGGGTATCGGACCACCCGGAAGAGGACTCGATGGCCCTCTTGGCGGACATCCAAATGCCCTGCCTGTCAGAGACGGAACGAGAATCCCTCGAAAGCCCGCTCGCTCCCTCAGAACTGCAACGCGCAATTGTAGACTTACGCCCAGGCAAGGCCCTGGGGCCTAATGGCCTCCCGATCGAGCTCTACAAACTGCAACCAGACGCCCTCAGTAAGCGCCTTAAGCCCATGTTCGACGAAAGTAGAGAGAATGGCATCCTGCCCAAAGAACAGCGGCTGGCTACTATTGTGGCGATCCCTAAAGAGGGCAAACCTAGGGAACTGTGTGCCTCATACAGGCCGATCTCGTTGATCAACGCGGAGCCCAAAATCCTTGCCAAAGCACTCGCAAATAGACTCCAGCCGGTCCTGGCTACCCTGGTCCACCCGGACCAGTCAGGGTTCATGCCCCGCCGTAATACGGCGCTCAACATTCGCCGCCTGCACGGGGTGCTCGGTCAGAGGCATAAACTGCAAGAGGACGCGGTGGTGGTCTCCCTCGACGCCACCATGGCATTCGACACCCTTGAATGGCCATACATGATCGCAGTGCTGCGCAAACTGGGATTCGGACCAAACTTCATATCGTGGGTGCGCCTCCTCTACGGCGAACCTCTGGCCCAAGTGGTCGTGAACGGGAAGGCGTCGGCAGTCTTCACCCTTGAGAGGGGGACCCGACAGGGATGCCCTCTCTCTCCCCTCCTGTTTGCGCTCTCACTCGAGCCTCTCGCGGCCTGGATAAGGCAGGACGTATACCTTAGAGGTATAGCCTGGACGGAAGAATGGGAAGACAAGATATCCCTTTACGCCGACGACATCCTCCTGTACCTGTCCAGACCGCGTAGATCCATCCTGGCAGTGCTTGACATCCTCACCAGCTTCGGCCGAAACTCAGGGTTTAGAATAAACTGGAGTAAATCACATCTCTACGTGCTACGCGGAGACCCCCCCCCGAGACTACCGGCCACCTGCCCCTTAACAGTGGCAACGGACGGCTTCACATACCTGGGAGTCTTTGTCTCCACTAACAAGACCTTGCTATATGAGCGCAACCTACTCCCTCCCCTCAGACGGCTCCAGCGGGAGGCGAAATCCTGGCAAAATCTTCCACTGTCGTTGTTGGGCCGGGCGGCCCTATTTAAAATGGTGGCGTTGCCTAGGTTCCTCTACGCGCTACAGAATTACCCAGACAAAGTGCCCAACGCGTACTTTGTGGCGGTGGAAGCGGCGCAACGTGAACTCTTGTGGGCGGGCACGCCCAGGATCGGACTACATAAACTCACACTAGGATGGTATGATGGTGGGATCGCCCTTCCCGACATCCGCAAATACTATTGGGCAGCACACCTCTCAGCCATTAACCAAGGGACATACAGCAGTGGTGATGACCCCGGATATGGGATGGACAGGTGGCATCTCCCTGTGGGGAACTACGAGGCTGCGCTCTACTCAAGGCCGGGGAGATACCAACTTACCGGGCCGACCCAGCACTCAGTTCAAATTTGGCACATTGCTCACAAAAAGCTGGGATGGTCGAATGTCCTCACCATGTCCACGCCTCTGTGGGCCTCTGAAAAGCTGGGCACTCTGGGGCGCACCAAAGGGTTCCGCGGCTGGGACCTGATAGGGATTTCACACATTAGAGACCTCTGGGGACCAAAGGGTGTCCACACGTTTGCGCACCTACGAGACACATACGACATGGCGCGCACTGAATACTTCCGATACCTACAGGTACGACATTCACTACAAGCGAATATCCCACCAGACACCACCTTGCCCCTAGCCTCTCCACTGGAGGATAGACTACTTGACGGACACCTCCCAGAACATGCCATCTCCCTCACATATCGAAAACTAATTAACAACCCCCCTGACTCCTTGCTTCCTCTGAGAGACAAATGGGTCACAGACGGGCTGGAGATAGACGAGGAGGAGTGGTCTCACGCACTAGCCTCACCCAGGGAGGTAGCGATTTCGGCCCGACTAAGGCTAGTCCAACTAAAAATTCTCCATAGAGTCTACATTTCCTGCACTAGGCTGGTGGCAATGGGGAAGGGTGGAGAAGGTCTCTGCAGGAGGGGTTGTGGAGGGAAAGGCACCTTCTTCCACATACTATGGGAGTGTCCAAATGTGCAAAGATACTGGAGGAAAGTGGTCCATTGTATGCAGGAGGTTCTGGAGGTAGAACTTCGCCCTGAGGCCAAACGATGCCTCCTGAACATATGGGAACCCACAGACCTGTCTTCCAAGGGGAGGGTCTGGGTAACACTTGGGCAGATGGTGGCAAAGAGAAACATAGCAAGACTCTGGGGAGCCCCTCATTCCCCGACACTGAGAGATTGGCAAAGCGACATGGACTGGTGCATGCTGCAAGAAAAGACAGTCTACGAGACAAGAGGCTGCCCCCGCAAATGGAGCGATATATGGTCCTGCTGGAATGAATTTAGAGGTAACATATGCGAACCCCCCCTGGCTACACAGGCTGGGCAGGAAGACATAGACTAAGATCCCTGACACGTGGGAATAGCAGATAGACGTGTTTATTGCCACTTCGCCTGTGGCGCTGGTACTGAGCTGAGACTGATGTAACTCACTGACCAATGTTTCTTTGTTCCTAGGATACGAGTGGGTGGGGGGGGGGGATGGGTTTAGAAGTTGGGTTTGTTACAATGCACACCTTTGTTCTACTGCACGACATCCTTCAATGCGCTTCACATTCAATGGCACAGGCTGATAATTGCTCCTCTCACATCTCCGTCTTTTCGCCACCGGGCCTCAGGGATGCCGGTTTAAGGCTGTGTTTGAATAATTGATCACTCTCTGCTGATTACAGGGTAGCCGCCGGCCTCCGGGTTGTAGGCGTGCGAAGCAGTGTAATGCAGTCAAAAATAATAAAAGCAGTTGAACTAAAAAAAAAAAAAATTATAAATAAAAAAAAAGATGGCTGCAGTCTTCATGGACGCAGTGAAAGCATTTGATTCTGTTGAATGGGCCTTTATGAAACAAGTATTACGACATATGGAATGTGGGAAGTTTTTCTGAAACTGGTCTCAGTACTCTATAATAGGCCGCTCGCTAGGGTGAGAACAGGCGACGTGGTAACATCACCTTTTGAGATATCAAGGAGCACTCGACAGGGCTGCCCATTGTCCCCGCTATTGTATGCCATAGTTGCAGAACCATCGCTGTGCACATTAAGAGAATACCATGGGCACAAGGGGAATCCGTTTCCCGAACTACAATCTGATAGTGTCTGCTTACGCTGACAACACGCTGCTACATGCAAGAGAGCCAGGAGCTAACCTAAAACTAATCAACAAGGTGATAAAGTTTGGAGGGGTCTCTGGTTTGAGAATTAAATGGTCTAAATCAATCGTATTCCCCCCGTCTGGTGCCACAACAGCAGTTGCGTTGGATTTCCCTCTGCAATGGTCCATTGACCCGGTACCTTATCTAGGTGTAAAGGTCCATGCGAACTCCGACCTGGTGCTCAGGGATAACTATGGCAAGGCTCTTGGCAAACTTGAGGAAGACATAGACCACTGGATTCACCTTCCTCTATCCCTGTTGGGCCCCATCTCCCTGATGAAAATGGTGGTTTTACCCAGATTTTTCTTTGTAAACATCCCGATGTACTTCCGAAACACATGTTCCAGATAGTATACTCTCCAATGGTGAAATTGGCATGGGCTGGTACGCAGCCGCGGTTCAAATGGGACATTCTTACTCCCTAATCAATGGGAGGCCTAGGGGCTCCGGATCTAGAGTTGTATTATAGAGTAGCTCAGTGTTCCCATGCATATGGATACGGCAGCACAAATCATTTTTGGTTTACCTAGGCATTGTCGCACTTCTAATCTTCTTCGTCGGTTGCACTGGTTTCCTATCGAACAGAGAGTTATGTTTAAAACCCTCTGTACCACTTATATGATTCTTCATGGTCAGGGCCCCCAAATACTCCAGGGTCTGTGCACTACCTATGTTCCCTCTCTGGCCCTACGCTCCGCCCACCTCCACCTGGCCCGCACTATTCGAGGGCGTAGAGCAGGGGGGCGCTCCTTCAGGGCTTGGGCCCCGATTTTGTGGAACTCTGCCCCTCTTGCGGCTCGGAGCACACAGGATCACTGGACTTTCGGGAAATTTATCAAAACCTGGCTCTTTTCCACTATCTAGCACTTTTCTCTCCACCTCCCGTCTGTCTGCGCTGGGATGCCTCATCGCTGGGCCAGCCATGCGCAATACAAGAAAACTTAACATAACATATCCTTGGATACACGGCCCGCAGTCTTCCTCATTTGTATATTGAAAAAGTGGCAGTCGAGCCTGACTCGCTACCTCAGACTGTTCCGTAATCCTATCAGAAGAAATGGTGTACTGGACTCTCAATTCGACAGGGCATGCATGGCATGACTTAATGAAGAGGCAAGCTGGGGCATTTTGATACACACCCCCCCACCCCACGTGAAATGGTGTCACTGGCTGCCATGGAGTGCGAGCTGTACGGTCACGCAACATCTCTACTATGGGTGACTTGTTCTCTAAGGGAAAGGCCTGTACGTGGGCTGAGGTAAAAGTGGAAGGACAAGACTTCACCTCTCTCACCGTTTCATTTTTCAAGGTACGGCATGCTCTGCGGACTATACTAGGCGACGACCTATAGGAACCCCTGAAGTTACTCTTCCTCTCTTTTCTTCTGCGAGCTAAATCCCCAACAAGTTAGTATCGAACAAATAATTGGTCACAAGAATTCAGGAGATCACAGTATCGTAATGCCAGGCTGGACTGGCAGAGCGATCTGGGTGTAGCTACAGACGATGATAAGTGGAGGTATTACTGTGAAGTCACTCAAAAAGTCTTATTAAACGGTAGGCACAGACTCATACATTTTAAATTTCTCAACAGGGTGTGTTATACCCCGGAGAGACTATTTCGATACAGCTTGAGGGACACAGCGCGGTGCGGGGAGGACCCAGTGGGTTTTATGCACGCGGCTTGGCTCTGTCCTAGGATTGCGGATTTCTTGTCTCAAATCTTTCGGGTGTTAAATGGAATCACAGGTCTCTTGTTCAACCCAGATCCCCTGCTGGGCTACACCGGGGCATTGCAAAAAGATATTGATGGCGATGGGATTACTCCTCGCTAAAAGTAGAATAGCTATGCGATGGGAACGTGTGCCAGCTTCAACATTAACAGAATGGACAAAAGATATGATGTATTGCAATACACAGTCCGAGATGTAGAATGAATTACTGCCCCCCTAAACTCGCCCGAGGAGTTTCTGGGGGCTGTATAAACAATACCTTAATGGGAAAGAATTGGGAGAGTCGGATGGGGACAACTAAGATTTCACATCCATTGATAGTTGTGTGAGATTGTGTCATTAATGATACGTGCTGAACTGTAGCTGAACTGTAGAGGGAGGATTCATACTCTTGTGGCACACTAAATACTATGTGTATTATGTATTCTAATTGATGTACAATATTAAGGGCCAATGTTACTACTGACTCCTGTATAGTGACGCTTAATACCTTGTATACTGCGATGTGTCTTTGTACTGTTTTTTTTTTTTTTACAGATGACACTGTGCACTGTCAGACTGTAATGTTTCACTGTGAAATGTTTAATAAAATAAAACATTAAAAAAATGTAGCCACTTCTACCAAGATATATACATTGACGTTATTGACGTAAGCGAAGGTGCAGAAAGCTACATAAAATAATCCCTACACCCACCGCCCAAAAGGACAGCAGAAGAAACAGCAAATAATCTGGAGATCACTGTGGCAGAGCTCATATAGGTAACTGAGATACTAGGAAGGCCCTGGGGCCAGATGCAGAACCAGCAATTTCATGTTTTTTTTTGCAAACGGTTCTACGGATTCCTGGCTCTTATCATTTGCCTCTTTAATGTACTGGGCGATCATGAGCTTTTAATAGACTCAATGGCAGAGGTGGGCATTTCAATGATCCCCAAGAAGGCGGTCATGTCGGTGATCCCCAAGTAAGAAAAGGAACTTACTTTAAACAGCTAATGCTGTCAGATTTCATTATTAAAGTTAAAGCCAAACTCCAAGAATATGCTAAGGAAGTGATTGGCACATCTGCTTCCCTCTTTCATAGTCTTAGTTCAGTCTCATAATGGGGGTGACAATGTGGGGATAGTACCAAAATGACTCCACATCTAGAGGAACCTACACAGAAAAATAAAAAAACAATCCTCTCAGATGCCAAAAAGCATTTGACCAAGTCAAATGTTAAAAAAATGCCTCTGCCTGAACTTGGATAAATCCGAGATACTAGTCTTTGGCACTTCCTCTCCGCTGGATACGGAAATAATTTGGCCATCTGAGCTAGGCATTCCGCCAGTCCCTACCACCGTGGCCAAAAACCAGAGTATCATAATTGACACCACACTGTCCTTCAAACCACAAGTCAAAACCACGATTGAATCGTGTTTGCGTTATTTAAACCCCTCAGGAACTTATTTACATGTCTACCAGCAAACACAAATGTATCACTCAGGCCCTAATTACAGCTAGGTTGGAGTATGCAAATGTCCTGCTCTGTGGGGTCCCTCAAGGGCTACAGACCACAGAGGGTGTCCAGAAAGCAACGGCTCGCTTGGTCCTGAATATCCCAACATACAACTCAATTCGAAAGGGTCTCAAAACACTTCACTGGCTTCCCATCAGCCAAATAATTAAATTTAAATCACTTCTATACACCTTTAGAGCTGTGAATCTGACCGGCCCGAGCTACATTCAGAACAAGGTGAAAAGATGCCAGCCTCATAAAAATGTACAGTCTGCCCACAAAAATCTTTTAGTCATCTCAAAGAATATACAGATCCAGAGCTAGAGGCAAGACCAGCTCCTATCTGGCAACTAAATTGTGGAATTCGCTTCATGAGTATCTTAGGAATATATCCAGGGCACGATGCAGAAACCATGCGGAAGCGGCAAATGGAGGATAAGAATGCTACAGGCTCGTTATTGTCACCAAGTCGGAATCAGCTACATGAGGATGAAGATAACCCCCAGTCCATAGACTCAGACGCCACCAAAGTTCAACCAGAGAGTGTCCATGAATGTCGGGAAACAGACTTAGTGGCACCGGGGCTGAGAGGGGATGCAGTCTGCGATGAGGCAGGTACAATGATATGAACTCTGCCATTGCTAAATCAAGACTCAGTCCTAAATGTGTGACCTTTTCGACCGCAGTGTAGGCCGGAGGCAGCGGTCAGCAGGGGCCCACAGCCACGTGTCATTGGCTCGTGATGCACAGAGATAGTGACACCAGGGGAGTTGTTGGTAGTGTTTGAACACCTCCGTAACGTTGATCCTTTATTCCTCTAGACTGAACCACGCCTTCCTCTTACTCCTCTCCTTGCGTACAAGGATATGAACTCTGCCATTGCGAAATCAAGACTCCGTTCCAAATGTGTGACCTACTCGAGCGCAGTGCAGTGTGGTCCGAGGGCAGTAGTCCGTGAGGGCCCACACACGTGTGGTTGGAATGCTATACACAGACTTGGTGGCCCCACTTCGAAGGGAGTATAGTGATATAAACTCTGCCATAAAAAATTTACTCTGCCATAGTGTATTCCACCGGGTGCCTCGCCTTACTGAGATTAACTCTCTAACCGCCGATCACCTACGGGATCGACGCCTCTGCCTTCCGCCGTACCTAACGATCGACTACACATCTGGATGCTCCACCGGACCGGACTCATTCCTTTGGCTGACGTTTGCGCTATTCCCCGGATCGGGCACGAGTTCCACGATGCCTCAGCACTGCACCCAACCCAAGTCCTGATGATGATCCTGATTTAAAGAGGATCGAAACGCCGTTGACCGTTTAGTGCCAACATAGGCGCTACAGACAAAATGGTTCCAGAACAATACCTGTAAAGTCTCACTGAAGTCAATATTTCAAACAAATATGGAACAACATTGTGTCTTTTACTCACTGTACATATTGATCACCAGTCACTATGCGCCGCCGTCGCTGATTATTGTCACTTGTGTCGCTACCGTGCCTTTCACTCACTCGCACTGAGCACCAAGTACATTTTGGGTTACCCGCAATTGTTACTCATTTGCACCATGCAGTGCTGTAATAACTGCAAAATTATCCTTATTCCACCCCCCCTTTTCGTATTTCTTTAATAAATATGATGCCACGAGCACATATATGAAAAACCAAAAAGAGTCTCCTTATCTCTTTGTGATAATGTTGTACACATATCTTAACTAATTGTCTTTAAATTACACCAGTTAGGATACTATATGTTAATTGAATAGTGTAATCAAGACACAGTTCCAAATGTGTGACCGACTTGTCCGCTGTGTATGCCGGTGGAGTACGTCAACGAGAACGGAGAACTGCGGGCCTTGCTCGCTGAGGCCGTGATGGTCTGAGCAGGCTGCCACAGTCGCGGGCTTGGAGCTTGCACCGGCACGTGGTGGGCCCTCTTTGAAACACGTCAGTGTCGACAGGTGCGCAGGGGCGGGCTAGACAGGTTCGGGGACCAGCGGCGCGGTTGTATGCAGGCGCACAGGATCGCAGACAACACCGCTCAGGGCGAGGGCGTTGGCCTCGTGGCTGGGTGAGAGGCACCACCCTGGCAGAGACGTTGGGTATTCCGGAAGAGAACCCCGCCCAGAGCTACGTGCTTTTAATTCACACCCCTATGCTCGCCTGGTGTACGGCAGGCCAGCCCACTCCGCTCACGCTTACAGGGGGGTGGGATGACACATAACAGTCTACATTTCCGCGATCTTCCCCACTGGCTGGGGTGACATGGTTGAGTCGACTGCCCACTACACTCCCTACACCAGCGGTGTATGTCGACATGGATATGTGTGTGGTCTGCATACTGCAGTCTGGCCATCACATCCACGCCACATGTGGCATTGTGTACATTCTCATTCATGGGTCACTTGCCTCCTTCGCACATGCCTGGTTCCCACCTCTCCCCACATCAGCTATTGTGTGGCTGAGGTGCCATGCCGTTGATGACTTATGTACATAGCTAGCCCTGGTTCACACAGTAAGTTGTGCTGTCATGTCTGGTGGGTGATTCAGAAAAGGGGGTGGTGATGAACAGAGTGTCTGAATTAAGCAGACCACTCTTACCCAGTCCAAAGATCAGGGCTTGATCCATCACCGTTATTTATCTCACTGCCCCATCCCAGCTCAGAACCTGGCTATATGCAAATTAGTCTGTCCCTGGCCCAGTGCATCATGGGAACAGGGCAGACCAAACTACCAAGCCAATTCTTCACCAGAAAGGAGACAAGCTACCGGGGACCGGTTTCTGGCATTTCAGCCTCTTCGGCCCGGCTTGCTTGAATCCTGATGGAGCAGTGAGAAAGGGACTCATGTCTGAGTATACCCTGCCACACCTATAGTGGCCAAAAACGATTCAGAAAAGGGGGTGGTGATGAACAGAGTGTCTGAATTAAGCAGACCACTCTTACCCAGTCCAAAGATCAGGGCTTGATCCATCACCGTTATTTATCTCACTGCCCCATCCCATGTCTGGTGGGTGGGCATGTTGTATGCGAGTTTGTAACATGTGCATTCCCAGTGTTGCGAGTTGCACGATTGTGGAGTTGGGGTGTGTTCATTTCGTACTTGCCAACGAGCAGTGCATTTCCATGGGTGCCATTCTGGTAGCGCAGGTTGATGATGGACTGTCGGTAGATATAGTAATCATGGACACTGCCTGGGTAGTTGGTGACGACGTTGGTGGAGATTCCCCAGTGGTCCACTGTTGCCTGCACATTGATGGAATGCGTGTGCTTTCTGTTGCGGTAATTGTGTGCAGTGTTGCCAGGGTGCACAAGTGGGATATGTGTGCAGTCAATTGCCCCCTAACACCTGCGGGAAGCCAGCTATGGCGTAGACGCCTTGCTTGGTCTCCAGCTGTTCCTGCGCAGTGTGGGGGAAGTATAGGTAGAGGGATACCAAGCTGATGATGGCACCCAAGACAGTTGTGAGGAACTTGGATTGGGCTGGCTGTGAGACTCCTCCGACTCTGGTGGTTGTTGGTTGGAAGGTACCAGAGGCCAACAAGTACAGCACGGCCAGCAGCTTTGTCTGAGGTGGGATGTTGGTTGTCCGCAGTGTTGGTGCCATCAGCCTGTGGGCCGGATGTTTAGGATGCGGAGGATGGTTGTCCTTTTGAGCCTGTAGTGAGCAATGACATGGTGTTGGGTCTGTGAGGTTGGTGCATTTTCTGAAAGTCCACTGTCTTTGTCTGCGCTGCCTCAGTGGTGGTCCGGGGAAGGGGTCCTTGGGGGGCTGGCGGTGGGTGTCGTGGCCCTGTTGGGGCTTCGAGCTGCATGATCAGTGGCTCCATGGCATCTGTTGATCTTCAGGTGTTGATCTGGCCTGGGCTCCCTTTTCTGGTGCAGGTTGTTGTCAGACTTTACACCAGGTCGGAGAAGGTGTTCATTTCCTGCTGCTAACGCGCCTTATCGCCTGTTTTGGGTTCTTATCGCCGATCTGGCTGGTCGTCGTGAATGTTGTGGAGTGGTGTCATGGCTTTTTGCACGGGAATGCCTACTCTGCATCTCATTAGCGATAGTTGCCGGCGTCATCAGTGGCAATGTTTTTTGCGGCTGCTTTTGCAGGTTAACTGGTGATATGGGCTGTTATCACCAGATTGTGCCTGGGGCGATAATTTTATCGCCACTTTGGCTGCGATAAAGTGCCGATAAATCCTTGAGAATATGCCCCAATAAGTAAAAATAAGTTGGAGTCATTACTCCTGAACCAGCCAATAGGGGTTTATCTGCTGAATCATCTGGTGAACACAGGGTGTTAAGAGGTTTCCACATTTGCCTCTCTGTCACCGCTACTGTTCAGCATCTAGATGCATTGTTAGAGCGGTAACAAAAGAAAATAAGAGCTAACTGTGTTTGCATGCAAGAAACACTCAGATGCGCCTTTGTTTAGACTAGGAACCTTTATCAGCATTTAACTTGCAAAATGCAAGAAAAGCAGGGAAACCAACTAGATCCATACAGACGTTTAAAGCCCAGACATCTTAGGTCCTTATCTTTACAGAGGACTTTAATACAATGACCAGTACTCTGAGGATTCCGAAGACATGTTAAAAGACAAATTATCCTGATTTAGGGGAGGCCTTTTGATTCTGATTTTTGCAACAATTTGCAAGCAATGTAACCTCGCTGGAATAATTTATGTAAGATTTAAGGATTGACTGGAATAAAAGGAAATGTTATCCAACTTGCAACTATGCTTATGTATGTACGGTAGGCCAGGACTTACTGTTAACAGCACAGAAGGCTTTTTATATCTTAAAGTAACTCTTAACTTTACATTCTCCCACATCACAACTAAGGCAGTCAACGGGGATGTATTATGTTTAAAGACAAGGAAAGGGAGTAAGGTCAATGGAGGAGTAGCATAACTCTCTCAACAAAACTGTGCTATTAATATTTGGCAACAGAGACGTGAATACTACATTTTTTATTGTGTTGTGTCAGGGTTGCATCCTGGTGCCCCAGTTCTTTCAGCTCTACATAAATAAATTGAATTATGATATTTTCTAATTTCCAAACATTTGATATGGGGAATACAATGCTAATCCTACTAGGGTGTCTTTTTCAAAGCATGTGCCCCCAACACATTGCAGAGGTTTAAGGGTATAGTTGTACATAGTTCATACAAAACATATAAACATAAAAAGAGTGTATTCAATTTATCACAATAAACCCATTGCATACAATAGATCACAAATCTAACATCCGGTTTATCCATTGTTACATTCAAAACCTCTCAAATAGAATGAACATTAACACAAAGCATACATTACATTGCATAAATCCATCCTAGTACAATCTTTACAATCAGCTGTCAATTTAATCTACCATAACAACCACAAAAATAGATATCCATAGCCAATAGGCATCGGATTTAGTATACAGCTGAATCCATCACAAGAGCAATAACCTTTAACTAAAGGTTCCCCACATCCATACAGCGTTCTAAGGTTTAGTTTAAATATTTTGTTAGGGAAAATTAATCAGCGTTATCGATTTTAGATAACGATGGAAACATTGCATTCCAATCACTATTAAGTTCTAGCCTTATCCTCTTTAAAACCTTGTCCAGAGACAAAAGCCTAGTGGATCACCAGCTAACATACCTTGTAACTTATGAATGGAAATATTGCCAAAGCACACACAAGTGTCTTACTTTATGGGGAAAGACTCACGTAAACAGAGGTGTGGATTAATGTCTTCATTTAGGATCAGGATCTTTTACAAACGGTTTGTAAATCAATAAATACATCAGTGGCTCTAGAAAGTTATCCAATACCTGGCAAATAAGTAGTTTGCATTTGATGTTAATACTTTCCCTCTTCCTAGAAATATCATTAAAATGTAAGTATTCTAAATCAACTGCCCAAAACTTCACTCAAAGTCACAAAAAAAAACAACAAAAATCCACCAATTTCTTTTGGTATAGAAATCAAAAATTGAAATACGCACTTCCATATGGGTACCTGCTGCCTTTCAAAGCCAAATTATCATTCCACAAGCCAGGACGAAAAACATGCCATGGTGGAAAAGACATTTGCTATGTATGCCGTCTACAGGCTTGAATCAATGGTCAGCATATTGTCTATTGAATCACACTTAGCCTCCTGCCAAAGCAGTTACGATATGCTTTCTTCCTTCAAACATGGGTTTCCATGAGAGTTTATTATTAATCGGAATGCCTACAGATGCCACCACCGTTTCACTTAAGTATAAAAACCATCTGTTGCTCATGGGCCTTCCTTTACCAACATACATAGTCTTGGTGTTGGCCAAGTTTTTTGAGCGATCGTTAGGTATACATGACGAGCTTTTCAATTTCCCTTTGTAGCCCTGCTGAGGTAACACCTAATAAAACCATGAAAACAGAAAAATACAGCAAAGAAATGTGCTCTTTCAAATTCAGTTAAAGTCTCCCAGTGGCCCCACTATTAAAATAAAGAACATAGATATTGAAATGTAGCGAAGATCACACATTCATGCCAAAACTGACATTTCTGAACCCAAGATACATTATGCAAACCCATGTTTCAATATACAAGTCTTAGAAAAGGAAGAGAGAGGCCCCCTTTGACCAACCAGGGGAGTAGAGTACTCTTAACATTTGTCCCTTGGCGGACAGTTAATTTGAATCATAAGAAATGACTTAAGTATTGGATATCACACAATATGAACCCATACAATGAAGACTTGTCCGATTGAAAACGTCTAGGGATAGAATATCACAAAAATCTTTTTATTGTTTTTAAAATCAGGATAATATTCCAATGTTGCCAGTTAAAAACATATATTACCATACAGTGCACAGTTCATAATACACCTATATAAATCCAATTTAAAAGATTTTTTTATAAAAAAATACATAAACACAAATATTATATAACCACCGAATAAGCGAAACTCATTTGGTAAAATGTGAAACTCATACGCACACAAAGATGACCCTGTATCTATTTAGAACTTAACACAAATACAACAGAGAGACAAAAAAATGTTAGACACTTCAATTTGTCATTAACCGACACATCCGGGTCAAGATATTTTTTAAAACTAATCCTAATAGCACTTTTCCTTAACGTATCTTTAACGAATTGGTTATTGTCCCAAAGATTGTGTCAACCAGATGTATTTACCAAATGAGTTTCGTTTATTCAGTGGTTATGTAATATTTGTGTTTATGTATTTTTTGATAAATTATTTTTAATTGGATTTATATAGCTTTTTATGAATTGTATTATTAACTGTGCACTGTATGGTAATATATGTTTTTAACTTGCAACATTGGAATATTATCCTGATTTTAAAAAAAATAAAAAGATTTTTGTGATATTCTATCTCAAGACATTTTGATTCGGGCAAGTCTTCATTGTATGGGTTCATATTGTGTGATATCCAATACTTCAGTCAATTCTCATGAATCAAATTAACTGTCAGCCAAGGGACAATCTCTTATCTACTCAATATACAAGTCACCAATAATATGCACCAGCTACTGCAAAGCTCTCTAATTTCAAAATTCTTCCTCTATAATCTGGCCTGATCCACCTTGTCAAATGCCCAGTAGAACCTTACAGATGCACAATATAGTGGAACACTCCATCTGTGGAGCACGTTTAGCGATGCAAGGGCCTTTACATGTTCAACTGTCAACAGCCCAATGCAAAAGCCTATGTGCACCTTGGAAATAATGCCGCGACTCAATCCAGTTTGTCAAAAAAAGTTTAGTATTTCTAAATAGCCCTACAGATGGGCCAACCACATAAAATACGCATTAGCTTACCAGGAAGGAATTACCTTTTTTTAAGGATTGAATTATCATGATCCCTTTCCATACAGGTGAACTATTAACTGTATCTATATTGATGCAAAAAAACAACCATCAACGTATGAAGCCATCTGCTAAGCAATCAATGGATGAGATGTTCAAATCAGGTGGTATACATTGATTTAATTTGGCATATGGTGTTCATCCATTAAGAGCTTTGAAAGGAAAGTCCATAACACAGGCAAACTTCTTTCCAATCATAGTGTAGAACTTTCTCCATTCATAATTTCCAGCTACAAGTTATAACAATGTTTATCATTTACATTGTTAACAGTGAATTGATAATTATACTGCTGATACCGTTTTTTTGTCTTGGAGATCAACTTGCTAAAGGTTTCCTGATGTTAGATCAGTTCAATAGGGAGATGTGTGGCTTCCCTTGAAGAGGGTGGAATGCTCTGTTAAAGGGCTGCCAATAGCCTTTAAAGCCAAACCACTAAACAGGACTGTCCAGGCTGGCAATAGATGAGACAGTTAGATGACCAATTACTAATAATCAATCAATCAATCATGCCATTTGTATAGCGCACTACTCACCCGGGAGGGTCTCAAGGCGCTTGGGGGGAGGGGTATGCTACTGCTCGAACAGCCAGGTCTTGAGTTGTTTCCTGAAGGCGAGATGGTCCTGGGTCAGCCGAAGGTGGATGGGGAGGGAGTTCCAAGTCTTGGCAGCCAGGTAAGAGAAGGATCTTCCTCCGGCGGTGGCTCTTCGGATGCGTGGTATGGCTGCGAGGGCGAGGCTGGTGGACCGTAGCTGGCGGGTGGGCGTGTAGAAGGTCAGGCGGTCGTTGAGGTACTTAGGGCCCAGGTCGCGGAGAGACTTGTGTGCGTGGGTGAGGAGCCGGAACGTGATCCTCTTGTCGATGGGGAGCCAGTGCAGGTTCCTCAGGTGGCTGGAGATGTGGCTGCGTCGGGGGACATCCAGGATGTGTCGGGCGGAGGCGTTCTGGATGCGCTGGAGTCTTTTCTGTAGCTTGGCTGTGGTTCCGGCGTAGAGGGTGTTTCCGTAGTCCAGTCGGCTGGTGCCGAGTGCCTGGGTGACAGTCTTCCTGGTCTCGGTCGGGATCCAGCGGAAGATCTTGCGAAGCATACGCAGGGTGTTGAAGCACGATGAGGAGACGGCGTTGACTTGTCTGGTCATCGAGAGGGAGGGGTCCAGGATGAAGCCCAGGTTGCGTGCGTGGTCGGTTGGCTTGGGTGCGGTGCCCAGGGCCACCAGGAGTCGTCCCAGGCGGAGGGCGAAGATCCCAGGATGAGGACTTCCGTCTTGTCCCGAGTTCAGTTTCAGGCGGCTGTCCTTCATCCACTCGGCGACGTCTTTCATCCCTTCGTGTAGGCAGGTTCTGGCGGTGTCGGGGTCTCTGGTGAGGGAGAGGATCAGCTGGGTGTCGTCGGCGTAAGAGATGATGTTGAGGTTGTGCTGGCGCGCGATGGCTGCGAGAGGTTTCATGTAGATGTTGAAGAGGAGGCTAAAATGGGTTCAAAAGAAGCACTCCAATAAATACCAAGGTCTCTCAGATATCCTCAAATTAGGACCTGCACTATCCTTCCTACTCAATATAACTTTAACAGGGAATTGAATCCTTACTACATGCAATCACAGCAAAACAATGATCATGACAGAACTCATGGGGAGTGATGAGAATTTCCCCCAGCAGGTCCTTCAAGCTATTTCACGTTTCAAGAACATTTAAATGTAGGCCCTTTGCAACTTTTGCTAGTCACAGGTCTCGAATTGCAGTTAGTTTGTGTTTAGGACAAATCAGAGTCTTTCAATAACTACTGGTGAAATATGATGTGAACGTAATTTTATGCTGCCATCTATGATTTCATAAAATTATGTGAAGCATCTCAAGATTCAAGCTTGTTCACATCAACAGGCATGTGGAGGGCTTGAACATAGGACGTTCGTATTAAGATGGGGCAGATAAGAGAGGCAGTGGGGCACACAAAGGTGCAGGGCCTTACTGGATGATGGCATCCCTTTGCACAAGCAGTGGTGAATGTATAGAGTTGTTGCAGACATATAATTTAGCACACAGATAGGCGTAGTGATGCAGAGGCAGATGACAGGAAGTCAGATTTACAGGGGTTGAACTGTCAGTATATTACTGTTCAAACTGCAGGCTTAGCACACAGGCAGGTGCAGTGACTAAGATGTGAAATGTCAGATTTACACAGGACAGGGTGGCAGTACACAAGAACAGCTGCATGCACAGCAAAAGATAAGCAGTGGTGCACAGGCATGGCTAGGCGTGCACTAGTGCAGAAGCATAGCTGGGCACGCACAGGTGCACACGCAGGGATGGGCACGCATGGGTCCACAGGCTGGGATGGGCACGCAAGAGTGCAGAAGCACAGACGGGCACGCACAGGCATGGCCATGAACGGGCATGCAATGATACAATGGCATTAACGGGCACGCATTAGTGGACAGGCATGGCCATGCAATGCTGCAGTTGCATGGATGGGCACGAGCTGGAGCACAGGCATGGCCACGGAACGACATGCAATGATGCAGTGGCATGGATTGAGCAAGCACTGGTGCACAGGCATGGCCATGGAACGACATGCAATGATGCAGTGGCATGGATGCGCAATTATTGGTGCACAGCCATGGACGGGCATCCAATGATACAGTGGCAAGGACGGGCACGCATTAGTGCATAGGCATGGCATGGATGGGCATGCAATGATACAGTGGCATTGACGGGCACACACTGGTGCACAGGCATGGCCATGGATGGGCATGCAATGACACAGTGGCATGACAAGCAAACACAGGTGCACAGGCATGGCCATGGATGGGCATGCAATGATACAGTGGCATGACGAGCAGGCACAGGTATGGATGGGCATGCAATGATACAGTGGCATGACGGGCAGGCACAGGTGTACAGGCATGGATGGGCATGCAATGCTACAGTGGCATGGACGGGCACGCACAGGCATGGCCATGGATGGGCAAGCGATGCTACAGTGGCATGGACGGGCACGCACTTGTGCACAGGCATGGCCATGCAATGATACAGCGGCATGGACGGGCACGCACTGGGGCACAGGCATGGCCATGAACGCGCATGAAATGCTACAGTGGCATGGACGGGCACGCACAGGCATGTATGGATGGGCATTCAATGATACAGTGGCAAGGACGGGCATGGATGGCTTGGTACACAAGGAGCTGCAGTGGCAGGTTCCAAGCGTATTGTGTACAGACAGGCTGCACCTGTGCGGCCGGTACTGCCAGACCCCTGGAATTCACACAGCAGGCAGGTGCTCCATCCTCCCCCCCCCCTGTCACCGCGGACCTCCCCGGCGGCGCACTCACCTGCGCGGGGCCGCTCCGTCCGTACCGCAGGCGGCACTTGCTCTTGCAAGGGCCCGTGTCGCCGAACTCGTCGTCCAGGGGGTCGGCAGTGGCCCCCGGGGGCTCGGGGGTGGCGGCGGCGAAGGCCGCCAGGGACGTTAGCGTGACGCAGAGGAGCAGCAGCGGCTCGCGGCGGCGCGCGGCTCCGGCCATGGCAGCTCTCGCGCCTTCCCTGCCAGCAGCAGCCCCCTAACCGACGACGGCCGCGCGCGCCCAGCGTCACCCGCTCAGTGACGTCACCGGCGGCAGGTTAGGCCGCAGAGGACTTTGGGAGGAGGCGGAGTATAAAAGGGCATCGGGACCGTTAGCAGTGCCTGACGCCGGACTTACTCCATCATTGGTCTTGAGCTTAATGTGCTACGCACCACAAATCAATGTTTGGTGCGTACCAAGATTCAGATAGTTTGGTTTCTAGTCAAAATGTCACAGAAGGGTTAATGGCAGCCTCCAAACAGAAATGTAGGTAGGTGTACCTCTCTACGAAACGTTTAAAAAAATAAATAAATAAGGTAGTGCTTTAAGTGAAAGTATTGCAGTGCAGGTACTCACTGACTGTTTAGAGCGTCTGTTTGCTCCTAAGAAATGCCGGTACCACCTATTAAATGTATTGCAGTAGTACTGAGAAGTGCAGGTACTCTCCCTTTCAAATTAAACACCTGCAGATACTCATTAACGACCAGGACATGCCCGTTTAACGCATTACTTTAAGGACTTGTCAGAGTATTAATGTGATATAGAGTAGTGAAGTTTGAAGGGTTTCAAGCAAACCTCAGATTAATTGAAGAATTATGTTGTTTCTATGGTCTGAGGCTGAGTTGGTTGGCGCTTTCATACCTGCAAGTGTTTGAATTTGTCCTATTATTATTAGCTAGTAATGGACTTGATAGGAATTAATCATTCTACAGTGCATAAAACCAAGCCTCTTAATGTGGAAGTTATTAAAGGGGGAGCTCCTTCAAGAAGGGCCCAGAAATTGCTTTCTGGGTTATTGGGTTTTGAACATTCTTTCAATGGCCATATACTGGGTCCCAAAAGAGGGGATTTGGTCTTTGTTAGGTGAATTTCAGATTTGGGAGGAATGAGATTGAAGTTTTTCGTACTCTTATTGGCTATTGGATGTGATATTGTTGATGAGACTCATACCTGACTTCTCTACCTAAGGATGAATTTGGTTTCATCAGCTTCCATGAAGAGATTCTTGCCACCCACGTCAAGTAGGGAAGTTCTAGGTCTGCGATATTAAAAAAATCGACCTCTGCATTTACTGTTTCACAAACTAAGCACTGCTAACCAAATTGTGCCACCGGTCGATCTCTTTAGTGGTCATGGTCAAGATGTAATTTGTTATATCATATCAACTGGATTAGCTTCTGGTTGCTCTCTCCACTGGATTATAGATTGTGGATTCCAGGGGCAGAGAGCAGGCAGTTGCTTAAGGAGGAGAACAGCAGGGGTTGTTTTCAATGGACTTAATAAACTAGTCCCATCTTTCTTCATGCGTCGTGGTGATTTAAAAGTGGAGACAAGGATGGGATGGCTTATTCCTGAGGCACTAAACATGGTGTGAAGTATTGGGGCCAATTTGTAAGCTTGTGGATTGGCGAAACAACCCCATGTTCTCTGTTTGCCTGCGGAATGAAATCTTAGACTGCTTTGGGGTGAATTGGATATTATAGATACCTCGTCTTGGTGGTGAGCACAGGTTTAGATTTTACGCTATTTTCTGGTGTTTGGGAGTGAGTACAGCGTTTGGCTCACAAGTGCTGAAAGGACATGTAGAAGGAGCATTTCACTACGCTCTCACTACTTGTGGTTTTTATTGTGCAAGAGCAGCATCGGGAGCCAGCACCACTGTGGTGTTGTTATTTGCCGTACGGTTCCTGGACAAATTGCATTGTGGCTGTTCAAGCAAGTGAGTGAAATCGCTGTGAGTACTAGTGATGTGTGTGCATCATTTGGGGCTCTGTCATTGCATACTACATGAATGCATGATGGTTACAAGGGTGATCAACACTAGCATCGGGCTTTGCTGATCCTCCCATGCTTCAGTCGGCGGTGTCACATGAGCGCATCAGGTTACTGAGGAGATTAGCACGATGTGCGCCTGCCAGCTGCGGTCTGTATGCACATTTGAATCTGCATCTGGAAGTGTCTTGCAGTATCCAGCGAGAGAACATTGTATGGATTAAGCAAGAGAACATTGTAAGCGCGTGGAAGAATATAGGTTAGTGTTGGTGCAGGTGAACAAGGACAACTGTGTCTACATTGTTTATTTTAGTTTATTGTGTTTGACTCTGTTCATGTTGTGTGTATATCATGACATACGGTTAAATTGAGTTTGTGCATTTAATGAAAGATAACAGTGGGCACTTTACTTATTGTTGTTTATTGCGTTATTGGTATTGCTGATATTGAATGTTCCTGATTTGTGTTCTTGAAGTGAACACTTTATACTGTTGGGTTGAAATTGTGACGCTGTATATCTTTTCTCAAAGGGTTACACATACCACACAGTGAAATCATGGATGCCACATCAGTAATAGCGCCACCCAAATTTCGGCAAAATCCAGGTGTTCCTGCCTTGGTATGGGAAGACTGGCGCAAATCTTTTGGAACCTAAAGGCATACTGGTTATCTTGTTTACCACTGCAGGGAATGGAAATGGACAATGAGAGTGAGGATGGTGAGGTCGTGTAAAGGGGCCATAAGTGAAGAAGAATGGAAGCGAGCAACTTTGGAAGATGACATAATGTAACAGTTGATGACAACATGACTGGTCAGGCGATTGCTTTGAGGAAGGAATACACGGAATATAGATTGGTTTACTCAGAATTGTCAGTAGAAGAGTTGGTAGGTTGGTGGTGCCATTAGGGTTGGTAGGTTGGTGGTGCCATTAGGGTTGAGTGCCAGATTGCTGGAGTTATTGCACGAAGGGCACAGTGGGATGTCTGGAATGAAAAGGAGAGCTCGTTATGAGATTTGATGGCCGGTCATGTATAGGGCGTTTGAGAGATGTGTTCAGAATTGTGTGCCATGCATGTATAGTGACAAATCACATCAATCAAATGAGTCTTCTATATCATCCACCAAACTACCAGAAAAACCGTGGCAAAGATTGGGTATGGACATTTGTGGACTGCCAGGGGGGTAGATGACAAAATACGCCATTGTTTAGGTGAATTCCTTCTCTAAATGGCCCGAAATAGCTTTTGTGAGGGAGAAGAAGGCATCCAATATTGTAGATTTCTGTGAAAATGTATTTCGTAGGGAAGAATATCCTGAGTGTGTTGTTACTGATAATGGACCACAATTCACAGCTGTTGAACTGGAAAGGTATGTGGAAAAGATGGGGTATCACACCATACCACTGCAGATTATAAACCCAGAACAAACAGTATTGTTGAGAGATTTAATCATGTGTTAAGAGAATGTGTGCAACTGGCTGATGAGTGTGGTAAGGAGTGTAAAAATGCAGTTAAGGATATGCTGTGGAGTTATCACAACATGCCCCACATTGCCACGAAGGAGACCCTGATTTGTCTTTTGAAGAGAAGGCAAGCTGATACCAAAGTGTCACCTGCATGGCTGGGCAGATTCAGCACTAATCGTGTAGACAAAAAGGATCTGGAACGTTGAGTTCGAAGATATCAGGAAAAGTATGTGCTTAGGTACAATAATTAATTAACACCTTCAGCGCTACCGCGTTTACCTGCCCTGCGCTGGTGGAGGAGCAAATGGCTTGTTTGTGACAAAGCCAGCTCGTCATGAGCGCAGGGCAGGTAACGCCCATGACGAGCTGGCTTTGTCATTAGCGTCGAAGTGGTTAAGGAGCAGTGCACGCAAATTTGTGAATGATGATTAGGTGAGGACTTTTCTCACTGGTGTTCAAAGGCCAAGATTGTCTAAATGGCCCAAGGCGAGTCAAAAAAGTGGTTGGCTATAAAGTGTGGTAGGATGATGGGAAAAGGCGGAATATCCGGAGAGTGACCTTGTGTAACGATTTAGAATCTAACATTTGTGTGAATGGAAATGCACCAATGGCTCCAAGAATTGATCCAGTTTCTGAGCGTAAATTCAGATCAAGACTAAACCATTATGGCAAAAAAAAAACTACATATGTGCATGATAGTGTAAACGTTATTTCTCTGCCACAGTGCTATTTAGAGTTCTTACATGTTTTTCTCTCATCACAATATGTATTAATGAGTTTCCAATTTCTACATCATTGTAGGGCAGAAATTTATAAGATAACGTGTTCACTATGTTTTTGTGTGCCATGAACCTGGTATTACATGCTGCCTTAGGTGCGTCCGTGAATTGTGTATGTGTGTGTGTGTGTATGTATATATATATATATATATATATATATATATATATATATATACACACATACATATCAAAGTTTTTTGTTAGGAAATGGAGATTTGTTGTGTCCTAGCAACTGGTTGCTATCTCCACTAGATTGTGGATTCCAGAGGCAGAGAGCAGGCAGTTGCTGAAGGAGGAGGATAGTAGGGGTTGTGTGTACTGGACTTAATAAACCAGTCTCATCTTTCTTCATGTGTCATGGTGATTTAAAATAAATCTCAAAGAAAGAGACAACCTTCAATTTTTTTAATTCTCACTGACGCTTCTAGTGACTTTTCAAAATACCTTTACTAGGGTTTTTTGAAGTTTTTTTTATTTTTTTGTAAAAACATGCATATAACAAATACTGTTTTTGAAAAATGCTGTTTTATCCATTCTTGCTTTGTAATCAAGACACAGCCTTCCCTGCACATTTTTTTGCTAGCTTCCCCGCTACCGCGGAACCCACCATGTATTGCTTCTCATCTCCGCTGCTTGACCCTATTTAGCCTTTCCTGACCTTGGGATGCTTTTATGCCATCATGTCTTGAAAAACTGTAGCTTAAAAATGTTCAGGTTGTTCCTTCTGAGCTACACCACACTCCAAGGACAAAGTGTAAGTTCATCTGTCACAGGCTTGAAGGACTCCTGTGTCATCGGCCAGGTACAGCGAGTCCTTGAGAGCATGTACACAAACAATGTAACTTAATCTCCTAGTACAACTCTGAAACTTCAACAAACAGTGAGCCAGTGTCCGTGCTACATATCTGATCATTATTCAGTGCCAGAGATTGATAAGGATGGCAGTACCAGATGTCACTTTCAGAATAATATAGAGTTGATACCAACTAGAGTTGTATTTGCAACCAGAGAGTATTTCACCACTTACTAATGCTTAGCAAGCAAAAAAGTTGTTTTGAATTCCGGAAGATTAGGTTGTTTTTCTAAAACCGAGTACTACCAGCAACAGCATCTTCAACATTTGATAAACTAATGACCCTGTATTCTGTCAGAGACATTTTCTTGTGCAATTTTCTTCATAACTTTCTACTGGCTGCTGAATTTTAGTTTTTCTGTCCATTGTTCCTTTGATATTCGAACCACACCTCTTCCAAATGGTACCCTAAACTCTCTGTATGTTGTCAGCAAATTTTGGCGAACTCATCTGTGGTGTTGACACATCTGCTAGGTGTCCTCTTTAACTGAATCTGGCCTCTTGCTCTAATTTGAAGGGGAGCTGCTCCCATGTTTCAGCATCTGGATTGAGAAATGTCTGTTGTTACCCCTACATCTTTGGATGCCTGTTAATTGAGTCTTCGAGTTTGACCAATTTTTGAACCTTAGTGTATTCATGTACCTCCCATATCCCAGGATATTTTTTTTACCAGATTTAAATAATTCTAAATTAGTCCATGACAGCGAGCAAGTCCACCTTGTTTATGCTTCCAACACTAGGGTGTGCGTGTCTCGAACTCCAGATACTATACAGCACTTCTTGGCCTGTGCAGAATTTACTGAATTATGTTATAGCCATATGTATGAAATGTTTTAGCAGTCACAAGCCCTCAAATTCGCTAAATCCGAGGTCTTGTCCTCGATAAAGCATTTTTTGGATTTAGCACACCAATTTAATGGTTTTGGAAGTGTTTCCTAATCAGTACATGCATTTAGATACAGTTTACAAATTGCATTTTGGAAGGGGAGTGTAATGGGTGTGCCTTCCAAATTTTGATTCATACTCTGATGTGTCAGTGGTTTGCAAATCTAATTTCGGTTGCAAACTATTTAAATGTTACTAACTCCCAAGTCTGGGTCCTCTTTGGACCCCTCCCTCTTTATGAATTGTGGTGCAAGTTTCAGGAGTAGTTGGTAGTGGTCCAGGGAACCACAGCCATTTCTCACAGAAGATTTTAAAAAACAACTTTTATTAATTTAAAGCAGACACTTTTTCTTTAAAACCGGGCTTTAAATAGTGGGTTCTCTTTGGTGGTCTGCTGACCCTTGCAGGCCACCATCCCTGTGATTGTGACCGACCAATTGCAGTTAGTACAAATTGCCACCTGCCTAGTGAATATTAGACAGGGCGGTCTGCAACCCACTATAATTCCTTATTTTGTGAGTCACCCTATTAGTACATAAGTCAATTTGCAAAATGTGTGTATATATTTTGCAACTGCTTTTTGTGACTAAATTATTTGTGCACCTGGCCCTTTGACATCTATAATAAGCAGTGAAATGGTAATTTCTGAAGTAAGATTGGAAATATTAAAATTAAATGACCATAATTGTTTCTTGTTTTATGTAATACATAGGGCCAGATGTAGGTAATTTTAATTTACCACCTCTTAAATACCGATTCATACCGAATCTGTATTTAAGAGGTGGTAAAATAGAGGGGGGGAGATGTAGGTATTTCAGATTCGGTAAATACCGAATCGTTAAGATTCGGTATTTACCGATTCTGTAAATACCGATTCGGTATTGCCCATTGATTCCTATGGGCCTTGCAGCCCATAGGAATCAATGGGCAATACCGATTCTGTAATTACAGAATCGGTAAATACCGATTTTAGCAAGGGTGCAGGGGGTGTCACTTTGACACCCTCTGGCACCCCAAAAATAGGCATGTGCGCCATGTGGCACACAGACATGCCCTAAGGGCATGTCTGTGTGTCACATGGCACAGGTGTGCATGCACACATGTGCATGCACACCTGGATTCGGTATTTTACCACCCAATTGGATTGGGTGGTAAAATACCGATTCTTAAAGCCCTGTGGCACTCTGACATGTGCCAGGTACATCTGCATTTACAGAATCGGTATTTTACCGAGTCTGTATTTACCGATTCGGTAATTTTACCGAATCGATAAATACAGAATCGGTAAAATACCGATTTTGTAAATGCATGCCCTACATCTCAAAATCCAATTACCGGTCGGTAACGGCCGAATACCGACCGGTAATTGGCCACCTACATCTGGCCCATAGTGTTTTCTTACTGACGCCTCTGTGATTTCTGTTGTACATTTGCTGGTAGTTCTATGGCTTAATGAAGTCTTGCACCATTAAATCTGTTAAAATAGCCATCTTTTTATGTTACAATTCTCAAATCTTAAATATCAGCTGAAATATCACACAACTTGGATTCGTTTACTGCTAACTGTTCTCTATTGTCAACATTGGTCAATGACACAAACAATGCTACTTTCTGCCATGGGAGTTCTGTGCACTTGCAAAATAAATATTTTACACTTTGTCATTCATCAGCCAAGCGATCAGTATCACAAGAATGGATTGGTAATTATTTGAAATGATGCAAAGTGAATTAACCTTTTTAGAGATATTGGGCAGATAAAAAAATGCAATTTTGCACCCACTCCATTGCATGGTTGCAGATGTATAGATTTTCAAAACTCTTCTAGTGTTCCAGGAGTCCACCAGGAAATATTTTATCCATTTCCAAAAAGATAAACGCGAAGGTATTGATTGCCACATACACAATTGCATGTAGTGTACAGTTAAAATGCCTTGGTATTTGTTGCAGTGCATGGTCTTTTTTTTTTTTTTTTTTTACTCCTTAGGGAACTGTGAAGAAATACCATTGGCCAACAACCCCCATTAATTTTTGGGGTGTTCCTTTTCCATTCATTCCCCTGAAAAGGATCTACTCCTCCTTGACAGAGGTAACTTTCCTACTCTTTCCAGAATGGGAATAACGTTTTGGGGAAATGGGTTTTCCTAGTATTTACATGTCATAGCTGCCTGGAACACCAACTCCCCCCCCCCCCCCCCCCCCTGGGAAGATTACTCATGTATCATATTACACCAGTCTGCGTTAATATGCGTGAGCAATTCCTTTCATGAGTATGAGCTCAAGTTTTGCGATTTTGCAAAAGTAAATTTCACATATATGTTAAGGCCTTTACCTGTGTAAATTAACTTCATTTACTGATGACTGTGTATGCTTGTCTTAACCCGTTGTTTTACATTGTCTTTAGAATCCGAAGTACCACTTAGATCATACTTGGAAGTGAAGAGTGACAGTAAGTAGTGCCAAGTTCTTTTACCAATTATTAAGAGCAATGCCTCTCTTGTACAGCTTTTGTGTAACAAGCACCCAAAGTTATGAAACTTGTAGGTAGAAAGAACATCTAAAAGATGTAAACAGAATTTGGCAATCCAGATTATGAATGGTGGGGACGGAGGCTTTCTATAACATTACGTTGATCCAGAGCGAATCTTCCAACTAGTGAACATCCATTGACATTCTCTGATCTTGGGCTTGTAGTTGGTTATGCACACTTGTTTTCTTGGCAAAAAGAGTTGTTTGGTATATTTTAGCACCTTCAAATCACAAAATTAGAAATCATCTATTCTTTATATTAAAAGTCTGGTGAAGCATGTATTCAGTTCAATGTCTGCTTCTTCTAATCAAATATATCACTGTCACATAGCCTTGGAAGCTGGTGGAAGTTTAAACATGTTTCAACTTTTGTCTTCTGTTAACCACTAAAACTGCACCAGAATAAAAGGGAAATAAATGTGTTCCTTAACAGAAGGAGACAGTTTACATTTTTTTCCTTTGTGGCGGCCATAACTATTCCAATAAAATATTACAGGCTCTATTTGAAAGGATTTCTGACTGTAGTGTACCATCAGCTTGCAGGAGTAGTGCTTTAAAAAACATTTTGGGACGAGCTAGAGAGTCCTGGTTCTGCAGAATTGAAGAATCTATGTTGTATGTTTATCTTTCGTCCGCATTCTGTTGGTAAGCTGCTTTGTAATATTTCCTATGGTGGCGTAAAAAAATCTAATTGTGAGATATACTCATGAGGTTAGGTTTCGCTCTGTTAATAGGAGGCAAGACACGGGTTTAGGCAATGTTGTCCTTGTTAAATACCTATTGTTTCACCATATTGTTGACTGATGTAAGACAAGTGTACAACTTTAGTATGTAACTGCCCACTTGACCAAGTTGATAGGGAAGACTTTTAGCCATTTTTGTTTAAGCATGCTGCCACTTTTAAACTAGAACTGGAAAAGTGACACTAGAAGATCCATCATTTAGATTTGTCCTTGACTGAACAACTAGCACTGGCTGAACTTCACCCACATGGCATGAGGCCAGCTGACCACTTCGCAAGGTTACATGCGATAGAGGAGACCAATACCTCACTGTGCTGATAGCCGAATTACACTGCACCAGGTGTTGTATGTTGCAGGTGTGGGAGCTCAGTTGCTGTTTGAATGACATCATCTGTGGGATCACGATGATTGCAACTCAAGATTAAGTTGCCATCAGTGAATGTGGGTAACCAACCTGTTGTTTCCCTTCCTCCCGTACTGGCAGCCTGTCTGAGAGTTTAAGACATATCCACATTTATCTCCTGCTAGCCAAGAGCTCTGCTTGAGAACAAGGGGCTGATCAAAATTGTTTAGGAGCCCTTGGTAGCACGCCACTCCGGATCTGGCCCAAAACCTATTTTACTGCTTGGGATGTCTGCAATTTGTCCTCTTTAAAACAGACATCACTGTGGCTGCACACTTGTCTTTTGCTTGGGGCTTGTTGCAAATTGATAGATCCTGCACAGGAGGTCTATCTTTTCATCTCTATAAGAAGCATGCCTTTGATTGGTTAGTTTTTCTTCCTCCCCTTCAGTGTGGGTTTTTGAGCATCACATAATTAAATATTGGTCTTTGTTTACCACCAGTGCCACTGACCCTGAGCAAAACCCAGATGACTGTAACCAAGTGGAGGGTGGCTTTACCTGAAGGTCTTGGCCTGGAGTCGCAAAGACTTTGCATCCTTGATGTTCTCATCATAGAAGCTTTTTTGACTTCTTACTGCAATAGGGAATCGATCATGTGCCAAGACCACTGAAGGACAGCACTCGTCAGTGAGGCTCTTCAAGACCTTAGAGACCCTTACTTTGTGGCACTCCATCACCCTCCTCCCAGCCCTTAATCACTAGGGACGATAGCAGTTTTCCCTAAGTCATTTGTGTGTTGGTGTCCAGGTTTCCCTGATTCCGCAATTATTTAAATTATCCTTCAACAACTTATGGTTCTGGAAGGAAGTTGATTAGAGTGGTAGTAGAAACCCAAGTCAAAATCAATGTGTCTCACTTTGCTGGTGGGAACTAATGCATTCCGCCAGATAGATGGCGCCTCCTAACATTGATAATTTCTCATCACAACCAATGGTTCTAAGTTGTTTTCTATGAGACACGTGCCCCTAAAGTTCACTTTCTGTTCGTCAAGCTAATTTGGGTGCCAAATCTATTCTCAACACCAGGAGGCCCTCACTTGGAACATTGACTCTTGATAATAATGGGAAGTGTCCATTGCCAGAAATGTCTACTGGTGAGTGCACACTATCGGTCAGGTTCACAGTGGTGCTGCATCGTGCTATCTCTTCCAGAGAGAGAAGCAGCCACACAAGTGTATCTGGCCAGTATTTGTTTGCCATCCTCTTTCCACCTAGTTTCCTGCGTCCACAACACTGGGTAGTTCGCTATGAGGCAGTATCTTCATTGTTGGTAGACAGGCACAAAAGTTATAAAAGGAACAGAGAGATGCTCAGGAGGTTAGCACACATCTGATACGTGAGGGAACGGGGAAGATCCAGCCTGATTGAAAAGGCTGGCACAATAGAAAACACTAATTCTCCAGAAAATAGATAGTCATTTTGCCACCTAGATTCTGACTTGGAAAAAAAGGGTGTTGTTGTCAAAAATATCAGGAGGACCAGCTGATTAAGTGGAAATGGGGCCCCATTGGTCCATTACAAGCTGCTAGAAGATGTTTCCAGTCCTAAAGCTAAATCCACTCTCTCGCCATAGAGAAATAAAAAAGGCTTGCCTTGCACAGGAAATACAAATATCAAACAAAAAAATAACTAAATGAGCAAGCTGACCCTTGAAATGGATATGTTGAAAACCATACTTCGAAGATGAGGTTCGTATCATCAGTGCCTACTCAAAACCGCTCAATAGACCACCACAAAAGAGCACTGGAACACATAGAATAATAGCTAAATAGCCCTGTTAAAGAACATCTTCCCACAGGCCAATTCAAAGTCTAAAATGTTTATTAATAAAAGAAAAAATATACCTGAGTTACAGAAACAAGCTATAAGTGGACCCTCCAGCACCCCAAATGAGCATAAGCTGACTGAGGGTCAAAACATAAAGTTAGTTTTTTATTTACACCACTCCAAATTAGATCCTGTGGTAAGACTGAAACAAAAAAGTTACTTACACTGGTGCAGGATTCTGAGGTCATGAGGAAGTATGCATCTGACCTTCAAACAGATACAAAAATGTAAACTCTTTCTGCTGAGCAAGGGAAAGAGAAATTTCTGCTTGAAGAGCTGGGAATGAAAACAAGATTTTGCTCTTCATATACAGGCAGAACTGGGAGTCATGGTTAGCGTGAGTGGAAAGATAGTTGTAAAAGTTACATTTACACTATGGCAATATTTTTAGGTCTCACAACTTCATTCCCCTCGTCCCCTCCTCCCCAGTGAACCTCAAACTCCATCGCTGTTGCCAGAAACGAACAGAACAGTCAAATCATAGGGGAGGTAAAGGAGCTACCCTTTGGTGATGTTGCCTCCTTATACACTGCCACTAAAAGGGCCTGGTTTTGCTTTGACAGCAGTGAAAATAGACCCAAGTCCTAAAAAGCATGTTTGAAGCCCAAAGACATATGTTTCTGATTGTAGACACATCGCGCTTGGTCAGTGGTAAATGATTCAAAGCATTTGGGGCCGGATGTACAAAGTGATTTGTCTTTTGGTCACCCAGCGATTTGCTAAATTATTGGATTTGCGATAATAAAGCCTTTTACTATCTACTAAACCCTGTTTGTGATTTAGAATTCTCTTTTGAAGTGCAAACTTGGTTAACTGACTCATTCTGAAATGCAATTAGGAAGGGACGTAAACCACAATAAGATGCATCAAATGTTTGTAACCACAACTGTGGTCACAAACCATTGATAAACTACTCAAAGAAGGTGGTAGCCCTTTTGTCCCCTTTGAGAATTGTGTTAGGATACTGGGGATAAGGGAGTGGTCCAGAGTACCACTGCCTTCTCAACTTATGTTTTCCTAAGCTTGAAATGTTTTAATGCACCAAAGTTTCCAGTTGGGAATGAAAATACAGGTGTGATGGTCTACTGATCTTTGCAGGCCACCATCCCAAGGGGGTGCATAAAGTGGCCTACCTAATTAATATTCATTAGTAAGGGATTTAAAATAAGTATGTAAATAGGGTTTACTGTATCAGACTGGGAAAATTGTTATACATTTATTGTCATAGTGTGTGGGAGAAACAGCTTTTTTGCAAATTTTCGTGGGAGCAAAAGACCACTACCATCAACATGAGTTGTTTATTTTTTTTCTACTACTGCAGGCATTCCGCCCATTCAACCTGGTCTTAACTGATGCCAGCACAGCCTCCAGTTTTAAACCTTTCCAGAGCTTAAAATGGAAAAATATAAGTGCAAGTACCCTGTAACAGAGTACATTCTTGTTTCTGAGAAGTGCCATACTCGCCAATTAAAAGTATTACATCTCTCTTGAGAAGTGCAGGTACTCTCCCTCTCAAAATCGAAAAGTGCTGGTACTCAGTCCCGGACAGTATTGGCTCATTTAAAGCACTGAACCTTTCCAATGTGCCATTTTGTTCTTCTTTGTTTCTGTTTTACTACATTCTTCTATGCTTCTCTTGGATAATCATTCATTTGAGTTGAATGGTCCCTCTACGCAGGAACAACAACCAAGCTCCTGAGGCGACTGCAACGCATCCAGAACTCCGCGGCACGACTGATCCTAGACTTCCCACGACGCAGCCACATCACACCCCACCTGAGAGACCTGCACTGGCTCCCGTCAACAAGAGGATCACCTTCAAACTCCTCATCCACGCACACAGGGCCCTCCACAACGCCGGACCAATATACCTCAAGGACCGACTCAGCTTCTACACCCCCACCCGCAGCCTCCGCTCTGCCGACCTCGCCCTCGCCACAGTCCCACGCATCTGGAAAACCACCGTCGGCGGCAGATCCTTCTCCTTCCTCGCCGCCAAGACCTGGAACACTCTCCCTACAGACCTACAACAGACTCAGGACCTGCCGGTCTTCAGAAGACTTCTCAAGACCTGGCTCTTCGACCAGTAGCAGCTCCCCCTCCCAGTGCCTTGAGACCTTCACGGGTAAGTAGCGCGCTTTACAAATGTATCTGTATCTGTAATGGTCCTAGGGAGAAATACAGAACTGCAAAATCTAAACTGGAAAATTCCAATGAAGTTTGTTTCTCACTCGCTTTACAAACACAAATGTTCCCATTTCCTATTTTAGATTCCTAATTTGTAACATTTGGTTGATCTGCCCAATTGTAGGCAAAGGCGAGATGAGTGAATGTTTAATAAATGTGAAACATTAAACACAACTTTCGAGGCCCGTAGTAGTTGCAACTGGTCCCGTGTCAACTGTCACTGCAGTTATCTGCTCCCCCACCACCCTCCCCATCCCTACACGTCACTGAGCACTAGATTCACTCAAGCACTTATACTGAATCCTACAACTTTGGCATTAGAACCAGTACACCTAATCACTTGTAGTTGTCGAGTATCAGTTTGTCCTAATATATGACAGAATCTCAGCTATCTGGGCTCCAATCCACCGTGTTTTCCTTATTGAGTCAAGACCTAATGGAAATCTTGAAGCATAGGATACGGTTGCAGTATTTTCTGGTATCATTAGTCATTGTAACTCATTGACTTTAGCGAAAGATTGGGACCTGAAAAATTCCAAAGATTGCCAAAGACGCACAATCACTTTCCCAATGCATAATACTGATAATAGTCCACAGTGCTCTTTCCATTATTGCGCCCTTTTCAGTAAATACTATAAAACAGTTTGGGGTTATTTTGTGTCCCCACATGAGGGTAGGACCTTCAAATCTTTTTAGTGTTTTCATTGACTCTACCTCTCATGGAAGTGTAATAACATATTCTCATGGGGGGCCCATAACGGAAATGGAAAAGAGGTGATGTCTGTCATCTGATTTGAAAACCTAAACTTGAGCCTCCCCTTCATGTGTGAAACATGAGTAGAAATTTAACCTCCAAGGCAATGAGTAGCTTTAAGGCGCTTCCCTGCGCCCACACCCATATACAAATTATATCAGGGTTTGAAGCCTACTACCACTTTCTGGTGTAAGTCTTACTTCTTTGACCTAGCTGCAAAGCGTACTAACAGATTTACTTGGTTTATCTAGGTGAAGTGCAATAGTACCATCCTTCATGCTAGAGTTTGTGTGTAAATTGTCCTGCAAATATGTACTACTGTATGTAACATTGAATGGGATTTGTTTTAACCTCCTATATGCATAGTATCTGATGTATAGGTAGTACTTGTCACAGACACTGCCTGGTAACCACTTGTCCCAGAATCCAAAGAAATCCTTCACACTGATTTTGTTCTACTTTTTTCTGTACTACCTAGCTTCTTCCCGTGAGTTCCTCCAACCCTGTTGCACTGCTGCACCATATTCTTCTAATGTTTTTGGTAATTGTCGGTTAACATCCCATTCTACTTATCTTTATTAAGCTTACCACAGATCTGGAAAAAATTACTGTGATTTAATTTAGCTACTTTTTATCGCAACACATTTTTCTTTGAAGATTTTGGAAAAGGCGAAACAAATAACCAAAACTGATTTTAAAAAAGGGGAAAAAAAGAGGCGAACTGGCTGGTCCAAGCTGATGTTCTATTGCTCTGCCCTGTGATTGATTAATGAGTGCCAAGCACCTTTTCCTGTGCCAAGTCTTCATTACATGGGCATTCTTACTGGTCTCCGAGTAATGGTTAATGTAAGGCAGCCATTTGAAAAATAAAAATAGTATTGCTTTTTAACTGAGTCCAGCAGCCAAGAATACCGTTGTCAGTACTTCATTACCTTTCCTATCATCTCTTCCATCACAGCCACCGCATGCAGAAACAAATGTACTGCAGTTATCAATAGCCAGTATATTTACGGTAATTTCAATAATAAAAGAATAAGTGAATTAGTTTATGTTGGTGACCTCCCTTGCTGAAAGAGATGACAGAAGAATGGGCCAGCAGTAAAGGGAGCCCTTTGTCCGGAATGTCTTGGTGTTGATGACCTTTCTTATTTAGCTTGATTTCTCTGAAGCAAAAAAGGTGACATTTGAAGAAACGCAAATGCCCTGCGTGTGTCTTGATTTTAGGATGTAGGTTAGGCAAGCAAGGATGTATTCCAGTGTGAAAGCGATCTATTTTTAATGTTTTAATAAATCTGCAGATCAGTAATGCGTGTGGCGATATAGCCCCTTTCTCCAGCATTCCTCAATTATGTCAAATGCTTCAAATCCGAGCAGAGCAAAAACACTTTCCTGACCAAATGCATTTTTAAGGGTCCCTTCTGTATGCCTAATACCTTGCCTTACCTAGCCAGACCATTGCCTTATCAGTGTCTTCTGAAACCATTTCAGCAGCATTATGACAAACGCGGATTAAGTCTATTTGTGAGTGCTTTCAATTTATACACCTCTTGAACTACCTTTGCGATTACAAGGAACTGAGAGAAGTGCTCTATGCTAACACCAATTAAAACATCAGGGTGTACCCAGCTTTGCTTGGAAACACAGAGCCAAAATTGGCGTGTACCAGTGGGAACCTTTATGGAAGTGTGGTTTCTAGGGCTCGGGCCTACGTCACCACGAAGTGGGGGCGGAGCTTCCGAGCTCTTATGTGTTCGAAAAAAAAAGAATTCTGAAAGGGATCCTGGCTGGCACATTCTTTAGTGCGCGCCACGTTTTTTATGGCATCTGCCTAGTGATTCGTCTTTGCTGTGCTGTCTATTTAGTAGCCTTGACGTGATAGGCTATATTTACTTTTCGTCCGTCTTTTGTTTCAGTTGCATGGCATATTGTCTGTGGTTACGCGCACGGCAGACTTATTAATCTTAATTAGGAGCTGTCAGAGTGCCCGTGTAATGCAATACAGATGGTGGGAGCGCGTTCTCCATTGCATTGGATGTATCATGCGCGCGTGTAAGATGGACCTTTCGCGCACGGCAGTCCATTCATTTTAATTAGGAGCTGTCAGAGTGCCGCGTTCACGGCGGAGATAATTGAAAGCAGTTTCCTGAAGCTTCAAGGGCAGTCACAGTACTTTTTAAGATATCTTGCATAAATGGAGCAGGCAAGCAGGAAAACCATTCAGAATGGTATTAGCACTGTCCAGGCCCACTTTTGAAATGTGCTCCATTTGTTCTATTTTAAGATTGTCGTTATTTCAAGATGCAAGTCTCGGCCGTATCGGTCCGTGACATTACGCACCTCCTGCCTAAACGGGACGCACGGCGGGCGCTCGTGGAAGATTTTTTTTAAAATTGGCACGTTCACCAAAGCCACGTATATATTTAGAACAGTACACACATTGGAAGATGTCGGTAGAAACCGAAAATAATAATTAAGCAGATGTCACGGAGACGTGATAATTTAAGCAATCACCGGACCGGAGTCCCGTTGACTGGCAGCAAAGCTCGGAGGCGATCAGACAGTAAGAGTCGCACCGGTGTGGAAGGGAAGAGAAATGGAAAAATCTCCCCCCCGGTCTGTGTTCCGTTGTTGACACCCCTGGGGAGAAGCGCCCTCACGGCCTCTGTGGGAGGCGCTCTGGGACACTTGTATATATTATTAGAACGAAATCCAGGAAGAAGCGGTGGCGGGCGCGGGGCTTTTGCGTGACGTCACGCAGCGGCAGGAAGAGCGAGCTTTGCGCGCCTAAATCAAACCGAGCTTCAGTCCGCAGAGGAACCAGCAGCAAGCTGATAGTGACAGCGGCAGTCCGAGCTATGGCCACTCCTCCCAAAGAAGCTGCAGGGACACCGTGGAGCCCAAGAGATCTCCGTGGAGGGCAATATTGGTGAGAAGGATCGGTGCATGTGTTTAGGGGGTTATGAAGCGCCATATTACCACCCATCTGTTACGGCTAGGTTCTGACGGGTTTCCACTGGCCGCAATATGTGCAGATATTTATGCAACAGTGTAATTTGTATTTGTCACTTTCATCTCTAAGATCCCACCCAGACTTTATTTCCCTGACGACTGAATGCACACCACTTTTGTTGTATTTTTAATGAATGGGTGCTATGACAGTGATGCCGACTGAACTTGAACTATCCATGTACACGTAGTGCAGTGAGTATCAATTTGGGATTTTTCGCTATGAGTAGTGAGTAGAGTAGTGAGTGTGAGTAGATTAGTGAGTAGTGAGTAGTGAGTAGTGAGTAGTGAGTAGTGAGTAGTGAGTAGTGAGTAGTGAGTAGTGAGTAGTGAGTAGTGAGTGCAGAGTAGTGAGTATAGTGAGTAGAGTAGTGAGTAGTGAGTAGTGAGTAGTGAGTAGAGTAGTGAGTAGAACATCACAGGCAGCAGCTGTGCAAGCTTCTTACACTCACAAGGAGACCACAGGCAGCTGAGTTGCAAGCTTCTCACACTCTCAAGAAGGACATCACAAACAGCAGCGGTGCAAGCTTCTCACACTCACAAGAACGACATCACAGGCAGCAGCAGTGCAAGCTTCTTACATTCACAAGGAGACCACAGGCCGCAGCGGTGCAAGCTTCTCACACTCACAAGAAGGACATCACAGGCAGCAGCTGTGCAAGCTTCTTACACTCACAAGGAGACCACAGGCAGCAGCGGTGCAAGCTTCTCACACTCACAAGAAGGACATCACAGGCAGCAGCTGTGCAAGCTTCTTACACTCACAAGGAGACCACAGGCAGCTGAGGTGCAAGCTTCTCCCACTCACAAGAAGGATGTCACAAGCAGCAGCGGTGCAAGCTTCTCACACTCACAAGAAGGACATCACAGGCAGCAGCAGTGCAAGCTTCTTACACTCACAAGGAGACCACAGGCAGCAGCGGTGCAAGCTTCTCACACTCACAAGAAGGACATCACAGGCAGCAGCTGTGCAAGCTTCTTACACTCACAAGGAGACCACAGGCAGCTGAGGTGCAAGCTTCTCCCACTCACAAGAAGGACATCACAGGCAGTAACGGTGCAATATTCTCACACTCACAAGGAGATCACTGGCAGTACACACCACATAAACACACTCCATAACACATAGCAACAATACATTGGCATTTACAATGCCATTAGCTCAAACTCAAATAAATCCGAGCCCGATTGCATTTCTAATGCTTGTTTTTTAGGGTTTTCGTTGGAATGTGTGCTTGTTCTACTTGACTGACATTTTTTACTTCCTATGTGTATAGTTATTGATGTGTGAAGGAGTGGTGTGAGGGTTGTGTGGGGGTCAGTGGAGCCATGCTGCCTTCTTCCATATGAATTTCCACATCCCTAGTTGTGAGGCAGGGCGTGAAGTACAGTGAGTCCCGCAGCGACGCTGTATGAGCCACCTTAAGTACTGCGCATCAGTGGCATCAACAAGACCATGAAATGTAGTGCTGGTCTTAAAAGGCCGAATTTGGGCTGCTTTATGTTTGCCATGTGAACGCCATGATTCCTAGAAAAGGGGTGTTGCCAAGTCTTAAAGTGTGTCCGTTCTAAGATGGTAATTTTCCGAATTGAATGTTAACAGAGTTTCCCAATCCAAGATGAGGCCGAGTCTTTTCCTGTGAAGGCACTTACTGTTAGCATCTTGTATCAGGAAGCCTTTCCAAGTGACGAATGCATCCCCACTTTTTAAAATCATTTTTGACTCTGATTTTGCTCATTACAATTGAACTTTTTACTCGATCTTTTATGGAGTCCTTTGTCTGGCTCTTGTATCTTTCCCATATCAAGAGTTTACTGATTTGCTAAATCAGGACATGATGAAGGTTTTTTTTTTTTGCCCTTTGTGTTTTTTTCCCTCCTAACATTGGCCCGGTAATCTCTGACATGTACTAATCAATATGGGTTGCACCCTGGCTACTGGGAGTTGCTGCTATTTACTCTGCCAGTCAAGAAGGGGGACACAACAGACCACCTTATCGCCGAGTCAGTGTTGCATTGAGAAAGACCAGAATAGCATTTTAAGCCCATTTTTAAGAATCTTTAAGTCTCAGGATGCTATGGGATATGAACCTCCCAGAACCACTCCAGAAGCCTCCTTCTCACTCTCCTCTGAATGGTTGGACACTTCTGTACTGTATTTCTGTAACTAAAGTTCACGCAGTGCTTTTCAGGTGCTCCCTAAACAATAAATGTGACTGTGGATTATGTGGCCATTAATTCTGAGAGTTCTGCTTCTCATTTATGGACAGAAATGGATGAATGAAAAGCTAAGTGATAACTAGCAGTTTGTTATTTTTATTTGAATTCTGTTCTTTGGCTGGCAAGAAATTAACTATATATAATATTTAGCAAACTAGGATGGAGTCGAATACATTCAGGTTTAAGGCTGCTGCCCCTTTACAAAGAAACAGATGGCTTCAAACAGTTTCTAGGCTGGGATGCAAATCGTACCTACCCATTTGATGTTTCTGAGCTGCTCCAAGCCAGGAAACCAAAAAGAAATATGGAATATGTAAAACATTTTAGGAAAGCTGCTTGGATGGGAATAGTTCACATACCTTCATTCCGAGGTGTTGGAACATCTAAGGACTGCAATCATTAACATTCAATGTGTTTATTGTTTCCAGGGCCCGCAGAGGGAGAGAATGGTTTGATGAAGTAGTGGATGTGTTCTAACTGGTGGAAGGACTCAAGAGAGTCTTTCATAGCTTGGACATTGTTCAGTTCCAACGTTGTAAAATAAAATGTAAAAATATTAAAAAAAATGTACATGCTCAATAGATCTCGAGAATCAAGGAGTTTGATGTGGCCGGTGCTCTGAGCACATGGGGCGTTGCTAAGTATATTAATTTATTAATTTTTGCAACCATCAAGATGGTCTTCAAAGTTAGAACGTTTTTAATACTCTGCCCCTTCTCTGGGAAACTTGTGACTTTTGCGGAACTTTATGCAGTCTTATTTAACAGTAAAAATGCTACTGCATCGGATTATACTATGCAGCAAACCGGGCTGTTGTGACCAATAGCAATGTTCATAGAAACGCTCTGCAAAAGGTAAACTTGCAGAGCTAGATTTTGCAAATAATTGCAATTGTGATGGAAATGCTCAACAAAAGTTAGTTAAACACTAATATGTATATTGTGGTGCAGAAATAAACTTTCTCTGGTGAAGGTAAACCAGAAAAATTATGTAAATCTTTGATGGCTGAAAAACACGACGGCACCCTCAACGACGATGCAGGACTTTGCATCATCTTCCATGACTACTCAGGGCAGGTCTTTGCGTAAGAGTTTCGCAGCTTCCCGGAGCTGCCATTGTGCAGCTCATCACCACACCAGACCTCGCATTGCCTCGGCTTCACAACACAACTCCAACGTGGGATCTCGCAACGATCCGCGAACAAGTTTTAAGGTACTCTTGTTCAGCGGGCCTAACTTTGTCCCTGTAGCTGGCCGGCTCACCATTGTGGTCGACTTGAACGTGTGACTTTGTCCCAGTTTGCTGCGACCAGATAACCACAGTTGACGCTTTGTGATTTTTTACGTTCTTTTCACTTAAATCTTTAAAATTGCATATCTCTGGTTCTGCTAATTGGATTTTTGGCATTTTGGTTTTAAATTATTTTTTAAATGTTGCACTATATTTTTTTTAACGGTGTGGGAGTTCTCTTATGTTGTGTGTCACTTTATTAATGTGTGAATTGCGGCATAAATACTTTACACATTGCCTCCGAGTTAAGACTGACTGCTCTGTGCCAAGCTACCATAAGGTTGAGCATGGGGTTGTTTCTGACTTCACAGTGACAAGGGTTTTGGTTGCTGTTAGGGTAGTTTCACCCCCATCAGCCAATAATGTAATTATTACACCCCCTCCCCCACTGCCAAAAAAAATGCATTAAAATCTACTGCTGCCCTGTGTTTTCTGCTCCGCGTGTCACTACTGTCTTCACAAATGTTCAGGGGATGGCTATCTTCAATGACCCACTAGCACCTCCTTGCCCAAAGGCGAGAGAGTTTTTGAAAAACTTAAACAGGAAAGTTGGTTGTATGTTGATGACGTGCTCAAGGCAACTAAAACGTTTGAAGTCAGATCAAAAAAGACGGATACATATACTTACTTGTTCAATACCTTTGTTTTTTCTTTAGAATAAAACACACAGTTTGGGCCATATTTTTGCCTCATCAAACACTTATGTCTGTATATTATGCATATTGCAGCCAGTGTGCATAACTGTGCTAATCACAAAGATGGTGACTTTGGCCTGTTTGCCTGTCTTTAGACCGGTGTTCTGTATGCATTTGAATTTTTTGCTTTGTCCCAAGATTAGAAAAATGGGACATTCACAATTGAGCACACCGAGGCCCACATAGCACGCCATTTTTGTTATCTAACTCAAAGGTGATCATTTTGGTGACCTCTGAATGATGAAAGAATAAATGAACCTGATAGCATTCGAACCTGTTACCATGGGCTCAAACATAGATTCCTGAAGTGAATGCACGCATTCACTGACTCTTCAGAGCCATCCTCAGTTTCCAAATTCTTCCATTTCCTTGACCAGTGAACCCCCCTAGGTGTGATTTATGTGCTCAGTTGAGTGGAGTAGGAGAGACTTCAATTCTGTTTTTACAATTCGGATCAGAAGATTTTAAGTATCCCTTCGTTTATAAGACCATGCAAACGTGGAGGGAGATGGTTCCAGCAAAATCTTGCCTTTTCCTTCTGTTACTTGCAGTCCTCTGTCTCAATTGTGTTTAGGCTTCTAGCGCCATGAAACCGCTAGGGCGGTGTGTGCATTCGACAAAGACCAGCTAAGCTGATAACCAATCTTTTACCCAGTACTTAATTTGTAAAAGAAAATAAGTGCCTGGGCTCTCATCAGGAGGCCACTTTAGCTTGCAACACACATTGCCCCTGCTGCCAATGATAGTAACAACACAACTACTAACCATCACATTCCTACAAGTGTGACAAGTAGGACTATTCCAGGCCCCCAATGCTATAACTGACTTGGGCACCAGGTAATGGTCATTGTGAATGTGTATTGAATTAATAACTGACGATTGTTGTAGTAATATCTAAATTAGCCAGACAGCCCTTCTTGTGGTAGACTGTTACAAGCGCCAGTGTTGACAATTACGTGCCGGTGCCGAGCACCGAAAACCACAAGCTCAAATTAAGCACTGCCCTTACCTAGTCAGGGTTCACCTAATTTGCATTGCACATACCTTACCGTTTTTGACACTCCACTAAGAATCCACACTTCCCTTTATAACAAAGGAAAGTCCTAGTCAGCTGCAGGCACAGACCTCTTATGACTTTCAAACCAATTCTTACCCCTTATGGCTTTCAAACCAATTCTTACCGTAAGGGAGCTGCGGAAAGCAAACCTTCAACAATCATAAAATTCTCTATGTGGTATATGAAGCATGGTGTTCTTGTACAGCGCAATATTGAAATCCAGAGAACAATATTAGTAAATTTTTTATACCAATGCAAAGCCACGCTTGTAAGTTAAGGTATATGACCATATTGAAAATAATTTGATTATTTAATACTGTGCTTTTGTGAATCAAAGGTACGTATATAAGTGGCATCTCATTGAAAACACTAATCGAAATTACAACGTAACAGTCCAGCACTAGTGTGGAAGAATAGTAGGGGCAAAGCTCTCTGTATATGGTAATGCCATGCGCATTATTGATGCCTTATTAAAAACTGGCAAGGGGATATATATTTAGGGAAACCACAATGTATTGAACCATGTCAAAACCATGCATCCAGAAATCTTTTATACAAGTTAATTTGAACAGGGGGAAACACAGACGTGGTCACCATGTTAATACAGAGTTAAAGCACAGACTCTTTTTCACTAGAAGGGGAAAAATGTATTGGAGTTGAAAACATATTGCTTGTAAAATAACATAATGCCAAGATAAGGTATGTTGTCCGTATTAAAATTATTTTTGGAAAATTTACTAAATAGAGAGAATAATTAATAATTTATCTAGATTAACTAGAAAATATTGTAAATGTTTGTATAGACGACAGCCAATTCGGTAAAGATAACCAATTGAACAAAGATGAAGTTAAAAAGAAAAGCATAGCATTGTTGACAAACATAAACACTTAAAGATAATAAATAGCTACTGAATACAGAGTGAATATTGAAGATAATCCGATTTTTTTTTTTAAATAACTCATTCACAGATTTATTTCAATGCACATCATAGGAAGCATGCAGTTTCAACCTTATTGTTGAATGATATCCAGTTTTTTCATCTTCCAAATTTCTTTGTGAAGCCTTATTTCAATTATCATGTTCACCATATAGCTGCACAATTTCCAAAATGTGAATTTTTAGTTGACGTATACTGTCTATATTTGCCAGAATGTGTCACTATTAATGATTATGTTCTGATATTCATTTTTTTTTGTATCTATAGCTGTCCACGAGGACATTTCAAACATATATGCAATTGCTGGTGCCACATGTCATGTAATCTACCAATTAAAATTTCTTTCCACTATCTGAGTGAGAGATGTATTCTTCCTATGTCACATTGTTGCAATTAAGAATACAAAAATGTTATGTGAGCCCTTTTGAGTGAAAGGTTTCATATACATTTATTTTTATCAATGGCTTTGCGGAATATACCGGTTTATAAAGTGTTGTCTAAAGTCTCTACCAGTACATCCAAAAATGCAATTAGTTCTTTATGTTTTGATTAAATATTAAAGGTTCATTTTTTTCCATTAAGCTCTTACCTTTTCAGTAAAAGTGTTGCTTTGGTGTTCTATACAGATGAAGGAAAGGCCATCAATGTATCACATGAAGGTTCCTATTCATTCCCGCCATTCAATGTCATTGTAAATATGTTCTTGAAACTTGAACATAAGTATATTTGCATATCAAGGTGCTCCACAAAATCACATTGAGTTTTTTTTTTGCTGGTAGAAGTTGCTTCCCATTTATAATATTGATTATATAGTGGTAAGTATAGTAATTATTCTGTAAAAAAAATGTATTTGCTCCTTTCGCTTAATTTCTTAATAGTACCCATTCTGTGGCTTCCAAACACTCCTAATGGGACATTGACGTACATAGGGCATTCATATCAATGGTGGATTGATAAACTTCACTTGTTTCGACAAATTGCAAGTCTTATTTTTTTTCTAAAAAAATCAGAGGTGTCCTCTACATAGGATTTGCTTTGTCGTACAATAGGTTGTAGAAATTCATTTATGTATTTTCCTATGAGTTTGTGTTTAGAGCCACACCCCCCCAATATATGTCTAAATTTTGCACTAGTAAGATATTTATGAATCGTCCGTAGTCTATGTATTGATGGTCATTTTGGATTAGCGATGTGAAGAAAGTTCTTGTTTTCTTTTTTCATTTATCAGTTGTACTGAAATGCTTTTCCAGAATGTAATTCATTTGTGATTGTAATTCTCTTGAAACTCCTTAGTTGGATAATTTTCAAGTCTGATCTAGATAATGTAATCATTCACGTGGTTATCGTCACTCATTGATAAAAAGTGATATCCATTACCACCAGTTCTCCACCCTTGTTTGTCATCTTCAGTGTGATTTAATTCTTGTTACCCAGAATACAGATTATTCCTTTTAACTTGTTAGTTAAATTGTGTACTTTCATGTTTTTACCTTCAATTACTTTATAATATTGAGAACAAGATTTTTAAAGTTATGTAATGTCTTGGGACTTGGACAAATATGTTTTTAATTCTGAATTCCGTGTACTCCGATTTACTTTCACAACTGTTTCTCATCTTCACAGATTTGAAGAAGGATTTAAGTTGTAGGTTACATTTTGATATGTAGGAAGCAATTTCTGTTCCCAAAAGGAGAGTTCTGTATGTAAGTACAAAACAAATACCCTCAGCCAGACTTTTAATTTCAGGTGTATGTAATCTCTTTCTAAATATTGATGACTAATGTTTTGATTAGCTGTAAAAAATCTCTTATAGTTTACTTTTCCCCCTCTTTGTATTCAGGTCAGAGGATGCAGCTTTAGGAAAAAATAAATATTATCATGATGAAAAACATCTCAGAACAATTAATACAGTTAGTTGTGCTTACCAATGGTAAACATTACAAGTTATTCACTCCACAAGGAATGCCAACATTTGCTGTTCCATGGTGAACCAAGGCCCTGGTGTTCTATTTGCAAACTTTGTGACTCACAAAGGTATTCTTTTAAGAGTTACTAAAACCTCTTTTTGAATCAAAAATGCCTTTTAGACTTGCAAAAACGGGTTCAGTAACTCATTCCATATTACAATTAGGAAGGGCCATGAAAAAGGGAGACCCGTCCTGATTGTGATTCTCAAGTACGTCTCAATGGTTTTTTACCACAATAGCAGTAGCAAACCATTGACCAGATACCAACACTCGAGCTGGGGTGTTATCTGATTTGCATATAGAAGCTGTCCCTGTGTGACAGATTCCCCTTTAACCCCTTCGCTGCGGGGGTTATTCCCCCGCTGTGCTGGGGGGGAGGGTGGCGCGCACGGCGCCCGCATGCTCATGACGAGCTGAGCTCGTCATGAGGCACGGCGCTCCTGTGCTCATGACGAGCTCAGCTCGTCACAGGTGCATTACCTGCCGTGGAACGCTCAGCACAGCAGGGGAATTATCCCTGCATGCGAGCGTTCCACGGCTCATGACGAGCTGAGCTCGTCATGAGCGCCGTGGCTCATGACGAGCTCAGCTCGTCATGAGCATGGGAGGGGTTAAATTGTGCCTCGTGTATTCGATGGATGCAGATAGTGGTTTATGCTCCTGAAGATGTCCTAATAAATGGTAAACATTTCTTAAACCAGAACCTTTCGCTTCAAGGAACAAGGTCTGCGTACTTTATTTTATAATTATAGCTTTCTATTTGGGAATGTGAACGCAGGAATAGAGTTCTGCTCACCTTTGCAGCCCTCCATCCCTGTATTCATAGCCAATCACAGGTGGTCACAAATCGTGATCGGTCTAATTACTGCTCATTAAGTAGTTCATTGTGCGACCCACTCTAATTGGGTTTTATAACTATATTAATACACTAGCAGCCCGTTCCGACCTTGTCCGGGAGCATTTAGGCTTCCCCTAACCCCGCCTGCCCCGACATTGCCCAGCAGCCCGTACCCCCGCCCGCCAGCAGCCCGTGCCCCCGCCCGCCCCTTCCTCCGCCTGCCCCGACCCCGATCATTGTTTTAGTAATTTCCCGTCCCCTGCCTGGACTGACACCCGCCTGCCCCGACATTGTCCCCGGAGCATTACCTGAGCCGCAGGTCCTGATTTCACTGCTCCAATTTCCCGTCCCCTGCCTGGCCCGACACCCGCCTGCCCCGACATTGTCCTCGGAGCATTACCTGAGCCGCAGGTCCTGATTTTACCGCTCCAATTTCCCGTCCCCTGCCTGGCCCGACACCCGCCTGCCCCGATATTGTCCCCTGAGCCTTACCTGAGCCGCAGGTCCTCATTTTACCGCTCCTCGCGCCTCGCGGTCCTCATTTCTCCGCTCCGCCGCTCTGCTCCTCACTGCCTGTCCGCCGCCACTCGTCGCCCGCGCCATGTCCGCCTCTCTGCTGCTCCTACCGCCGCTGGCCTCACGTCACCGCTCCTTCCCCGCGCCATGTGCGCCGCACCTTGGACGCCTCTCCTCCCCGTGCTGATGTGAGCACGCATGTCGTGGCCGGCACTACTTTGGGGGGGGACTACTTTTAAAAAATATATAAATATTGTAAATAACGTTTTATTTTGTCATTTATATAGCCTATAACCATCTACACACCCTGATGATTTCAACGGTGTATCGGGTGTGTAGATTGGCGCTGTGGTTCCCGAGTTTACCCTCCTCAAAGCCTGAAAGTTCTTACTTTATTATAGTAGTATAGATATAGATAGGGTGCATTGCAAAATGATTGTCAGTTGTCAGAAATTTAGCGCACGACCACGAATAGGGGGGAGGAGCCAAGATGGCGATCGGAACGGTCGCATAACCGCCTCGCTCCGTGATCTCTTCCTCCCCGCCACCTATCCTGTATTTCATCCTGTTCGGGGTGTTCCAAATTTGGTCACTGAGGAAGAGCCGTCACTTACCATCCTTCTCCGGGGCTCTGGCGTGCAGTGATTTCGGCGTTCTGCCCTGGTCACCTTGTTGGCCTTCCCGGCCCTGACGCCGGGGCCTCGAGTGCTGTGCCTGCCCAGAGATGTTCGGAGTGCCGGCGGTCCGGAACCGGTGGAGAGACCCGATGGTGGGAGCCTGAGAGCCGCGGGCCGGGACCCCCGGGGCGGACCCGCCCCCGCTGGTGGGCCACCCCGCATGTCCGTTCGCCTACCGGCCCGAAGAAGAGAAGCCGCGCTGTCCGGCACCCCTCAAGTGAGAAACCCACTCCTGTTGTTAATCCCGACCGGGATCCGGTGCTGGGCTCCCCCCGAGTGCTGTGGGGAGCACGCCCGTTCTTCTGGTGACTCTCCTTTCTCCGCCGAGCGCCTTCCGCCGCGGTTTGGCGGTGAGCCCTGGGGCCGCCGGTGCTCCTGGTGGACTTGGAAGAACCTGTGGCGATGGCGGAGGGTGCTGTACTTAAGATGGCGGATGGCCCCTCGGGGTGTCTTTCTCCTGGAGACAGGGAGGCTGCCGCATTTGCTTTCTCCAGCCCTCGCGTGGTTTGGGCGGCCCCTACTCGGAGTGCTATCTTGTTTGCCCTGTCTGCTCTGCGGATCGACCTGTCCTTGAAATGTCGAGCCATGGAATTGCGGATAGCTGCCATGGTGGCTCCGCCATTTTGTGACGAAGTGTCGTCTCCCCGAATTGTACTGCCTGGAACTTCGCCGGCGGCTGTGCTGGGATCTCCGGCTGGGTGCTCGATTCTATGGGATCTAGCGGACCCGGTGCCGATGCTGCAGTGCTTTCTACATCCTGTTTTCTTTGCTTCGTGCTGGACGGCTCAGATACTGTGCTTGGTCACATGGATCCTTGAGGAACTTTTGCATTCTGACTGCTGCCGAGTTCTCCTGGTTGCTTCTGGTTTGCCGGGACGGTGTTTTGCGGAGATCCCACCGGCTTTTCCTGACTGGTGTGGACCCACTGTGTTCTGCTGTTTTTTGGCTGTGGCGGGGTTGGGAAGCTCGACTCTTCATAAAAGTGGACAGGGGTGATCGTGCCCGGATGCCTGTGGGACCCTTTTTACATGGCATCTCCGGGCCTCGTTATTCTGGATGGTTCCTGTTTACATCCCGGTGTAGGCTTTTCTTGACTCTCCTTTTCGACCTCGATTAGTGCATTATTGTTGCGGGGGGGTAGTGTTTTATGTCTCGGTCGCTGGCTCCTCTCCTCTCTCTTTCTTCCTTATCCTCTGTTTCCTTTTCCTATTCCCCTCTCTTTCTTCGTTATAATTCCCTTTCTCTTTTTCTATATTTCGGGTGACTCTGGGCGACAGGCACGCTGTTTAGTGGGGTAGGCCGTAGCCATTACAGTGATGTAGGGTGGGGGGGGTGTTTGTTATTTTAGTTTGTTTTATTCTATGGTCCCTTTATTGCCTTTTTCTAGGGGGTGGGCTATGTCCCTTGGTGTTTACTCCTCTGTTTCGCTAGCGTCTGCACTTTCTCCTTTTTCGGGGCGGGTGGGCTGTACGTGTGGCGTCCACTTTATCTGTTTGCTGGTATTCTTCCTCTATTCTGCACCTGGTATGGGCGTGTGAGGTCTTTGGGCTTTGCCCTACTGTGGTCGTCTGCTTGCGTGGGGGGCTCTTTCCCTCCCACCCCCCCCCCTTCTTTTCTGTATATGTTGCATGACGCGCTGGTAGATATGGTTGCTGCCTCCTTTATATAATGTAAAATGAAACCTCTTTTATCGTGGCGCTGGCGATGTAACGACTTTATTTGCATCCATCCTGTATTCTCCCTATCGTATACATTGCTTTGTTATTTTGATTCTCCTGACTTTGCGGCCGGCCCCTGTGGTTGTAGGCCAGCGCTTGTACTTATACGTGTCTTTCAATAAAGGTTTTAAAAAAAAAACAAAAAAAAAAGAAATTTAGCACACAGTTTGCACCCACTATTTGTGATATGCCTATACATCCATCAGGCAGTCTGTAAGCTCCACATACTCTGCATAAATTGCCTGGACATACATTGCACTTTTGCAGGGTAGCTTAATTAGTTGCAAGAGCTTTACATGCATGATGTTTATGGATGTACATCACATAAAATAGCTGCATGTTCGGATGTACGTCACTTGTGTTAGTGCCACAGCTGCATACCATCAAAGTTTTTGCAGATATTTTGGTGGTTTACATATATTTTGTATTTTTAGTTGGAAAGGATCTGTTACTGCTTCCATGCAGGGGCTTTATTGTAGTTACAGGGCATGTTTTGTGGATTTTTCTCAATACACTGGGACGTTTTGGTGTCTTGAACATTTTTCATCTTGAGTAACATTTCACAGCAGGTGTTTTTGATTTCAGGCATTCATCGAACGCAGGTCTTCTTGGAAGATAAATGACAGTGGAACATTCTATTGGCCTGACCGGCCGCCTATTACTCATTCTTTGCACAGTTTTCCGAAGGGTATTGATCTGTTATTCTCGAGAGCACTTTGGATTAGTTGTATCATTTTTTATAAGCTTACAGTGAATCTTTACTTGATAAAAGAGGTTTTGGAGCAATGGAAGCTTTCCTGCAGTGTGGACATTCACTGCGAGTAGCTTGCTGGAACATGAACTCACACCCTAGTTACAAGCTTTGCAGAAACCGTGGCTTCATGTATGAATGACTTTAAAAATGAAAACTTTATAAAAGTTACTCAGTGATGGCTGTCACAAGGGCAACGTATGCTTTTAATTAAAGGTTTTCTGCCATGCCTGTGTAAGCAGTGCTACAAGGGGTTCTTATTCCAGTGTTGTTGTAACAGCACTACTCCGGTCTACTAAAGAATATTACATCACTACTCATAAGTAGTAGTTTGTTATTGTCAGGTTCTGATCCCCCATCAGGGTATACTGCTATAGGCAGTAGATCGTTGAAATAGGCTGCCTGAGCACAGTGCCAACTATACTTAAACAAGCATTTACAATGCAATGGTTTTGCCTTTGTTAAAGTTAGAGCTATTGGCATTGCTCTTGACATTATTTTTATTTATGTTTTTTTTAACATAAAAAAATGGCATTGTCATTTACAATAGCAGGGCAAGGCCCAGGGGAGGGGGGGCGAGGAGAGACGAAGGAGAGCTACGGGCTCAGGGAAGGGGGGGCGAGGAGAGACGAAGGAGAGCTGCGGGCTCAGGGAAGGGGGGGCGAGGAGAGATGAAGGAGAGCTGCGGGCTCAGGGAAGGGGGGCGCGAGGAGAGACGAAGGAGAGCTGCGGGCTCAGGGAAGGGGGGGCGAGGAGAGACGAAGGAGAGCTGCGGGCTCTTGTTGTAATGCTTGCATGGATGAGTTGGTGGATGCATGGATGGGTGCATGCATGGATGGGTGTATGGATGGGTGTATGGATAGATGCATGGATGGGTGGATGGATAGATGCATATATACAGCCAATCCCTCAACAATTTATGCAATCCACCAACCCATCCAACCAACAACCCATCCATGCATCCACCCATGCATCATGCATACATCCATCATGCATCCCCATGCCCTCTTCCTATTTTGGGATCCGAGGTGCACAAAGGGGTGTCTGTGAACCCCGAAGAGTCTGTTTATGAAGGCAGAGATAGCAGGATGTGAAGCTCATGTTGGGTCCAATGGCGGGGGTCAGGGCCCAGCCACAGAGGCGTCATCTGTCCCAGAGCCCCCGCCAGGCCCAGATATGCCGAGATATATCGTTTATTTGGGCTGCCCGCGGTTTCATGAACATCACGCCCAGCGCTTCCTCAAACTGTTTGTGGTGTCCAAATAACAGCTCAATTTAGCGCCTAGCCGGAGGAAATGTTGAAACATTTTCCAAGGGGAATAGGCAATAAATAGTGCTAATAATACGACACAAATGCCTCTCGCTACCAACCCGGGGGAGTTCACCTCTGGGAGGCCTCCAATAACACCAGCCCCCGGGCTGGCCCTGGGACGGGATAATTTTTAATATGTATGCAATAAATGTTCACTTTGTTAGAGTGAATGACACTTTTGTGGCCGCGAAAGACCCCATGTCCGGTCCAGCCCCCTGCTTTGGAAGTCCAGAGGACAGAGCAGCACAGTTCTGCCCCCTTTCAGACTTCAAAAGTCTTGGAAAATTTGTAATTGGTTCGAGAAAAGCTGCACTACTGTGGCCAAAAAGGATGCTTGCCAGGACACGGGTGTGCTAAATATAATAGTAATAACAATGATAAACGAGTACAACCTATTTACCTGAATATGTAACATATTATCATTATTGACAGTACTAAAATACATTTAATAATAATGCATTATTACTTTGAATAGCGTTATTTCTATTCCGATGTGTGCATCACCCCGGAAGATAATTATTGCTGTTTTTACTATTATCAACGTTAATACTGACGGCAATAATTATTATTATTTTACAAGTGTATGTAATTATTAGAGACGGCGATAATTATTAAAATGGACAAATAACATGCTGAGAAGGTGTGCTGCCTTCATGATTGTGCAGCCTTTGTATCTCTGGTGTTCTTCTACTGAGAGTTCCGGGTGGAATCCAGTGATTTCACCTCTAACTGGTTGATTGCTTGTCTTTTACACATGGACTGCTGTCACCTCTACAAGGCGCCTTGAGGTATCCGAGAAGTCGCCCACAGTGCTTTACTAAAACACAAACACATACAATGTGTCTCGGCGCTATAATAAATACAGGGGAGAAATAGACTCAGTAGGTCGAGAACTAACAATAATAGGGACATGTTTTTCACTTATCAACCTCGAGAAGATGAAAGGCTATGCAGGCTCCACCGGTATTTATTTACGTGACGCGCAGGTGCACTAGGATTCCAGGAGCAGGTGAAATAACCCGGAAGTATCTCACCATAAAAGACATGACTGGATGAACGGCTCGCACCTGACAGGGGGAAGCCTCAGATATATCCAGTAATTGCAATTGTATGGGGGGAGACGATCCTTTTACAGCATATGCCAATGACAATTTACAAAGGAAAAATAAAAAAATGTTATAACCCCAAAATAATAGAGACAATGATAAAAACACGTGCATTTACAGAGCCCAAGAGGGAGGGACGCACATTCTTCACGCCGGTACCACACAAGGGGAGGGGGCTTTAATAGGGCGCTTGCTAGGGCAAAACCTAAAAAATGGAGGGAATACAGGCACATAGAAGAGTTTAGTTTGCCTCTTTCTTGGTTAACTTGAAGAGAACAGGATTAGCAAGTGCCAGTGTGAGTGGGGCACTATTATACAGGCTTGATGTTTCAATAGCCCTCCCACTTCGAAGTGCTACGAGCCTTAAATTATATAGCGCTACATACCTCCAAAGAGCACCGAGAAGTATGTTTTGCCTCCCTCTGCCACAATTATACAACTGCCAATATCGGAGGATTCGCGATGCAAAATAAGTAACTATGAAATGTAGGTAAAAAGAAAAACACGTGTTCCGCTGAGAAGCGCCTAGAAGCGACCCGAGATGCATTCCCTAAGGGCTGCTGTGGTAGCACTGGGCCCTTCAGTAGAGTACGGTAACGACGATACTACGTGCTAAAGCAGGAGCAGGGGAAAGGAAATATATTGAAATGTTTGGGAACCTGCGTTGGAAAAACGAACTGCCGGTGACCCGCTCCCTCCCCCCAAAAAGTCCTCATAAACAGTCCAAGAGCCCCCGCCATCTATCGGGGAGGCTGTGGTGTGTTATTGTGAACCCCGGACAGCCCCTCTGCTTTCTTTGTGAAGCCACTCATGCGTGCACGGAGTTCGCCGCTTTGAGGTAGGCAGACAAGCCGCCTTTCATCGCCCCAGATTTCAAAAGTTTAGATTTAATAGCACTAAAGACACGCAAAAAGAATACATAAAATCAATTTCACTTCCCCGCGGGCGCTATGTTTGCATGCATTATGCGGAGGGCGGAATCTTAAACTTGTTAAACTTCCCTCAACTTGTGGGCAGGCCGGGGCTGAGTTTACTGAACTCGACAGCACTCCACAGCTCCGAACACGAGGGCACAACAGCTCCAGGCTGCGAGCCGTGCCCGCTGCTGCATGCGTGTCCGTAGTCAACACATGTCAGAGATCAAGTGTACACATCAGGGCACCTTTAAAAACACAAGTAGAACTCGAGCCGTGAAACAAACATTTTATGACCGCTCCTAGGAGGTGGGGGAGAGCGGGTTGGGGGTATGCTGGCGGGACACGTGAATTTGTTACACTTTCATTCTCCAAAGCAAAGGAGCGGATAATTATTTCAACATGGTGAAACCGCTTCCACGAGGCGAGGTGCCCCCTGTAAGAACGCGTTCTACTCCGGAGTCAGGAGTGCAGAAATCCGCGTTATTTTAACAAAGCACTGGGGTGCGATATACCCTGGGGGTGGGTGGCTCTGGTAGTAGAAGGGGATGGAAATCCGCTTCAGAAAATGAGGCGACCAATATTTTCTGCCGTTTGGGTTCAAATCAGAGTTAAAAGATATTTTCTGGTCAATGTGCACAGCATAATTAAAAATATTTGAATTAATTCGAGATCCCCAGACTGAGATGGAGACAAATAAAATAAAACTCCTTGCAGCATATAATTAGCGCCCGGGCCCGAGCAGGAAGGCGGGTGCCGGCAATGCCGGACCAGATTCGGGGGCGTTCCCGAGAACAGGCTTTCGGCTGACGTCACCAAAAGGGAAAAATTCTCGGGAACGCCCCCGAATCTGGTCCGGGATTGACGGACAGAGCCGTCTCCCAATGGCTAGCCTCCATTTATGGAGCTAGCCAATGGGAGGAGGGGGCGGATACCCGACCCCACAGAGAAATTACATTAGATTTTGCTAGCGCATGCGTACTTCGTACGCATTGCCAAGCAAAACCTAAAAATACTCTTTTTTTGAGTGAACTTTCATCGCATGAGTAACTAAATCAGTCTAGGTTTGGGTATTTTTCTGCCCTCGTGATCGTAATCCTGTTTACTTAGACTACAATCTTGAAAATGTGGAGAAAACACATGGACTAGACGAGCTGCTTACTCATAGGATAAGGGAAGTTGAGAGCTCTGACACTGAAAGTAAACCTTCCTGTGGTCGTGCTCTACTTTAAACAAATTCAAACTTTAACGTGTCAGAAATTATGGACTGCTTTACGGGTAGTGTATTTTATTTTGACAGCACAGACTTCACCAAGCATTGACAAAGCCTATAGTTTTGACTTTTGTATAGTAACAATTATAAGGAGTTAGCAATGCCCATTGACACAATGCATCCAGTGCAATTGTGGGAAAAGCTCGCTATTTGGCTGCGCTGGAAGAGTCTACTATCAATGAAATGCTGGTTCAAATCAACTTCCTTTATAAATATATTGTCTTCGGAGGGAAAAGCATTTAGTAATGAGAGCAGCTATTTTTCGAAAGTACAAATGCAGGCCAAGTGATATCGGACACCAAGTTTAGCAACGCATGCCATTCCTCTTTTCACCAGTTACTTCAGTTTGTTTGGACTCAACCAGTTGTAAGTGTTTCCTTTCAGCCCTCTGTTATTCACGAGAAGCTTCTACAAACGTGTAGGTCTCCTATGAGGGGTGTGTGCGGTTGGCCTGCGTGGCAAGTGTACATCCATAGTCAGGTGATTGGCCAATTCATTCTGAGACTATTAAGGGCATTAATATATTTAGTGCTCTTTTATGAGAACACGTGCTCCTGATCTATCAAAAGAAGTCCTCCCTGCTCGCCACACCCTGCACTCCCACCCATTCCCATGATTGCATTAGAGTAGGGATACAAACAACAAGAGGGGTAGCTACCTTAACCTGACACTGGGTACGGAGACTCGCTTCCTGGTCTTTCATATCAGTTCAATGGTGGAAGCATCTCAATGAGGATTTTGAGGAGAAATGGCCGTCTGTTTTTGTTGTCTCTAATGGGCTAGCACTTAAAATACATCTCTTATGGTTTTAGGATACTGCTCTGATGACTTTGCAAAAGTTGTCCTAGTGCTTGATGGAGGTGCAACCAGGTTTCCAGTGGAGGTTTGTCCTGGATCGCTTGTAAAGGAGTGTTTATATTTTCCCAAATTCAAGGGCCACTGTGAAAAGGAGCCACATAACAAAAATGAACACGAGATTACATTTTTCCACAGATTGTCCAGCTACAGAACAATGAGTCGCATCAGCAAAAATGAGGGGGGCTGTGTGCTTGCCGATGCTTGCACTGGTGACCTATCTGACATAGTTGCTGGATCAGACTGGAGGGGGGGGGGGTAATGATCTCTTGGCCTTTTCAGAAGTACATCTGCTGTGGGTTGTGAATCTTCAAGTGGGTCTACACTTGCCTCTAGTGTCTACGCAGGCTGTGATGAAGTCCCTTTGACCTAATGTTTTGGCCTGCTGAAAAATGCTCCATCTGTGCAATTGTGCAACAGATCCTGGTGCACAATCAGCAGAAATATTTCAAGTAATACTAGCAACTGAATTTTCCCTTTTTAACAATGATTAATTACTTCTGTTGAATAATGCTTAATTGCTTTGATATTGATGTACATGTATTGCTAAGTCTGTTTATTTATAGATTCTCTAAAATTGTAATTTCTGTACTTCAGACACTCCAAAGTGATATGGAGGAAGAGTGGAATGTGGACTGTGGAGGAAAGGACAGTCAGACAATTGGAATAACATGACGATTAGAATCAGGAGGCCCATCAGGCGGTGAGTAGTGAGCAATACATCAAATTCTCTTTGTGCAATATGTTTATAAGGTGCTAAAGCCTCAAGATAGTTTCAAAATGCCTGGTTCCCATGCATCTGGTAAGGCCTGTGTTAGTCTGAAGTTTTTGAGCCAGAATTTAAATCATATGTTTAATTCCCTGCTCTGAGTTATAAATAGTTGTGAAGAATACCCGTAGTATCAATTCAGTGTTGCATCAAACTTGGAGTAGTGTATGAGTAAGTCGAGATCACAGCTCAGAACTCCTGCACACCAACCTAAGCCGGGTGCTTTCCAGGACAATTAAGAATGATAATCCATGTATTTTAATATAAAGCTGTGCACAGGAGTGCCCTTGGTCCCCTGTGCTTGAGAAAGGAGGGGTGGGTATTTAACCAGAACGGTAATTTCCACTAAAGGTCCTAAACAAGAAGGAACCGCTCTCTGTGCCTTCCAGCAAAGTCTGCCTGTCCTCTCCTAGACGTACTACTCGGATTTACTCTCTACCTTTTGCAAAATTTGTAATTGGAATTATCATATTTTTTGATAACCACATAGTTTAATTGTCTAGGATATCTGCTGAGTTAATGCAGTGCCAATGTGATGGTACTAGAGTTTTTTAATACAGCCCCCCAAGTCCATTCTAAAGAAAACAGATGTGAGTGGTTTCAGATCCCATCTTTAAGATCTTCTGTGTAAACAAAAATTGAGCCTTTTGTCTGACTTAAAGGCAAAAGAAGAGAGGATGATTTCCATGAACATTTACAAAGCGCATGTTGGAGGAGGAGCAACATAAGAGGGGATTGCATCAAGTAAAAGGCAGACACCTTTGACAGCGGAGGAGGTGGTATCTTGCACTCCCACATTATGCAGGGGAGTATGTGGGATGAATGCAGGACCTCATTGCCTGTATTTCGGAGACCCTGCTGTTGTTGCTGGACTGTCTTCAGACCTTCCTGCCTTCCGTATTTCTGAGCATCCTTGTTCTGTTCTTAATTACATGGACCTGCGTCGTTTTTTAGGGCTCGGCTGAACGCGCGGAAGCGCGTCTCCGCCGAGAACTTATTGTGGCCGTGTCTCCTTTCCAGGAGACAATCCTGGCCGCGCGCATCGCCTTGGAGGCGATTTGAAATGAGCACGCGCACGCGAACGCGCTCGCTGCATTCTCTCAGACACACACACAAGCGCCCATGCACGCACACACGCACATACAGGCCCCCCCACGCTGCATTCTCTCAGACACACACACAAGCGCCCATGCACGCACGCACAGGCCCCCCCACACACATACACACGCGCACGCACACAGACACACGAGTGCCCACATCGCAGCATTTTATTTTCAGTTTGTAGCTTGTTTTTACAGCTATGGCAAAAAGTTTCTCATTCTCACGCTTTTCTGGGCACAGTGTACTTGGCATCTCTGCCGTGCGAGCTCAACAGCTGCCATTCAGAGATCCTTAAATACTTTTTTGTACAGGGTGGAGAGAGACACGGGGGTCCTGGAGCGAGAAGGGACTCTGGTGGGCTCGGCTAGGTGTGTAAAGAAGTGCATGAAAGCGAAGGAATGAATGAGTAAACATCTGAGCAGTGCTGTTTTCGAACGTGAGTACTTCTATGCGCTGTAAATAGGTCATTTCAATTAGAAGAAAGGAATCATTTTATTTTATTTTTCATTTATTTCTGTTATATAACAAGCTGCCTGGGGGCTGGGAACCCGTTGTGGGCACCTAAGATAACAGAAGACAGGGAGGGATGGCGCGGTCAAGGCACACGTCACGTTCTTTTGTAAACATACATTTTGTGATGCGCAAAGGAAGACTGGGGGTTTGCTTGTTTTTGTAGAGTGAGGAGCTGTGATGGAGCTGCTGCGTGTTGTCCTGAGCATCGGCGGTGCGGGGGCCCGGTCCTTGCTGCAGGCATGAGAGCCCAGATGTGTTAAGAGTAAAACGTGTGCGAGGTGGGGCGGAATGAAAGTTTTGACGAGTGTGCGGGCTCCTTTCCCATTTTTTTAAAGATCTTTCCTGCCCCGTGCCCCTCATTCCACTCAAATTTGTTTGCTTGAATTACTTACATTTCTTACACATTGAGTTGTGTGTATTCTTATCATAAAGCTATTCACGCTGATAAGAGGCCTTACCAGTACCTGATAGTGTTACTCATTTTATCTTAGCTAACAACGGTTCTCATTTTATCAAGTATGAAAGTTTGCACAGCTAATAAGGCCTTCATTCCAGCCTTGACACACAGGCTTGAAGTATGTACTTCAACCCACTGAGTTATAATCTGGGAATGCAGTTGCACTTCTGTGCCGGTACATAGTCTTGTTTAGTTTGAAGCTGTGACCTCACATTTACCCTAGTTCGGGTTTGCTCGTAACATAGCGCCTTTGCGCTCCACACAGCCTCTTTCACTATCTTCGTGTATTTATTAGAAATTTCCTACATCGTGCACTATTACCGAAGAGTTTTGGAGGGCTTTTAAGAAGACCATTTGCAATACATTAGCTTTTAATTTTGTTACCTCACTTTGTCCCGAAGACATTTTTTATATTACAGGATACAATCAGGCACATTATTTTATTTTTTACTTGAGACAGTTTAAGTAAGATCATATATATGTTGACCATCTAAGTCCTTTGTTTTTCGGTGACACACAAAGTAGGACCACAAAATTTGAGGGGGGGGGGGGGTTATTGCAAGCCGCAAGCTGTCGGATGCAGATTTGAGATATGTAGTCTACCTGACTCTGTGATGTATTCCTATAGGTTCTGTATCGATCCCCCTATTCCTGACCCTATTCTGGTTAACAAGTTAACTAGCAGCCATCCCATGATGCAGAAACCGTTATCTGATTACGCCAGACCACGGCACAGGAGCGCGTTATCTGATTAGGTCATAACGCTTGCCATCTAATTAGGCAAAAGCAATATTCCTCCAGCCCCTGATAAGGCATACGGAGTTCTCAAAACAAATCAAACCTATGACAACCTGGAAAAAACCCTGCGGCCATTGTTTTGATTTCACCGAGAACTTCAGTAAAAGAATGTGCTAACGACCAGCTCGTATGACATCCTTATTGACGTATCTATGTCCATCCTTACGTCAATCTCGGCACCTTACAGGTATAAATATTACCGACATTGCCTTAAGCAAACACACACGGTGGTGACGAGATCGGAGCAGCGAGACTTGCCGAAGCCCAGCAGAGAGCGAAGCCCACTGGCGCTGCCCCGCCTTCCTGACGCGCTGAGAACGAGACGCTGCCTTTCTCCTGCCGAGAAATCCAGCTCCGTCGCTTCCGAGCAGCCCTTGCAGGCAGCTTGGAATATCGAGACCACAGACGAGAGATACCATCCCTCAACCATCCTAGATCTCAGGTACAGAACTGAATAACCCCTTGCAGAGAATTCTTGAGTCAGTCACTTGGCAAAACAAACTTAACTTAAACTGCTACTTTCTATCCCCGCCAACGTATTAGGCTTAGGTCAGGTACACTGGGGTAGGCGTAGTTAGAAGCACCAGTTGAGTACTATTAGTCAAATGTATATGTGTACGTATATATTCTGTCCATTTTAAATAACGTATGGCTTAGAAACCATATCAATGTTTTTACAGTATTATTTTATAATTCTGCTTTTATTGTATGCACTTTACTTAACCATAAGTATTGCGATAATATCGATCCATTTCTCTTGTACGAGAAAAGAGACTGATCAATAAATAACATCTTTTATTGAACACGCCCGTATCTTCCTTTTCTCTACAATCTGGTGAAACTAAGAATGCACGTACTGACTGAGTAAAATAAGTTGTCTTTTGTTTTCACACGACTCTAGAAATACACTCTTGATTAGGGGAGAGCAAAGTTGTCATGTTCTATGGTTGTCAGAAACTAAATCCCTTCTTGTCTATCCAGGGAGGTTCAACTCCTCCTTGCCTATTCGAGAAAGTTTCTAGTGAACTCTGAGCTAGCTGGCAAACCCAAAACTTTAAGTCTAATATCGACAGTAGAAGACCTAGTTAACGTCTGGTCTAGGTCTATACTATTGGAGGTATTATTCCAATGCGCAGAGCCTATTGGGATAATAGGAACTACACTACATGGCGCCCAACGTGTTTGGATAGGCGATAAAACTAACGCAAGACTTTAGAGTAACTCAGTCGTGCTCTTTCACTCAGACCCCTTTTTCCCATAATACTCCAAAGACGTCTGGAGTGGGTGAGAGGTAAAATCCGCCAAACCTCGCAGGAGGGAACTCCTATGTACGGTTCTTGGTTCAATCAACGTTGAAGGATACACTGTTCCAAAATATTGTGCATCTAATCTTTGTTTCCATAAGAAACCTGATCTGCAAACAGAATAACCTTCCTGACAGTAAAATGCCAGAAAGTGATGATGAAAGAGAGAGAGCTAGATTAGCAGCTGAACTAATATAAGCTGATAATACTATGCAAGAAGCGGACCCGGATACAAAACTCATCCCGGTCAACATAAGAAGATCTATAACGTTAAAACTTATAGACAATGGACTGACACCAAGAGGTGGTACAGTCATATTCGTAATTGAGGCACACGAATATCGGCAGACAGAGGTATTCTATTCATGGATAAACTTTCCAGCAGCAAATGCTGTAACAAAGGAGTTCCACTATTATAAAATAGAGGAACCACCGGATACCTACACTCCTTTCGAGGAAGTGGAAGTACCACTCAAATTCCAAGAGCACCTGCTCTTGTTTAATGGCGCCCTAAAACATAATAATCACATCACCAGGCTCGGTCCACTAGGTAGACCAGGAGCAACATGGCCGGTCCTAGCCGGATACACACCACATCCAGACATCGAAAGAATGTCTGCAGCAGATGTTTTAGTACAACTAAAACAACTAATTAAAATATATAGACAACTAGTCCAATATGTAATGCGGACTTCAACCATCCAACCTGTAGTTAAAATTCCACAGCTGACCCCATATCAGGGGAACACAAATAAAATTACACCACAGAACATACAGTCCTGCCTAGGTAAAGTACCAGCTAAACGGGAACAAATACCATTCTGGTTAGCACAAAAAATCACCCAAATAGAGGCGGTGTTTCCAGACACCACCCCTGTGGATAAACACAGGATCCTGACTATCTGTCTTCCAATGGGAATCGCACCACACGTGGAGGACTGTGACACTTGGGGTACAGTCTTTGCTTCCATTTACACAAAAACACATGGTGTACCATCCATGTCGGTAATACCAGATGTGCTAAAACAAATTCAAGACGAATACGGTCCAGAACCCGCTTTAACTCTCGGTATGAAATTACTAAAAGGCTTCAAGCAGGTCTCGGCAATATTACTAGCCAACATAAAAGGAGAAGCAGCGAATGTGGCGATCCGCCAGAGGTTAAAAGAGACAGATATAGCTGACCAGCCAGCTGAAATTGCCAGAATTATAGAAAAATCCTATGAAGAACTAGGTAGAGATAGTTTGGGTGGAATACCAGTAAAGCCCCAACTAATTGAAAGTCCTGAAAAAATATTTATTAAAAATAATCTAAACAGTCAAAAGAAGAACTGGGATGGAAACAAACAATCCAATCCAAAAGAAAAGAGATTCCAGTCCAGAGGAAGGTCTCCTCGGCGGAGAGAAAGATCTCCGGACCAAGGACCCAAGTCTCCCCAAAGGGAGCCCTCTGTGAAAAAATACAACCTTAGAAATAGGGATAACATAAAGAAACCGGATAGATATCAAGATTTTGATACACGTCCCTCTCAATCTTTTCAGACTTCCTCGCGGAAATCGGAAAGAGGACGATCGGAACCCAGGGAAGGGCACGTCAAGTCCAAAGACAAGGAACCTGCTCATCCAAATAAAAAATTACAGTTTCCAAAAAAGAAGGTAGCCAGTATTAAAGTATTCAACAATGCCGAGAATACTGAGGACACAGCTGAAAAACGGAGAGTGGGCTCAGACAATGCTAGACAGCGCAGCAGAAGTGAGCATAGCACGCAAAGTCCTTATGAATCATCTGGAGACAGTGGACACGAATGAATACATTCAAGTGGAAACTGCAGACACCAGAGTTAGCAAACCTCACAAAATATATGAAATAACTTTACGTATAGAAGGGGATAAGACTAGAAAAATAAGGGGCCTTTTTTGGGATAATCTCTCCAAGGGCTATGACATCCTTCTAGCTGAAAAAGATTGGCCACCAGAGTTTGTCAGGGAGTGCCCACATGGCGAAGAAATAATTATGCCTGCCTTCTCTAATCATATTCCAATTCATAAAAAATATACACTTGCAAGAAAGTGGGCAGTAGCTCAAGCTCCTGCTTTATATACAAATCATGTGGGATGGGATGAGGAATCTCCTCCACACAAAATCCAGTTAAAATCACAACCTACTGCACAAAGGCAGTATCCAATCAAGCAAGAAGCTAAAAAACAGGTAAAAGAAATTCTAGATCAACTAGAATACCAGGGGGTGATTGAAACTTGCACCTCACAAATGAACAACCCTTTGTTTCCTGTCTCCAAACCAGACAATTCATATCGTCTAGTTTTGGATTACAGACACCTTAACTCATGTTGCAAAACTTTTGCAGTACAAAACTCGCATAGTGCTGCACTAATGAATAACATAGTGCGCAAAAAATATAAAACAACATTAGACATCTCTAATGGATTCTTTTGTCAAAATATAGCACCAGAGAGCAGATACTTGTCAGCGTTCTCAATCAATGGCGCTCAAAAAGAATTCTGTCGGTTACCCCAGGGGTACAAGAACAGCCCAGGATTATTCTCAGCGAGAGTAACAGAGTTACTACAAACATATGATGACGAAGCATTATCGTATGTCGACGACATATACCTAACAGACGATGACTTGGATACTCACTTGAAGAGAGTGAACACCATAATACTTGGGTTCGCGGCAGAGGGTTACAAATTCAACTTTAAAAAATCTAGAATTACCCATCTAACAGTCCTGTTCTTAGGATATGAATTATCAAGTGAAGGCAAAAGCCTGGCTGACAATTTCCTAGAGAAATGTGCCGTACTCCAAGCACCTAGAACACTAAAAAATCTACAGTCAATTCTAGGCTTCCTAAATTTCGGAAGAACATACATTGCAAATTACGCAGAAAGGGTCAAACCCCTTTATGATCTAATAAAACCAGATTTTAAAAAAACCAATTGGACTCAAAAACACAGAAATTCTGAGATCCTTACAAACAGATATGTTAATTAAAACAAAATTAGAAACACGTGATAACACACGCAACCTTGTGATTCGAGTCATCCCAGGAAGATGCGGATTCACATACCTGACCTCTAATGAGGGAGAAAAGGTATCAATTGCATTCCAATCACACTTGTACACAGAAGCTGAAAAGAAATTCAGCATTAAAGAAAACATTGTTCATGCAGTTCAAACCGCAATAGCTAGAGAAAAAGATAAAGCTGACGGTAGACACATCACAGTCAGAACAGCAGAATCAGCCTTTGAGGCATTAACAACCCCGTGTAATTTACCAACAACAGCATTGAATCCGGAATGGATACAATGGGTGAATTCCATTACAATGGACAAAGTAAAATACTACTTTGATCCAGAACGGCAGAAAGACTGTCCTAGTAATTTTACTTTTTATGTGGTTAATTGTCGTTCATTACCACAACATAAACTAGATATCTTTCATCTCCTAATGGAAGAGAAGCCCAGTGCGATATTTCTCACAGAGACCTGGCTCCATGATAGTACAGGTCCTGATGTCGCTATGGCACTCCCCCCCAGCTATGCTATTGTAAGGAGAGATCGCGTTGGCCAAATAGGAGGGGGCATTGCCATTATTTATAGCAGAGATTTCGTATGCAATTTCGAACCTGTAGATATTCCTAATTGCGAAGCAGCACTTTTTAAAATTATCCTTAGCCCCAACTTCACTTTCTCTGGCTTACTTATTTATCGTCCTCCAGTTAATAACCCCTCATGGTCTGAGAATTTGGTAAATTTTATTTTACCTTACCACTTAAAGGCTCAAAATTTTACCATACTTGGGGACTTGAATCTCCATCTGGAGGATAAGAACAATACGACGTGCAAAAATCTTATTGATGACTTTTTGGCGCTGAATATGACACTGCGTAATAAGGGCCCTACACATAAAGCAGGACATTTGCTTGACCCCATCATCTCCAATATGGAAGAATTATCATGGTTAAACACGATCCCTATCTGTTGGTCAGATCATTTCCTTGTACTTTTCACTATCTCTCGTCAATCCACTAAACGTCTCTCTATTACTCCTTCTGAATCTTTGAGGAGAAATTGGAAAAGTTTAAACCTAGATGATCTAAATAGTGCATTGAATAAAGATCTCCCATGTCTGGATGGAGACATGGAAAGCATAGCTGAGGCCACACAGATATGGCTAAGTGATGCAGTGGATGCCTGTTTGCCCTTATCGCGCTGCAAGGGGAAAGCACACCGTCCTCCGGCCCCCTGGTTCACAGAGGCCCTCAAGAAAGAAAAATCCACTTGTAAGAACCTGGAGAGACAGTGGCGTAAAAACTACGAAGGGCACCAAAAAGAGGGCTAGAAATAGCTATCATTCGGCATGCATGAAAGCTAAAGCATGCTATGTTACCACGACCATAAATACAGCTATTAATAAATCCCAGACTCTTTTTAACACGGTGAAGGAATTGGCTGGAGAAAATACAAGAGCGGATGCTCTCCCTCTTAGTACTCAGCAATGCCAGGACTTGGCGTCCTTCTTTACTGAAAAGATTGAGAAGATTGTCTCTAATATCGACAAAAATAGTATTACCTCTTCTAATCAAGAAGATACTTCTCAAATCCCTAAAGGCAACTGTCACCTTGAAGACTGGCCTCCCATCACATCGGATAAACTGAGGAAATTGCTTAAATCTATTAAATCAGGATCTCCTCGCGATCCTATTCCAATCAGCATCATCAGCCAACTGGAGGATTCCACCTTGATACCCATTATAGAGATACTCAATGCATCTATGGAACAGGCCTCTGTTCCTGCTCTATGGAAACATGCCATAGTTGCCGATCCTACGATATTGGCCAATTATCGACCAATAGCGTTGCTTCCAGCTTTTTCTAAAATGTTGGAGAGGCATATTCATGAAGTTCTCTCCACATTTGTGGAAAATAATGAACTACTCCACCCGTCTCAGTCCGGTTTCAGGAGCGGCTTTTCCACCGAAACCGCCCTGCTTGGGATCACGGAAAAGATCCGAGAGCTCAGAGATGATGGCCAAACGGTGGCCCTGGTCCTATTGGACCTAAGCGCGGCCTTCGACACCATCTCTCACTCCAAACTGCTCATCAGGTTGGGGGAGAGTGGTGTCGAGGGCAAGGCGTTAGAATGGATCAAATCTTATCTATCCCTACGGACCTTCCAGATCACCTCCTCTGAGGCCTGCTCGGATGTTTTCTATTCTCCCCATGGTGTACCACAGGGATCTATCCTGAGTCCCCTTTTGTTTAATTTGTACCTCCGCCCATTAGCCTATCTTGCAGAGAACTCCGGTCTGGTTTTGATGACCTATGCAGACGATTCTCAGATTTTATTTTCACTATCTAAATCTGACTCGTCTGTTCCTTCTGCACTTAAAACAGGCCTCCACGAAATTTTCTGCTGGATGTCGGCCAACCAACTCAAATTAAATGGGGAAAAAACGGAGGTCCTTCTCCTAGGGAACAGTAAAGATCTCTGGAGCGACTCCCATTGGCCGACCTCACTAGGCAAGCTCCCGACCCCAGCTACCCAGGTCAGAAATCTCGGGATCATCATTGATGACAGCTTATCCATGGCGCAACAAGCAAAAAAAGTGGCTGGCACTTGTTTTACTATTCTCAGATGGTTACGCAAGATTGTCTGGATGCTACCACCGACCACCCAGAAGACCGTAGTCAATGCCTTAGTGACATCTCGACTTGACTACGGTAACATCTTGTACCTGGGTGCAAACAAAGCAGTAATAAGACGCTTACAACTGGTGCAAAATACTGCGGCCAGACTGCTTTGCAGAATCCCGAGATATGCCAGGATCACCAAACATCTCAGGGACCTGCACTGGCTCAGGGTCGAAAATCGGATCCGTTTTAAAACCCTGAGCTACCTTTTCAAAATCAAAGCAGGGACTGCTCCCAAGTATATTCAAGATCTCGCCAAGCCTTACCTACCCAACCGCAATCTTTGCTCAGTTACATCAGCGAACTTCGCGGTACCAAGGTTTAAACGGGCCAGAATGGGCGGAAGATCCTTTTCATTTCTGGGTCCAACTCTTTGGAACACACTGCCCACTGCAATACGCAAAGAAGAAAACTATAGGAGTTTTAGAAAAAGTGGGAAAACCTGGCTGTTTGATAAATAATTTGCTTTCGGACCTGTTTTTCTCTAGTTGTGTCCTGTGTCTATGCTGTTCGGCGCCGGGAAACCCTTTGTGGGTAGCTGTGCGCCTTATAAATGCTATAAAATAAATAAATAAATAAATAAATAAGAACTAGAGGAACTAAAATATCTAGAATATGAAAGAATATTCCCTCTGCCAATCGACATTCTGCCATTACGACAGTACGCTTGTGTAATCTATACAGACGGACATGCTCAACCATCCGTTTGGGGAGAACAAGCATACAACCCCACATGTGAGATTACAAAAGAAGTGTGGCGCGGAGGTATACTAAGACCTCTATTAACAAAAACACACTCAGTAGAAACTAATTCAGAACAACAGACTGAAATAATAGCATTGAAAATGGCGCTAGATAATGCAGATCGCGAATTCCCGACACTCATAGTGTCCGATTCGTATTACTGCGTCAAATCATATAACAGCGATTTACAGAAATGGATTCAAAACGGTTACAAAGATGACACAGGTGCAACAATAAAGCAAAAACTGCTTTGGGAACAAATAGTTCTGTTAAAAAAAGAACTACCAAAGACTCACGTGATACACTGACTGAGTCATCAGCGTGATGGCGTTCACGTTGCAGGGAATTCATTGGCTGAGAAAGCCACAGCGGTAGCAACTAAATCGGCTTCCGTAGCTAGAAAAAAGCGTGCAGTAAAACACATTGACGGTGAAACAATGCTGGCGGTGAAAACGTCATCAAAAGGCGACTGCTCAGCGTTACCGATCAGTTATCCACTCAAATATACATACATAATCGATGCGAACTCCGTTCCTTTTGCTCGAATCCCTGGGGTGGGGGATAGAGTAATTCCAAACAAGGACAGGAGAACTTTGTTAATAGCAGACGCACATATGGGCGAGGGTCTCAGACACCTCAAACTAAAAGATTCTCTGGAAGAACTACAATCAGTGTACTGGTGGCCAGGCATGAGCCTGCATCATCACATTTTTGTAAAAAAATGCCCGGGCTGCAACAGAGATCGCAGCGGCGAGAGGAACGGGGTAATACCATGGCGTTTCACTCAATAAGGGCTAAACAATGATCAGTGAAACAAGTGTAAAAAATGCGTCCCATTAACAAATAAAGACTAGTTTCCACTTATAAATGTAGACCCCAGCACTCGGCTGACGTCGGGACTGTTATACAAAGATTTGCGAGTCTAAATGGCATATACGCTAGGAGCATGCTACGTTTGACCAATGTTTTCACTTTAGCCCTCAAGCTTGTGGGAAAGCACGGCCAAATGAGCATAGCGAAGCGGGATTCTTCTCACTTCCTTCCTGAGGGATACGGGATGGTGTAAAGAAAAAACCAAGGCATAAAGCAATCTATAACAGCAAAGGTATTAGGTTCGGGAGCTGGGTGGGTCAAACATCTAATAAGTGTCCAACGTAGTCTAAACAACTTGCCAAGAAATTCTCTGAAGGGATTCAGTCCGTACGAATTACTGTTTGGGACTAGGATGCTAGTCTTAGATCTTGACAGTCAGACTTCAGTGGTGAAAGAAAAAAGCTTTGATATCAAAGATCGTTTGGCTATTTTACAGGACTTAAACGAAACAAGAAAAGACCTGAGCAACATAAAGTTGAAACAGCAGCCAACAACCACTGAAGAACTACCACCTGTCCCAGCAAGACCTGTCTGGATTCCAAAAATCGGGGATCTAGTCAGAGAAAAGATCGCGGTAAAGAAGGAATTTGGGCCTTCTTACAGAAAAGCAGTTCCTGTCTTGTCCATCAACGGGACGAGATCAGTTGTACTACCGCCACTTGCTGGTAAAAAGGAGAACCGAGTTGTATCCATCGACCTGGTAAAACCACAATCATGTGGCCGATAACAAACAGTAGGCCAAGTGGACTCCCGATAAGTAGTAGAACACCGAGGTTTGCTACAAATACAGAGGTGCTAACTAAAAGGCTAATCACATTCAAAACGCCTACAGAACAACAACAAGGACTATGCAACAATGCAATGGAACTCACACCTCTGAAAACCCAAATAAAAACATTTAGTAGAGACACACCAACCTACAATGAAGTAACAAATGAATATGCTGAAGCTGCAAGAAACAGTAATCCTGAAGCAATTGGAACAATAGACAGAACGGCATCCGGCTACTTCATCAACTTTGATGATTCTTCTGAAGATCTAAGTGAATCAAAGACACAGCCATCAACAAAAACTTTTAAAGATAAAGCTAAGGAACTTTTGAAACAGCTGAAAGAAACCTATCTGATTTCTCCATGGATTGAATTTTGGGTGTCCTTTGGTGTATTTATCCTGATACTTTGGCTCATCATGATACTATGTTTGGGACGCTTCATTGAGGGAAAATATGCTAAAATGGACACAGCAAGCCAGAAAATCAACTTGATCCTCAAGCCACACACGTCTTCACACGTCAAGAAAAGAGAACTTTCTTCAGTCAATTTCACAGCCAATCCTATACCGGATGGGGTAGCATGGGACAATACTGACTATGAAATTTATGGTCCGGTTGAAATCCTCAAATATCCACACCAAATCAAGATCTCGTTGAGTGACTTTGTAAAACCAAACTCATTTGCTGATGATTGGGACTTTGAAAGTATTAATGACATGATGTCTGACCTAGTGATGTCTGCTAAATTTACCAAACATGATTATTTGCAGGGTTCATCTAATTATGATAGTATGTACTGCTACAACCACTATGGTAACCATTTTCTACATAAATCTGCACAACCTAGAAATGTTTTAAATTATAATCAATGGGAACATTGTGCAACCCCTCCAAAAGGAAGCTCAAGAACCTTTTATGAAAAATATTCATACTTTTCAGGGTTCAACACAAGTGATGCTGAGACATTTTATTTCAAATTGTCAAATAAGACAGGAACAAAAACCATGCTTACAAACACAAAATTTATATATTCGGACTCATTTTTTGAACAGATGAATACATTTGGTTTTGATTATTGGGATAAAAATGTGGAAGTAAAAAGTGTTTGGGGTACAAAAGAATGGCAAGTACAAGGTATAGAATCATTGTTTAGAGCCTGCATGATCCCAGAACAAATTATATTCTGGAATGAAACTATTCAACAAACTACCTGTCTTGGATTAGCCAAAATCAAAGACTTAAATAAACCGTCTATTCCAAAACCAACAATGAACAGCAATAACTCTGCAGATGAAGAGATAGACGTAAACTTTGTATTAAACCAAAACAGAACAAATCCTGATTGGAAACAATGGTTGATCTGGCCCACAGATACTAATAACTGTCAAGACAGATTCCTGAACAAAACACAGGGGTTCACATTGACCAGGCCAAACCCTAGATATTCCCAAAGACAACACCCAGGGATAATCACCACCTACAGTGTGGGCAAACTCTGCCTTCAATGGCTAAAAACTTCCACACTGACAGAAATTAAGCAACACCTAACTTTACTTACTGATGGTGCTGACTTGCGTGATTTCATTATGGGACCGCGCAAACAGCGTCAAAAACGCTTCATAGCAGCCTCTGTATATGCAGCTTACAACGAGGCCTGGAAGATAACTCAAATTGAGACAGCAGAAAGTATACGGGAAATTGACCGTATTAATTTGGAAAAATCGCTTTCTGTAGTGGACAATGGGTTAATGACTCTGTCCTCCAGAATCTTTTCATTGGACAGCATTGTGTCATCAGCAATCGACATAATATCGCAAGACTTACTGTTGTTACAACACGGTCAGTCTCAATTGCATTCTATTGTACAGCTTGGCTGGACGTTACAAAATCTGCGTTCAGGCTATGTGCCTTGGCGTTTAATCAACACAACGTCACTATTCAATATCTTTAACCTTACTGATAAACAAATCAGTATGGCACAGAAGGGTGCTGATTATACAATCCTGAGCATTGAGAAACTCGAGAGATTACCATTGACAATGTCAGAACGACCAGTCATTGAATGGAAAATACATGGGATAATTAATATTCCGATATCTACTTTCAGGTTTCAATACTGCCAAAAATATATACAGGCTGGCATGTACGAAAAATTGGGAAAAGGGTACATTAAGACAACATGGAACTTGCCCTATTCACATGCATGTGTCAGTAATAAAGGACAGAAAGTGTTTCTTAGTGGCAATAATTGTGCGAGGTCACTAAGCGGTACACTTCTGTGTAATGGAATTAGTTTGCATGGAGCCTGTGAAGGGAACTCAAATAACCTTTCATGTCACCAGCTAGGCACACCTGCAACAGAGAGAGAACCATTCTTTAAAAGACTCTATAACGGGAGTTACATTCTAATTGTGGATCGCAGATGTTGTAGTCTACTGCCCGGGGTTCCTTATCTCATAAGTACGACTGCGAAGGTCATATGCTGTGGACGCTTATTGTTCCCCAGCTCCTTTCCAGACAGGGAGGCAAGGGCATGGCCTAACTTGAAAATTACTTCTATTCGAGTTGATACTTTAAGCAGAATGAAAACAGTGCTTCTTCAGACGCCGACCAGGCTCACGTCATCAAAAGAAACGTATGATCTCCTAGTCGCAAGGACGACTGCAGAGATTCACTCATTGTTATCAACTAATTCCCCCATACATTTCGCAGAAATCCTGAATGAAATCTTAAATATTTCTGATACCAGTGGAGTCTCAAATGTATTTAAGACAGTATTTTCGATGGCATTAACACCATTCAAAGCCATACTGGGTATTTTTCCAGACTTCGTCCATTCGATTTTTGGAGGAGTTCCCCTCATTTTGGGACTAATTGCAGGAATCCTATTCTTAGTCCTTATATTTCGTTATGGCAAACCATGTCACAGACAAAACACCTGCGACAAGGGAAGAAACAATCCGAGCCATTGGATACCGGGACCGGATATCAAAAATCCTGGGACTAACCCGGCTTAGAGACCTGAACATGACTTGGTTTCTTTCATTTCGGCCGATATGGCAAAGATGTGTTTTACCTGTATTAAGGTGCATGCTGTGCGGAGAAGAATGCGTGTTGGACACCTGTCTGACGCTACAATCGGATGCGCCAATGGATGCAGAAACATTGTTGGGTCCGGTAAAGGCTCATGCATTGTGCTGCCCTCAACGGCTGCCAATCCTGATGACGGCATTCGTGGAAACTTCACCACTACGATTAAGGGGTAGTGAAGATCAAGATGAAAGCAGCATCGACCAGGTACAACCTTCTGTCAACAATACTACTCAAAACGTCAATGGAGACAATCATGCACATGAATGCATGGTTACATCCTTTTCCGAGTTAGTGGAACTCTCACAGGAAGCTGTTGACAGCTTTTTCAGCAGTCTCAATGATATGATGTTCTCACCAGAGCAGAAATAATGACTCTTGAACAAGCTAGCACACGGCGTTCCCGACACCTTGAATTTGGCCTTCAACTTTAATAATAAAGTAGCAAGATCAACTTTTCCTCCAGTCCACGGACAGCAATTTTTTTAGCAGCCCCAAAATATTTTTTTAAATTTTACGGGACACTTTTCTTCTGCTTAAAGTAGGAACTATTCTTAGAGAACTAATTTCTGTTTTTAGAAACTTCATAGACATTAGCTGCCCGCTGGTATGTTCATAAATATTTTTTTTTCTTGAACTGTGATGAAGTGGTCTCGAACTTTTCTTCTGTATTAAGAGCCATTTCATGTGTAATTCTCATATTCGATTACTAATAATGTATACATGCGTGATTAATTTAGCATTAGTCTACTGTTTAAGTGCATATAGTACATATGGATATTTTATTTTCCCGTACATTACATCATTTCGAAATGCATTATATGTATTTTGGGGTGGTAAGGTATACACGATACTCTACAGTATGTTTTACTATGCCTAGATTCGTAAACATGGCCATAGTTAGCGTGGAGTGGGTGTGATGTATTCCTATAGGTTCTGTATCGATCCCCCTATTCCTGACCCTATTCTGGTTAACAAGTTAACTAGCAGCTAACGGTTTCTGATGCAGAAACCGTTATCTGATTACGCCAGACCACGGCACAGGAGCGCGTTATCTGATTAGGTCATAACGCTTGCCATCTAATTAGGCAAAAGCAATATTCCTCCAGCCCCTGATAAGGCATACGGAGTTCTCAAAACAAATCAAACCTATGACAACCTGGGAAAAACCCTGCGGCCATTGTTTTGATTTCACCGAGAACTTCAGTAAAAGAATGTGCTAACGACCAGCTCGTATGACATCCTTATTGACGTATCTATGTCCATCCTTACGTCAATCTCGGCACCTTACAGGTATAAATATTACCGACATTGCCTTAAGCAAACACACGCGGTGGTGACGAGATCGGAGCAGCGAGACTTGCCGAAGCCCAGCAGAGAGCGAAGCCCACTGGCGCTGCCCCGCCTTCCTGACGCGCTGAGAACGAGACGCTGCCTTTCTCCTGCCAAGAAATCCAGCTCCGGCGCTTCCGAGCAGCCCTTGCAGGCAGCTTGGAATATCGAGACCACAGACGAGAGATACCATCCCTCAACCATCCTAGATCTCAGGTACAGAACTGAATAACCCCTTGCAGAGAATTCTTGAGTCAGTCACTTGGCAAAACAAACTTAACTTAAACTGCTACTTTCTATCCCCGCCCACGTATTAGGCTTAGGTCAGGTACACTGGGGTAGGCGTAGTTAGAAGCACCAGTTGAGTACTATTAGTTAAATGTATATGTGTACGTATATATTCTGTCCATTTTAAATAACGTATGGCTTAGACACCATATCAATGTTTTTACAGTATTATTTTATAATTCTGCTTTTATTGTATGCACTTTACTTAACCATAAGTATTGCGATAATATCGATCCATTTCTCTTGTACGAGAAAAGAGACTGATCAATAAATAACATCTTTTATTGAACACGCCCGTCTCTTCCTTTTCTCTACAATCTGGTGAAACTAATAATGGACGTACTGACTGAGTAAAATAAGTTGTCTTTTGTTTTCACACGACTCTAGAGATACACTCTTGATTAGGGGAGAGCAAAGTTGTCATGTTCTATGGTTGTCAGAAACTAAATCCCTTCTTGTCTATCCAGGGAGGTTCAACTCCTCCTTGCCTATTCAAGAAAGTTTCTAGTGAACTCTGAGCTAGCTGGCAAACCCAAAACTTTAAGTCTAATATCGACAGTAGAAGACCTAGTTAACGTCTGGTCTAGGTCTATACTATTGGAGGTATTATTCCAATGCGCAGAGCCTATTGGGATAATAGGAACTACACTACAACTCTAGACTGGAATATCCATCAGTTGGAGCTACTGCCATTTCTGCCCGATTTATCTGTTGTTCATGGTGCCTGCCAGGAGGCTATATAAGCATGGGTTGATTGGAATTGTCTCACGTCTACGCTGTTTTAATGTTATCTGTTCCTGAAGAACATAGAATGTATTTGATTTATTTTGAGTTTAGACTAATTGTAACTTCAGGTAGAATTACAATTGGCAGTATTCATTAATCAACTTATTTCTTCCAGCCTGCAACCTAATATGCCAATGTGCTTTTTCTATAGAAGGGTAAGAGAGTTTACGTAAATGTAATTGTCTCTAACTCACTGATACTTGGTCACTTTTCAGTTAATTCTTGTAAAATATATGTCTATGGAAGTTGGCTTGAGCTCTCGCCTGTCTTCCTGTCAGCACAAGTTCATATGTAAAGTGAAGTGCCTAAATCCTGAGTTTGTAGTTAACTGGGCTGATATGCCTCACGTGTACCTATTGTATCTGTTGAACGCCATCAATGTTGAAGTACCAGTACTGGTCCCTAAAGTCTGCAGTCAAATGTTGGCTTATTCAACTGTTAAAACAAAGCAATTTTCTAGACTTTATGTTCAAGTTTGGAGCATCCTGTGGAAGTAAGCTTCTTCTGTCTGGATTTTGTGCCACGTCTGTATCAATATCTGGCAGTGTGCTCCACCCTTGTCCATTTACTATGCTTACGTGGGGGCTGAGTTATGGAATCCTCTGCCCCCATATTCAGCAACTCTTTTCAATAATGGTACATGCCCTACATTTTCATCATGATATACTAGGCCATATTGGAGATGCAGTATTTGGTTTCCAGTCAGCGGTGTGTTCTCCTGCATGTGGCTTGGCATTTGCTATCCATGACATCAACAGCATGAAGCAAACCCACATGCAAAGTAGGTTGCAACAGGGCAAGGTAGTGTGTATCTAAAATCTAGTTACAACCCGCAAGGGTTGGAAGGGGTGCCATAATTTTGGCAGATACACTGTGAAAGGAGTTAGGTACCAGGTACAGTGCTTTGTGTAGTTTCCTGTTTCATGGGAGTTCAAAACAAATGTGGTCACATGCATGAAACTTCACCAGTGAAGATTTCCCCTCTTTCAGTAAGGATGAAGTATCATGTGCCCATGCTTATCTTGTTTCGACTCATGACTGCAGGTATTTCAAGCATTGCTATTAAGACTACAGCAGCATGGCAACCCCTCTGATAGAACAACTTACCACCCTTTAGAGTAGTTTATTAAGGCACAGCTTCATCACATCATCTGCAAGCATGTATGTCACCAGGTCTTCGAGGGAGGGATATGGTCCCGTAAGAAAACTATGTGCAACTTGACTCTTTTATCCTTTTTATTATTGAACATATTATTATGTCCGACTTGTAGTTCAGGTCCTTCCGTTCAGAGTTGTAGTCCTTGGGTAGGAGCGCTTCGCCCTTCCTTGAGCTCACGTATTGTTATGCCCCTCCGAAGAAATTTTTAAAAAAGAAAACAACTGGTGACTGTCGGGAAACCCACGATAGCTTGTAAAGTAGGGGCCAGTGCTGGAGGTATCACCCTAAAACCATCACCAAGTGAAATGCGGTTAACGCACCAGTTCCCATTTGGTTAGCAGAGGTGTGTCCTCCCCTCACTTCTTCTGCTCCCCCGCCCAGTGCCCGTGAGTCCCCGCAGTCGGAACCGTACCTTGATCAGCCACGCACCTCCGGGAGCGTGGCAGGGCGAATTGCGGAACCGTTGGCCTCCTGGCGTCTCCTCTTCTTCGAGGACGATTTCTCCGCTTTCTACTGGCACCGGGATCCCAGTTGTAGACCACGCTCTGTTTCTCCGGAGTCTTTCCACGTTGTCCTGGTCTCGTTTCGCTGCCAGCGTCCGTTCCTGCGCCCTCTTCCGGCTTTGTCAGAGCAGCTCCCTCTCTCCATTGGACAGGGGGCGGAGTCCTCGTCGGGGCTTGTGGACCGCCTTCCTGTGGGATGTTAGGCTCCGGATTTTTAAAGAGACAGGCAGGAGACAAAGCCTGTGCAGGGAGGAAGAGTACCTCGTTCGCTACAGTCATCGGCGAGTATGGCATCTCTTCCCCTGTGTCGTCCTCAAACCAGTGACAATGTACAAGGGCCATTATCATTTGGTAGGTGTCTGTTGATCCCACAAGGCCTAGCCTCAATAAGCTGCTCCTCCATTCAATCTCCCAAAGCCTGTAAATAGCACATGGATTAAAGGCTTGATGATATTCTGCCCCAGGCAAGTTGCCTACCAGGTGTACGGGTGTCATTATCTATCTGAAGAATTCATATCCACACACCCTTCCTTAGCATGCCTTTCCACTACTTTGTATTGAGGACATGACACTTGCTGCCCTGAGTGTATTTCATGACTTTTGAGGTAGCACTGATAGAAGGATTTGTGGTGACATAGGTGGTCATAATTTTGGTGTGGCAGTGGTGCCATGTATGTTGTTTGTCTACTTTTGCTCTGTGCCATGGGTTGGGGTTGAAAATGGACATTATAAGAGGCTGGCTTAGTATATGGTGCACACTTAAAGGAGTGATGCACCTTGCACTAATCCTGGAAACCCTTGTAGTGATTTTAGTGGTCTTTGATAACCTTAAAGCTCTCAAAGGTTAGCTGTGGAGAGCAGCCTTCAGGCTTATCTTGAAGGAGTGTAAAGCAGCTTCTCTTCCAGGGGATACTCATTAATAGTCATAAGCACTGAATTATCTCCGCCCATGAGTGGGAGGTTCCCGCTCATGGGCGGAGATAATTCAGTGCTTATGACTTTAATGAGTATACCCCTGGAAGAGAACTAGGATTACAGGTAAGTAACTAATCCTTCTCTTCCAGGGGATACTCATTAATAGTCATAAGCACTGAATTATCTCCGCCCATGAGCGGGAACCTCCTGCTCATGGGCGGAGATAATTCAGTGCTTATGACTTTAATGAGTATACCCCTGGAAGAGAACTAGGATTACAGGTAAGTAACTAATCCTTATTTTACCACATTTAGTCAATAGTGTAGATCAGTTGAGAAAGAACCACAGTGTTTATGAAAAATAATGATATTTATTACATAACACAATCATTATCACTTGGTATACCTCCTATCCGGAGATATCAATAATACACATAAGAATACTGCAAAGAAATCAGATGAGTAGCACAAAATACACTGGTCCCTAGGGGGAGGCTAAAACATATACTAAATAAGTGGAATGCAAACTGCAAAGGAGAACAGGATGTGGACCAAAGGACTTAGAAGAGCTTGGGAAACCAGGAACCACCCAAGGTAAGTACCCAGGAACCCCAAGGAGGCTGTGTGTAGAGTGGAAACACAGCCGCGTGTTCAATAAAAGTCAATAGAGAAGTCACTGTTGCAGTTTTAAAGAAAAATGGCCCTTCCCAGAGGACCCTGAAGAAACCTTTTGGAAGACGGAAGGTTGGAGAGCCACCCCACCCGTGGATGCCCCAGGAATTAGGGGTGAAGTGACCTCGAAACCTTCCGTAGACACAATTGGGCCATTCTGAAAGAAATGCCTCTGGGGTAGTCGGTGAAGAAGTCCGGTGTAATCCAAGGGTAGATTCTTGAAGATGTGAACCTGCCAGCAGAGTGGGCAGAAAGAATCAATGCCACTCTGAGTTAACCAGGAGGCACGGAAGCACCATGCCCACCCTCGTCAGGAAGTTCTGAAGAGTTCACGAAGACCTTGTCGCTGCAGCTGTGGGGACCCGGAAAGGCTGTGGAAGACCAGGAGCCATACATGAGCTGTCCCACATCAGATGTTGATGTCCAGATGGTTGGTGTCCAGCGGGAGCACCAACAAGCCTTGGTAGCCGCAACTGGTGTGGAAGAAGAAAAGATGCAATTGTTGGGTACAGCAAGGTCCCAGGGACTCACCATGTGCAGGAGAGTCACAGCAGGCACTGAGCAAGCAGGGGGGAGCCCACCAAAGCAGAAAACCCTCGAGAGGACCCTTAGGCCAGAGGCACAGGAGTTGCAAGTTGACCTCAGGCAGCTCACCAAAGATACAGGCCCATGATGTAGGGGATGCAGGGAGGATGCTTCTTGTAGCCTGAAGATCTCTGGAGTACAGAGACAATGATCCTTTGCAACAAGTCGACGCAGTTCACAGGGGCTCTGTCTCAGCAGCTCCGACGAGGTATACTGTCCTCCAAATTGCAGGTAAGACAGGTCAGGCCTCCGGGTAGCCACAAAAAAAACCTGCTTATGTTGCTGAGCCCCAGAAAGTCCGTAGGACGACAGGATCAGCAAGACTGGTCAGCTTAGATGCAGGGCCTACAGATGCACAGAAGTGACTCCTTCACTCCAAGGGAGATACTTCGGATGTCCTTGATGCCCACAGATCCTTGGAAATCCTGAGCAAAGCAAAGACAAAGCAGAATACTTGCAGAACAGCGAGACCAGGAGCAACCGTAGTCTTCCTTGGTTTAGTCTCGATTCCAGGCGAAGTCAAGTAAAGTCCAAGTGTCCAGACAGTTGAATAGTGTCTTGGTTTCAGAGATGAGGCTTGTTCCATGGTGAATCTGAGGATCCACCCACGGGGGAGCCCTTAAATACCCAAGGAAAGGGTGGGTACAACTTGGGGATCCCTGCCAGAGGAGGGGATGGCCAGAGGGGAGGATACTCCCCAGTCCTTTGTCTAGTTTCACGCCAGAGCGGTAACCAAGGATTCCTCAAGTGCCTAAAACTGGTGTATGCAAGGAGTGCACCAAATGTGCCCTTCAATGTAGTCTGGTGGCGCTGGAAAGCACCCCCAGCCAAGCCCAATGCACCAAGTCCTGTCTGTGAGGTGGTCACACTTCCCTGTGACAGGAAACCTATTGTTCTATTTCCCTCGCTCGAGCTCAGGCCAGCAGCAGGAGGGCAGAACAATGTTGGTGGTCGACAGCAGTACTGACTTGCTGTTAGACCCTGAAAGGCTGTAACCAGGGTACAGGGGGGCTCCTCTAAGAAGTCCCCCATTACAGTGGATCATACCTCCATAACCGGAATCTGTGGTGGGGAATTATTCCAACATGTTTGATACCAAGCATGACCAGGTCTGCGCAGCCATTAAATAGTTAGACATCTCGTAATGACTGATGTCCACTACATGTCTTAAAATGGCTGACCACACTTGCAAAGCCTGGAGAATCAACTCTGGGGTTTGTAGGGGTGTCCTGCTCTTTAGGGGCACCGTTACATTTATTACCAAGAGCCATGCCCTCAGGACTGAAGGGCCTACCATAGGGAAGACTTATAGGTTGTAAGTGCAGGGACCTGAGATTTAAGAAAACAGATATCTGTTGTGAGAGCTGCAAGGACCATCTCACACATCCTGCAATGGCAGGCCTGTAGTCAAAGTTTGAGTGGTCTCTTGTGGGTGGCACAACACATGCTGCAGCCATAGGAGATCCCTGGTGTACCTATGCCCTGGGTACTTTAGTACAATATACTAGGGACTTATAAGGGTACACCAGTAGCCAATTGTAGAGGTACTAAAGTACCTACCAAAACCATTTTGGTGGGGAGAGCACAGATGTTGGGGTCCTTGTTAGCATAATCCCAGCAAACTATAGTCAAAACACACTAACACCAGGCAAAAAAGTGGGGGTAACCATAAAAGAAAGATGCTACTTTCCTTTAGACATCATAAATTAAATCAGACCTGTTTAGAAATGTTTACACACAGCTCCACCTGAACAGTGCACAAACTCTGTGGGCGTGAAGGAAGAAGATCAGACGAGTCTGGGAAACAACCGCTACAACGCATGCATCACAACACATGCTTTTACACCGCATGCCATTACAACGAAAATGGCTTGCTGTAGGGGGGTGTAAGGTATTGGATTTAACTCCAACACATTCCCTACTGTTGCACAAACTGGAGTTGGAATAGTAAATTATACTATTCCAAACTCCAGCGCAGCCCCGACAGCAAGTCTGGATAAAAAAATTGCGTTGTAACGGCATGCGGGATAAAAGCATGCGTTGTAACGTCATACAACCGACGAGGCTACCACCCATCCGATTAGACTCCATTGCTCGCTAATTATGTTTTTTTCCAGTGAATCTGGGTACCTCACGGTCTAGCCAGCGCTATATAAAACCTTTCAAATAAATAAATAAAGGGCTCTAGCACTCTGAAGCCCCCTATGCGGTACATTGAACGGTTTATAAAACTCCTAAATCAATCAAATGACAAGCAGCGGCCTTTAATATTCCTGTTGCTTGTCTTTTCTCTGAAGGCAGCAGATGTATCTCTGACACACATTACCTGGGATTAATTCTGCTACTGCCAAATGCAAAGGGGCTATCTAATTTAGAGCAACATTATCGATCTGCGTGGGATTTACAACCTTTGAGAAAAGCAGTATATTCTGCAGTCTGGGCACTAAATAGACAGTCGGGTGTGTTTTAATGAGCCCCAGGAAGCAACAAAACATATGGTGTCGTAATACTATTAGTTGTTAACGAGCGGGCTCTGGACACAGTCATGACAAAAATAGATTTTATGTGTTTTGAAATGTCTCCATTTTCCGTGAAAATGTGCAGAATCTGCTCGGCCCGTAGGCTTTCTTGGTAGGGTAACTAATGGTGACGGCAGCTGCGCAGGGGCATCTGGGAAACACGACTGCAGCATAGTCATGCCAAGGGGCGTCTCGTGCCAGATGAGCTAATGGTTATGTAGTTGTGGGCATAGTAGCAGCCATCCTTGCTCTACTACAGCACTGTTCTTTCCTAATAAAAGTGCAATTCGTACAAAGGCGAATTTTATTCCCAGCAGCATTAAACATTGCAACAGGGATGATTTTTTTACTTGGCTCCCCAGATGTGAAGCAATTGAGAAAGATAAATAAATAATAACAGTGTGAGCTGTAAATTAAAAAAAAAATTTACGAAAGTGAGAATTTAAAGCCAGACTTTGCAAAAATGTCATATAATTGAATACCACTTTACTACAGTATAAGGGTGCTCACTCGTTTTTCAGCAACATTCTTTGCACGCACTATGTTGAATTTAGCACCAAATTGTGTGTTTATTTTAAACTCCTTGACTAAATCTGTGTTGAAAGACACACATCTTTTGACCATGTGTGTCTTTTAAAGATGTGTCTCTAATGGGTACGGTTTTCGTAGATCAGGTTGTATCAAATATCGCACATGGTGGTCAGGGCCTTGCCAGACATTTCAGTAAAGCAGGCCTCCACCTCCCTCTCCCCAAGCCCCCCAAAGACCCATCTCTACTCCTTTATTTGTCAAGCACCCCCAGCCGAGTGGTCTGTTGGTCGCCAGCACAACATGGGATTCTGCAGCTGAAATGATTTCCAGTCTGCATTCAAGAAAGCTCCCCCTTCTATTAAAAATTAAGTCCTTTGGCAAGGGAAAGCGAAATGAATGACTAAAATACTCCCAGGCCAAACACAGTATTAAAAAAGTTAATTTGGAAATACCATGACCCATTTGTGTAATGCACGAGGTCACCTTCCAATGTAGCCATGCAATCACAACTGTAATTCAACTTGAATTTCGTATTCTCATGACAACAGGATTTAAGTATTTAGAAAGCTAATGGGCTACTTGTACGAATTAATTTTTCACTGCGGCATTGCAGATAAACGTCCTCTTCATCTAATCTATACAGACAAGAAGATTACTGGGAGGTATGACCGAATCCCTCCAAATGCAGTGTTTCCTACGTTTCTTTCTTCTCTTCCTTTCATCTCTTTTTTTTGCATGTAGGATCTTGATAAATCCCAGCTCCAGATGTATTAATCGTTCTCTTATGTCTTCTCATCTGCTGGAATGTAACCTGCCCTGATGTTAGCACATCTGCATCGAGTCGCTGACTCTGCAGCGAAAGGATACAGGGGGAGCCGGGAAGGCACAAGCCGCAGATGTCATGCAAGATAATTGAAATAACCGGCGTGGTGATGGTTGGGGCGTCCTGCAATACATCACACGCTACTTATGTTACTCTGGTGGCATTAGCGAGGCGATATATCACAATGCTTTTTGCAAGTCTGCTGAACTTAATTTGTCAACGCAGCCTATTTAACAATAAGCAAGGTCTGGTGAGGTTAATGTCCCACTTACTGGACAGGGTATAATAAATCCGTTCAGCGTGATCTTTTAGGTATGAGGGATCCTCTAAGACCAATGAGCTAAATAAACCCTAATCTAGACTGGTTTTACAATTTAAGTTTCTGCCTAAGCCATTTAGGAGCGATGCAGCATTCCTACAGGGAGTAGGGTACCAGATGATTACATGTTCTAGTCCAGTGCTTTTGTTTGACAACCTAATGCATTGTGGGAGTTAGGCTTGGTTCATCAAAAGTCTACTGGCTGGGAGATGATTTTGCTGAGATGGGTGGGACCTGTATCTCTCTTGGTAACCCCTCACAAAAGACTCTGTTTAATCTTAAGTGACATGGTGGCATATGTAAGTGCGGTGTATGGACACTTTCTAATGAGTGCAATCTTCAGTTCTGAGGTTTCTCCCAGTGTAAATGCCCTGCCTTGGAGTCTGGTCAGTGTGCAAGTGCTGCAGGCAGCCTTTGAGGCGACTGAGGTCTCTAGAAGGGACTGGTATCCTCTTGGGATGAAGTTAGACTCTTATGGAAGTCATTCATGTAAACCATTCCTTCCACTCTCTTTCTTAGTCTCACGGTTGGCACATTCTGTTAAAACGGGGGTCACGAAATATAGCACAATGTTCATTGCACATAATTCGGCCCAGCATGGTTGAGACTGGAAAGGAGGTAGATGTGCAGGGGTTTCGGACATCAACCAGTAGTCCCCTCTTTTAAATGACACACGTTGTTTGTGTATCTTGACAGTGCTTAGTACTGGCCTGTTAACCCATCATTTAGCGATCCTAATTTTAAAACCCAAGGGACCCAATTCCAGGTCGGTTATGTGACTTGACCAATTATTTTCAATCGTTTTAGCTGATTTACCTACAGTTTCAACAGCAGAAAATAGTTTTAGCCCTAAAATGAACAGCTCACACATCACGTCTTTTATATTCAGACGGCCTTGTCACTATGGATATGACCGAAATAGGTTCTTTAGAAAAAAATAGAGGTGTTTTATAAAAATGGGATCAAGAAAAAAAACTGACAATAAATGTGAATACAACCAAAGTCCTGGCACTGTGTTCAAGAGGAATTTGCAGTGGAAGAAACATACTGAAATCATAAAAGCAAGAGCACTATCCTCTGTGTGTGGGCTTAAATGTACTAAAGATTATGCAGGGCCATCTTTAAGACCAGTACAATCAGCCTACCTCACTATGATTTGCCCACAATATTGCTACATCGTTGAATTACTATGTTTAAGTTGTAATGTCGATTGAGGTACAAAGAAGGCAGATGTTTAAATAATCTTTGATCCATGCTATAAGAATGGAAACTGCCTGGTGCTACTTAGCTTTTTTGGATGTGATTAGACTTTAGGGATGGATTAGAAATAGTGCAATCCAAGAAATTGCCACCCTTTGCCAAAATGAGAGCTTACACAGTGAATTAAGGTGGGCGGGGGTAAGTCAGAATTTTTTTGGGTGATGTATGTAATGGTATACCAGTAAAAATAGTAAACCCTTATTTACAAGTAAGTATAGCTAAAGTTAAGCTTCGGTTTTAACTAAAATGTATGCCAGTGAAAATGTTCTGAGGTACCAGAGTATTAAAGCATCTACTCAGTTTTTGGGACATTCATGGCAAAAAAGTGAGATGTTTTCATATATTGATGTCTTGCCATTTACAGCATTAGGACGAGCAGTGTTAAATGTAGAATTGTAATTAATCTATTCCTTATCGGTTCTACCACAAAGACGGTACTTTTAGATAAGAATAGAAATTGCACATGTGACGTGAATGTAAGTCTTTACATATTTTATTAGACTGTTTGGCGTCATTGTCGACACGAAAAGCCCTTTTAAGGCCAATTCTCATGAGATACGGAGTATTTGCTAAATTTTTAATGGCTACGAGATATTTGGATGTGACCTTTGCTTAGGAAGATATCAATTAGCTGTTGTGGAATTTTTAAAGAATTTTAGTTGGTTGATTTGAATGATTATTTATTGATGTGACCTGTGCACTAGGAAGATATTTCTTGGTGATGAAGATTTTTCACTGAAATTTTTCACCGATTGGCTTTTAATGATTACGTATTCGTGTGTATGTATGTGTGTGTATACATATATATATATATATATATCGAGAGAGAAAGAGTTTTTTTGAAGACTAAGGTTTAAATACACCTATTTTTTGTCTGACTCATTGAATTGACCAACTTTGCACAATTTAACCAAATGAGGAAGCCAAACTTAAATGTCAAGTTGGAGGGCTTTTTAGTGGACAAAGTAATCATTAGACCATGCTTTAACACCTAGTGTATCTACTCTTTTCAGTGTTTGCTTCTTAAATTCTCCACATCGGCTCAACCGTGTTAAACCTTTTCATTTTTATCGTTGTTGTAACCATAACTACATAATAAGCAGAGTATATACACCTTTGATTACACAGTGGCAAAGATAAACTTTTAAAAACAATTATGGTCTTTTCAAGATTACTTATGTTCCTGTGGTGGACTACAAAATATGCCAATTGGCCTTTTATGATTGTTCAGTCCCTCTGTGATGAAGTAACATTCTTTCATTACCCATATCCCACCTTCCCCCCCAATCTCTTTAGTATTTAGAATTGGCTGTTATTCAGTGCAGACGGGCATGTCTGAGATCTCTAGAACAAATGTATCCCCCTCGTAAATACCAGATGCACCTTGGGGTGGATACATGATGAACAAAGAGCTGTCGTCGCACCTCTAATTGCCATGGCTCATCTGGGCCGCACCTGTGGTTTCTTGGCACAGCTTTTGGATCCACACATGGATAACATGCCTTCTACGTCTCTTGAGAAGATGGTTACATTTTTATATTGCAAATAAGTAAAAAAGTAGGACACCTTTTACTTTGCACCAAAATCAAGGCCAGCCCAATTTCTTTTTAAAATATTTGAAAAAACAGATCATACAACAGCAATTTGAATGTAGCAAAATTGAATACACAAACCCACATTACGAGTTGGTCAGAAATATCTGGATTAGATGTGCTCATTCCTGGTATTCAGGTTTATTAGTAGTACTGGACATTCGCAATTTGTCTCCTGCGCTATTTGCCATGTAATAAATACATGGCGTAATTTGTACCGAACAAAAAACTCAAAACATCGAAAATGTTTGCATTTGGGTTGCAGTAACTCAGATTTCACAAAAGCCTCCTCGACTGACTGTAAAAAATAAGAACGGGGTCTGTGATATTGCTCCCGAGTACAACTATAAGGGTGGTAACAGACTTGCCATAGGAAGATATCACTGCACGGTAATCCGACAAAGCCAAAGGGTGGACTCAATAGTAAAAAAAACATGTTTTCTTTTTGATCCGTAAAATAACAGATCAAATAAGAGACTATGCATTTACCATTAAAGCACCCCAGTGTCATCCAGATGTTGGTTTAATTGTACTGCCCCTTGTACCATTTGCCAATTATTTGTCGAGGGTATGCTTAAATATTGTAAATAAGAGACCATGCAGTTTTTCTCAAACCACCTGACTCTGAACTTCTCAGTAACGTCCATAGCTTGTAGTTAATCACGAAATTCGTTTCCAAAGTGTGAAATACTTCCCAGTATAGAAGACTATTCAATTTAAACCTCATGTTTAAAATATGTTGCCTCCATCCATATGCAGGGAGGGGATAGGGTCCTGTCCGCACATGTACAGTAAATCTGCCTATGCATTCATAAACTGCTGGTCCAGGTTATTTCTATGAATAATTAAAAGGTGGGGTGGGTGAGCAAAACACTCCTCTGCTTTAAGCACTGACCTCTTTTGAACTGTGGGGCAACAGACTTTCCTGGGCAAATCAGTCCTATAAGAGCAGTTGGGGCTGAGAATCTGTGGAGTGGGCTGCCCATGGTTTGAACTGCAGCCTCTCCGGTACCTCTCATTGGGCGAGAATTGCCAGGAACCTTTTTGTTAACTGTGTTCCGCTCTGTCTATCAAATAATGTGATTTACTTTTGCCCATAAAACGATCCTCTTTACATCCAAGCAGTGCTCTTTTTTGAATTTTTTGAATTTAAAAATATTTTATTGTTTTTTTATAAACCGATACATTAGCATGTCTGTTACGAGGTTAGCCAGACGTAGATTGTGATTACAGGTACTTTGAAATATATGTTTAGCTAATCCCCTCTACATTGACTTGCTCAAAAATTAGGCAAAGGATAATAGAAAGAAAGAAGCAGGAAAGAAAGGGGTGAAAAGAGGATACAAGAGAGGTTCTGTAGCAATGAGCCTTAATTGGCCTCATAGACATGTGACAAAGCCGACACCCCACTAGTAAGCTTGTGGCAGGATTGGTAGTCAACAAACAGCTCTTTGGTAAGCAGTATATATACTACATCCAGCTCACTAATCGACCTACAATTCTGAAGGTACGATGGATTTGACTGTTTTTTTTTATTGGCCTCAGAATAATTTTGAGCTCTCCTAATTAAAATAAATTATCTACATTAAATATCTAAGTAAATCAGGTACGTGTCGGGTGCCAAGCGAAAAGATGTCGAACTCCATCTGATCCTCAGCAAATGTTTCTACGCAAGGCCAGTCCAAAGCCGTGTGCTTCATTGCCAAACGGGGGATTCTATAGAATACACAGAATCCAACTCGCCATGCCTCTTCTACAAACAAATCCATGTTGGTTCTTTAAGGGATTGTACCTCTGCACCTACATTCCATAGTGCCCTATTGTCCTTGCCTGAGGCGGCTGGTTCACATCCCACTAGAGTATGACCACCCATGCCGTCGTCTTTAATTTGCTAAGATTTCTATATTGGCCCATGCCCATCAATCAGAATTGTTTTCCAGTTTGATTGAATCATATGCTAAATGGGTTTCTTTCTACACATATTTTCTACGTTTGAAAAGAAACTTTACAGTTGCATGTATTTTTATATCATTGCCTGATTTACATTTCTTTAGAATGCTGCTTCTTTTATTAAAAAAAAACTAGCCATATTTATTATGCTGTCTGAGTCGAACATTTCTTTCCACTGATGGGACCCCAGAGCACTTTACAAGAAAAACATATTTAAGCAATTTCAAATGGCATTCAACTTTTATCTGTCACAGAAGGCTAAAGGCTGATACATTATCCAGATGAGCTGTCTTCTCTCCCACGTCAAGAGCACACCTGCTAAGTGTCAGTCACCGGGGTTTCTTCTCACGCATACACAAGGCAGGTCTTCAGGTGTGTCACACCTGCCTAGAATAGGGCTCCAAATTGTTTGAAATGCACATGTAGATATGTGATCCCACCCACCATATTGCCGTCTTTCTAGCCTGGCACATCTGCTTCACCTCAGCATGAGGCCACATGTTTGCAAGAGAATATGCTTTTATGCACACTGGAAAGAGCCATATAAACGAATGATATTCTGGATGATGAGGCCGAAGTTCTAGAGTAATTTCGTGGCCTCTGGTGATTTTTCACATTTTTTAACTGTTTTTTCCACACCATACCTGTTCTCCCACCCCCTCTAATCCTACCGATTCAATACTTTTTCGAGTGTTTTGCAGCCACTTTCCTTCTTCTTTTTTTTTTTTTTTTTTTGCACATCTAATTTTTCCTGTTTTTACCCATAACGCACTGCCACCCTCAACTACACCGCACACCAGACTGTGGGCAAATTATTGTTTTTCTCTGGTCACTCTGCATTTGTTTGGGGCAAGAAAACAGACTTTTTACATTTTAAAGTTAATGTTTCTGTATTTTTATATTCTTACTATGTTTTGTTTTTTCCATGTGGGAACCTTTTCGTGCTCAGCCCGTGTTGTTGTTGCCTGCAGCTGTTCTCTGCCCTGAATCCTTTACTGACTGCAGAGTTCCCGCGGACCCGCCCGCCTGTCTCCCGCCGCCTGACCGCTCACCTGCCATCCAGAGCGGGGGCCGCCGAGAGGAGACCGGCGAGGGGCGGACCTCAACTACCAGCAGCCCTTGCGGTGGTCCGCGGCATTGGGAAGCGCCAGGAGGCTCATAAAATCAGCGTTAGACCCGTCTCGCGGGACGCCGGGTGAAGCCCGGGCCAAGGGCGGGCCCGTTTTAGCCCGTTCTAGACTGTTCCAGGCTGGGCTGGGCCATTCCCCTTGGCTCCTGTACTAGGTGAGGTATCCCTCGACCATCAGGTAAATGTACCAGACTTTTTGCTGTTTTAGCCAGACGGCCTACCAACTCTCAGAGTCGATTCCTAGGTTCACGTACTATGACTCGGGGGAGCAGAAGCAAGACGGCCATGTCTAATGCCCTGGTCACCGGCCCCATTGATCAATTTATTTCTAGAACCAACGAAGTCATTAACCAGAGCATATCTTTGCTTGAGCGAAGGGTGTCACAAGACCTTGCAACAGCTAGAAGGTCATCATTGGGCCCCCTAGCTTCAACCCAAACCCCGCTAAAATCGACCTCTGACATACCATGGTTAATACAATCTTTACAACCCCAGCCAAACGTCCCGGCAGAGATTCACTCAATCCCGAAATCAATCGATCTTTCTGTCACGAACCTCACCCTTGATTCTGAAACCACAGGTGACTTGGAAAACACCCCAGACCTGCAGCTGCTACAGTCCCAAGAACCGGGCACACGGACCCAGTACATGGGGGCAAAGGAGGGTGCCGTCCCCAAGCATGGTAAAGCTAAGAATATAGTCAGTTTAATAGTCCCTAAAGTCCCCATAACTAACAAAGATAGACCAAATCTCCGGAAATCGCATGACTTTCTAAATGATCCGACCACTCAATCAATCAACCTAATAGACTCATCTGCTAATTTAATTACCCCGCTCACCATCGGGGAGACTTGCACGCTATGTACTGCAAACACTCAGCTTCTGGCAAGTTTTAGGGAAATCCTCAAGCACCATCTTCAACCCCTAGAACGCAGCATAATGACCATCGAAAAGCAGCTTGCAAAATTGACCCAAAAACCATCTAGTCTCCACAGCGTGGGTCAATTGAACACGGGGGTTAGTAAGGAAACTTCTCTAACCCCTGGTATCCAAGGGGCCCAAAAAGCTTGTAAACCCAAATTGTCAAAAGCAACAACATCCCAAACCACTCAACCTAACCCCAAGAAACCACAAACCCCCGTTCCCTTAATTTCTGGAAGTGGGACTAAGGACAAGACTTTGAGTACTACTCTCACCCAACCAGCACCCCCGCAACCCCGTCCAACCCAGCTTTCCCCTGATAAAGGTCCTGTTCAGTTATCAACTCAGAGACCAATTCCACCATTAGTACCTCGGTACCCCCATGTCAAACACATTAGGCGAGGGACAAAAGGGGTTCAGGTCTAGACGCCCGATCCATCTTCCACAAGAAGCGTCTCCCTATACTGTCATTCTTACGGGGGTCCCGGAGCTACCGGAAACATCGTGGTCCCTTCAAAATAAGGTCCTACAGTGGCTTAACATTAATAGACCAACCCAATCTGCATATACTAGCAGAATCTCTACCATACGCAGAGTTCCGTGGATAGGGCCAGAACTTAAAACCATCCAGGGCGACTGTATCATAGTCAACTGTGAAGATCCAGCCACTGTTGATTACATCTGTTCATGGCCAGCCCTAGCCAAGAACGGGGGGATAGACGCCTATCGTCTTTCCTTTTTCTACCCCCCGACGCATAACAATCAGTATTCGATGGCCCCAAATTGGGAGCAGCCTTTAGAGAGGGTCTGGAACTATGAGGAACCTTGGCTTACCCACAGAAACATCAGTAGGGAGTGGGAACCTCGATCCTGGTTCCCAAGCAGAGAACAGGCTCCTATGGCAGGATGGCAAGGAATTCCAACCAGAAACAGATACGACTGCCTGGAAATGGTCGATTGACCGTTAGCCAGCTTACATAGTAACAACCAGGCCCAGAGGACCCCTTGTCCACCACTGGCACTAGAGAGAGCTTTGGCGATTCCTTCTGTTAACACCAACCCTATATCCATATTATCTACCTGTGCTCAAACCCCTCTACTTTCTCTTTCCCCCCACACCCCTATAGCAATTGTTGTCGAGGAACCTGTAATACCTCCCGAGCTGCTGGCTCCTTTCACAGAGGGTCTTAAATCCTCCTCCCCTACTCTGTCTCGGATTAACATTCTGCAAATGACAGAACCAGGTAATGCTACTATAGCTATTCCACACGACCAACCATGCAACTCCACCCTACTAAAAGAGACGACACTATCTGTCCTATTCTGGAACATTGCTGGTCTTCGTTCAAAGACTAATTTACAAACATGGGCGGATACAATAACCGAGAACCATATAGTATGCTTCCAGGAGATCTGGTCAACCGTCCCTGTCCATTTGGTGGGCTACAAATTTTTTTCCATCTCAGCCACGCAGGGCTTATTCGGAAGACCTAAGGGTGGGTTAGCAGTTTATGTAACAAACAACCTTTTTTCCACAACAATTACCAGCCTAAAAGAAGAGGTCTGTTACCAAATCTTAAGAATCTGTCTCAACAATAGTTTTGTTTACCTTCTGGTCAACTTATACAACAATCTTTCACCATTAGAGTGTACGCGGACATTACATGAAATCACCACCTTTCTAATGTCACAGTTGAACAAACCATCATCTCCCACTGTTTACATTATCTGGGGAGGCGATTTCAATATCCCACTATGTTCCAACTACAGAAATGGGAACTGCGGACTGTCCGATGAGACTGATAGCCCTTTGGCTCATTTTGCACACTCTATCAATGGGAAATCTTTGAATGAGAGTCTTTTTACCTTAGAGTTGGATTATGCAAATCAGCTAGTCCACCCACAAGTTGACTTTTCCCCAACATTCCATTGCAGGGGTCTGACAAGCACAATTGACTTTATTCTCTGCTCACAGAGCCTGAGGGGCCAACTGCTAAAATTTTCCACAGGAGATCCGACAGTAGTAGTGACCACTTCCCAAACAGAATTTTAATAAAACCAAAGACTTTCATTACATACAAATGTTAGAAGCCTGCTAACACAAGAATCTTTAAAAATGGATAAAGTGAATGGATTCGCAGTAAAGTGGGCCAAAATTGATCCCGACGTAGTAACAGAGAAAGTACTTAAAAAAGCTTACCTCTCTGTAAATGATTGTTTAAACCCCAGGTCATCGCCCCAAATAGTGTTGGATAGCTTCAGCAGGATTCTGAGAACAATAAAAGAGGAATTAACTCGTACAAACCAACGCAAACCATCGGCCGAGGGCTGGTTTAACCCTGGGTGTCGGAAAGCACTCTCAAACCTCAAGGCAGCCCTCCAGATAACCCCGAGGAACTTCTCCGAGATAGCCAAACTAAGAAAACTCTACAAGGACGAAAGGGTAAAATGCAGCAAAGAAATTAAGGCGAACTTGTGGCTACAACTCCATGATAGCTGTCGATCAAGGGACAGCGGTCCCTTCTGGCGAGTTGTAAAATCTCCCTTCCTGTCAGACCTGTCGTCAGTTCAACATCTTGATGTTGCAGTGACAGCAGAAGAATGGGTCGCCCACTTTTCAAGAATCTTTGGTGGCTCTCAAACAACCCTTACAGAGGGGGTCTCTATCCCAGCCCCCACACCGGCCCCAAAGATCTTCCCATTAAACATCTGCTTTGAGCATGACGAGGTGGTCAGAGCCTTAAAGGCGTCAAAATCAGGTAAGGCCCCCGGTCCAGACGGGGTGCCGGTGGACATTTTTACCCATAACATCGAGCTCTGGTCTCCACTTCTCACCCAGGTCCTGGCCGCGGTAACATCATCAGGTCTTATTGAATCATGGTCTTCATCTATTCTCCTTCCCATCTTCAAAAAGGGCGACCGGAATGATCCGGTTTGTTATAGACCCATCTCCCTCCTGGATTCCCTTGGCAAGGTAGCAGGACCACTGTTACTGGTACGTCTTCAGGAGTGGGCAGCTTCTAACAACATCATGACTGACCTCCAGTATGGGTTCCAGGCGGGTCTTGGGACTGTGGAGCAGGCCCTGAATCTCGCTCTTTTGATCGGAAAATACGTGAGCGCCAAGAAGGGTCATCTATTCGTCGTATACGTCGACCTCAGTGCAGCGTTCGATTGTGTACAGCATTCTAAACTCTGGGCCTTGCTTGGGGCGTCGATCCCGCTCTTATTGCATTCCTGCGCGAACTATATTCGAACGCAACGGCGAGAGTAAGATACAGGATCAATGGAGAACTCTCCCCCCATTTTCAAATCACAAAAGGGGTTAGGCAGGGTTGTGTACTGGCTCCCTTCCTGTTTAACATGTACACCAACGGCTTGGAGGCAGCCTTGCTAGAAGGGAGCCAGGACCTCCCACAAATCAACCACCGTCCCATACCAACACTATTATACGCGGACGATTCTGTCATCTTCGCTAGGACGCTGACTCAACTTCAAGTACAGCTCAACAAGTACTGCTCCCATATGGATTCCCTGGGCCTTAAGGTTAACATAAAAAAGACATTTGTAATGCACCTAGGACCAAAAATAAAGAGCCCTAAATCCATTTTTGTTGACAAGACCAAGCTTGAACGAACCCGTGTCTATCCCTATCTGGGCATCCTGGTGGACGATTCTTTGAGCTGGCGGCAGACTGTGGCAAGCAAAAAACTGCTTTTCCAGAGAACTACTTCAGCCCTAGTTTCTTTTTCAAGGAAACTGGGGAAACCAGCTCCCCCAGAACTACTCACAATTTACTACACTAAATGCCACAGTGTGGCAACATATGGTGAAGGGGTTTGGGGCTATGGTCCAATAAACCCACTGCAATCAGTTGAAAATGGGTTTGTCAAATATTTGTTGGCCCTACCAACCAGTGCCCCAACTTACGCCTCACAAGCAGAACTAGGTATGGACTTTATTACGGACACCATTCGTTGCCAACCCATGCTTCTGTGGCACCGTATATGGTCCAAGGAGGAGTGCCACTTAACGCGTTCATTAATCCCGGATTGCACCACCCTCGACAACTGGGAAAAAATACCCTGGCTAGTATACATTAGGAACTTTAGTCAGGACATGGACCGTAGTAATTTTTTCCAGGACCCTCCCAGCATGGGTGACATTTCGAGGAAGGAACTCAAAAAGCTGTGTCTGAGCCATCTGAAAGCTCTCCGATGCTCGGTAGAACTGGCGAAACCCACAAACTCTCAAATTATTGCCGTTCAGACTCATCTGGGCATTCAACCATACCTGACTTTTTATTTGAACAATTATGAAAAGTACCTTCTTACAAGGTTTCGTTTTAATTTCTTTTTCAGGCTTGTCACCTTTCCTAATGTTCAAGACTGGTCTCTCACAATCACTCCTTGTCCCTGTGATGACCTTTCACCTCAATCAACAATACACATTTTATTTTTCTGCAAATTTTATTCTTTTCCCAGAAAGGCTTGGATTTTGCCCTTACTCAGATTATTAGGCCTTAGATCCTGTCGCCCCGCATATCTATCTCTGCAATCTCTGGAGTCAAGTTTTATCGCGAAGTTCATAGCCAACTTTTTAAAAGCCTGTATTAAATATCGACGCAATCATGAGTAATTTATATTTTCAGTTAGTGTTCTCAAAATTATGTGTTTCTTTCTCTCTCCTTATCCTGTACATAACATGATTGATTTGCTCTGAAAAACGTCTTTTACTAAATGTATAAATTTTAAATGCTTTGTACTTTTTATGGTTGCAAAAACAAATGGCAATTGAATAAAAGTTTATGAAACGTAGAAGTAAAATAGTTCTTTAAAACCCCTCATTTTGTAGACAGGTAATGAACATTGCCTATCTTGGAAGAAGACAGGGAATTCATATCAGCTGTGGTCCGTATTCTAATGTAGCATGGCTGCACACAGATTACTATGATTCAGCGTTTCTACTAGGGCCCCTAGCCATATTTAATTACTGATTTGTTTTGTTCTGCAAGTCACCCTGTGACCACTTTAGAGCCCTGCTAAGAACATATCTTGTGATTCTTGCAAGATTTCTTCTACTATGTCCTGCTTTTGTAGAAGCGTTGGGAACTGGTTCATTCCAGTGGTGTAGGGCTAGTGGAGGTCGTCTTGTGCTATCTGTGGTTTTTCAGTTTTCGGCCCTGATATATTAAAATCCATATTTAGTTCTGTTAGTGCTTAAGCAGGGAAAGCTTAGCTTTCTTGTAATACAAGTCTAATAGTTTAGGTTGAGTATAGTAACAGCCCAAAGACCAGATGAATAATGAAGGGAAGAGGAAAAGGGAAAACAAAGAAAGAGAAGTTAATAGACTGAAACCTTACTCACATGATGACCTGTGCTCATTGCTCTTGAGGGAAGCCAGTTGAGGAAACAGAGCAGGAACATCTAAAGGAAGCCTTCATCATTGGTGAAAGAAGAAGAGAGAAGATCAGAAACGGGGCAGGACAACAGGAGAGGAAAGACTAAGGAATTTTGTTTCAAACTTAGCATAAAATAGACTGAGTGTAAAAGAGTAAATAACCTACCAAAACTACTAAAACGACAACCCTTTAAAGAGTCTTTTTTACCCTACCAAATTCATGACGGATGGTGTTCAAAATGGGATTTCTCCACTGAGTACAAAATGGAGGCTGTGATGGGACAACTGGTAGAGGGGCAAAAAAAAAATAAAGTGGGTCCTGGAGAGAGATATTTGCAGTTCGCAGATGGACTGAAATAGTTTACAGCAGTTGGTAAAAGCTCAAGGGGAACAGTTACAACAGTTATCGTCCAATCATTATACTGCACAATTGTCCACAGCATTGGCACAGGCCAGAGGTGCTTCACTCCAAGTCCCCTCTGTGGTTCTTCAAAAATGTATTCTTGCTGAGGATCCAAGTTCTTTTATACATTTTGAAAGAATTGCCCAAGCTACAAATTGGTCGCCCAAGAGGTGGAGACATGACTCTGGCCCATTACTAGTGAGGGACAGTAAAAATATGCACATGGCCCCCAAAACACCACTATAAAATATGCCTTTATTTGGGATTTCTTTCTCCAAGGTGGGAATGGATTTCATGAGGCCTTTGAAATATATACATATCTCCTCATGATGGTGTATTGAGCTTGGTATCTCAAGCCCCACTATTGCATAGGCTTTGTTAACTTTAGTCAGGCAGCTGTGACTACTGGGAAAGGCAGGCCATCTCGGAAGTTAATGATTTAGATAAAAACCTCTCTAACCTGTGTGATTAAGGAGTTTAAGTTGGACTCCCCAGATTTAATGTTTATCAGTGTAATTAAATGGTGAGGACCTCGCAAGCGAAGAGAATAGTATCTGGTCAGTTCCTGGACTAACAATTCCTCCTATTAAGAAATAGTCCCCCTTGGCAGTCCAATTAAATACATTTACCCTTAATAAGGGCTTACGTACCTGTAATGGCAAACCATTTCGGATAAAGATGGAAACCATACGTTTAACCACATGTATAACACTAGCCTCACCGACTACACATTGCTTGATGTAAGGTTGTGGCCTAATTTTGTTGATAGGATTGTATTTTCTTGCCCAGATAGCCTCAATAAGTCTCTTGTTCTCAATCTTAAACTAATTGGTCATATTATTTCTAACAACCGCACCAAGCCTTTTGATAAACGGTTTAGAATGACCAATAATTGGCGCATAATTAAATGGAGTTTCATTGCACAATCCAAGGAGTCAGTGTGGGAGATCTACAAGCTGGTAGCTGATGGTATCAGAGGCTTGCTTTTGATGGGTCTGTCGCTGGGGCATTGGGAGACCTTGTGTAAGATTAGTGCTATCCACAATCAGATATTCCTACGAATAAGGAACCATTTTTATGTGGAGACTAAGCGAGCAGTAGGGAGAAAAAGCCCCCCTTCTTGATACAATAAACATTGTAGATGTCCCAGGGTATCACTCTCAGAACCTATAAAACAGCAAAATAGACCGCAGATCCAAGCTGCTAGCTTGGTTTACAAAAGCACTATAATTACGGCTAAAATATAGGGAGAAAGAGAGATGGGGAAGGTTTGCTGAGAGCAACCAGGAATAAGGATCACCTTTCCTTCTGGAATATTTTGGCTACTAGAAGCAGGGATGGCTTTTGTCCTATTGAAAATAATGTTTGGGCACGGGACTGGGTTTCTCATTTTTCAAGTCTGTATTCCTTGCCGGCAGAACCGGCGGAACACCAAAGTGACTTAGCAGGGCCATCCGTGCAAAGGCAGTGTCTGAGTGGCAAATTGTTCGGGATGGCCAATCAAATAAGAGGACTGAGTGAGCAGAGTAACCAACTAGGTAGTCTCTAAATGTCCTCCTCTGAAATAAGTAAGGCCATTGGGAAAATCATTACCAATAAAGCACCCGGGCTAGATAAGATGTCAAGAGACTTGATTTTAGATGAAATAGATATCTGCAGTACTTACTTTTCACTTATTTTTAATGCTTTTATAAAAGGGGCACACATCCCCCTTACTCGGGCTGGGGCGGAAATAATTCCTATTGTTGAAATGTGCTCTTGAGCTCTCCTGAATAATCATAGACCGATACGTCTTATAGATAGTACTCAAAAGTTATTCTGTAGGGTTATTCTGAATAGGTTGTACGAATGGCTAATTTCCACTGAGATCATATCTCCTTTTCAAGGCAGTTTCCGAGAATGCACTAACATCATCGACCAGGTGTTTCAACTCCAGCTACTTTTTTGGAAAACAGTCTCTCTAGGTGATAGACGCCTTTATGTGGTATTCATAGACCTTCGGTCTGCGTTTGATTTAGTGCCAAGATCTACTCCTAGGCAGGTGCTAACCGAAATGGGAGTCCCAAAGTACCTACTGGATATTATCATTTGATTACATGATAACAACTATGCACAAGTTAGATGTGGCCAAATGGGAGAACTGTCTGCTCCATTCCCGGTCAATAGCGGGGTAAGATCAATGCCTCCTTGCCCCCACATTATTTACCATGTTTATTACTGATTTAGTAAACCACCTGATGATACGCTACTACTTAGTAAATCACCTATGGGGCTGCAAAAGCTACTAGACCGATTAGAGTGCTTCTGCAAACAGAGGAGTCTGGAGATTAATATAGGAAGAACCAAGTATATGGTCTTCAATCCTTGTCATTCTACTAGATCTAACCATATGTTAAAAGGGATGCTACTAGCGCAGGTGCATACCTTTGACTATTTGGGGATGTCACTAACCGAGCACTTTGATTGGCATACTCATATAGCTTATCATAGGCTAAAAATTTAACAACTAACCAAGGGAATATTAAAAATGCATCAATTTCAGGCTATTTCCACCAGCGACTCAAATTTATAACCATCAAGCTCTAGGGAGTGCCCTCTATGGCTCAAAGTTGTGGAGTAATAGGTATGACTCTACCTTTGTGGCAGTTGAAAATCGATGTATGCGCCTATTGACTGGCTTCCATATTAGTACATGATTGGTCTCCCTTAGATTAGATTTAGGGCTAAAGCTAATCTCCAATCTGATAGGGGCAAGGCCTATCTTATACTGGAGAAGAATCTGGGCTACCCTTGAGCTGTCTTCCTATCGTCGGGCCTAAAGGACATACTATGTATTCCAGGGTCATGTAACATACCCTGGATTAAGTATGCAAAAATGTCCCTTGCACGGATTGGGAACGAGTGCCTGTGGACTAATCCGGGGGAGGCTAGTGTGACCTCAAATGAAATGAAATGAAAAAGAAACTTGATACAGCGCACTGCGGCCAAGCGGCTTCCTGGCGCTAGGGACTAGACCTGACTCTGTAGAGGAATCCGAGGGGGCTAGCAAGAGAAAGCCTGAGAAAACAAGAAGGTTTTCAGGGCTTCACGAAAGTGGGTGTAGATGGAAATAGAACGAATGGAGAGAGGAAGACTATTCCAGAACCGGGGGGCCAGAACCGAAAAACGGGTGCCCCCCGTTCTGGTTTTGCGGAAGCGGGGAACGTGCAGAAGAGAGAGAGAAGAGGAACGAAGAGTGCGGGTCGGGGTATAGGGAGTGATCAAAGAACTAATAAAGAGAGGGGCTGAACGGGAGTGGCCCCGAAAGGCCAGGCAGGCCAATTTAAAGAAAGATCTAAGGTGCACGGGAAGCCAATGAAGGGCCTTAAGTGCAGGAGTGATGTGGGAAGATTTGGGAAGACGGAGGATGAGGCGGGCTGCCTGGTTTCGAATGGCCTGTAGGCGTCGGGTTTCATAAGCAGGTATGCCCACATACAGGCCATTCCCATAGTCAAGGCGGGAGGTGATGAGAGCCATGACTATGGATTTAAGGGCGTCTGCTGAGAAATAGCGGGAAATCTTCCGGATGAGACGAAAGGATAAAAAACAAGAAGAAACAACGGAACTGACTTGGGCATGCATAGTAAGGTCATGGCTGACCTTGATGCCCAAGGTCCGAACGGAGGGAACCGGAGAGGGAGGGGGGCCAAAAGAAGGGGGCCAATGAATCGGGGACCAAGGATTGGAAGGGCCACCCGTGAGGACGAGCTCCGTCTTATCGGGATTGAGCTTCAAATGATTGGAGCTCATCCATTCAGAAATAAAAACTAAGGTGGAGCAGAATTTAGAAAGAGAATCCGAGGGAGAGGAAAGATCAAAGACGAGCTGGAGGTCGTCCGCGTAATTATACACCGAGACCCCCAGTTCGCGAAGAGAAATAATAAGGGGGTGAATATAAAGATTGAAAAGGAGGGGAAAAAGAGAAGAACCTTGGGGGACCCCGCAGCTGACTGATCGAGGGGGAGCCGAAAAGCCCGAAAGGTGGACCGCTTGGGACCTGCCTTGAAGAAAGGACGCAAGCCAAGAGAAGGCTACGCCCCGAATGCCCGCTGCGCTGACACGGTCGAGAAGGATGGTATGGTCGACCGTGTCAAACGCAGCGGACAGGTCGAGGAGAACCAGGGCTTGGGGAAGATTGGTGTCAGCTTTCCCCTTAAGTTCGTCCAGGACCGCGATGATCACAGTCTCCGTAGAATGTCCTGGTCGGAAGCCCGCCTGATGGGAAGACAGCAGAAGGTTCTCCGGCGACATAAGAGGACAAGCTAGATGTGACGTAGCTTTCAAGGATCTTCCCCAAGTAGGGAAGAAGGGAAATAGGCCTGAAATTAGAAGGGAGAGAAGGGTCTAGTCCAGGTTTCTTGAGAATAGGAAGAACTATGGCAGTTTTGAAAGAAGAAGGAACAGACCCCAGGGCTAAGGAGGCATTAAGAAGAGCAAGGGGAGGAGAGAAACAGCTGGTAAAAAGAGCTTTGAGGATCCGTGCCGGAGCACAGTCCGCCGGAGAACCAGACTTGACTTTGGCGAGCAAATTGAGAAAACAATCGATGGAAATGGGAGGAAAGTGATCCAGTGAAGAGGGGGGCAGAGGAAGGGGACAGGAAGCATCAGGTTGGCGCATCACGGGAATATTAGCCTTTATGTTGGCAATCTTATCAATTAAATAATCGTTGAGTGAGGAGCAGAGGGTCTGGGTAGGGACAAGGCTGGTGCTAGTGCGATCGGAAGTGGCGAGATGGTGAACCAAGGAGAAAATTTCTCGGGGTTTGTTGGCAGAGAGGGCAACTCTTTCGGTAAAGTATTTGGTTTTGGCCATCAAGATCGCTTTTTTATAGTCGTTGAGTAAAAGTTTATATTTAGCACGGAGAGCAGGGCAGTAATTTCGTCTCCAGTGGCGTTCCGAACGCCTGAGATCAAGTTTAAGATCTTTGAGCTCCCTGGTGAACCATTTATGTGCGTCGTAGGGACGAACGGATTTGACCTTTCTAAACGGGGCAACCTGGTCGAAGGAAGAAGAGAGCCAGGTGCTAATGGCTTCTGTCTGTGAATCTACCAGTGAGGTCAGGCACTGTGGAGGCCAAGGAAGACGAAAGAGAGATGAGATCCGTTTGGTTCCAGCTGCGAGCAAGTACGTTTTTGGGTAGGGGCGGTTTAACGGTTGAGGCAGAAAAAATGTAGAAAGAAATAATGGAATGGTCAGACCAAATACAGGGGGACATGGAAGGGGGGAGACATGACGACGTAATGACCAGATTTGGTCAAGAGTGTGGCCCTTGACATGGGTGGGGACCAAGATGTGAGACGTGAAATTCAAACAATGGAGGGTGGCAGAGAAGTCTTTAGAAGAAGAATCTTCACCAGGGTCGCCTGGCCAGTAGTTGAAATCGCCGAGTAAGATGACCGATGAATTATTGACCGCCAAAGTGGCCAAGAGATCCTGGAGAGTAGCTACAAATAGAGGCATAGGTTGAGGGGGACGGTACAAGAGGACAATGGTGAGAGGATCAGGGAGGTTAAGGGATCGGGCCACCAGGTAGTCCACATTGGGTATGGGAGGGTGATCGAGAAGCTGAAATTTCAGGGTGGAGCGAAAATCTTCGCCACACCGCCTCCAGCCTTCCCAGCCGGGCGATCCGCTCGAAGAACATAGTAGTTGTCAGGGAGAATGGTCAGGAGGTCCGGAAGGGAGTCGGTGGAGAACCAAGTTTCAGTGAGGAATAAATAATCAGGAGAATCAGTGCTCAAAAGATTAAAAAGTTCCATTTGGTGCCTGACTGCCGACCGAGTGTTGAGCAGGTAAGCAGCAGCTGTGAGGGAGGTGGGTGGAGAGCAAGGTGGAGGCGGAGGAACAGGGGAGGGAGAAATAAGACTGTGAGTGGGTAGGAGTGAACAGGGGAGGTGGGGGGCAAGAATACCACAGGAGTCAAGACATTGCAGCAAAGAGGGGGAGGGAGGGAGAAGGGCCGGGTGTGCAGAAAGTTGGGCTGGTGAGTAGACCAGAGGACGGGCAGGGTCTGTGGCCCCTGGTCCCGGCCGGGCGCGGACGGGCGCAGACGGGCTTGCCTTAGGCGCGCCCGCTGTGCCCGTCCGCTGTGGGTACGTGGGAAGCACATGCTTTATAGCGATGATCAGGGCGTGGCCTCGTGCAGGTGGGCGTGGCCTGAGGGGAGGGTCGCTGATGGCGGCGAGTGGGAAAGCCTGTCCAGCAGCAGCGTTCACCTCGGCTGCGCGGGGTGCAGGGAAACGAACAGAAGCCCCAAAGGAAGGTAAGTGGGCGGGAGTTAAAAACAAGCTATTTCACACAGTTAAAAAAGATCGAGAAAAGTATGGGCTGTGCACCCGGGGAAGCCTCGGGAGAGTCTGATGCGGGGCGAGCTAGTGATCAGCTCCTATTAAGTATCCAGGTGGGCTTGGCCTTGTGCAGGTGGGCGTGGCCTGAGGGGAGGCTCGCTGATGTCGGCGAGTGGGAAAGCCTGTCCCGCAGCAGCGTTCACCTCGGCTGCGCGGGGTGCAGGGAAGCGAACAGAAGCCCCAAAGGAAGGTAAGTGGGCGGGAGTTAAAAACAAGCTATTTCACACAGTTAAAAAAGATCGAGAAAAGTATGGGCTGTGCACCCGGGGAAGCCTCGGGAGAGTCTGATGCGGGGCGAGCTAGTGATCAGCTCCTATTAAGTATCCAGGTGGGCGTGGCCTCGTGCAGGTGGCCGTGGCCTGAGGGGAGGCTCGCTGATGGCGGCGAGTGGGAAAGCCTGTCCCGCAGCAGCGTTCACCTCGGCTGCGCGGGGTGCAGGGAAGCGAACAGAAGCCCCAAAGGAAGGTAAGTGGGCGGGAGTTAAAAACAAGCTATTTCACACAGTTAAAAAAGATCGAGAAAAGTATGGGCTGTGCACCCGGGGAAGCCTCGGGAGAGTCTGATGCGGGGCGAGCTAGTGATCAGCTCCTATTAAGTATCCAGGTGGGCATGGCCTCGTGCAGGTGGGCATGGCCTGAGGGGAGGCTCGCTGATGGCGGCGAGTGGGAAAGCCTGTCCCGCAGCAGCGTTCACCTCGGCTGCGTGGGGTGCAGGGAAGCGTACAGAAGCCCCAAAGGAAGGTAAGTGGGCGGGAGTTAAAAACAAGCTATTTCACACAGTTAAAAAAGATCGAGAAAAGTATGGGCTGTGCACCCGGGGAAGCCTCGGGAGAGTCTGATGCAGGGCGAGCTAGTGATCAGCTCCTATTAAGTATCCAGGTGGGCATGGCCTCGTGCAGGTGGGCGTGGCCTGAGGGGAGGCTCGCTGATGGCGGCGAGTGGGAAAGCCTGTCCCGCAGCAGCGTTCACCTCGGCTGCGCGGGGTGCAGGGAAACGAACAGAAGCCCCAAAGGAAGGTAAGTGGGCGGGAGTTAAAAACAAGCTATTTCACACAGTTAAAAAAGATCGAGAAAAGTATGGGCTGTGCACCCGGGGAAGCCTCGGGAGAGTCTGATGCGGGTTTAGGTATTGGGTCAATTGCTGGCAATATAAATTGGGAACCCTACCTGGTCAGTCCAATATTGGTTCTTTAACTGTTGCCTTCCTTGCACAAAAGGATGATTTTGCTGACCAAGCATTTCTGGACGAGAATGAATCCACAATTGCTAAGAGAATTCGCTTGAAATTTCGATATGGGACACTGCTGCTTCATTCTTTTACTTCCAAATAGCTGTGTGGTGCATAGGAGCTAGCCTGGCAATGCTCCTTCTGAAGAGAGACCAAAGAAAGAGTTGAGCATGCCACACTCTTCTGTAAAGCATACATTAAGTAACAGGAAGAAATGTGTTTTACAGTTGTTATAATTTGGGTATCAGGGATCACAGAAAGGCACTTAGAATTTTGAATTCAGACAGAAGGCAGCCTATTGGTTTTGCAGTTTCGCGCTTTCTTATGTCCATGTAAAACAGAAATTGAGTATTCCAAAGCTAAGCTAGGTACTTATAAATTAAATACTACATCCTTCATTATATCAAGGGTTACGATTTTAACTTATAAATAAGTGATGATTTACAAAATGATGTATATAGGATTGCCATGAATCTAGTCTAAATTGTATATCGGTTTTTAATTAAAAAGAAATGTTAAAAGATTAATTTGATGGATTTTATCTTATTGGTATTGATTGTATATTTTTTATGAATGTGTTGTTTTTATATGTGCTTTTATGACTATATAGCCGAAATAGGGATTTGTTGTTGGATATGTACTTTTTGAATATGTTTTTCACAATATCTTCTTCAATCATGATTAACCCGTACATCTTGAGTTTCTGATTTTCACCAGCACAATGGGTTAGTTTGTGCCTTTCCTGTCCATGCGAAAATATGAAGCCTGTGAGCCAACACTACTACTCTCTGCAACGGCTCGACGGTCCAATAGTTAGTAAATGAGCTGGCCTTAATAGATTTCCATTTTCCTTCGTACAACAGTGGTGTATTATTTAAGAGGTAGCCTAGGCCGGATAGTAACAAGGATTTGAGAACGGTGATGTGATAGAGGTGTGCACAAGGGAGCAAAATGGTAATATCTGATAGAGACTTCTAGCTGCACATCTCTTACCTTCCCCAGGCCTCAGACTGGATCCGGAAAGTTTTTATTGACCGTACCCCTGCATGTCGGTAGTTGGTGTCGTTTGGCCCCACGCAATGTTGATGGGGTCATCCGAGCCTGAAATTACATGCGCAGCGCCTATATAGGCACCACCCCAGCACTTTGACGTCTGTTCTTTTTCCTCCAGTTAGCGCAGATCCGGAGAGTGCCACCCCCAGCCATTTTTTGACTGACTCTTTTTTTTACTTTTGTCAAAGTCTTTTTTGAAAATCTTTCTCCTGGTGTGGCAAGTATTGTCAGCTAGGAAAGCTGGCTTCAAACCCTGGGGCACCTGTCACTACAGATGTCGTTGGCGGACCCACATCTTGTTTGACTCTGGGGCCTTGAGTGCGACCATGACCTGAAAACCTGCATTGACTTCCGCACCATTCACCCCAAGGCCCTAAAGGAGTGCTCCCTCAAGCTCCTTGCTGCTTAATGTGCGATGCCGTGATGGTCTCGATTCCAGTCAAGAGGAAGGTCCTGGGATAGATCGTAGCGCACTAGATCATCGTCGCACTCAGTTGTCTTCTGTTAAGTCCCACAAGAAGAATAAGAGCAAGAAGTTGAAGAGTTCTTCCACTTCACCCCATCTGTCAAAGTCATCTGACAAGATGATGGAACAACTGCCCAAATTCATGAGTTCTATGAGACCATGCACCTCATATTTGGGTGGCCTGCTCCCACTGGTGAGCATTCGGATCCCATGGGTTCAGGGTAGGGCCCCTTGGTTCCATGGATGAATCCGGACCGGCACTGGTTGTACCACCCTGACCTTCCCAGGCGCTGGTTATGATACTCTTGTTGCTGGCATTGCCGTCCCCATTCTCATCTCCGACTCTGACACAGAACCGGAGGGGCGTTAAATGACACTGACTCCCACTAGAGCTATGCCTTCCATGCCAAGGGCCAAGCCCTATTCTAATGGGCTGGAACTTGGGGAGGAAAAGGAGGGGTCGCTGGACCCTGAAGAATACCAGTCCCTAAACCCCAACATGGACTGATGTGAGGAATTGGCAAGACCCCAGTGACTGGACACCGCTCCATATACTGGCATGGTCTCTCCACTTATCGTGGCTATGGAGGAGAGATCCTCTTTTGCTATGGTGGTGATAAGGGTGGCAGAGGTCTTGGACATTAGTCTACCCTCAGTGGCAGTCAAGAATAACATCTTGACAGAGGTGCTTCAGCCAGGAGTGACTCCTCTGAACTGTTTCTCCCATTTAATGAAGCCCTTATGGACATCTGTTACCCACCTGCCCCAGGGGACCCTAGTTTCGTCACGCAACACTAACCCCAGAGTGCTTGGTGGTCCAATCCTCCTGAGTAGATCCTGGTGCATTTCCTACCACCCCTCCAGATAGGGAACCCAAGAGGCTGGACATCTTAGACAAGAAAATGTATTCTTCCATCACCCTGGTACAGTGGTCCCTGAACACTGTGTGCCTTTTGGACTGTTACTCCCGTGCGCTATGGGATGCAATTGCGCAGGTGCTGCCCATGGTCCTGGAGGCGGCCCGTGCCTCACTCTCCCTAGCTATTCAGCTATTATGCCTGAATGGACGTAGGACATCCACGCCTCCCCACATGAGACTCCTTGAGGTAAGCCAAGCGTTATGGAAGTCACTCGCAGCCCCTTCCCACCTCTGCCCATCAGACTCAGCCTACGACTCAGCCAACGAATGCCATGACCGCTGAGTACCCCCCTAACCGAATCATCTTTCTCACTATTCTCAGCTCCTTGGAACCGAACCGCCATCGCAGCGGTCCCCTCGGTCATCGAACCAAGAACCCGGACTTCGGGCCCGCGTGGGAACCAGGACCTTACACCCCCATCGCACATCATAGGTAAATCCCCTTTATACTGCCTGCCTACCAAGGTAATTGCCGTATCTCGTATGTGCAGGCTGCTACAATTTCCCTTTTTTCCCCTCACCCCAGGAGGCACTCCAGCCCCCCTTCTCCTTACTGTCGGAACCATCCCTGACCTCCGCCAAGCCCATTGAAGGTTAGCTCATCCACCTGCACTGCGTCGCATTTTATCTTTCATGCCACAACTGAGGCTCCGTTCACGTCAGTAATTATGCACACCAGCACTGCGCCGTTTTTTGTCCTTCTTCACGAAATGTTCTCATCACTGCGTCCACTGTTCGCATTTACGTTAGTTGTCACAGTCACTGCAACCCGTTGTAACCCATGTAAATGTCAGCCCCGCCTTGCCTTACTCCCTCACAACCACTGTTAGACAAGCGGTTTACCACGTACGACACCAAAACCGTCGTCCATCTTTTCTTTGCCGCCTCCTAGCACGGATCGAACACCAAGCCTTGCTACACTCACTCACATCCACTGTTAGCCAAGCCTCTAGTCACGCAATACACTCAAAACGTCGCCCTACTGTTACACCTACGGCCTTGCTGTCCGCTCACCTCACCGCCCCGAAGCACATATCAAACGTCTTCTGCACATTCAACTTGATAACTAAGGTGCATGTAATCGACTTACCTCGCCACTGTCATTTTTGCCTGAATCTGTTTATTAGTTGGAAAGTCCCTGTTGGGTACGAATAACCACATTAACAACAACGTTCGCTGACATATGTAAATGTTTCAAATGAAGTGATTCTGCTGGGTCACCTTATTCTGTTTTCTTTTGTCTCCTCCTTGATTCAACAGGCTTGGTTACAAACAGGCAATTCAATGTTAGTCCTGAAGATGATCCCAGTTTATCAGGAGCTAGGGATCGAAACGTCGACTTTGTAAACAGTGCCGCAATCTAACCACTGAGTACCTGTATTGTGGTTCTTGTTGGTTTGTGCTTGCTAACGTTTTGAATTTAATGCAAGCCACCATTTGCTCCTAAGTTATTGCCTGATACTTTGTTTTCCTTTCTGTATCCCTTTGTCCTTTATGTTCCTTCCTTGACGCTGGGTACAGGACTGTGCCCTTCTTATAATCGTCGTTGCTTCCATTTTTGTTCAAACCTTTGCATTTATCTAACAATAAATCCCACTGTCCGGCTGGGCAGTGGATGAATACTTATAGTACTGATTCAAGTCTATAAATAATTTTCTTCCTTCTAAACATTTAGGCCGAGGACCTTTGTTTTCTGAAATAACTCACTCTCCCAAGCTATCACCGATGGGAGAGATGCAGAGAAGTTCCCAATCCAAAGTGGACTGGACACGGCTAACTCGCTGGGCAGAGTGATTTCTTCGTCAGTGGCCTTGTGACGCCTAGCTGAGTACTACTGGCTTTTCTGAGGTTGTCCAAGTGTGGCTTATGGACATGCCCTTTAATAGCTCCCTTCTCTTTGGAAACTAGGCGGCTCAGTGCTGGAGCGCTTCAATGAGAATAGAGCTATTACCGAGTCCTTGGGCCTTTCTGTGGCTTCTAGCCAACCCCATTCTGCCTTTTGCTCCATTCGTAGGTACGAAAGAAAATGGCTTCCAGCCATGTCTCTACCTGCCCAGCCACTACAGGGTGCAAGCTTCCCAGCCTCTCTGCTCTCTTGGGCAAGGGAGCCATAGAGAGGGTGCTGACACCAGAAGTAGGTTGTGGTTGTTATTGCTGATACTTTCTGGTGCAAAAAAGGATGGAGGCCTATCCTAGACCTGCACCATCTAATTGTTTCCTCAAAAAAGGAAGAAATCCAAAATGCTGATGCTCACTCAAGTTCTTTTTGCCCTGGACCTGGGAGACATGATAATAGCGTTGGACTTGCAGGACGCATTTTTCCAGATTTCTATCCTACCGGCCCACAGGCATTACCTGTGTTCATGGTAGGCCACGAGCACTTTCACTTTGCCGCGCTCCATTTTGGCCTTACCAGTGCCGCTTGGGTGTTCACCAAGGTGATGGCGGTGGTTGCAGCTTGTCTGCGGGGAGCGGGTAAGCCAGTCTTCCCCTATCTCGATGACTGGCTGTTAAAGGCGGGCTTGCCCCTGGCTATCGTTTCCCACCTTCAGACTATGGCAGAACTCCTGCACTCTCAGGGGTTCACAATCAACATGCCGAAGTCACAACTGACTCCCTTTCAGAAGCGCCCTTTTATCGGAGCTGTTCTGCACAGGTTGCAGTTTCTGGCCTATCCTCCTGCATGGGGAGTCAAGGATATTCAGGCTATGATACAGAGGTTTCAGCCTCTATCCTGGATTTAGTTGAGACTGACTCTGAGACTGCTGGGCATCAAGGCTTCCAGCATCCTGTTTGTGACACATGCCCTTGGACATATGCGGGCTTTGCAGTGGACCTGAAGTTCCAGTGGGCACAGCATCCGGGGAATCTTTCCGACATGGTCAAGATCTCTGAAGGAACTGCAAAAGATCTGCAGTGGTGTATCTGAAAGAAACAGGTTAGTATTAGATTCCTTACCTTAGAATATCCCCAGGCGTCAGTCTGGATCCGGAAACTTTTGCGTAGCAGTACCCCTGCGCGTCGGTAGGCGTCGTCTGCAGGCGTCCCCTGCGGCTCCGCGTCGTCGGCGTCGTGCGCCGTGATGACGTCGCTGGAGTATATAGACGCCGCCTCCGCGCGCTGACGTCAGTTCTTCTTTTTTCCGCGCCAGTTAGCGCAGATCCGAAGAGCAGTACTCCGGTCTTTTGACCAAGTTTTTTGTTAACCTTTACGGTGCCGGTAGGATGCCCGGTTTCAAGAGTTGTGACGAGTGCGACCGCATGATGTCGGTCACCGACCACCATCGACTCTGCCTCCGGTGTCTGGGCGCGGACCACGACGTGGAGTCCTGCGTCGACTGTCGGGCCTTGACTGGAAAAGCTAGGCGGGAGCGGTCCCGCAAGCTTCTCGAACTCCGGTTGTCGGCCCCGCGTCGAGAGCGGTCCCGGTCCGGTCGGAGGTCGAGGGAGCGGTCGAGGGAGCGGTCGCGGAGCCGCCATGGGCGCTCCGGGAGTCGCCACCATTCCTCCGGCTCGTCAGGTAAGCACAAGAAGTCGGGGCGTCGCCATCGCACCCCCGACTCCCCCCGACGCCCGCGTGCTGCGGCCGGGGGCTCGGGTGACCCCACCCCCGCGGTCCCGCATGGGTCGCCGACGCCGTCTGCCCCACACCTGTCGGTCCCTGGGGAAGGCGCGTCGCGTGAGGAGATCGAGGCCTTCCTCATTGCTATGAGGGCGAGGTCTTCTCCGGCGGGGCCTTCGGCGCCTGCGGGCCCGTCGGTCCCGTCTGGGGGCCCGAGCGGTTCGGGTGCTCCTGCCCCGGCGCCGCCGGTGGCTCCGGCCCCGGCGCCGCTGGTTCCCTCTGGTTCGTCGCCGGCTGGTCTCCCGGCCTCTCCGGCGTCGGTTCCTGTGGGCCAGCCCATGGTACCGCCCCCGCGTGGTGCAGCGACTCCGCCGTCGGCTCCGGCCGGCGTCGGGTCCCCGGCACCGACGCCGCGCGGCGCCACCCCCCTTTCCTCCCCGACTCCGGACTCGGAGCCGGACCGGCGTCGGCCGACGCCGGACCCGACGCCGATGGGGCCTGTTGACCCCGATGTCTATATCGTCGACCCAGAATATGGGTATGACGAGGAGGAGTATGGAGAGGGTTGGGAGGGGTCTGAGGACCCTCTATCCCGTGCCTGCCAGTACGATGTGGACTGGGTAGGTGATCTGGGTGATGCCAGTGGCCTGGACGAGTCGCCCAACCCTGGGTTTGTCTCTCCGTCCCCTGTGGCGTCCGAGGCGGGTGCTGCCTATTCGGTGGTCCTGATGAGGGCTGCCAAGGCCTTACACCTTGAGCTCCCCGTCGCGAAGGTCAAACCGAATATCCTGACGGAAGTTTTTAAACCGCAGTCATGCCCCCAGGAGCCTCTGCTGCCGTTTAATGAGGCCCTGACGGATGTCCTTCTGGGCACCTGGTCCAGGCCCGCCTCTGGTGCGCCGGTTGACCGGAACGTTGCCAGGCGTCACCGTCCCTGCGCGGACGACCCTGCCTTCCTGTCCACCCATCCCTCCCCGGAGAGTCTGGTGATCCAGGCCTCCACTTCGCAGTCCGCATTTCCGTCGGCTCCGCCCGACCGGGAATCAAAGAGGTACGACCAATTCGGAAAGAAAGTGTTTTCCTCTTTGAGTGCTGGGCTGCGGTCTTGTAACACCGCGTGCCTCTTGGGCCGCTACACCCACTCCCTGTGGGATACGGTCGAGGAGTGTTTGCCGCAATGCCCCCAGGAAGTGCGGGACAAGCTCACCCGGGCCTTTGTTGAAGGCCGGGATGCGGCGCGGTACTCGATCCGTTGTGGTCTGGACACCACGGACTCACTGGGACGGGCCATGTCCACTACGGTGGCGATTCGTCGCCATGCCTGGCTGAGATCTGCCAACTTCTCACCAGACGTCCAAAATACGCTTATGGACATGCCATTTGATGGCAGTCGCCTATTTGGTGACAAAGCGGACCACGCGCTGGAGCGCTTCAAGGACTCCAGGGTCACGGCCAAGTCCTTGGGTCTCTCGACCCAGACCCAGCGCCAGCAGACGGGTTCGTTTCGGCCCTTTCGTGGCCAAGGGAGAGGAGGTCCCACACGTGCTGCCAGCCACGCGGCGCAGAGCGCTCCCCAGCGCGGTGGCGCCCGTGGTTTCCGCCGTGGTGGCGGTAGAGGCCAGCGTCGTGGTCAGTCCACGCCTCCCTCCGCTGCGGCATCCAAGCCTTCCTAGTCCGAGCTTTCGGGCTCACGTGACGCCAGTGGGTGGCAGGGTTCGCCATCACCACTCCCGCTGGCGCGCGATAACATCGGACAGGTGGGTGCTGCAGCTTGTCCGAAGGGGCTATGCCCTCCCCTTCGAGTCCACTCCTCCAGCCATGCCACCGCAGAACCACCGTGTGTCGGGGGACCACTTGACACTTCTGCAGGAGGAAGTTACGGCCCTCTTGGCCAAGGGGGCCATCGAGCGCGTTCCTGGGCCAGAAGTAGGGTGTGGTTGCTACTCCCACTACTTTCTGGTACCCAAGAAGGACAAGGGAGGCCTGCGTCCTATCTTGGATCTACGGAACGTCAACGGCTTCCTCCGGAAGGAGAAGTTCAAGATGTTGACTTTGGCTCAGGTCTTGGCTGCTCTAGACCCACAAGACTGGATGGTAGCGTTGGACTTGCAGGATGCGTACTTTCACATCCCCGTCCTGCCGGCCCACCGGCGTTACCTGCGGTTCACGGTAGGCCACGAGCATTTTCAGTTTATCGTGCTCCCATTCGGCCTTACCAGCGCCCCACGGGTGTTCACGAAAGTGATGGCGGTGGTCGCAGCTCATCTGCGCCGGTTAGGGGTTTCAGTCTTCCCCTACCTCGACGACTGGCTGTTGAAGGCGGGCTCGCCCCAGACAGTCGTCCACCACCTTCAGATGACGGCAGACCTCCTGCACGAGTTGGGGTTTTCCATCAATGTGCCGAAATCACACCTGTGTCCCTCTCAAAAGCTCCTTTTCATCGGAGCGGTTCTCGACTCGGCGCAGTTTCGGGTTTATCCCCCGGAACGGCGGGTCCGGGATATTCAGGCTCTGATTCCCATCTTTCAGCCGTTATCCCGGGTTTCGGTCAGGTTGACGCTGCGGCTTCTGGGGCTGATGGCCTCCTGCATCCTTCTGGTGCATCACGCCAGATGGCGGATGCGGGCTCTGCAGTGGGACCTGAAGTTTCAGTGGGCCCAGCATCAGGGCAACCTATCCGACCATGTCCTGATCTCGGAGGGCACTGCGAGACAGTTGCAGTGGTGGCTTACAGACCGCGATTGGGTCAGGGGCAGATCCCTCTCCCTTCCCCAGCCGGAGCACGTGGTTGTGACGGACGCGTCCCTCCAAGGCTGGGGTGGCCACTTGGGAGAGGCGGAGATCAGAGGCCTCTGGTCTCCGGCGGAGTCCCGGCTCCATATCAACATGTTGGAGCTGCGGGCGATTCGCCTGGCACTGAAGGCATTCCTCCCCTTTGTCAACGGGAGTGTAGTGCAGGTGTTCACGGACAACACCACCGCCATGTGGTACTGCAACAAACAGGGCGGTGTGGGGTCGTGGACCCTTTGCCAAGAGGCTCTGCGCCTCTGGCAATGGCTGGAACGTCAGGGCGTGACTCTGACGGTTCAACACCTGGCAGGTTCTCTGAACGCCAGGGCGGACGAACTCAGCCGTCGGTGCTCGGTGGATCACGAATGGCGTCTGAACTCGGATGTGGCGAGAGGCCTCTTTCAGCAATGGGGAGAGCCTTGGTTAGATCTATTCGCCACAGAAGAGAACGCGCAATGTCATCAGTTCTGCGCGTTGGAGTTTCCAAGACGGCACTCGCTCGGCGACGCCTTTCGGCGCGAGTGGAGTTGCGGTCTGTTGTACGCCTTTCCGCCTATACCACTTCTGCCCAGAGTGCTGAAGAAGATCAGGCGCGACCGGGCCCAAGTTATCCTTGTGGCTCCGGACTGGGCTCGAAGGTACTGGTATCCCGAGCTACTCAGCATGACAGTCGGTCCCTCGATCCGCCTGCCCCTTCAGGAGGACCTTCTGTCGCAGCAGCAGGGGACGGTCCTCCACCCGAACCTGTCCAGTCTCCACCTCCATGCGTGGAGATTGAGCGGCGACAGTTGAGGCCATTTGACTTGCCTCCTGAAGTCTGTGATGTCATTCTGGCAGCCAGGCGTCCCTCCACAAAGTCGGTATACGCCTGCCGGTGGAACAGATTTGTGGCATGGTGCACAGCAAAGGCTGTGGATCCCCTTTCTGCCCCTCTATCTGAGGTTCTCCTCTTCCTCCTTTCCCTTGCCCAGCAGGGCTCTGCTCTGGGCACTATCAAGGGCTATCTTTCTGCCCTTTCCGCCTTCTTGAGGCTACCTGATCAGCCATCTTTGTTCAAGTCCCCTATTGTGTTAAGATTCTTAAAGGGCATCACGCACATGTATCCTCCAGCTCCGTTCGTGATGCCTCAGTGGGACTTGAACCTGGTTTTGACTTTCCTGATGTGCGCTCCCTTTGAGCCCCTTCATTCCTGTCCTCTCCGTCTTCTCACCTTAAAGACGGCCTTCCTGGTAGCCATCACCTCTGCCAGGAGAGTGAGTGAGCTCCAGGCTCTTTCTGTTCAACCTCCTTTCTTGTCTGTTCATCCTGATAAGGTGGTTCTTCGGACCAGACCTTCTTTCCTGCCCAAGGTAGTCTCTGCTTTTCACATTGGGCAGTCCATCACCTTGCCCTCCTTCTTCCCGCCTCCGCATCCTTCAAAGGATGAAGAGCGGCTCCATCGTCTGGACCCAAAACGTGCGCTTTCATTCTATATGGATCGCACACGCCAGTTCCGGGTGGATGACCAACTGTTTGTTGGCTACGTGGGTGAGAAGAAGGGAAGGGCGGTACAGAAACGGACCATCTCTCGGTGGGTCGTCCTGTGCATCAAAGCATGCTACTCTTTGGCTCGGAAGGAGCCTCCTGTTGGGCTGAGGGCCCATTCCACTCGGGCCACGGCGGCTACTACTGCCCTGGGCCGGGGAGTCCCTTTGCAGGACATTTGCCAGGCGGCCACGTGGGCCTCGCTGCACACCTTTGCGAGGCACTACTGCCTGGACAGTCAAGTCCGGAGGGATGGCTTCTTTGGCCGTTCGGTCCTCCAGGACTTTCTGGTGTAGGTTGTATTGGTTCGCAGACCCACCACCGGGGTTGGTATTGCTGGGGTATCTATTCTAAGGTAAGGAATCTAATACTAACCTGTTTCTTTCAGATGAACAAGTTACTTACCTTCGGTAACGATATATCTGTAAGAAACAGTAGTTAGTATTAGATTCCTTACCGCCCCGCCCATCCTCCCCGTTCTGCGAACTGATACCTAGGGTTAGGGACATCCCTTTCAGGGCCCTAGTTTCAAATGGCACCAGTGTTGGTTCTCACATGGCTCTGCGTGTTCTGGCGCGGAAAAGCTGTGTGCAAAGAACTGACGTCAGCGCGCGGAGGCGGCGTCTATATACTCCAGCGACGTCATCACGGCGCACGACGCCGACGACGCGGAGCCGCAGGGGACGCCTGCAGACGACGCCTACCGACGCGCAGGGGTACTGCTACGCAAAAGTTTCCGGATCCAGACTGACGCCTGGGGATATTCTAAGGTAAGGAATCTAATACTAACTACTGTTTCTTACAGATATATCGTTACCGAAGGTAAGTAACTTGTTCTTCACGAACCGTGCTTAGCTCGGTGGCAGACCCCTCACCCTTCCCCAAACAGATCTGACAGTGGTGACCGATGCGTCGCTCCTGGGAAGGGGCAGCCATCTGGGAGAGCTGGAGATCAGAGGTCACTGCGGAATCCGGACTCCACAGCAACCTACTGAAGCTCCAGGTGATCCAGTTGGCATTGAAAGCCGTTTTACTCTCCATCGAGGGAAGGCTAGTGCAGTTGTTCAGACACCACCACCACCATGTGGTACTGCAACAAACAGGGCGGGTAGAGTTGTGGACTGTTAGACGGGGACCTGGAGGGTCGGCCGAGCACAGTGATCGCACAGACAGGTAACTTCCCCCCCACAGATGGACACCACACAAAGATTAGGGTAACACCTTTTATAGGCACTTCTGGTAGTAGAGTGGTACGATACAAGGCGATCAGGACACGATGATCCTCTCAATTCTAGTCTCTAGTAAGGGAAGGGGGTAGCGGGACAGTCTTGGTACCCACGGGTACGGGTGTGTAACGGTGATAGCTCACAATCCTCGAGCTCGGTGTTCGGATGGGTCAGACCGCGGCAGCGCCGGCAGGTCCCGAAGAGGTCGTAGGTGGCAACGGGCCGCGGCAGCGCCAGCAGGTCCCAACGAGGATGAAGGTTACAACGGGCCGCGGCAGCGCCAGCAGGTCCCACGAGAATGCAGGGTGCAACGGGCCGCGGCAGCGCCAGCAGGTCCCACGAGGATGAAGGTTACTACGGGCCGCGGCAGCGCCAGCAGGTCCCACGAGAATGCAGGTTGCAACGGGCCGCGGCAGCGCCAGCAGGTCCCACGAAGATGAAGGTTGCAGAGGGCCGCGGCAGCGCCAGCAGGTCCCACGAGGATGAAGGTTGCAGAGGGCCGCGGCAGCGCCAGCAGGTCCCACGAGGATGAAGGTTGCAGAGGGCCGCGGCAGCGCCAGCAGGCAGGACAAGAGTTCACAAGGCAGGGCTGTGGCAGCGCCAACAGTCCGTCAAGGATGAGTTCGTCGCGGTGTCTCTCGACTCCAGGATACAACTGCCTTCCTGTCCTGGGGCGGCCCCAGTTATAGGTCTGGCGCCCTTTGATGTCCGGACCCTCGCTCTTGGAGGTCGGGAGGTCTGGGATGAGGGAGTCCAGACACCCAGCAGGGGGGTGGAGCCAGCGCCCGAGGAGGCTGGGGGTGCTCGGCACCTGGCGGGGGAGAGCCATCGACACTTCTTACTCCCATTGACCTGCCAAGTGGTCCGTTCACCTCCTGGGTGGAGGGTGGTGCCGGGATGTCGGGGCCTGGCCAGGCCCAGGGTTGGGGTCGGGCTGAGGCCGCGCGGCCGCGTGGTGCCGTGTCCAAGATGGCGGCTGGGCCGGGCAATGGTGCTGACGGTGGCCCGGGCCCTGTCCTGCGGGGAGGGAGCGAGCCCTTCATGTGGCCTGTCCAACATGCGTCCCCCCCAGCTGAAGGCGGGGAGAGTCACCCATCTTCTTGGGGACTTTCCTCGTCGAGGCGGAAAAAGCGGGACAGGCCATCCGCGTTGGCGTGGTCTTGGCCAGGACGATGCTCTACAGTGAAGTCCATCCCCTGCAGGGAGATGGACCATCGCAATAGTTTGGGGTTCTCCCCCCGCATCTGCATGAGCCATTGCAGGGGCCGATGATCTGTCTGTACCCGGAAATGGGTTCCGAAGAGGTACGGCCGGAGCTTCTTGAGGGCCCATACCACTGCGAAGGCCTCTCGCTCAATGGTGCTCCAGCGCTGTTCTCGGGGCAGTAGGCGTCTGCTGATGAAGGCCACGGGTTGGTCCACTCCTTCGGGGTTCAGTTGGGAGAGGACGGCCCCAATACCATGGTCGGAGGCATCGGTCTGCACAATGAACTCGCGGCTGTAGTCGGGGGCCTGGAGCACCGGAGCGGTGCACATGGCGGCCTTCAGCGTCTCGAAGGCTGCTTGACAGTCGGGAGTCCAGTTGACTCTTTTTGGGTGGTTCTTAGACGTGAGCTCCGTGAGGGGCCCCACAATGCTGCCATAGTCCCTTACAAACCGCCGGTAGTATCCGGTGAGCCCCAGGAAGGCTCGGACCTCGGTTTGTGTCTCGGGGGGTTGCCAGGACTGAATGGCAGCTACCTTGAGTTGGAGGGGGGCCACCAGACCGCTCCCGACTTGGTGTCCGAGGTAGGTCACGGACCCCTGGCCGATTTGGCACTTGCTGGCCTTTATGGGGAGGCCGGCCTGTTGGAGGGCCTGCAGGACCTCTCTGAGGTGGCGGAGGTGATCCGTCCAGTGGCGGCTGTATACCGCGATGTCGTCCAGGTAGGCGGCGCTGAATTCTTCGAGGCCTGCCAATACCTGGCTCACCAGTCTTTGAAAAGTGGCTGGAGCGTTCTTCATGCCGAAGGGCATCACTCTGAAATGGTAGTGCCCATCCGGGGTGGAGAAAGCGGAACGTTCTTGGGCTCTGGGGGTTAGGCCGATCTGCCAGTAGCCCGCTGTCAGGTCGAAGATGCTTAGGTAGCGGGCTGCCCCCATGCGGTCGACTAGTTCATCTGCTCGGGGGATAGGGTGAGCGTCGGTTCGGGTGACCGCGTTCAGACCCCGATAGTCAATGCAGAACCGGAGTTCAGGGGTGGTGCCCGGGGCCGCGGCCTTGGGGACCAGGACGACCGGGCTGGCCCAGGGACTGTCCGAAGGTTCGATGACTCCGAGGGCGAGCATCTTGGAGACTTCTTCTTGGATGCATGTACGTACCCGATCCGGTACTCGGTACGCCCGGTGTCGAACAGGAGGACTGTCCCCCGTGTCCACGTCGTGCAGACACCAGGAGGTGACTCCGGGTGCGAGAGAGAACAGGTTTGCGAACGGCAGCAGGAGGGCCCGGCAATCTTGACGCTGCTCTGGGGTCAGGGCCTCAGAGAGTCGGACCCCGTCCACCGAACCATCTCTTTCCCGGGTCCTCAGTAGGTCAGGGAGGGGCTCGGAGTCTCCCTCTGCGCCACTGTCGGTAGCCATCAGCAGGCTGAGCTCTGAGCGCACGAAGTGGGGTTTGAGTCGGTTGGCGTGGAGGACCCGGAGGGGGTTCCGGGGGGACTCCAGGTCGATGAGATAGGTGACGGGGCTCCTGCGCTCGATCACCTTGAAGGGCCCCGTCCATTTGTCCTGCAAGGCACATGGTTCGATGGGGGACATCACCCATACCTGCTGACCCGGTTCAAACTCGATGGAGGAGGCATGTTGGTCGTACCACTTCTTCATGTCCTCTTGACTGGCCTCCAGATTGGCTTTAGCGATCTCCCCGAATTTCCGGGTCTGATTACGGAGGGTCAGGAGGTATTTGTAGACGTCCGGAGGGGTCTTTAGGGGGGCCATTTCCCATTCCTCCTTCACTAGGCTGAGAGGCCCGCGAACGGGGTGTCCGTACAGGAGTTCGAAGGGGCTGAAGCCGAGGGACTTCTGGGGGACTTCTCGGTAGGCGAAGAGGAGGCACGGTAGTAGCACGTCCCACTGGCGGCGTAGGGGTTCTTCCAGCCCCATGATCATCCCCTTGAGGGTGCGGTTGAACCGCTCGACCAGTCCGTTCCCCTGGGGGTGATAGGGGGTGGTGAATCGGTAAGTGACTCCGCACTGCTGCCAGAGGGATTTCATATACTTTGAAATAAAGTTCGTACCCCTGTCGCTGACGACTTCCCGGGGGAAGCCCACTCGAGAGAAGATCCCCATCAAGGCTCGACCCACTACTGGGGCTGTTATCGTACGAAGGGGGACCGCCTCAGGATAGCGGGTAGCGTGATCCACCAGGACCAGGATGAAGCGATGTCCCTGTGCTGTTCGGGGGTCCAGGGGCCCCACAATGTCTATTCCCACCCTTTCGAACGGGGTGGTCACCACGGGGAATGGTTGTAGGGGTGCCTTGAGTTTGCGGCCGCTCTTCCCACTGGCCTGGCAGGTCGGGCAGGACCGGCAATGGTGGGATACGTCATTTCTCATTTTGGGCCAAAAAAGTGAGTCACCAGGCGGTGGTAGGTCTTGTCTTGGCCCAGGTGCCCGGCCAGGGGGACATCATGGGCTAGGTTCAACAGGAAGTCTCTGAAGTGGAGGGGCACCACCAGCACTCGCCCGGCCCCCAGTTCTGCGATTTTCTGTTCGCTGTACAAGAGATCATTGTCCCAATAAACCCAGTGGGCCCCGGTGGTGTCTCCTTGGCTCTGGGCGAGCGCTTGCTGTCGCAATCCCTCGAGGGAGGGGCAGGTCTTTTGCTCCTGCCGGAATTGTTCCTGGGTGGGCCCCCCTTCTTGACGCCACTGAGCCAGGTCGGGAAGCTCGGGGGGCTGTGTGGACCCCTCTGGGGTGGGGTCCGGGTGGTCGGTCTGGAGGAAGTCTTCTTCTGGAGTGATCGAGGGCGGAGGTGCTGCCCATTCTGGTTCTTCTGGTCTAGGGATGGTGCGGGTGGCCATGGACCGGGTGGTTACGCACGCCCAATCCGGGAGACCCAACATCCCCAGATGCTCTCTTCTTTCCACAGCGGCCCACGGGGAGCTCTCGAGATCGTTCCCCAGGAGGCAGTCTACGGGGGCATCGTCACGGACAGTTAATTTCAGCATGCCGGACACTCCTCCCCATTCGAAGGGGACGCAGGCCATCCGACACAGGCTCTCCGAGTTATCTGCCGATCGGACGGGGCAAAGTACGTTTGGTAGGATTTGTTCTGGGGTCACCAGGTGACAGCGGACGGCCGTCACACTGGCCCCGGTGTCACGCAGGGCCTCGGCCTTGCGCCCATTGATGCTCACCCATTGGCTGTACTTCCGAGTGTTGGCGGGCAGGGGAGTCCGCGGGACCATGTCTCTTCCTCCTAGGCATGCCAGGGTCATGGCGGCGGGTTCCCACTCGAACTGCTCCGACTCATAGGTCTCCGTGTCTTCGGAGACTTGTTCTTCTCCTAGGGCGGCGGCCGCCATCTGGCGGGGCCCGGGGGCCTGGTTCTTCGGGCAGGTCGGGTCACTGGCATAGTGGCCGACTCGCTGGCATCGATGACACGTCACGTTAGCTCGGAACCCCGGGCGCATCGGGGGGTTTCCCCGGCCTGCTGGGGCCGGGGTGGCGTTAGTGGGTGCGGCCGGGGCGGCGTCTCTGCCCCGGCCCGGGCCTCCTCCTCCTCCTCGGGGACGATGGTGACCTTGGTTGGTTCTGTTCTGCTCATTCGGCCCACTCCGGGCCACTCTGGTGCTCTCCCACCGGTCAGCCTCGGTGGCGAGCTGCCGGGGTTCAGTCAATTTACTGTCGAGGAGGTGCTGCCTGAGCTCGACAAAGCAGTTGTTGGAGAGGTGCTCCCACACAATGAGATTGAAGAGTTGTTCGTAAGTGGTTACGTTGTTACCCTTGATCCACCCCTCGAAGGCTCGGCTGAAATAGTTCACGTATTCCAACCACGTCGTACCTGGGATCCGGGTGCAGTTGCGGAACCTCTGGCGGTACATTTCGGGTGTAAGTCCATATCGACTGAGGAGGGCGGCCTTCATGTGGTCATAGGACGTCATTTGATGGTCCGGAAGCTGCAGCAGGGCATCACGACCCTCGTTGACGAATCTCCCCCATAGACCGGCTCCCCAGTCACTTCGAGCGACCCGGTGGGCGGTCATGGCAATCTCATAGGCCTTGAACCACTGCTGTATGTCGTCGTTCCGATGATATTCTCGGACCACATCCTTGGGGATGTGGACCTTCTGCTCGGTAGGACCCGGGGAGTGCGGTTGCTCGGGCACCCCTAGGTTTTTGTTCAGTTTGCGTATTTCTATCTCCGCTAGTTTGCACTCGTGCTCGTATGCCAGTCTTTTTTCTTCGAGGTCTCTCCGTCTCTGTTTTTCCTCTCGCTCTTCTCTGAGCCGTAAGTGTTCTAAGTTTATTTTTTGTTCCGCCAGTTTCAATTCTCCGTCTAATCTGAGTCGTGCCAAGTCTAACTCGTGTAATCTATTTTTTTCCCGCTCTTGGATCTCTTCATGGGAGGGGCCTGTTCTCCGTTCCTCCGTCCGGGTGGTGTTGACTTCCGGGGCTGCGGGGTCCCGGGGGGTTGCGGTATTTGTCTCTGTCCAGGCCTCTAGGGCGTTTTTGAAGTCTTCTTTTGTGCTTAGCCCGGTGGTAGCAATGCCTAAGTCCATGCAAAATTGTTTGAGCTCTCGGTGGTTGTATTCTTCCAGCTTTTCCATCTGGAACTTCTCCGCCGATCCGCTCTCTTTGGTCGTCATTGTGGTTTTAGTCGTAGGGTGAGTTACTGTCTGTACGGTACGCGTTGGTTCGGATCCCGCCGCTGCCACCAATGTTAGACGGGGACCTGGAGGGTCGGCCGAGCACAGTGATCGCACAGACAGGTAACTTCCCCCCCACAGATGGACACCACACAAAGATTAGGGTAACACCTTTTATAGGCACTTCTGGTAGTAGAGTGGTACGATACAAGGCGATCAGGACACGATGATCCTCTCAATTCTAGTCTCTAGTAAGGGAAGGGGGTAGCGGGACAGTCTTGGTACCCACGGGTACGGGTGTGTAACGGTGATAGCTCACAATCCTCGAGCTCGGTGTTCGGATGGGTCAGACCGCGGCAGCGCCGGCAGGTCCCGAAGAGGTCGTAGGTGGTAACGGGCCGCGGCAGCGCCAGCAGGTCCAAACGAGGATGAAGGTTACAACGGGCCGCGGCAGCGCCAGCAGGTCCCACGAGAATGCAGGGTGCAACGGGCCGCGGCAGCGCCAGCAGGTCCCACGAGGATGAAGGTTACTACGGGCCGCGGCAGCGCCAGCAGGTCCCACGAGAATGCAGGTTGCAACGGGCCGCGGCAGCGCCAGCAGGTCCCACGAAGATGAAGGTTGCAGAGGGCCGCGGCAGCGCCAGCAGGTCCCACGAGGATGAAGGTTGCAGAGGGCCGCGGCAGCGCCAGCAGGTCCCACGAGGATGAAGGTTGCAGAGGGCCGCGGCAGCGCCAGCAGGCAGGACAAGAGTTCACAAGGCAGGGCTGTGGCAGCGCCAACAGTCAGTCAAGGATGAGTTCGTCGCGGTGTCTCTCGACTCCAGGATACAACTGCCTTCCTGTCCTGGGGCGGCCCCAGTTATAGGTCTGGCGCCCTTCGATGTCCGGACCCTCGCTCTTGGAGGTCGGGAGGTCTGGGATGAGGGAGTCCAGACACCCAGCAGGGGGGTGGAGCCAGCGCCCGAGGAGGCTGGGGGTGCTCGGCACCTGGCGGGGGAGAGCCATCGACACTTCTTACTCCCATTGACCTGCCAAGTGGTCCGTTCACCTCCTGGGTGGAGGGTGGTGCCGGGATGTCGGGGCCTGGCCAGGCCCAGGGTTGGGGTCGGGCTGAGGCCGCGCGGCCGCGTGGTGCCGTGTCCAAGATGGCGGCTGGGCCGGGCAATGGTGCTGACGGTGGCCCGGGCCCTGTCCTGCGGGGAGGGAGCGAGCCCTTCATGTGGCCTGTCCAACATGGACTCTGTCAAGAGGCCCTGCATCTCTGGACAATGCTGGCATGTCCATGCATATCCCTTATGGTTCAACACCTGGCAAGCTCTTTGAACACCAGGGCACACAAACTCATCTTAAGATTCCTAGCGGATCACAAATGGTGTCTCCATCCAGAAGTGGTGCATGGTCTCTTTCAGCTGTTGGCAGAGCCTTGGTTTGACCTGTTTGCCAACGCCGAGAACGTGCAATGTCCTGTTTTGCGTGCTGGAGTTTCCAAGGCGACTATCTTGGAGACGTTTTTTATCTCAAGTGAAGCTCAGGCCTCCTCTAACACTTTCCGCCCATACCACTCCTGTCCAGAGTTCTCAAGAAGGTGAGAAACATTCTAGCCCAAGTCATTCTTGTGGCTCCGGACTGAGCTCGGAGGGTTTGATATCCGAGCTGGTGAGCATGGCTATCAGGAGGATCTTCTGTTGCAGCAGGGGGGGCTTCTCCACCGGGACCTGTCAATGTTTTGCCTTCATGGGTGGAGATTGAGTGGCAAGAGTTGACAGCTTTCAACCTTTTGCCTGAAGTCTGCAATGTTATCTTGGCAGCCAGGCGTCCCTCTACCAAGACTGTATACGCCTGCCATTGGAGCAAGTTTGTGGCATGATGTGCAGGGAAACAGTTTGACCCTCTTTCTGCTCCCCTCTCTCGGGTCCTTCTGTTTATCCTTTCTCTTACTCAGCAGGGATCTGTATTGTGCACCTTGAAGGGCTGTCTTTCTGCCATCTCAGCCTTTCTGCGGTTGTCAGACCTGCCACCCCTGTTTAAATCCCCTTTTGTAAATAGATTCTTGAAATTATTGCAAAACGTTTCCACCTTCACTCCTCATCATGCCTCAGTGGGACCTCAATCTCGTCCTTAAATTTCTTCTGTGCACTGCCTTGAGCCACTGCACAGCTGTCCTCTCAGGCTCCTTACCATTAATATGGCCTTCCTAGTTGCAATAACATCTACCTGTAGAGCCAGTGAGCTTCCGGCTTTGTCATCCAAGCCTCTGTACCTGAAGATCTATCCAGACAACCTGGATCTTAGTACTAGAACTTTTTTCTGACAGAAGTTGTCACTCTTTATCATGTAGGCCAGTGCATCACCATGCCTACCTTTTATGCTCCACCACATCCCTCTGAGAAAGAGGAGTGACTTCTCTGACTTGACCCAAAAAGAGCGTTGTCGTTCTACCTTGACCACACAAAACCGGGTTCCGGGTGAATGACCAACTCTTTGTGGAGTATGTCAGAGCGAAGAAGGAAAAGGCCATGCAGAAACTAACCATCTCCTGATTGTCGGAAAGTGCCCCTTTTTGCATGATTGACCCCCACTTTTTGCCTGATGTTGATGCTCTTTGACTAAGTATGCCCTGGGTTCCTGCCAACCAGGTATCGAGGGCCTATGTTCTTTCCCTAAATCTGTAGTGTTGCACACCCAAATTGGCAACTCTCTGGCCATATGTAAGTCCCTTGTAAAAGGCACCATGGGTACCAAAGGCACAGTGACCAGGGAAGGCCTCAAAGGGCTGCAGCACATATTGTACAGCCCTGCGAGGCCCTGTACCCTGACACACACACTGCCATTGCAGGCTGCGTGTTTTGGTGCAGAACAAAGTGAAGAGTCGACATGGCACACATCCCTGTGTGCCATGCCTACAACCCACTGCCCTGGCATAGATCAGTCACTCCTCTAGCGGGGTGCACTATACCAGTGGTGAGGGTACGGATGCATGAACCCTGTACCCCTACAGTGTCTATGTCCATTTTTAGACATTGAAAGTGCAGTAAACTCATAGAGTATATGGTCCTGGAGTTTGTCATTACAAACTCCACAGCAGCATAATGGCTTTACTGAAAACTGAGAAGTTTGATATTAACCGTCTCAGCACATTAACCCCACACTGAGGCTAGTGTGGGATTTGATGAAAAATGCACTGAGGCCATCTTTGAGATGCCCCCTGAAAAACGACCTAACACTAGTGTCCAGGCTAAGTGGCTGCTGGCCAGCTGCCACCCCCAAACATGTTTCTGGACCCCTGAGTCTAGAACCTCCCTCTCTCTGGGTCCTGAAACAAAGCACATCCTGGGCAGAGGTGCCAAGCCTCCTTCCCCAGGATGGGCAGGGTTCCTGGAGGGGAAGCTTAAAAGGCTTGCTTCCTTTGTGATCTGCTCCAGCCATTTGCTGCTCCCAGCAACTGGCCCCGAGCTGTTCTGATCCCCACTTTGGGCGGGAGAATCGGCGGGAAGACCAAGATAGGAGGAGAGGTGTGCCTACCTTTGCCAACCCCACCCCTCAAGTGGGGGAAGGCAAGGTGAAGTACAACTCTCAGTCCCTGCCATCTTGAAGATGGAGGTGACCCAGCCACCCAGAGTGTGACTTATGCCCCCCTCCCACTAGAGGGTGGCATAATAGGGGGTGTACCCACCCCAAGTAAGGGACCCATTGGTCCCTCCCGTACCTACCTGAAATGCCCCTAAATCTAGTATTTAGGGGCAACCCCGAACCTTGCCTCTTCAGACAGTAAGAAACAAGAAGAAGAAGGACTGAAGAGCTGTGCTGAAGGAAGAAGAGGAGGACACCAACTGACTTGGCCCCAGCCCTACTGGCCTGTACAAACCTCGACCTGTTCCAGCAGAATCCTTTTGTGTCCTGCAGCCAGCAGCCCTCCCAGAACCCGGAAGACCTGCCCTGCCTTCACTGAAAAGACTTTGTCTCCCGTGAGCATTGAATTTGCTCACCAACAGACTTTGGCTCCGGACAAATCTGCGAGTCTGCAACCGACACCCACGGCCCGAGTTAGAGTGGCACAACACCACGTGGAGGTCTCCCTGGCGATCCTGACCGGGGATCTGGTGATCCCTGACCTGCCTCAAGTTTTCCGACAATGCCTGCAGCCCCTTTCTGCAGGATCCCCGCGACCGGACCGGTAAGAAAAACCTGATGCCAAAAGACACCCCTGCACTCGACGCCCCACGGCCTTGGTTGGCCCAACCGACGGTGTCTCTGCATCCCACAACATCCCAACGTACCTCTCTAACCGGTGGTCGCTTCCAGAAGATCTTCGTCCCGAGCCTGCAGTGTTTGTTGCAACCGGAGATTCTCCATTGAAAACAGGGCACCCAAAGCCAAACCTGCACTTGGCAGCCCCTGTGCCACTGTGGGTGCACTTTGGGTAATAACCTGAACCTCCCCCCCCCTTTGCCCTGAGCTTAATTCCAGGAGCTTTGCTCCCACAACCTTGAGGCCTGCTAGTGAGCAGCCACCAACCAGAGCCTCTTATCCCCAATTGGATAACATTGGGCCTCAGCACTCTGCACTCGGCCACCCTATTGCCACTGAGAGTGCTCTTGGAGTGCATCCTTGAGCCTGGGGGAACCCTTGTTCTAACCCAGAAAACCAACTCCTAAAACCAAGTACTTACCTGTAAATTGATAACTTCAATTCCTCCCATAGGATTGTATTTACTACTTTTTCTGTGGAAAATTTTCAAGTGTGGAGTTGGAAAATTGTATGAAAATGTAAGAAACTGTGTGCTTACAAAAACTGATTTACTTACCTTTTATTTAGGAAATGTCCCAGTGTGATATCTAGGCATATCACACTAAGTAGAGAAAGTAAGTAAGTAAGTGTACAATAAATGCTTAACACTACCCTCTGAAAAAGCCTTACTGCTCGCTCACACTACCACAAATTGAGAGTAAGGTATTATCTACTTTTATCTCTGCCTACCTTTGGGGAGCCATTGAACTCTGTGCAAACTATACTTTACTTTGGTATAGTATATACAGAGCCAGCTTCCTACACCGATGGAACGTGCTGTGCATTAAGATCTTCTAAGCATTGGTCAAGAAGCAACACCTTGAGGGTTTGCCTGCTCATTCCACCAGAGTTAAGACTGTGACCACTGCATTAGCATGCAGAGTTCTGGTCCTGGATATCTGCCAGGCAACAATGTGGGCTTCTCTACATACTTTCACGAATCATTACTACCTGGACAGCCAGGTCCATCTGGATTAGCTCTTTGCTCGTTCGGTCCTGCAGGACTTTCTAGTGTGAAACAGTTTTGCAGACCCACTTCTGGGGAGTTATTGCTTGGGTGTGTATTCTAAGGTGAGGAAACTGCGGCTAGAAGTCTCTATCACATGAACAAGTTACTTACCTTCAGTAACGCCTTATCTGGTAGAGACTGTATCTAACTGCAGATTCCTTACTGACCCATCCATCCGCCCCGCTCTATGAATTGATTTCTAGGGACAGGGCTGTTCTCCTTTCAGGCCCTAGTTTTCCACACCAGTGGTCAGTATTCTTCGTGTCTCCATGCTCGTGGTGCGGAAAGTCTAAAAAAGAAATGGACACCAACACACTGGGGTAAAGCCTTTATAGACACTGCACGTCACTTCCAGTGCGAACGACATGGGCGATGTCACACAGTGCAGAACGACGCCACCTACTGGCGCACAGGGGTACTGCTCACTAAATGTTTCTGGATCCAATCTAACATCTGGAGATAATTCTAAGGTAAGGCATCTGTGGTTAGATAGTCTCTACTAGATAAGGCGTTACCATGTGTAAGTAACTCATTCACTGAATTCAAAACAAGTTTTTACTAAAGATGTATTTGACCAGTTGGTAGTTTTTGTAGTACGGTGTTGACATGGCGAGAAGATAGAGATGGTGACTGTGAAACTCAGGTTTGGTGCAGTTGACTGGTTGGGATTTTTTGAGGGTGGCAGTCCTAGTCACTCTGACTTAGTGTGCTGTATTGGTGTTAAGAAAAACTTCATGAACTTCTCTCCACGTGGATTAAGCTGCCCTGGAAGAGAGGTAATTGTAGGAGGGCACATACATGGAGCTGAAAGGGAACTAGCATGGTTCGGAACCTTAGCTGTTTGGTTATTTGGCTGTTGTGCCTAGGTTTTGTCAATGGGCAATGTGATCGGAAAGCGAGGATTGCCCTGTGGTTTCTTTGCTGGGCGCCTCTAGACAGTAGCAGTGGCAGGATGCATCACTAATGAAATAAGGTCCAGATATTGTGCACATAGGTGGTATGATAACGTTGTCTTGATAGGGCTGAAAACGGGTTTCCAGTATTGTAATATCTAGGGTGTTGCATGCCTTGATCATGGAGTTCCTTCAGACCTTGATAAAGGTGCAATGGTAGATCTGAGATCATAGTTCTATCACTGTAATATTGAGAGTACTGCATGATAAGGGTACACTGGCAGAACTGACCACAGATGGCCAGTGCTGGAATATATGGGGTGCTGCATTTTGGGGCCTGTTTCAAATCTATTTCCCTTGGAGGGGCGGACCCCAGGTCACCTCATTCTCTACATCACGTCCAACATCTGCATTACCTTTCTCAAAACGTTCAACAAGCTCATCATGCGAAGAGATTTGCTGAGGCTCTGCACAGCAAGGGGTGTGTCTATCATTAGACAGCCAGCACTGCCCATAATTTGCCCTTGCCTCATGGAAATGGGTGGATAATTTCTTTAGTATTCAATATTTTCATGTTCACGAAATGACTTCTATTGTTAATATGCCTAACATTGCAGAGCGTCCGTTGCTTTTCTATTTTCTTTGCTCCCATCAGACAAACAAACACCCAGCAATGCATAGTAGACAGAACATCTCACATGCCTTCAACAATACTTAAGTGTGATGTCTGGGGCAAAAGGAAATGCTCAATGGACTGAACAGCAGGGATATCACGCTCTACACCTTTTTTCCACAAGACATCCTCAGTGAAGATTATTACATCTGGCCTACATAGTGGGCCATACCAGGTGATATTTTATCTTTCACATTAAATTACAACTGTCCACAGTCATACAAGTCCAGGTGAAGTGATTGAGGTTTCCTCACTAATTCACCATTTTGTTGCTTCTTTTATTACAGGTAAGGTGAGTACTCCTATCCAGAATTTAGAAACAGAAACTTGTATCAGATTAGATCTTGCCATCCTGTGCCTTTTTACGCCTACTTCCTTTTCACCTAGGTACTTCTACTAATTTCCTCTTGAGTCCTCAATTGCCTAGAAAAGAGAAACTCACATCAGAATAGCTCTGTCAGCTCTGCACCTTCTCCTCGATTGGTTTAGTTAAAGTATGTATTCTGGAAACTACTGGTAAAGGGTCCTTCCCTTTCCCCACAGCTTGATTCCCTACAGATTATTCCAGTGAGAGAGCCATTCTATTCCTTTTACTCTGGGTGATGAATGACCGGTCAATGAAGATTTGTTCTGACCCTGCCTCCACACTGTTTGGCACCTTGCGTTTTTCCTGTCTTTGCTGCTGGATTAGTCTCTGAAATTGGGAGCCACCTCGGCGTTTGTGAGTTTAGCGGGCCCCCTCATTCTGTAGGAACCAGGTAAGATACACGTCCTGGTACGGGTTGACTCCACTTCTCCACTTCCACGTGAGTCGGCAAAGACAACAACATCTGCTATCTTATAGTGGAGATATTGATTCTCTTGCTCCCAGCTTATATTGGAAATGCGTTCCTCCAAATCAGAGGACTGTCCTACTCAGGAAGACGAGGGTTACAGTTGTAAGCCATTTCTGTGTGGCAAAAGTGCAATGGAAGCCTGTTAAGGGCAGCAGCTAGTTCGTGTCTGAGGGGAGGAAGTCTTTGGGCTCCACAGGTGTGCGTCATAGGAGTAGAAAGCGCCTCTCAGGTGCTGAAGCACATTGTATTCCGTAGGTAACAGGGAGCAGCCTCTGGAATTTCCTGATCCATGCCACTCTGACTGAATGCAGAGATATTAGTTGTGCTAGACTCGGGTCAATAAGAGCTCCCAGAACTCAACTCCCATGTTATAGTTCTTTTCCTTGCTCCAGCAGTACTGATTAGTACTCCGAGGCAACATTATGTGCATGACATTTCAACAAAGCCATGTGATTGCCATCCTAAGGTGACCCACACCAAGATATCATTTCAATTTTCTCTTCACCAGCAGAACGCATTAAATGCTCCCCGGCTCTGTCAGACATGAGAAGTCGAGCATACCCTAGCAAACCTTGGCGCCATAGAACTGAACATACCATGTCAGAAAGGTTTAGGGATGCAGCGCTCTATCCCCTAAAAATGTCAATCTGAAAATAAAGAAGGAAACCCTTAACATGGCACAGCACAAAACAAGCATTTACAATGCAACGGTTTCGCCTTTGGAAAAGTTTGAGCTATTGGCATTGTGAATGACAAACTTTTTATTTATGTGTTGGTTTTGAAAACAGATAAATAAATGGCATTGTCATTTACAATGGCAATAGCTTAATTTCTCGCAAATGCGATTTGTATTGCAACTATTTCAGTTAGCATTTTGCACTACGATGAAAACTGGCTAAAGATAGATACAAAAAACAAGTCTTAGCTAGGAGGTAATACTCACCAGACAGAGACACCCGGCAAAAATGACTTCACTTAAACTATCATATGTACAGCACTAAACATTGCACATCCTTCGTTGAATAACTGTTTGTTTACTGCACTAAAGATTGAAGATTACTCTAGTGTTATTTCTATAGTGCTCACATGCTTCAGAGCAAAGAGGACTTTAGGAAAAACACTTGTAAACAAATAATCATCGTGGGGGGAATTATAGTCAGGCATTGTAGAATTACAGTTCATTTTGGAGCATGTAAATGCTATAGACGGTAAATGGTTAAGGGTGCTGGTTCAGAATTTGTAGCTGTGGTTCTGTGCATTTGCAACGGGTGCATTTAGTCGCAAAGTTTCAAACTAGAAGACATGGAATTCATTCCTAGCCTAATAAACTGATCAAATTGTGTGATCCTGTGTAAATCATGTTTTGCCACTATGCTCTATTTCACTTTCGAGTTTGTGTTGGGCATGAAAATACATTATTTTTTTTAGAGGGGCCGGGCAAAGCTCTCACTCAGCCTGACCCAGGCTGCATGTCTCTTTCACAATAACTACAGAAAAAAAAAGGCAACAGAGGAGAAGAGATCAGAGGAGCGCAGATCAGGGCACAGAGGCAACAGAGGAGAAGAGATGAGAGCGCAGAGGCAACAGAGGAGAAGAGATCAGAGCACAGAAGCAACAGAGGAGAAGAGATCAGAGCACAGAGGCAACAGAGGAGAAGAGACGAGAGCACAGAGGCAACAGAGGAGAAGAGACGAGAGCACAGAGGCAACAGAGGAGAAGAGATCAGAGCACAGAGGCAACAGAGGAGAAGAGATCAGAGCACAGAGACAACAGAGAAGAGATTAGAGCACAGAGGCAACAGAGGAGAAGAGATCAGAGCACAGTGTGAGTGTGCGCTGCACACTTTAAGCGTACTGCGTAACGTCTGCATCCGAAGTGCAGCAGTGGTGTCTAGTACCGTGTTTATGGTGGAATGAGTTAACGGTCAGACGACATCTATACACACACACTGACGCGGGTATATGCATTTAAAGTCCAGTGATTGTGCACGAGCGTAAATTGAAGGAATGCATGAATTTAAAGTGTAAATCAAATAAGTAATGTGCTATGAAAGTGCTGCAAGGTGTACGTTTAAATACGTTTCTAATCACGCGCAGCTGGCATGCGTGCGCTTAAAGTGCCGAAGGGTGTATTCGTGTAAAGTGCTGTGAGAAGGCAGCCAGTTCCTCACCTATAGGGACAGTGCGTCCATTTAAAGTGCAACAAATAATGTTTGAGGGTGCAGTATGTAAAGTGCAGCATGGGTGCATGATTTTCGAATGCAGCAGCAGTGTCTGCACCTCTTCTGTTCCAGTGATGTACTAAAGTGCAATTGATGAGTGTAGTAGGGGGTATAAAGTGCAGCGAGGGAGTACAAGAGTGTACTGCCGCATTTAGAGTACGGTGAGTGCGTGCATTAAACGTACAGCTAGCAGGGTTTCGTTTGAAGTGCAAAGGTCGTTGCTGACACGTCAATTGCAGTAGTTGGAGGTCGTCGGAAGAGGATACACTGCGACGATTCTGGACTCTTCATATGTAAGGAAGCCTCCTGTATTGTCTGTTTTTCAGGCGTGGGTGAACCGAGATCTTCTCGTTCTAGTAATATTATATATTACACTCTTACTTATGGGGCCTTCAGGCAGCCCTCTTCGCCCATTGGTCTGTTGTTGTGCCATTCACACTTCTCTACTGCTCGCTAGCTTGTACCACTTGGGCCAGCCCACTTCAGCCATTGGCTTACTGCATCCTGAGTGAGGGAATAACCCTGTCACAATGTACACATCCACACATCCTTCAGGGGCCACTATGACACTGTGTTGCTTTAGAGAAAGAATGCATGTTTCTATTTTTTTAAATATATTAGTGAATGCTGGCAACTCCCACGGTGACGTTTTATGCAATTGATCGATGGCAATACAGAACAACTATTAACCAAACCCAAAGCCTGGAAGCCAACGCTAGGTGGATTGGCTTTGGTAATGCTTGCTTTCCTAATGCTTTGCTGTGTTGGTCATTCTGTTGCGGAGCTCCAGTTTCATAGAAGTCCGAGAGAGATACTCTGCGCAGTTTCTACAAGTTTCTAAACCCTGCAGCTCTCTCGATATACAGGAGGAGAATGAGAAACAGCGAGAAAGTGCGGAAAAGATGCGATGCGTAAAAACAGTTAACAAAGGATAGAAATACATATCTATCCGCTTTAAATCGCATTCGGAGGTCTGTGCCGGTTATAAACTTCAAGAAATGTGCGCTTTGAAGTGGCGAGCTTAGAGGGGGTGTTGTGTAAGGGAGAAAGGGGAGGGTGTCTTGGCGCTATCGGGAGGGGTTATTGTTATTCTTTCTTGTTCTGTAAGAGCAGCTCAGTTAGGACTGAGCCCTGTTCGTACTCGTGCACCCGTTTTACAGAGGGAGTGGCCTGTAAAGCATGTAGTGCTGTTTTTACGACTCCTAAGAACTAGGCGCTAGGCAGAGCGGTGAATTCCCGGCTGCCCGCCCCTGACGGCGACGAGACTGCCATACAGACTCGAGGGGCTGGGCTGCCAGTCCGTTCTTTCACCAAAAATATCCATTTAACTGAAGTCGTTTGTAAATAAAACTTAAACTGCTAGGTTTAGTAAGTAGAAAGGCATATTTTTCTACAACCCATACACTTTAGAAACATCTGGTACTTGATATATATATATATATATATATATATATATATATATATATATATATATATATACACACACACACACACACACACACAGTGCATTTACGACTGTAGATTATGAATTTCCCGGTCTGAGTCCGCTTTCTGCGCTCGGATGGGTGGTAGCAGCCAGGTAGCCTGGAGCCCTTTTCCTCTCGGCCTCCGGGAGTTCCACATGTATCATCCATGGCACGCGCCATCGTTTCAAATATGACCTTGGTGAACCTATTTCACCAGGATACAATAATACTTTTAGAAGCCGCTCCCGCTGTCCCTGCGATGGGAGGAGAGAAGGTGTGCAGGCAAATGTCCCCTGGAAGTGCGCACAGCGCTTAATGCGCTCTCGGTGCGCTTAAAGCGCTACACGTCTCAATAGGTTCATACGGTCTCCGGGAGGGGGAGGGACGTGTGTTTTGTGTGTGTGAGCGGCGTGTGTGCTTTGTTGTGTGTGGGCGCGCTTTGCAGACTCAAATCCAGGCCTTAACAGGCACATCTAATAAGCGCTCTACAGACTCAAAAACAGGCACGTCTAAAAAACGCCATGGAACTTTCAAGCTCAGTCTTTAACAGGCACATCTAAAAAGCGCTCTGCAGACTCAAACACAAGCTTTTAACATGCACGTGTAAAAAGCGACATATAGATTCAAAGACAGACCTTAAAAGGCACGTCTAAAAAGCGTTCTGGAACTTTCAAGCACAGGCATTAACAGGCACGTCTAAAAAGCGCTCTGTAGATTCAAACACAAGCTTTTAACATGCACGTGTAAAATGCGCTTAGCAGACTCAAATACAGGCCTTAACAAAAGCGCTCTATAGACTCAAAGACAGGCCTTTACAAGCACATCTAAACAAGTCAGGTCCCGGGCCGGCCAGCCAATCACAGCGCAGCCCGGGAATGACGTCACAGGGGTGTCCCAGGCCGGCAGCCAATCACAGCGCGGCCCGGGACAAAGGGGCGGGGCTTAAAAAACACCGCGAAACGCCCCCGAATCGCGTTTTTAAGAGAAAGCGTGATTGACAGCCTCTGTCTCCCAATGGCTAGCCTCCATTTATGGAGCTAGCCAATGGGAGACCGAGGCGGAACCAAAGTCAATATGTAGGATCATGAGGTTTCGCCGTGGGAGGAGCAACTGCTACGCAGTTGCAACTCCCAGGTCGAAACCTAAAAACTATAGGATAGTCTACCATAAGGTATCAGTTAATAACAGAGCCTATAGTAGCACAGCAAAACTCCCCATTGACCCCGAGACTCCCTGCGGTCTGTTAGGCCCTAAATCCTATTCATGATCTTGGCACAGACGGCCCTGCTGGAGAAAGATGCTATTTCTAGCTCGGTAACAGCGCCTCCTCCCTCGGTGCCTGGGCTCTAAAAGCAATAAATGCTGCTTCCCTGGGTATCACGTCCGTGCGCGCCCGCAAAGAATCTAGTGTGTCCCATAAAGATGTTTATGGCTCGACAGAAAACATTCCAGGCCCTCGGTGCTTCGGGGTGCTCTCTGACAGGCCAGCTCCCGTCGCCCTGGTAATGGGGACCAGGTGCAGCGACTCAGAAGGAACCCCCCTTATTGATGCGCCCAAACGAGGCCTGAGTTATAGAAACATCACGGTTGACAAATGTCCGCCCGTCCCATTGGATAAACGCCAGGTCGCACCGTATCCTAGGAGCAAGGCCGGCTGAGCCCTGTAGGCCCTGAACCGAAGGGACCGCACGTCTCCTGGTAAATCAAGCTGCAGGGAAGGCCCAAGCATTACAGACGGTTGCTGAATTCACTGTCGACAGGCCTGCAGGTTCCAGCATGGGCAGCGTTGCGTGTTTCCCAGCTGGTGGAGGAGAAATCTAGAAGCCTGCGGGCCTGAATCCCCCTTCCGAAGTGTTGGCAGCGCTGTTTTTCCAGGAAACAGAAGCTGGCTTTGTTCGCATGTCCGCCTCAGACCCCGTGTGCAGGCCCTGGCCATGTACAGCGCGGCGCCCCGGCTCTGCTCAGCTGGAATTGGAGCAGGCTTCAGTTCCGTCACCTCTCGCAGCTGTACGAGGGGAAGTGCAATTAATGTCCAGATGTGAGAGGTCGCTCTGCTTTAAGTTAAAGGTTGGACAGGCAACTGTAGGCAAGGTGGTATCGGCCTGGCAACTACAGGTATTTGGCCACTTCACCAGTAGCATCTACCTTCCATATAGCACTACACCTGTCTGCAATAGCGCCAAGACGCCTCTGGGCATTCGAGCGCTTTCCAAATCCAAAATCAAGGGTTTACATTTTAAAAAGAGGATAGCGTGAAGGACAGTTGTTGCCAAATTCTGGCTTTGGCTGTGGTGGCCTTGACCTAGTGGATGAAATTTGACATTTTGATTAAATAGCGTAAAAAAAAAATGTTGGTTGAGAGCTGGCATTGGTTTAAGATTTAGTTTTTGTATGACGATTGAAAACGTCCAGCTTGTTTATGGGAGCCTAAAAAACCATACCAGTTAAAAAAAAAATAACATTGCCCAGGGTCTGTTAGATCACTCCCTGTGATACTGTTTGCCAGTCAAATGGGGGGGGGGGAAGGGACGCCCGTCAGGTGGGTTACTGATATGGGTCGCTACCCATTTAGGGTGTAGGGCTAGGGCACTGCAAACGAATTCTGAGGATTTCCAGTGTGTCGTATTAGACTGGGTGTCTGGCCAATCATTATCCCTGGTTAATGTGTATTCATGACCAGTGGGGTTATCAAGGACCTCGGGCACAATAGAGGAGCTGGCGGTGTTTCTAGATTCCTCCTCCCACTGTTCGTCCTATCTAGTGGGAGGGGATTTCAACAATCAGTTTGAGCCGTTGCCGACCTTCCTGGAGGGCGCCACAATTGATGAGGATGATGCCTGGGGAATTCCACCCCCGGCAGGCCCTGTAGCAAAGGCATGGTCCCCTCTGGCTGTGCAGATTACTTCCTTTACTTTGGCCAATTCACTGAGAGCCTGCAACGGGCGCATAAAAGGGGACATACCACCAAGGCCTACTTATAATAAACCTGGGCAAGAGTCACGAATAGATTATATGTTGGTGGAATCCAGGGATTGGGCAAAAGTTAAGGATTTTCAGGTACTCCCCAGAACGGACAGCGACCACAATGCGCTGGCGCTGAGGTTTGAAGTGCAGGGGGTAGTACCCGGGGAACAGGAGTGTACTGCGAACTTAGCCCCAGAACTAATAGCAGCCAGTAACAGGCGGCGAATTAGATGGCCCAAAATAGTGGGGAATCATGATGATATTCAGAGACTGTACACCATACTGGTTCCAAGTTTAGAACAAGTGGAAATATTACTACCCGGTCAACCGTCCCCGGTTGGACACAGAGCACTGGCGGGTATCCACCAGGAGCTGGTCATGAACTTAGCTGAAGTCTTGAACCCTGTAGCGAAAACTAGGAAACCAAGGGGGATGCGCGCTTCATGGTTCAACGCTGAGTGTAAGAGAGCTAAGGCAGAACTCTTAAAGTCCCTCAAAGAGCGGGAAAGTCCTAGTAAGATCAGGATTAGGCGAGTAATATACAAAAATCTTATTCATAACGCCAAAATTGAATGGGACTTTGAGAATTGGTCAGTTATGAGGAGCGCTCTTCAATGGAGGCACGCTCGCAAATTCTGGCAAATTGTCCAACATGGGTCAGCTGAACCTACCAAAGCGGTCAAAGCTAATATTGCATCGTCCGTTTGGGAAGAACACTTCGCCTCTCTGTATAGAGCGGCTGACGTGGACCCTATGGAAATCATGGAAGATCCTGAGGGTACAGATCCTGCCCTGGGTGCAGCCCCTATGGGTATGTTTACATTGGGAGAGGTTAGCGCAGCAATCCTGGGTCTGGCAGCTGAAAAGGCCCCGGGGTTGGACAAACTTCCCGTGGACCTTTTCAAGCACGAGGTTGACATCTGGGCACCGTATCTCCAGGTGTTCTTTAACGCCATCCTTGAGGGTATGTCACTCCCCGCCACATGGTTGGGGGCAGAGATAGTCCCAATATTCAAGAAAGGGTGTCCTCTGCTCCCAGTCAATTATAGGCCGATTAGTCTCCTGGATGTAACACAGAAACTGTTTTCCCGTCTGGTCCTCGACCGTTTACTAGAATGGGTTGAAGATTATTATTATTATTATTAATGAGTTTTATATAGCGCCTGGTTACCCTTGGGCATCCCCGCGCTCATCCAGAGAACTAACGCCACCCTACTAGGCACAAAATTTAGGCAGGAAACAGATAAGTTTTTAAAAGTTTACGGAAGCGTAAAAAACTCGGTTCCGAACGCAAGTACAGAGGGAGAGAGTTCCACAGAGTGGCCACATTTATAGAAAACCTTCTACCACCAGTTCTTGCCTTCCTTACCCTCGTAACCTGCAATAGGTGTTGATGATCAGAACGGAGAGAGCGGAAGGCCTTATAAGGTTGAACCATGTCCCGAAGATAATGAAATACTGAGCCCGTTCCAAGCCGGGTTTAGAAGTGGGGTCTCTACAATTGATCAGGTGTTTCGTTTGGCACTCATTTTCTGGAAAACTGTACAGTTGGAGGGTGGCAGCCTCTATACTGTATTCGTGGACCTGAGAGCTGCCTTTGACCTTGTCCCGCGCAGCAACTTGTGGAGGGTCTTAGGTAAAATGGGGGTCCCGCCAAGTCTTTTGAAGGTGATAATTAGTCTTCATACTGACAATTACGCCCGGGTCAGGTGTGGCAGGATCGGGGGCCTTTCTGGTAAATTCCCCGTTGGCAGGGGGGTAAGACAGGGTTGTGTGCTTGCACCGACCCTGTTTTGCCTCTATGTCAACGGGGTCATTGACCACCTCAACAGGGTTGTAGACAGTGATGCACCAAGGCTCGCTGGCAGCAGGGTGTCGGCGATTATGTTCGCAGACGACACCCTGCTGCTTTCCAAATCCCCAATGGGGGTACAGCGTGTCCTCAACGGGTTTGTGGATTTTTGCAGTGAACATGGGCTGGAAATTAACACCGGAAAGACCAAGTATATGGTCTTTAATCCAACTCCCAAATCCCGTTTTGTACCGTCCATTGGCCCAGATAAACTCGATAGGGTTCGTACCTTCGAATATCTGGGGGTCACCTTGAATGAAAACTTAGCCTGGGGCCACCAACAAGAAAAAGCGCACCTCAAATTAGTGCAGTTTGCAGGTGGGATCTCAAAGATGATAGAAAAGAACAAGTCATCGATGAGACCTGTTGGCCCATCCTTAGAGATTTACAAGATCCAGGCAAAAGGTGCAGCAATGTACGGTAGCGAACTGTGGGGACATCTACCCTGTAATGATCTGTTAAAGGTGGAGAATAAGTTGATCAGGAGGCTTTTGTTACTCCCCCCTAGCACACCGTTAACCCCATTGAGGCTAGACCTTGGCTTGAGACCAATAGATGAAGAATTATCTCTGAGACCACTGATGTTCTGGCGCAGGATTTGGGCAACCCCAGAATTAGTTAGTTATAGGGAGGCCTTGCAAGAGATTCTTTCCCTGCCTAACGCAGGTAAAATTCCCTGGCTCTAGTTTGTTAAATTGGGGTTGGAGAGCCTTGGCTTACATACTGTATGGTCTAACCCTCTGGTCACCTGTCCAGTGCTGCCCAAGAAGCTTTTGGCAAAAATCTATTATGACCATAAATTAGCGACACTAGTGCAAAATAAAAATATTGGGTCCTGCACTGAGTCTTTTTTGCTCTTTAAAGACTGCTACTGTTTCGAACCAGTCCTAGACATCATTTATCCGCCTCCTATAAGGAAGCTTTATGTGCAGTGGAGGCACGGGTCACTGCCGACTCGTGCCCTCACAAGCAAGTGGAGCAAGCCCACTGAGAGTAGCTGTCCTGGGTGTGGAGTGGATAGAGAGACAGATATGCATATCCTCTTCTTCTGCCCAGCGTACAGTGGGGCTAGAAAGAAATGGATAGTCCCACTGTGCAAAAACCTAGGCTTCTCTGAGTGCCTGGTGGCTTACAGGGTATTTAAAACCGACCTTGATGAAAACATCGTGTTTGCTGTGGCAAAATACCTGGGCACTGTCTGGCACAGGAGGCGCTATTGTATGAATGCAGCCCTCCGAAACTAGGAAGTAATTTATTAAGAATGTGGTCAACTTGAGCATCTGATTGAAATAGTTTTATATTTTTTAATGTGGGAGTTTTAATATTGTAACACCATTTTTAACATTGTATGATTGTATTGTTTTTGTATTTTTTATGATGAACAATCATCGAAATAAAAAAAAAAATACTGTTTGGTAAAAAGCTAAGTGCATCAAAATGGGGATGCTAAGTCAGTGCGTCATTTGATGTCGAGCTGTAGACTCGACCTCCGTACTCTTAACCAACTTAAAAGGTCAAATATTCTGTCTGGTCATCCAATAATGTTGCTTTACGTTGGCACTTTGATGGCACTATGAACTTCGCCTTGCCTGCACATAAGCTGGATGGCTAATAGTTGGAAGGTTAATAGCGGAGAGGAAGCAGCTAACGGATCCTGCAGACATCATGGAGCATCAGGTCATCAACCTGCTTAGTTTTGAATAATCGGCCATTAAATAGCTGAAGTCCCATCTTGCTTCCTAGTTCATCTACACGTGTCATTCAAGGTGTTGCATTTTTAGACTGGGCACACTTTAGGTTTGAATTTCCCTGATGTTATGCCAACATTGAAGTATTTTCATCCAGTATGGTAAACACAAGTATATGCCATCAGTCAGTCAATCAGGGAGTTTAAAGCGCGCTACTCACCCGTGATGGTCTCAAAGCGCTATCAGGCTAATCTAGCTTTGAACCGTTAAGAGAGAAGGTAGCTTGATTTCTTGACGAACCATGAAGATAAGAATACTGTCTTTTCAACAATTTCTAAGTAAAGAATGTTTAGGGGTACCTGTATAATGCAGACATAGCTTGGGAAGTGCTAAACATTAGGGCAGGAATCTCAAGGTATGCATTTCCTAATGTTTACACTAAGGCAGAGAAAGGCGGATACGTAGTGGAAGAGACACCAATTGGCTTTGGAGACGGAGGCAAAAGCTAACTGTAGTGTCAAATTTTAGTTGTGGTCTTCGCGACTATCAATATTTTTGTTTATGATGTATTTAGTTTCAGAAGATTCTGGTTCACACAGCTTTCCAAGGTTTTTTGACGACCAACAATAAAGACATGTCCATGAAATGCGCCATAAATCACCTGGGGTCAAGTGCCAGGACATGAAAGTATTCAAGCAGACATATCAAGAACATTCAGTTCTCATCCAGGGGATATTCATCAATAGTCATAATCTATGAATAATCCCCGCCCATGTGCAGGATCCCAGAGCATATAGAAAATACATATGTATATATATGTATATATATGTGTAAACATATATTTGCAGCCTAAAACATTTCCCAACTGGCCAATCTGCCGCAACATTACATAAATTAGCATACACACAGTATTACTCTCCCAACTCCTAAGGAAGAAAAAGAGAGCAGTAAACATTTGCATACAACAATGCTTTATTGCCATAGGAAAAACCTGTAATTGCAGGCATTTGCCAGTAGGCTGCAGTAGAGTATAAAGCAGACAAAGAAAAACTGACACCTTGCCTTTAAGGCATTAGAGTAGGGGTACCGTGCCTTTAAGACCTGAAGGCGACCTCCTGCTCCCATGGTGCACCACAGGTGGCAGTTGGGTCAGTTCTTTTTTCCGGCTCCTTCTGTGAGGATCCTGGAGCTTGAGCTCTTCAGTTTTTTGACTGAAATTGTTATTTTGAGTGATTTTTCTCAGAAAATTCAACATCTTCTGGGATTTTAAGGCTTCGGCTTTGTTTTTTGTGATGTTTCACAAAACAAATTTCTGTCAGAATGCCTGCTTTATTCCGGAAGTGTCCTTCTTGTGACAAGAAGATGGCTCTGGCTGACCCACACTCAGTGTGCATCGTGTGCCTTCCATCTGCACATGACCCTGACCAGTGCCATCACTGTCAGAAGTTCTCTAGGCGGACTCTTCGCGACAGAGAACGCCTTAGACTTCATGCCCTCTTGGTGAAAGACAAAAGTCATCAGTTGGGTGGCCATGGAGGCCCCAGAACGTCTTCTTCAAGCAAGCATGCTCAAAAACGGTGATGTTCCGCATCTCCTGCCTCCAGAAAAAGGAAGGAAGGAAGAAGATCTCCGTCGAAGTCGCCGTAGAAGAGGCCCAGACGCTCTTCTGGATAACCATCACGACGTCGAAGGTCTCCGTCGCAGCAAAGTAAGTCGACGTCGAGACGCCACACTTCGGGCTCGAAGTCTGTGGCTGCTGATGTGTCCAAGTCTCCGTCGACGTCGAGGCTTCTGTCGATGTCGAGACACTCTCCGCCGCCCTTGAGGGGGTCAGCGTCGAGAGTTATGACAGCTTCCAGCGTGCTGCTGTCGAGAGGGTCGTCGAGATACCACCATTCGACATCGAGGAGGTCGACACCTAGACGACGTCAAGAGGACTCGCCGTCGACACGACGTCGAAGAAGGTCGCTGTCGACATGACGCCGAAGGTCGTCGTCGACACAACGCCATGGAGGTTCTCCCTCTGCTTGACGTCGAGGAAGATCGACGTCGAGATCACCTACTCGACGCCCAAGATCGTAGTCGAGATCCCCAAGGCGTGGGCGATCGACGTTGAACATCAAGGCCTCGTTCGATGCCATTGGTTACGCAAACATCTTCGACGTCGAAGTTTTCGCCGTCGAGGGAACAGGATACAGTGATTGTGGAGTCTCCTGGCTTCTGGTCAACAGGGGACAGATCTTCATCTCCTCACTTGAATATCGTGGAGATCTCTCCAGAAGGGTCCCCCAGATCTGCGGACAGATCACGCAGTGTGTCATCTCAACGTCCTCAGGGAGCTGTTTCGGGCGGTCGCAGTAGTCCGGGCTCGGATTACTCCTGCACGTTCTCTCCGTCTGCTCCGAGGACAAGCACTCCGGTAAGGCCGACTAAGGGCCAAATGTAGGAGCCCTAATACCGGTCGGTAACGGCCGAATTCGGCCGTTACCGACCGGTATTTTGGATTTGGCATGTAGGGGGCATCTTATTTACAGAATCGGTATATTTACAGATTCGGTAAATATACAGAATCGGTAAATTACCGAATCGGTAAATTTACCGATTCTGTAAATCAAGATGTAGGTGGCACTTCAAAGAGTGCCACAGGCCCTTTAGGAGTCGGTATTTACCACCCAATCCTATTGGGTGGTAAAATACCGATTTCCAGTGTACATGCACATCTGTGCATGTACACCTGTGCCAAGTGATGCACAGACATGCCCTTAGGGCATGTATGTGTGCCACATGGCACACAAGCCTGCAATTGGGGTGCTACAGGGTGTCAAAGTGACACCCCGTTCCCCCTGCCAGGATTCGGTATTTACCGATTCGGTAAATGCCGAATCTGTATTTCCCAATGATTCCTATGGGCTTCAAAGTCCATAGGAATGAATGGGAACTACCGATTCGGTATTTACCGAATCAGTAAATACCGAATCTTACAGATTCGGTAATTATTTAAAAATGACCTACATCTGCCTCCTTCTAATTTACCGATTCATAAATACCGAATCGGTAAAATTCGGTATTTATGAGTCGGTAAATTAGATTTACCTACATCTAGCCCAAAGTCTCCTCCACGGAGGCCACGTCCTTCACCCAGACCAAGATCTCCTACCAGATCACGCTCTCCGGTACGGCCCAGAACACCTGCCAAGCCAAGACCTTCCCCCAGACCAAGATCTCCATATAGACATCGGTCTAGATCCAGGGGTCGGCACAGCCATCAAGACAGGTCTCATCACAGAGGATGCACTAGATCTCCAACTTGGTCCTCTTCCACGAGGTCGACGGTCCGGGACTATTCTCCGACCTTCTCCTCCACTCCTCCGTCAAGAGTCTCACCTATTGATGACATCGCAACCTTTACAGATGTGCTGGGCAGGGGAGCAAAGAAGCTGAACATCTCTCTGCATACACCTGTGGTCCCTACTTCTATAATTTTCGACACACTTCATCACCGGACAGCGCCTAGACCTCTGCTGCCTCTGGTGCCTGGCTTCTTTGAACCAGCGATGGCTACCTTCCTTACGCCTGCAGTGGTAGGTTCTGTTCCATCAAGGCTTGCCAAGAAGTACAAGGCACCCGCAAAGGACCCCTTGTTCCTAAGGTTGGATCCTCCGGCTGATTCAGTTATCGTGGCGGCTGCCATGAAGTCTCATTCAGCCTCTACCTAATCTTCGGTACCCCCAGAGAAGGACAGCAAACCAATGGATTCTTTTGGCAGGAGGGTATGCAGCACCTCTGCTTCATATATGAAGGTGACCAGTGCTTCTGCTCTACTTGGGAGGTAAGATAGGTTCCTCTGGGACTCCCTTACTCGCTTCACAGAGAAGCTTCCGAAAGAAGACCGACAGGATTTTGTCGAAATCCTGCAGGAGGGCGGACTCGTAGCCAACCAGGTCATTAGTGCCGTGGCAGATGCCTCTGACCTCGCGGCCCATGGCTACTCCCAGGGCATCTGCTCACGACTATCGGCGTGGCTCCACCTTACGGGCCTCAAACCGGATGCCCAAAAGAAAATCTTGAACCTCCCCTTTAATGGTTCTTCTCTCTTTGGTCCACACGCTGACGATGAAATGACCAAAATGAAATCCGAAATAGACACTGTGAAGGCTGTGGGTTTGGAAAAGCGTAAGGAATTCAAAAAGCGCTTTCATCAGGGGGATAAGTGTCCGTACCAGCAGAGGGTTCAAACCCCTCAATGGTCTACCCAAATTCAACAGAAAACCCAATTTCAGCAGAGACGTCCTGGCAGAGGCAATAATAACAAGCAGCAGTCTGCCTCCAAACAGCCTCCCAAGCCCTGAGCTGTTGCTTCCTCCTCAACTGTTCGCCACTCCGGTGGTAGGGAGTGTTTCTCATCATCTGGAAGAGTGGAGATCCATAACAAAGGACAGATGGGTGCTGAATATTGTGCAGCATGGTTACTTGCTGAGGTTCAAGTCCCCTCCTCCGCAGGTTTCTCCTCAAGTAAAGCTACTTCCACGTTTCCACAGTCATCTGCTGCAGGACAAAGTCTCTGCCCTCCTCAAGAAGAAGGCTATAGAGGAGATTCCTTCCATGCAGAGGACACAAGGAGTCTACTCCCGCTATTTTCTTGTCCAAAAGAGAGGAGGAGTCAAAGAATACAGGCCCATTCTAGACCTACGACTACTAAACCGATTCATCCGGAAAGAAAAATTCTGCATGCTAGCCCTGCATCAGATCTTTCCCCATCTCCATCAGGGGGACTGGATGTGTGCCATCGACATACAGGACGCTTACTTTCACATACCTGTCTCAGTGAGGCACCGAAAGTTTCTCAGGTTTCAGATCGGGCGCCAGCACTACCAGTATCGAGTGCTTCTGTTTGGCCTCAAATCCGTGCCATGGACATTCTCAAAGTGCATGGCGGTGGTAACTGCTTTTCTCCACAGGCGGAAGATCTTCGTCTATCCTTATCTAGATGATTGGCTGCTGAAAAGCTCCACTCCGGCTCTTCTTCAAGACCATCTTTCGTTCTGTCTCAACCTGATGAACTCATTGGGGTTGCAGGTCAACTTCAAGAAATCGTTACTCAATCCTTCCCAACGGATTCATTACCTGGGCGCTTCCCTGGACTCCGTGCAAGCAAGCGTGTGTCCTTCGGAGGAGAGATTGTCATCCATGCTTCGGAATTGTCATCTTCTACTGGACAATCACGTTCCCACAGCCAGACAAGTGTACTCTCTCCTGGGATCGATGGCCTCGTGAATTTACCCAATGCACGCCTTCACAGGAGGCCTCTGCAGCAGGCTCTCGAGGATCAATGGTCTCAGAGGTCAGGTCACTGGGAGGACATTGTCTCTCTTCCACAAGGTGCCAAGGACTCAATCAAATGGTGAATGAAACGCTCCAACCTTCTCCGGGGAGTTCCATTCCATCGCCCTCCTCCATCGCAGTCAGTGATCACGGATGCCTCTATTCAAGGCTGGGGTGCTCATATGGACCAGCTTCAGGTTCAAGGCCTTTGGTCCGAAGTAGAGCGAGGCTATCACATAAACTTCCTCGAGCGTCGAGCCGTTCATCTAGCGCTCAAATCTCTTTACCCTTCTCTGCACACCAACTACATCCAAGTTCAGACGGACAACACAACACCCATGTTCTATCTGAACAAACAGGGAGGCACCAGGTCAAGAGTACTATCCCTGGAAGCGCAAGCTGTCTGGCACTGGCTCCTGGCAAGAGGTCTATCCATCGTGGCAGTTCATCTACCAGGAATACAAAATGTCCAGGCGGACTGCCTAAGCAGAGACTTCGTAGAAGTGCACGATTGGGTGCTCAACGAAGAAGTTCCACAGGAGGTTTTTCATCTATGGGGCGTACCAGACATAGACTTGTTCGCAGACGCCGCAAATGCAAAATGCCCCGTCTTCGCGTCCAGGTTCCCCCAACAGGGCTCACAGGGGAACGCACTTTTGATCAGCTGGTCGCAGACATTGCTGTACGCCTTTCCTCCCCTGCCTTTGATCCCGGCGGTGATTCAGAAATTCTACAGGACCAACACCAGGATGATCCTGATAGCGCCGGAGTGGCCACGCCAGTGGTGGTACCCAGATCTCCTCCAGCTGTCGGAAGTCCCGCACCTGTGACTCCCCTGCCGTCCAGACTTGTTGACCAAGGACCAGGGGAAGGTGTTTCATCCCAACCTCCCTTCCCTTCGCTTGACGGCATAGCTCCTGAGGTCATACAGTATGGACACTTAGACCTTCCAGCATACTGCAGGAACATTCTAAAAGAAGCCAAGAGACCATCCACTAGGAAGTCCTATGCTTTCAAGTGGAAGAGGTTTTTCATACGGTGTTGTGAAAACTCTCTTTGCCCTATCCATGGTCAGGAGCAGGTGATTCTACCCTATCTGTTGCATTTAGCAAAGTCAGGCCTCAAGTAACCCCTCCATCAGGGTTCACTTAGCGGCGATCACAGCCTATAGGAAGTTATCTACTCAGACATCATTCTTTCTTATGCCTGTGGTTAAAGATTTCTTAGAGGGGCTTAAGAAAGTGTTTCCACCAGTGCAGTCCCCCTCTCCTCCCTCGAAGAACTGAAATCTTCATTCTCAGGGAATACTTACTAATAAAAAAAGAACTTGGCACAGAAGCTGAAAATATGAAAAGACATCTTTATTAAATTTAATAAGTGAGGCCAAAAAATTACACTTTCATCAAAATTACACTTTCTTTTACACACTTTCTCTTACTTTCCTCACACTTACTTTCCTCACACTTACTTTTACTTTCCTTACCCTCCTTTTTGACAGCAGATCACCAGGTAGTGGAGATTTAGCTGTCAAATGCAACTTACTGTGTGTCACTTCTGTATTGCTTTGCCCACTTGCGTAATCTGAACTTACGCACACCACTTACTCACATAGAAACTCCAACACTCCACTGGAGGTAAAAATGAGCTTTATTAATATTGTAGGCAAAGGCAATAAGTCACTGAAGCTAATAAATTCTTAGGCACCGAGTGAAAGGCAATAAACAATGAATACACCACACTATATATCTATACATCTGAAACTGTGAATACAGGCATGTAAACAGTTAATGTACAAAGCACCTCACCAGATTCATTTGCAGCACCGGAGACTTCAACATCCCTGGGCCAAGCACTGAACACCAAGTCGGGAACCCTGTAGAGACCGGGGGCTCAGGAAGTAATCTCTCCGGGCACCAAAGTTGTCCCGCGAGTGCGTCCACTCCAAGACTGAGTTCCTGAGCTCCACCCCACAGACACCGCTTTTTATAGTTTAAATCAATACGTTCGAGAAGCCTCTAGCAGGCGCTCTCGCCAATCTATTCGCAAGTGCTGGCCTCATCTCTGCATCAGACCCACCCAGACCGACCTGGCCAAATTCTATCTGGGCAGTGCTGAGGCAAAAGACATTCCTTTCCCACTCTCCGGCCTTGGAGTCTTGCACGGCCATCCTCCCTCTGTCCTAGAGATAAGTATTGAATGCATGAAAACACTCTAAAGGTACAACATAACCTCACGAGGTAGCCTCACGAGATGCCTCGCACCTGCTTGTACTGGTTTACGTGAAAAACATGTTTATGTTCCTGCTGAAATGTAACTCCAGGTCAAGGCAGCACAAAATGGAAGTGCGATGCAACAAAATGGAAGATCAGAGCATTGCATGGAATCGAGGTCAACATGTGATTTAGCACGTGTAAAATGGCAAATGCAGTACAACTTCTGACACAGGACCAGTAGGAACAATTCATAAAAGGATAAAATGCAAGAATATGTAAAATGCACAAACATTTCTTTTCAAAGAAATTACGCAAAAACATCTCTTTTCAACCAACCAAACTCACGTGTCTTGTCAGCCTTAAAATCACCCAGAACAATCCATGAATTATCTGTGAGCAGAAGCAAAAAGAAAAAATACACAACACACAAAAGAGAGACATTTCTCATAACAAACAGACATCAATTACAACTTTTAATCGGAAGACAAAACATAATACACATTAACAGACACAAAAATAAATTTCCATTACTTAACTGTTACCATCTTGTCAGTCACCTTGCAACATGAAGCCCTTTTAACTTTCCCAAAGTAAAATTCTTCACTGACACTCCATGTTAGCTTTGCGCCACAATTCGTTTTCACTTAGGCATGTAGCCTTCAAAATTTCAATAAAAAGTTTTGTCTTATTTTCTGTCTAAAACTTCATGCAATGCTCCATTTTCGGTCAAATAAAAGCAACTAGCAGACATTATTTTTTAGAGGCAGAGATACAAATATATCATTTCTGCAGAGCATTTAGCATGTGTTGGTACTTTCAAAGAAACCTTTTTCATATTTTCCCTTTGGAATTAAGTTCTTTAATTTTGTGGAGAAACCAGAAACCCTTCCTTTTAGAGGCCTGTTTAACAAGGTCATTCTGCATTTCACAGAGACAAGTCCCTAATTTAAAAGGTTACAAATGTCAACATGACAGCCTCCTTCCATTGTTTACAGGGAAACCAAAGATAGCATCACAGCGCGACTTGAGCCAGCGGCAGCTTCTTCCAGCCCCCACCCTCTGCTCATTCTGAGGCTGACAAAGGCAAAAAGCCTTCCTAATTCCTCCTAACCTGCAATAATTCACTCTATTTTGAAAAATAATGTCTCCTTTTTATGCGCTAAAAAAATTATCCCTGTTTCCAGATTATTAAACAACATTTACTGTGAATAATTCACAGAACCTAATAACACACATACCAGTTTTAGAACAAGTGCTTGTTGCAATGGTACTTATTTCATCAACCTTAAATGAATCTCACTGGGCCATTTAAAAGCAAACCCCAAATGAGGACAGCCTGCAAATTTGTATTATACCTAAATGTATGCATTCACTGAAGCCTAAAAGCACTTTAAAGCTATTATAAATGGCAAAAATACCCAAAATCGACTTTGATATTTGGGGCACTTAAAAATAAATATCCTATAAGTATGTTACATATTAATCATCCTCAGAATGTTCTTTACACATTACAGATATTAGACATTAGACATATCTCGTGTAAATCCTTAGAAAAATGAGTTTTTTACGCCTGCGCTAAGTGATATGTCATATGCTAATGTCCTCATTATGCAGTGCAACACAACTCAAATTAAATTATAATGCTAGGAGGTCACAGTATGAGCATTAAGCTTCATGAATAGTAAAAAACGAATTTTGTAGCACTTATTTTTAAAAATTATTTTTCATAATTTAATAATTATTTTTAATAAATCCAATCATTTTTGCTAATTTCACATATAAAAGCAAGCTGCATCCCTTATGTCAGACATAAACAGAAAGGGGTGAAACACTCAGGACACACAATACAGCGCGCTTTAGCCATGCATTTCATAAATAGCGCCAACGCTATTCACTTACAGAAATTGCACTAATGGGAAAACCACATTGACATTTAAACACAAATTTAACCCACAAATCAATACTCAGGACAGAAACCAAGGACAGCCCACAGACTGTACTTAAACCAAACCATTTGTAAATACTAGTTGTAAGTCATATTTACAAGAAACGCTTCTCAATAGTGTTTCAAAAGACTGCAAAAACAGCCCAACAGACTGATGTATGTCCAAGAAGCGAAAATACACTCAATTCACTAGCTTTGGCTAGCAGAACACCAAAAAATCGCTCTGCATATCTTCCTTCATAACATTGCGCAGAACAAAGGATCCTTATATGTATTATGTCATATTTTAATTCCCTGGGGATTACAGAATCACCAAGGAAGAAATATGTTTGTATACTTAAACCTATTTAAGTATTCCTTCTAAGAGAGCCGGCTAATTAATTTCACATCACACTATGGTACCTTCCAAATAAAGCCACACATTCTTATGTGAGCATTGAAACAGGCATGCCAAAAATATTGCAAAATATACAATATTATAATCAATGTAGTGCTTAATACACTTTTCGTACCTGCACCGTTCAACTAAACCAAATAGAGAAAATTCTCCTCATTACCTGTTCTACACAAATTGCAATTCGCATATACAAACCTATACAAATCCAAAGTTGGCCAACACAAATTCCAAAGTTCCAAAGTTACAGTCCTAAATTTGCTAAGACCAGGCATCTTATAGCTCACTAATCTAGCTTCAAACTTCAAGGGGTTATCAAAAAACGATATACTCGCAAATATACGAGACCCTCGGCTTTGGTAATTGCAATAACCAAATAAAAACCAAGAAACCAAACAGTCGTGGGAGCGACCCACTTGTACTTCTTATTTTTACTAATCAAAAGGTTATCCAAATTCTAACTGTCAAGTTCTACATGACCTAACGGTCTTTTTTAGAATACTCACGCCAAAAAGGTTCTCAGTCAGGAGTGACATCATGTGGAGGATCAAAATCAGGAAGAGCAGAAATATACTGGGCTGCAGAAACAGAGAATCTCCAGAATCCTTGTGCACAAAGTAGCAGAGTCCCATCCTCTCCTCCTCAGTAGATTTCAGTCTCCTGACAAGATCACTCCCACAGAAAGTCACTTCTCTGATGAAGCCCACGTTGGCCGCACCATTTGAAGAACTGAAATCTTCATTCTCGGGGAATACTTACTAATAAAAAAAAGAACTTGGCACAGAAGCTAAAAATATGAAAAGACATCTTTATTAAATTTAATAAGTGAGGCCACGTCACACAGAAGCCGTAGCAACTGAATGAGGTAGTCTGAAGAATACAGAAAACAGAGGCCTTTTATATGCAAACTTCAGCATGCAAGTAAGGGGCAGTCCTAGCTTTGGCAAGCATGCAAAATGCCTAACATTCCTTCTAACACAAGCCGGACAAACCCATAATAAAAGGACCACAACCCATATCATAAACAGACCATAAAAGAAGGAACAGAAAACAGATAAGAAGCAGTATAAGGGGTGTGTGTGTGTGCATACCAAACTATACAATGTCCTGTGCTTTGATCCTCAATCTTGATCAGCTAAAGGGCAGGAACTGGTTTAACAAGGTCAGCTTCAGGCAACAGGGTCAGTTCACTCAGGTCAAACAGGAGTCAGTATGAACTCAAGCTAAGGTGTACATGTCCTTAAAAGACTAGTTTCAGCCACAATCATGGCCTATGTGAGGGCAACCACAAAATGGCTGCCATACGCAAAATGGAACCCATGGGTTCAGAATTCACAGAACCTCACTTTGGGAGCTTAACATCGTACTTACCAAGCTGATGGGTGCTCCTTTCGAGCCTATACATAAGGCCTCTTTGCAGCACTTGACCTGGAAAGCCGCCTTTTTAGTGGCAATTACCTCCGCCCGTAGGGTTAGCGAAATCCAGGCCCTGTGTTGTAAGGAACCTTACACAGTGTTTCACGCCAACAGGGTGGTACTGAGGACACACCCAGGTTTTCTGCCTAAGGTAGTCTCAGACTTTCATATCAACCAGTCTATCACCCTACCTACTTTTTTTCCTCAACCTACCACTCCCCCGGAGAGATCGTTACACTCTAGACCTTCGGAGGGTTTTGAAGTTTTACCTAGCTAAAACCTTTCCACTTAGGAAATCTGACCGGCTTTTTGTTAATTATGGAACCACTAATACCGGTCTGTCAGCTTCAAAAAGATCTATTTCTCGCTGAATAGTCTCCGGTATAGCTCTGTCTTATCAACTAGCTAACAAGGCTTTACAGGGTAGACCTCATGGGCATTCCACAAGAGGGAAAGCTTCTACTGCTGCTCTCCTTCGTAATGTATAAATTTCCGAAATTTGCAAGGCGGCTACATGGCGGTCTGTGCATACTTTACCTGCCATTATTGCCTAGACTCAAGATACACAGGCCGATGCCCAAGTGGGACAGGCCTCCTTGAGGAATTTATTTGCATAAGTTGTATGTAAAATGTACAATTTTTCAATGTCTCTATGTAGACTTTTTTGCTCGTCCACGAGACTTCGGGTATGAGCTTGCTAATCTATTCGTAGATTATGACTATTGATGAGTATCCCCTGGATGAAAAGGATTAGTTACTTACTTGTAATCCTAGTTCTCATCCAGGGGTATACTCATCAAAGTCATAAGCTCCCGCTCACCTCCCGGGACGAGCATGTTCATTGAGTTATGAGATGTTTACTGTGGATCTACTCAGGTGTTATGCACCTCCAAAAAGAACTGACCCAACTGCCACCTGTGGTGCACCATGGGAGCAGGGGGTCGCCATCAGGTTTTAAAGGCACGGTACCCCTACTCCAATGCCTTAAAGGCAAGGTGTCAGTTTTTCTTTAATTGCTTTATACTCTACTGCAGCCTACTGGCAAATGCCTGCAATTACAGGTTTGTCCTATGGCAATGAAGCATTGTTGTATGCAAATGTTTACTGCTCTCTTTTTCTTCCTTAGGGGTTGGGAGAGTACTACTGTGTGTATGCTAATTTATGTAATGTTGCGGCAGATTTGCCAGTTGGGAAATGTTTTAGGCTGCAAATCTATGTTTACACATATATATACATATATATTTATATGTATTTTCTATATGCTCCGGGACCCCGCACATGGGCAGGGATTATTCATTGCTTATGACTTTGATGATTATACCCCTGGATGACAACTAGGATTACATGTAAGTAACTAATCCTTCCCCCCTCGATATTCGGTTGAGGGGTTACCCATCTTATAGTACTATCAGGGACAGCAACCTGTATTAGATCTGAACCACGACAGATGAATAGTAGTTGTAGAAAAAATAAGTGCTCCAGGAAATTTCTTGTGGTTGTCTATGTTGGGATATCTTGTGTGAAAGACACTGTAAATAATGTCTGTGCCTATGTAACAAACCATGGCTAAAACACACTGTACCTGGAAGTGTCCAAGCTCCTTGGAGGGGGTTAGAGCTTGGTGGACCTGGGTTTCCTTTTGGCCCCTTGCATAAGCTTACCATATCCTAGTTGTTATAGATGAGTCCCCATTGATGAAACCAATGTCGACAACAAGCCCCTCTCAGGGTGCTAGGAGAAGGATGGAAGTAAGGAAGAGGGAAGTGGGCAAAGTGGAACATGGGGGATTAAAGTTGGACTCAAAGGGTGTGAATGTAATCTACATCTGTGCAGGAATATGTGCGGGAAGAAGTAAAATTGGAAGGATGGGGGTAGAATAGAGGTTGAAAGATTATTTTGGGGAATAGAAGTGAAGAAGGGGAGCAAAATCAGGGGTAAACGGCTGCTAAAAACACCTGCCAAATTTCATCTGTAATTTACAGACGTTCTGCTAAATGGCCGCATGAAAAAATATGGAGCGCAAAATGTGTTTAAAGCACTGCAGTGGTCAGATCAACATCAAAAGCAAGAGTAAATTCAAGTTAATAAAAGTGGCTAGCGGCCCATGCCCGAGTGACTCTCCATTGTCACAGCTCTGACCGAGATGTATTGTCTTTTTGGTCACGCCTAATATTGCCTTGTATTTATTTTGTTTTATTAATATTCACAAGAGGAATAGCTTTAATGTTTTCTTAAAGTACTGTTTATATCCTGGGTTACAATAACAGAAAAAATAATATCAAGTTCACTTTATAAATAAAAATGTGAGAACTGCTGAAATCTATTGGCAGGAGATTAGGGACAAGAAGAACGAGTTCCCTGAGGGGAAATCAGAATGTAGTATTGGCCCGGCTGCAAGAAAGCCAGGTGTTGCGAACAGGCCACTTTCTAGCTTAAACATACCCAACTTCTTTTCTGCATTAAATAGTGAGCAGAGAACCTAGTCGGAAGTCCCTGGAAGTCTTCCATAACGTAGCAAAAATAATACATTTTAAGACAATGCAAAATTAAAGATTTTGGCAAGACCGGCTAACAAGGCGTTCGTGGTCCTCATCAAGAGTGACTGCACAAGAATAAGCACATCACCCCAATAAATGTAAAATACATCCAAAGGGACCAAGCCGTAGCAACTGGCAGAGCGCCAAGTCATCCAGTGTGCGAAAAAGGGTTCCTCTGGGTGTGTTTGTGAATGATTAAAGCTTTTTTCAGGTCTTCCTTGTCTGACCAAATAACAGTCGCTGCATGGAGAGATGTTGCTTACAATGACTGTAGAGTTGCTAAAGCACATGTTGAGCGAAGCCTTCAAGGAAGCCTATAACAAATTCCCAGCTTGAGGGATAGAAAAAGTAAAATAGGCAGAAACAACAACAAAACTGGTTCTTTGGCAGTTACCGTGCTTAAATTGTGAAAAACATAAGTGTAGGGGACCAAAGTTTTCCTTTAGACGATGCAGCCAAATACTGGGTTTGCCCAATACAAAGGCCACCTAGTATTGATCCCGATTCACGCCTCTTTCTTCCACCACCTTACAATTCCTGTCTCTATCTCACTCTGCATGTCTTTTTATCACTGCCTTTGCCCCTTTCTCCCTGTTTCCCTTTCTTTCTCTTCCTCCTCCTAGTTCCCTTTTAATCCTCCTCTCTCTTAAGTCTGGTGGTGAACAATTAGTCCCGCTCCCAGAAATGAGTGACTGTGCCCAAAGCCTGCAGCCACCTACAAAATTAACAAGCATTTGCAATGCAATAGGTCTCGCAGCATTCAAGTTTGAGTTATTGGCATTGTATATGACAATGTGTTGCATGAATTCTTTTCCAAACTCTGTATTGGCTGGTGGTGTTTGTGCCCGGTGAAAGCGTGCACTGACGGATGGTGGTGTTTGTGCCCGGTGAAAGCGTGCACGAACAACTTATGGCGTCTGTGCCTGGTGAAAGTGTGCACTGACGGCTGGTGGTGTTTGTGCCTGGTGAAAGGGTGCACTGGTGGCTGGTGGTGTTTGTGCCCGGTGAAAGCGTGCACTGACGGCTGTTGGTGTTTGTGCCTGGTGAAAGGGTGCACTGGCGGCTGTTGGTGTTTGTGCCCGGTAAAAGCGTGCACTGACGGCTGGTGGTGTTTGTGCCTGGTGAAAGCGTGCACTGATGACTTATGGTGTCTGTGCCTGTTGAAAGTGTGTACTGACGGCCGGTGGTGGGTATGCCTGATGAAACCATGTACTGATGGCTAGTGGTGTGTGTGTGCCTGTTGAAAGTGTGCACTGATGGCTGATGGTGTGTGTGCATGGTGTAAAAGCGTGCACTGACATGTTTAGAAGTAAAGTGCGCCATACTGCGATTGCTACAATAGTTAATTGTGGATGTGCTAACCATTGATGCGTGCACTGATGGCTGGTGGTGTGTGTGTGCTTGTAGAAAATGTGCACTGATGGCTAATGGTGTGTGTGCCTGGTGGAAGTGTGCACTGCCAGCTAGTGGCGTGTGTGCCCGGTGAAAGCGTGCATTGACGGCTGATGGGGTGTGCCTGGTGAAAGTGTGCACTGACGGTTGGTGGTGTGTGTGTGCGCCTGGTGAAAGCGTGCACCGACGTCTGGTTCTGTGTGCGTGTGGTGGAAGCGTGCATTGATCGCTGGTGTTGTTTAAATAGCAACATACTTGGGTCCAGCATATAGAGCACTCTTTTTAAACAGGCATTAAGAGTGAGACAGCACACAATGATCCAATGGTAATTACTAGTTGAAGGCAAATCGCATATAGAACATTAGGAACACTGCAATTCTTTACATTGATTCAGACGGTCCTTGCTGCATTCAGGACATTATCAAAAATCAGTCTGTTTCGTGAGAAGTAATACCTTACATCCTAAACAGCTGTTTTAACAGAATGTTCCCGACTTTAAAAAGAGAGATGACTAAAACATTGGCAGGGAGGCAGCATCCTGAATTTAGGTTGTATGAATGTTACTTTATTGTTTGACTGAAAGAAAAAAGCTCAACTATAATAAACTCCTAGCCAACGCTGCAACACCATTCTGCCAGCTAAGCAAGCCGAGTAAGAAGGGATGTGCGGACTTCACCCGAAGGTGTCAGAGCGAATTCACAATAGAAACAGAACTGATACATGAGAACATTACTAGTGAACAAAATACAAAGGCAAACGTTACATTACATGAGGCAAAAGTGACAATGATAACAAACCGTGCCTTACACAGTGTGTAAGGCACTTTTTGTTATCTTAGTCTAAGCCCGCCTGATTCTATGAAATGGCGGCGGGACGCGGGACAGGCCTTTATCCTTTTCTTTCACTTTCCGTTCCGCACTTCCGCCGCCACGTATGCGCGTGCCGCGTGCGTGGGGGGCGTGGGCAGCAGGGCTGGCTGCTGCTGAGTGGTGGTGAGCAATGCCAGGCAGCCCCAGGGCACGCACAACATTATGCGGGCCAATAAGCAGTAAGCCCCTGTGCGTGGCATATGGGGCGCGGCAGGCGGCGCGCATAGCCAAAGAAGAAGACAAGAGAAGAACAACGAAAACTACGAACTTAACTGCCTTCCAAGTCCAAGACAAAGCAGCCAGGCGGCCAGGCCCGCCCACGCTGAGCTGCCCTGTCCGATTTCCGAATCCGAGTCCGAAGACCAAAGTAAGTCACTCAGAGTCTGTCACTCCGTCTCCGTCACCGACCGGCGGGGCAGGGCTGCTGCTGGCTGCCTGCCTCCAGGCCTGCTGCGTGCACTAATTAGTTGCTTTCCTGTCGCGCATTTGCCTGCTTCTTATTTATGTCCCAACTTGTCACTCGTGTTTGTCCCTCCTATAGAACATGCTTTCTCGCTTCTGTACTTCTTTGCTCCCGGGGCCGCACTCAGTGTTGCTCTCTGTTCTTGCCTGTGTGCCGCTTCCCTCCATATTGGGTTCGCCCTTGCACTCAACCAGCCCCCCAACCCCTGTTGCTTCCTCGCCTGCTCCATTTGCCCTCGGCTGCTGCTGAAGCAAGCAAGCAGGCAAGCCTATATTATAATAGTTACAGTGCGCAACGCACGCCAGGGACGGATGGTAACGGGCCCCGGCCTATAAACATTAATTATGGTGCCGTGGTGCGCACGCCCTACCGGCCTGGCCTGAGCCTTTTTAAAATTAATTAAATAGTTGGTAGTGGTACGCACTGGAGCCGGGCCGGGTCTTCATAATTAAAATGGTGCACGGGAGTGGCGGCGCGCAGAGTAGTGCTATTTTTATTTTGTATAGTGGTCATTTTCCTGCAGTTTTGCTCTTTTAGACTACTGTAAATAAAATGCGCTTTTATCAGCCAACGTAACGGTGTTCAATGCATTGGTCTTGTTAAGATGAATAGCTAAAATACTAGATTGTTATTCCATCATGTTTTTAAATGTTCAGCATCACATGCTTACTTTCGTGAGCTTTCTATGTACTTATGACATATGCATCATCGTTATAGTTGCTTCAGTCAAGGAAAAAATGCGTGTCTCTGCATCAGATGTTTGGTGATTAGCAGCTGTCCTAAGCAGGTGTTACAAAAGGAACCTTACATTATTAATCTAGTATGTTTGCACTCCGGAATTTTTCAAGCTAGCTCAGTTGGTTGATGCACCTGTTACAATGATGCAACTCTGAATCTGCACTCTGAAGCTCCACTCTGAAGCTCCACTCTGAAGCTCCACTCTGAAGCTCCACTCTGAAGCTCCACTCTGAAGCTCCACTCTGAATCTCCACTCTGAAGCTCCACTCTCCACTCTGAATCTCCACTCTGAATCTCCACTCTCCACTCTGAAGCTCCACTCTGAAGCTCCACTCTGAAGCTCCACTCCACTCTGAAGCTCCACTCCGAATCTGCACTCTGCACTCCGAAGCTCCACTCTGAAGCTCCACTCTGAAGCTCCACTCTGAAGCTCCACTCTGAAGCTCCACTCTGAATCTGCACTCTGCACTCCGAAGCTCCACTCCGAAGCTCCACTCTGAAGCTCCACTCTGAAGCTCCACTCTGAAGCTCCACTCTGAAGCTCCACTCTGAAGCTCCACTCTGAAGCTCCACTCTGAAGCTCCACTCTGCACTCTGAAGCTCCACTCTGAAGCTCCACTCTGCACTCTGAAGCTCCACTCTGAAGCTCCACTCTGCACTCTGAAGCTCCACTCTGAAGCTCCACTCCGAAGCTCCACTCTGAAGCTCCACTCTGAAGCTCCACTCTGAAGCTCCACTCTGCACTCTGAAGCTCCACTCTGAAGCTCCACTCTGAAGCTCCACTCTGAAGCTCCACTCTGAAGCTCCACTCTGAAGCTCCACTCTGAAGCTCCACTCTGCACTCTGAAGCTCCACTCTGCACTCTGAAGCTCCACTCTGCACTCTGAAGCTCCACTCTGAAGCTCCACTCTGAAGCTCCACTCTGAAGCTCCACTCTGAAGCTCCACTCTGAAGCTCCACTCTGCACTCTGAAGCTCCACTCTGAAGCTCCACTCTGAAGCTCCACTCTGAAGCTCCACTCTGAAGCTCCACTCTGAAGCTCCACTCTGCACTCTGAAGCTCCACTCTGCACTCTGAAGCTCCACTCTGAAGCTCCACTCTGAAGCTCCACTCTGAAGCTCCACTCTGAAGCTCCACTCTGAAGCTCCACTCTGAATCTGCACTCTGAATCTGCACTCTGAAGCTCCACTCTGCACTCTGAAGCTCCACTCTGAATCTGAACTCTGAAGCTCCACTCTGAATCTGCACTCTGCACTCTGAAGCTCCACTCTGAATCTGCACTCTGCACTCTGAATTTGCACTCTGAATCTCCACTCTGCACTCTGAATCTCCACTCTGCACTCTGAAGCTCCACTCTGCACTCTGAAGCTCCACTCTGAATCTCCACTCTGCAGCTCCACTCTGAATCTCCACTCTGCACTCTGAAGCTCCACTCTGAATCTCCACTCTGCACTCTGAAGCTCCACTCTGCACTCTGAAGCTCCACTCTGCACTCTGAATCTCAACTCTGAAGCTCCACTCTCCACTCTGAATCTCCACTCTGAAGCTCCACTCTCCACTCTGAATCTCCACTCTGAAGCTCCACTCTCCACTCTGAATCTCCACTCTGAATCTCCACTCTCCACTCTGAAGCTCCACTCTGAAGCTCCACTCTGAAGCTCCACTCCACTCTGAAGCTCCACTCTGAAGCTCCACTCTGAAGCTCCACTCCACTCTGAAGCTCCACTCCGAATCTGCACTCTGAATCTGCACTCTGCACTCCGAAGCTCCACTCTGAAGCTCCACTCTGAAGCTCCACTCTGAAGCTCCACTCTGCACTCTGAAGCTCCACTCTGAAGCTCCACTCTGCACTCTGAAGCTCCACTCTGAAGCTCCACTCTGCACTCTGAAGCTCCACTCTGAAGCTCCACTCCACTCTGAAGCTCCACTCCGAAGCTCCACTCTGCACTCTGAAGCTCCGCTCTGAAGCTCCACTCTGAAGCTCCACTCTGAAGCTCCACTCTGAAGCTCCACTCTGAAGCTCCACTCTGAAGCTCCACTCTGAAGCTCCACTCTGAAGCTCCACTCTGAAGCTCCACTCTGAAGCTCCACTCTGCACTCTGAAGCTCCACTCTGAAGCTCCACTCTGCACTCTGAAGCTCCACTCTGAAGCTCCACTCTGCACTCTGAAGCTCCACTCTGAAGCTCAGCTCCACTCCGAAGCTCCACTCCGAATCTGCACTCTGAATCTGCACTCTGAATCTCCACTCTGAATCTCCACTCTGAAGCTCCACTCTGAAGCTCCACTCTGAAGCTCCACTCTGAAGCTCCACTCTGAAGCTCCACTCTGAAGCTCCACTCTCCACTCTGAATCTCCACTCTGAATCTCCACTCTCCACTCTGAAGCTCCACTCTGAAGCTCCACTCTGAAGCTCCACTCCACTCTGAAGCTCCACTCCGAATCTGCACTCTGCACTCCGAAGCTCCACTCTGAAGCTCCACTCTGAAGCTCCACTCTGAAGCTCCACTCTGAAGCTCCACTCTGAAGCTCCACTCTGAAGCTCCACTCTGAATCTGCACTCTGCACTCCGAAGCTCCACTCCGAAGCTCCACTCTGAAGCTCCACTCTGAAGCTCCACTCTGAAGCTCCACTCTGAAGCTCCACTCTGAAGCTCCACTCTGAAGCTCCACTCTGAAGCTCCACTCTGCACTCTGAAGCTCCACTCTGAAGCTCCACTCTGCACTCTGAAGCTCCACTCTGAAGCTCCACTCTGCACTCTGAAGCTCCACTCTGAAGCTCCACTCTGAAGCTCCACTCCGAAGCTCCACTCCGAAGCTCCACTCTGAAGCTCCACTCTGAAGCTCCACTCTGAAGCTCCACTCTGCACTCTGAAGCTCCACTCTGAAGCTCCACTCTGAAGCTCCACTCTGAAGCTCCACTCTGAAGCTCCACTCTGAAGCTCCACTCTGCACTCTGAAGCTCCACTCTGAAGCTCCACTCTGAAGCTCCACTCTGAAGCTCCACTCTGAAGCTCCACTCTGAAGCTCCACTCTGCACTCTGAAGCTCCACTCTGCACTCTGAAGCTCCACTCTGCACTCTGAAGCTCCACTCTGAAGCTCCACTCTGAAGCTCCACTCTGAAGCTCCACTCTGAAGCTCCACTCTGCACTCTGAAGCTCCACTCTGAAGCTCCACTCTGCACTCTGAAGCTCCACTCTGCACTCTGAAGCTCCACTCTGAAGCTCCACTCTGCACTCTGAAGCTCCACTCTGAAGCTCCACTCTGAAGCTCCACTCTGCACTCTGAAGCTCCACTCTGAAGCTCCACTCTGAAGCTCCACTCTGAAGCTCCACTCTGCACTCTGAAGCTCCACTCTGCACTCTGAAGCTCCACTCTGAAGCTCCACTCTGAAGCTCCACTCTGCAGCTCCACTCTGCAGCTCCACTCTGAATCTGAAGCTCCACTCTGAAGCTCCACTCTGAAGCTCCACTCTGAAGCTCCACTCTGAAGCTCCACTCTGAAGCTCCACTCTGAAGCTCCACTCTGCACTCTGAAGCTCCACTCTGCACTCTGAAGCTCCACTCTGCACTCTGAAGCTCCACTCTGAAGCTCCACTCTGCACTCTGAAGCTCCACTCTGCACTCTGAAGCTCCACTCTGAAGCTCCACTCTGCACTCTGAAGCTCCACTCTGAAGCTCCACTCTGCACTCTGAAGCTCCACTCTGAAGCTCCACTCTGCACTCTGAAGCTCCACTCTGAAGCTCCACTCTGCACTCTGAAGCTCCACTCTGAAGCTCCACTCTGAAGCTCCACTCTGAAGCTCCACTCTGAAGCTCCACTCTGCACTCTGAAGCTCCACTCTGAAGCTCCACTCTGCACTCTGAAGCTCCACTCTGAAGCTCCACTCTGCACTCTGAAGCTCCACTCTGAAGCTCCACTCTGCAGCTCCACTCTGCACTCTGAAGCTCCACTCTGAAGCTCCACTCTGCACTCTGAAGCTCCACTCTGCACTCTGAAGCTCCACTCTGAAGCTCCACTCTGCACTCTGAAGCTCCACTCTGAAGCTCCACTCTGCACTCTGAAGCTCCACTCTGAAGCTCCACTCTGCACTCTGAAGCTCCACTCTGAAGCTCCACTCTGCACTCTGAAGCTCCACTCTGAAGCTCCACTCTGAAGCTCCACTCTGAAGCTCCACTCTGCACTCTGAAGCTCCACTCTGCACTCTGAAGCTCCACTCTGCACTCTGAAGCTCCACTCTGAAGCTCCACTCTGCACTCTGAAGCTCCACTCTGCACTCTGAAGCTCCACTCTGAAGCTCCACTCTGCACTCTGAAGCTCCACTCTGAAGCTCCACTCTGCACTCTGAAGCTCCACTCTGAAGCTCCACTCTGCACTCTGAAGCTCCACTCTGAAGCTCCACTCTGCACTCTGAAGCTCCACTCTGAAGCTCCACTCTGAAGCTCCACTCTGAAGCTCCACTCTGAAGCTCCACTCTGAAGCTCCACTCTGCACTCTGAAGCTCCACTCTGAAGCTCCACTCTGAAGCTCCACTCTGAAGCTCCACTCTGAAGCTCCACTCTGAAGCTCCACTCTGAAGCTCCACTCTGCACTCTGAAGCTCCACTCTGCACTCTTAAGCTCCACTCTGCACTCTTAAGCTCCACTCTGAAGCTCCACTCTGCACTCTGAAGCTCCACTCTGCACTCTGAAGCTCCACTCTGAAGCTCCACTCTGCACTCTGAAGCTCCACTCTGAAGCTCCACTCTGCACTCTGAAGCTCCACTCTGAAGCTCCACTCTGCACTCTGAAGCTCCACTCTCCACTCTGAATCTCCACTCTGAAGCTCCACTCTCCACTCTGAATCTCCACTCTGAAGCTCCACTCTCCACTCTGAATCTCCACTCTGAATCTCCACTCTCCACTCTGAAGCTCCACTCTGAAGCTCCACTCCACTCTGAAGCTCCACTCTGAAGCTCCACTCTGAAGCTCCACTCTGAAGCTCCACTCTGCACTCTGAAGCTCCACTCTGAAGCTCCACTCTGCACTCTGAAGCTCCACTCTGAAGCTCCACTCTGCACTCTGAAGCTCCACTCTGAAGCTCCACTCCACTCTGAAGCTCCACTCCGAAGCTCCACTCCGAAGCTCCACTCCGAAGCTCCACTCCGAAGCTCCACTCCGAAGCTCCACTCTGAAGCTCCACTCTGAAGCTCCACTCTGAAGCTCCACTCTGAAGCTCCACTCTGAAGCTCCACTCTGCACTCTGAAGCTCCACTCTGAAGCTCCACTCTGAAGCTCCACTCTGAAGCTCCACTCTGAAGCTCCACTCTGCACTCTGAAGCTCCACTCTGAAGCTCCACTCTGCACTCTGAAGCTCCACTCTGAAGCTCCACTCTGCACTCTGAAGCTCCACTCTGAAGCTCCACTCTGCACTCTGAAGCTCCACTCTGAAGCTCAGCTCCACTCCGAAGCTCCACTCCGAATCTGCACTCTGAATCTCCACTCTGAAGCTCCACTCTGAAGCTCCACTCTGAAGCTCCACTCTGAAGCTCCACTCTGAAGCTCCACTCTGAAGCTCCACTCTGAAGCTCCACTCTGAAGCTCCACTCTCCACTCTGAATCTCCACTCTGAATCTCCACTCTCCACTCTGAAGCTCCACTCTGAAGCTCCACTCTGAAGCTCCACTCCACTCTGAAGCTCCACTCCGAATCTGCACTCTGCACTCCGAAGCTCCACTCTGAAGCTCCACTCTGAAGCTCCACTCTGAAGCTCCACTCTGAAGCTCCACTCTGAAGCTCCACTCTGAAGCTCCACTCTGAAGCTCCACTCTGAATCTGCACTCTGCACTCCGAAGCTCCACTCCGAAGCTCCACTCTGAAGCTCCACTCTGAAGCTCCACTCTGAAGCTCCACTCTGAAGCTCCACTCTGAAGCTCCACTCTGAAGCTCCACTCTGAAGCTCCACTCTGCACTCTGAAGCTCCACTCTGAAGCTCCACTCTGCACTCTGAAGCTCCACTCTGAAGCTCCACTCTGCACTCTGAAGCTCCACTCTGAAGCTCCACTCTGAAGCTCCACTCTGAAGCTCCACTCTGAAGCTCCACTCCGAAGCTCCACTCTGAAGCTCCACTCTGAAGCTCCACTCTGAAGCTCCACTCTGAAGCTCCACTCTCCACTCTGAATCTCCACTCTGAATCTCCACTCTCCACTCTGAAGCTCCACTCTGAAGCTCCACTCTGAAGCTCCACTCCACTCTGAAGCTCCACTCCGAATCTGCACTCTGCACTCCGAAGCTCCACTCTGAAGCTCCACTCTGAAGCTCCACTCTGAAGCTCCACTCTGAAGCTCCACTCTGAAGCTCCACTCTGAAGCTCCACTCTGAAGCTCCACTCTGAATCTGCACTCTGCACTCCGAAGCTCCACTCCGAAGCTCCACTCTGAAGCTCCACTCTGAAGCTCCACTCTGAAGCTCCACTCTGAAGCTCCACTCTGAAGCTCCACTCTGAAGCTCCACTCTGCACTCTGAAGCTCCACTCTGAAGCTCCACTCTGCACTCTGAAGCTCCACTCTGAAGCTCCACTCTGCACTCTGAAGCTCCACTCTGAAGCTCCACTCTGAAGCTCCACTCCGAAGCTCCACTCCGAAGCTCCACTCTGAAGCTCCACTCTGAAGCTCCACTCTGAAGCTCCACTCTGCACTCTGAAGCTCCACTCTGAAGCTCCACTCTGAAGCTCCACTCTGAAGCTCCACTCTGAAGCTCCACTCTGCACTCTGAAGCTCCACTCTGAAGCTCCACTCTGAAGCTCCACTCTGAAGCTCCACTCTGAAGCTCCACTCTGAAGCTCCACTCTGCACTCTGAAGCTCCACTCTGCACTCTGAAGCTCCACTCTGCACTCTGAAGCTCCACTCTGCACTCTGAAGCTCCACTCTGAAGCTCCACTCTGAAGCTCCACTCTGAAGCTCCACTCTGAAGCTCCACTCTGAAGCTCCACTCTGAAGCTCCACTCTGCACTCTGAAGCTCCACTCTGCACTCTGAAGCTCCACTCTGAAGCTCCACTCTGAAGCTCCACTCTGAAGCTCCACTCTGAAGCTCCACTCTGCACTCTGAAGCTCCACTCTGCACTCTGAAGCTCCACTCTGCACTCTGAAGCTCCACTCTGCACTCTGAATCTCCACTCTGAAGCTCCACTCTCCACTCTGAATCTCCACTCTGAATCTCCACTCTGAAGCTCCACTCTCCACTCTGAATCTCCACTCTGAAGCTCCACTCTCCACTCTGAATCTCCACTCTGAATCTCCACTCTCCACTCTGAAGCTCCACTCTGAAGCTCCACTCTGAAGCTCCACTCCACTCTGAAGCTCCACTCTGAAGCTCCACTCTGAAGCTCCACTCTGAAGCTCCACTCTGAAGCTCCACTCTGCACTCTGAAGCTCCACTCTGAAGCTCCACTCTGCACTCTGAAGCTCCACTCTGAAGCTCCACTCTGCACTCTGAAGCTCCACTCTGAAGCTCCACTCCACTCTGAAGCTCCACTCCGAAGCTCCACTCCGAAGCTCCACTCTGAAGCTCCACTCTGAAGCTCCACTCTGAAGCTCCACTCTGAAGCTCCACTCTGAAGCTCCACTCTGAAGCTCCACTCTGCACTCTGAAGCTCCACTCTGAAGCTCCACTCTGAAGCTCCACTCTGAAGCTCCACTCTGCACTCTGAAGCTCCACTCTGAAGCTCCACTCTGCACTCTGAAGCTCCACTCTGAAGCTCCACTCTGCACTCTGAAGCTCCACTCTGAAGCTCCACTCTGCACTCTGAAGCTCCACTCTGAAGCTCAGCTCCACTCCGAATCTGCACTCTGAATCTCCACTCTGAAGCTCCACTCTGAAGCTCCACTCTGAAGCTCCACTCTGAAGCTCCACTCTGAAGCTCCACTCTGAAGCTCCACTCTGAAGCTCCACTCTGAAGCTCCACTCTGAAGCTCCACTCTCCACTCTGAATCTCCACTCTGAATCTCCACTCTCCACTCTGAAGCTCCACTCTGAAGCTCCACTCTGAAGCTCCACTCCACTCTGAAGCTCCACTCCGAATCTGCACTCTGCACTCCGAAGCTCCACTCTGAAGCTCCACTCTGAAGCTCCACTCTGAAGCTCCACTCTGAAGCTCCACTCTGAAGCTCCACTCTGAAGCTCCACTCTGAATCTGCACTCTGCACTCCGAAGCTCCACTCCGAAGCTCCACTCTGAAGCTCCACTCTGAAGCTCCACTCTGAAGCTCCACTCTGAAGCTCCACTCTGAAGCTCCACTCTGCACTCTGAAGCTCCACTCTGAAGCTCCACTCTGCACTCTGAAGCTCCACTCTGAAGCTCCACTCTGCACTCTGAAGCTCCACTCTGAAGCTCCACTCTGAAGCTCCACTCTGAAGCTCCACTCCGAAGCTCCACTCTGAAGCTCCACTCTGAAGCTCCACTCTGAAGCTCCACTCTGAAGCTCCACTCTGAAGCTCCACTCTCCACTCTGAATCTCCACTCTGAATCTCCACTCTCCACTCTGAAGCTCCACTCTGAAGCTCCACTCTGAAGCTCCACTCCACTCTGAAGCTCCACTCCGAATCTGCACTCTGCACTCCGAAGCTCCACTCTGAAGCTCCACTCTGAAGCTCCACTCTGAAGCTCCACTCTGAAGCTCCACTCTGAATCTGCACTCTGCACTCCGAAGCTCCACTCCGAAGCTCCACTCTGAAGCTCCACTCTGAAGCTCCACTCTGAAGCTCCACTCTGAAGCTCCACTCTGAAGCTCCACTCTGCACTCTGAAGCTCCACTCTGAAGCTCCACTCTGCACTCTGAAGCTCCACTCTGAAGCTCCACTCTGCACTCTGAAGCTCCACTCTGAAGCTCCACTCTGAAGCTCCACTCCGAAGCTCCACTCCGAAGCTCCACTCTGAAGCTCCACTCTGAAGCTCCACTCTGAAGCTCCACTCTGCACTCTGAAGCTCCACTCTGAAGCTCCACTCTGAAGCTCCACTCTGAAGCTCCACTCTGAAGCTCCACTCTGCACTCTGAAGCTCCACTCTGAAGCTCCACTCTGAAGCTCCACTCTGAAGCTCCACTCTGAAGCTCCACTCTGAAGCTCCACTCTGCACTCTGAAGCTCCACTCTGCACTCTGAAGCTCCACTCTGCACTCTGAAGCTCCACTCTGCACTCTGAAGCTCCACTCTGAAGCTCCACTCTGAAGCTCCACTCTGAAGCTCCACTCTGAAGCTCCACTCTGAAGCTCCACTCTGCACTCTGAAGCTCCACTCTGCACTCTGAAGCTCCACTCTGAAGCTCCACTCTGAAGCTCCACTCTGAAGCTCCACTCTGCACTCTGAAGCTCCACTCTGCACTCTGAAGCTCCACTCTGCACTCTGAAGCTCCACTCTGCACTCTGAAGCTCCACTCTGAAGCTCCACTCTGAAGCTCCACTCTGAAGCTCCACTCTGCACTCTGAAGCTCCACTCTGAAGCTCCACTCTGAAGCTCCACTCTGAAGCTCCACTCTGAAGCTCCACTCTGCACTCTGAAGCTCCACTCTGAAGCTCCACTCGGAAGCTCCACTCGGAAGCTCCACTCGGAAGCTCCACTCGGAAGCTCCACTCGGAAGGGGCAAAGATCGGAGCATCACGGAACTAAAACAAATATAAACAAGGGCTGTGAGTTACTCTGCGCATGCGCGGGGGCAAGCCTGTTCATTCCAAGCCAGCCTCAGCCAGCCTCGGGAAAAACGAAAGTAATAAAAAAGCGAAACTGACACTGCCACTGCAGACAATGCTGCGCGCTCCCGAGGTGAAATCCGGCACTGAAAACGCTCGTAACACTTTGGTGTCCACTCTCCTAAAAACGGATCACATTAGTTGTCGAGCTGACAGCATTCATGCTTCGCATGAATGCTAACGTCAGCTCGACCTAAAAACTGCACAATCCAAGCAGAACTGTGCATTAACTATCTAGAACCAATACTTCAGCAAAACACTGCGAGACATTGAAAGAAATCAGAAAGAAAAATATGGACCGATGACACAACTAGATTTGGAGATATATATATATATATATATATCCTCTTTTAATTCCATACAATGGAACCAAGTAATGTGATAAGAATGTAAACAACGTGGAAGGAGTTGAGATTATTAGATGCCTCCTTCGTGCCAGACAACTGAGAAACAGTGGAAAAGAGACTGTCAAGCTCTCTCCCCCCGACTCTCTCTTACTCCATTTCATCTATGCATACAGGTTTAAGTGTATCTTTTGGGAATAAACTGAATGAGAAGCAGTGGAGTATCTCATGTAGGGAAGCCAGAGAGAACGCATTGCTCCTAAGGTCCCTCTCTGGCTTTCCCTGCCATTTCCCAAACTGCATACCATGATTTTTATTTTAAGCTCTAATTCTTCCACTGTTACTACTTGCACTGAATCTCTGTCTTCTACCTCCTTCCCTGTCTCATTCTCAGTTACCCTCTCGTGCCCCTTTCCTGCCATGTTTCCAGCTTCTTACCTGCTAGTTAGACACCTGAAACCGGTTACTTACAATTCACGACCCCTACAGCCAATGATATTAATGTTTTAAGAAAGACACTCCACCCACTCCTTCCTCATTTCTTCCACCATGCCCCATCCTTGCTTTGCAGTTCGCTCTCCTTTCTCATTGCAGTTCTTCCTTCAATCCTTTGAACTGATGCTATGATGACATACAATTCTATGCAAATAATTAATTCTGCATAGAATTCTATTTCATAGTCATAAAAAATGCAATAGAGTTGGTTTCACACAAGCAAACAGGACTAGGCATATACTGTTTGTATTTCCTAGTTAATTTAAAACGATTTGGGATATTCTGTTCACAAACAAACAGATTAAAAGGAAAGGTTTTGAATGCTCGCCTTTCATCAAATCGTTCCGCATCTGAAGCAATACATAGCAAAGGGTCACACAAGGTCTCATTATAACTTGCACTGTGCTGCAAAAATTAAGTCTTCAAGCCAATTTTCAAAAATCAAATCTTTCCACTACAGAGGCTGTCCTACCTAGCAGCAACAGTAAATGATGTCCGATGAAAAGTGTTTCCTTCGAAGGAGAGAGTGTCATATATATGGAAGAAATGCCACCCGCTTGTAAAGAACAAAAATCATTCATCCAGACATATCCTCACTCCTAGGTGCTAGGAGATCTTGTATTTACATGTTCTCAAATGCTCGCCTTCAGCGGTGCCTAAAGGAGTGATGGTGTCAAAAGCTGCAGAACTGGAAAGACCATCTAATGTTGACAACTACATTGATTCTGTCTATGGGATGGTAATACAACCACCAGGACCTTCTTTAAGGAGTCCCCTACCAGGGAGAATCAACCCTACAAACAATAATGATGTATGCATCTCTAGCAAGTTAAGGGGGTTGCGTGATTCATCTGTGTATTCGTGGTCAATGGTCTTTTCCTAAAAGCATTTCTTCCATCCATACACAAGAAGGTAACAATCAAGATTCAGAAAGACAACACCCCCTCCTGCACCATATCAACAATCAAAGGAGCACCTGATTTTGACCACTCTCCCCAAAAGCTTTATCAATCTAGCACTGGGCCCTGGTCAGTGACTTATCCGTAACAGCGATTTGCATCCCAGATGGGATGAACCTATAAGTGACTTTATCGCTATTACGAGGAGAATCACAAATGGATCCTGAAGGATGACGATTTAGAAGAAATCTTCAAAGAGTGGGGCACACTGTCTGTTCTTTTAGACCTCTTTATAATGGTACAAAACAGAAAATGCCCAGACTATGCATCGAGCAGACCAGAACAGGGTTCATGGGGAATTATCATTTTGATGACATGGTCAGAAAATCTCCTTTTACACATTTCCCTCAATACTGTTGATTCCCACTGTGATAGCGAAACGGAGAAAGACACCAGGAAAGACGATTCTAATAGCTCCAGACTGTCAGAGAGAATGGTAGAACCCGGGCCTGTTACAAATGTCCATCAAACCAGCGACCTTTGACCCTGCTCGCAGGCAGGTCGCTCCCCACGCCACCACACAGCCGCCAGCTGCCTCGTTTCCTCCTGCTGCCTGCCGCCGTCTCCCTGCTGCCTGCCGCCGTCTCCCGCTCCTTCCTTCCCGCTGCTGAGTCCCTGCGGCCCTGCCCCCCCTGATCCCCATCGGCCACCCGCTCCCGCCTCCGAGCTGCTCCTCCCTCCCTTTCCACCTCTTATGGAGGCCGCGCCGAAGGTGCGCCAAAGGCAAGCCCGTCCGCGCCCAGCGCCAGAACCCCTGGACCTCGCAAACGCCACAACACCAGACTCCGCTACGACGCCAGCACCCTCTATGCACTCCACGCCGGCCGAAACCACACCTGCTTCCAAGCTGCCCCGAAACGGACTCACGGACCTTTCTCCTGCCACACCTGCAGCTTCACCTGCGACAGAACCACCAAACCTCCAAGGACTGGACCCAACCACTTCCGCTGCATACTCCTCAACACCGGCTCCGCACGCAAACACGCCATCGAGCTCTGGGATCTGCTCGACACCTCCGCCCCAGACATCGCCTTCCTGACCGAGACCTGGTGGAACTCCTCGGCGCCCGACATCGCCACAGCCATCCCGGATGGCTACAAGATCACCCGCAGGAGGAATAGCCATCGTCCACAAGTCCACCCTCAAGGTCGCCACCCACGCAGACGACACCCTCAACACCGCCGAACACCTGCACTTCCGGATCCACACCGACCCCAACACCACCCTATGAGGAACACTCATCTACAGACCACCCGGACCCCGAGCTCAATTCAGCAACTCCATCGCCAACCTCGCCAGCACCCACGCACTCGCCTCCACGGACTGCATCCTGCTCGGAGACCTGAATTTCCACCTTGAGAACAACAACAACGCCACTCCGCCACCCTGATCGACAACCTCGCCAACCTCGGCCTCAGATAACTCGTCACCGCACCCACCCACGCCGCTGGCCACACACACGACCCCATCTTCTCCACAGGCACCCACGTCGCCTTCGACCACACCACCGAATTCCACTGGACCGACCACCTCTGCATCCATTTCACCTTCGACAAACCAACCACACACCACCGCACCCAACAGCTGCCTCGCCGCTGCTGGAGCAAAGTCACCGAAGATCAGCTGATCACCACCCTCGCCCAGAACCCACCCACCAACCCAAATGCCGCAGCCCGCAACCTCAGACAGTGGATCGACGACTGCGCCAACACCCTCGCCCCACTCAAGAAACCCTCCAATAACCACGCCAGCAAGAGAGCCACCTGGTTCACCAACGAGCTGCAGACCTCCAAACGCGCCTGCCGGAAACTGGAGAAGATATGGCTCCACGAACGCACTCCGGACAACCACGCAGCCCACAAGGACGGCACTCGCAGACATCACCACCTCATCAGAATAGCCAAGAGATCCTCCTTCAAAGACCACCTGGATAACAACGCACACGACAGCAAAAAGCTCTTCAGCATCGTAAAGGAACTCTCCAACCCCAGCGCCAACGACATACCGCCCTCACAAGAAATGTGAAACTCACTAACCATCTTCTTCCACCGCAAGATCGCTGACATCCATAACAGCTTTAACACCATGACCGCCCTGACTACGCCAGACCCCACCTCCCCTGTTAACACTACCAGCGCTAACCGCCTGACCTCCTAGTCCAACGTCAACGACGATGAAACACGCAAGGTCATGAACTCCATCCACTTAGAATCTCCTTCAGACCCGTGCCCACACCACGTATTCAACAAAGCAGACGCTGCCATCGCACCACAACTACGGAAGGTCATCAACATCTCCTTCGAAACAGTGACATTCCCGGAAAGCTGGAAAAACGCCGAAATCAACGCCCTCCTCAAGAAGCCCAAGGCGGACCCCAAGGACCTCAAGAACTTCCGGCCCATCTCTCTGCTCCCGTTCTTGGCGAAGGTCATCGAGAAAATCGTCAACATGCAACTGGCCCGCCATCTGGAAGACAGCAACATCTTGGACCCGTCCCAGTCCGGGTTCAGACGAAACCACAGCACCGAGACAGCCCTCATCGCCGCCACGGACGACATCAGGCGCCAACTAGACAATGACGAAACATCAGCCCTCATCCTCCTGGACCTGTCAGCCGCCTTCGACACGGTCTGCCATCGCACTCTAAAGACATGCCTCCTAGAAGCCGGAATCCAAGAGAAGGCCCTTGACTGGACTACGTCCTTCCTCTCTGGCAGAACCCAGAGCGTCCGCCTCCCGCCCTTCCGATCCGAAGCCACCGACATCATCTGCTGCATCCCCCAGGGCTCATCCCTCAGCCCAACGCTGTTCAACGTCTACATGGCCCCCCTCACACAAGTGGCCCGCCAACACGACCTCAACATCATCTCCTACGGCGACGACACCCAGCTCATCCTCTCCCTCACCAAGGACCCGCACACCGCCAAAACCAACCTCCACGAGGGAATGAAGGCCGTCTCCGACTGGATGAAGAACAGCTGTCTGAAGCTGAACTCTGACAAGACCGAGGTACTCATCCTCAGACCCACCCCCTCAGCCTGGGACGACTCCTGGTGGCCGACCACACTGGGAACAGCACCGACACCCACCGACCATGCACGCAACCTAGGATTCATCCTCGACTCCTCCCTCTCCTTGTCTAAACAGGTCAACGCCGTCTCCTCCCCCTGCTACAATAACACTCCGCATGCTCAGCAGGATCTACAAGTGGATCCCGACCGAAACAAGAAGAACGGTGACACAGGCCCTCGTCAGCAGAAGACTGGACTACGGCAACGCACTCTATGCAGGAATCCCAGCCTAACACCTACGACGACTACAGTGATGGAAATCAAAAATCCCATCTCAGGGGTTTGCACTAACACCTGATCCTTTAAAGCAGCATGAAAAAGTTGGCACAGAATCTGTAATCAAGAGAAACATATTTATTAAATTACAACAAGTGAGGCCATGTCACACAGAAGCCGCAGCACTCTGTATGAGATGGTCTGAGGACTGAAGGCCACAGTATCTCTTATATACCCTCACAGGGGCTAAAAAAAGGCAGTACAAGTGCACATAAGAAGAGTTACACACATAGATGGTCATACAGAAAATGCACAGTCGACAAGTAGGAGGAGCTAACAGTTTTGCCAATGCTAGCAAGCACATCCTGACAGTTACAGAATATTAGCAGCTGCAAGCACAACTGAGCATGTGCAAAGTAGGAGGAAGAGGCTAAATATACCGAGCAGAGAACAGCAAGATAGGACTGAGTACATGGTGAGCACATGGCCATCTAAAATGGCTGCCAAATACAAAATGGATTCCATAAAAAGACAAGATAGTCTCTAAATACAGGATGTCTTCTGCTAATGCTTAATCTAATCGCTGCTAAATTACGACAGACGACCCTTTCAGCATTAGCTGAAGACATTCCCATGATCCAGTAAGAACATAGAAAATATTTGTACATTCATTTTCACAATTTATCAATATCCTAATTCATTGCTAGGGGAGCATTTTCCAGTCTAAACATTTCACTAAGGGTATCAGCAGAAATCCAAGAAAAACGGGCATTGGATCATAATAAACATACAGACAGTAGGGGAAAGCAATGGCCACTATTATAAACAGAATTATCATTTTTCTTGGCCTAAGCTAAAGCAAATCCTAAAATCATCTAGTAGACATTTTCAGGGCTCCTATGCATTTCAGTGACTATTCATTTTAAATTTCAGAATAGCTAACAGCTCATATCTAATAAAAACATTTTCCAATTGACTGTTACATTTTCCTTTTATGGCGGCTAGAACATCAAGCATATCTGGGACCAGGAGGACCACACAGGGCCATAGGAATTAGGACCAAGAGCTGTAAAGGGCTGCTCTTCAAAAATGGGACAACTAAAGGGATACATTATTAACAAAAAAGAGGAAGTCCTTGGGGAAATTGAAGCCGTTGTACAACCAACCAGAGGGGGAGTCTTCTCCCTGTGTCCGTTTGAGCCTCACAGGCAGGCTCTTGTTGTTTCCACGGTGGAGCTGCACAACTCGCAACTCAAGAATCACAGTCCAGTTTCAAGGAAAAAAAGTCTCTTCTTTCAGGATAGGGCAGTCACCCAACAGGCAAATGCTCTTAGCGATCCTGTCCAGTGTCTCAAACAGTGCACCACTTCTCTTCACTTCAATCTAACAGGCACCAGAGACACAGCACTTGAACCCTAATCTCAAGTCCTTCCCTATCTCCTATATTGCTCTGCTGGCGCACTGCTCATTCGTTGGGGCTACACATTTGCATCCAGTGTACCCAGGTATCTCTTGACCAACAAACAAAGGTGCAAACTTGTATTCACTTTAGGACCAGAAATCAGAGGCCTTATTCTAGGATCTCTGAAGCAACCCTTGTTTCAGAAGGGGTCACCTCAAGCAAAACCTCCTTGCCATTCTGGTCGGTCTGTGACTCTCAGCTAGGCATGATCCACGATTTCTCCTTTCTGATTTGTGACCCCGTCTTTCGCTCAAAACAGTGGCAGGGGTACACACTTAATCACAGGGCTTCCGCCTTCACTGAGGTCCTAGTTGCCAGCAATGCCTGTGCTGGTTACCTTCACTTTGGATTCAAGCTGCACTGGTGCTGACGCTGACTCCCCAGGCTGAATCTGATGTCCGGGCCCCTCTGGTAGTGGTTTATACAGCAGCAAATATCTATTGGTGGACAGAACAAATTGTCTTTAGACAAGGCACAGAAACAGTCTATCAACAGAGTGTTAGAAAATACTTCCTAGTCTTGGGATGCCCCATATATTAGCAAGGCACCCAAGAACCACTTCCATCTATCTATGTGAGAGTAAAGAAAAACACAGGCTGGACCTATTGGCAAGTATACAAAAAACAATTCATTGCAGGGGATTTGCAAGCAGGTGGCCTGCAATCTTCAAAGGAGTGGCCATACACCAGGGGACTATAGTGATCTAAAACAAAATACTGTCATTGTCATAGAGTACAAAGACAAAAGGTAGTAGGTAAACATCACCTCTAGCCTCTTCAATTGGGTTTCCATGTGAGAGCATACCCTCATCCATCTAAAGGTAGACAACTACATAATGGATGTCTTCACACATAGTGGCATTGTCTAAGGGGGTAAGCACACTTTCCTCAATTATTAAGTGCAGGTGTTCCTAAATTCCTTATCTAGAACACCTCAAAAAGAGAAATCACATAATACAGATTATCAGGGACATGTAGACTAATTGTGCGTCAGGTGGACTATACAATACAAAAGCTAATAGCAATGTAGAAACAACAGACAAGAACTAGAGTCCTGGTATTTCTATGATTAGGACACATCTGATCCCACCAAAAATTAAAGCAGCAAGGAAAAAGAACTAAAAACCAAATTAGAATAGGCATTTGAATTTGTCATACTAAATACTCGTGAAAGTATCTCCTATTGAGGTGGACAACTGATCTTACTATAATCTATCACTACCCTAACAGTCAGACTAGAAAACATCAGAGTAGGCCTAAAGAAATTTTGAAAACCAGTTTGGTCATACAAAAGGGAATTACACATATTATAGAGGAACCTGATACATCACTGTAGTCTGGAAATGTAAACCTCTAAATGGTGAAAGAAAAACGAAAAAGAAAATAGGACTAGAACACAGCTAAAATCCCCAAAAACTAGGCACAATGTGACATCAATCAGGGGAGAAGCAGCAAAAGAAAAATCCATAGGAAGGACAAAAAATGACTTGGGTGATAATCAAGTTTGTGACATAATGCCAAGAGCATGGGTGATACAAAAAAGTCAAAAATAGTACACATATTATAACTCTACCGCTGGCCACTACACCATCTACGGTAATCTCAGCTAGTGATCCCATTCCTTCCTTTCTCGGGGAAAATGAAACCTGGTTTCCTTTTAAGACAGAGCATCATTTAACTAATACTATATAGAAATTAGGTCACCCTGCATAAGAGTCACAGATCTATAATTGCTTCCTTAGGTCCAATCAAGGAAATATAAATGTGAGGCTGCCTTTTCCTTAAGGGAAAAGAGCAGTAACGTGAGTAAAGGTGACACACTTTGCTGTATATATTATAACCACATAGGCATGCACTTGGTGAAGTGCTGTCTGTTCTTGCTCACAATATAACAATATCATATATCATAATTTAGTATCAGCAAGTTTTACCACTTAACAAGTTTTAACCACTGTTGCTCAAAGGATATACATAGTCATGTCATCCCTTCACAACACAGCAAAACTTACAAAAGCACCAACATGGATCACAAACATACATAATATAGGACATGTCATGCCAAGCCATCAGATATACTTTGCTGTATACCTAAGCACAGAAAAACACAATAGCATGCAACACCATTTCATGCACTTTCTGCACAATAAACACTCCAATAACATAAAAAAAAAACACATTTGGGCCCATTTTAATTTTGTCAGACTTATACCTAAATAACACCTTCTTTTAATCCATCCTCACCCTTTTGACAGCAGATCAAGCAGTCAGTGAAGATCAGCTTGTCAAATATAACTTACTGTGTCGCGTCAGACACACAGGAAAAGCAGGGAAAATTCATGGAAGAAATGCAAAAAACATGAAAATGCACAAATAATTCATTTCAAAGAAGTCATAAAAACACATCTTTGTTTCATCATACAGCCAATACTTCACATAACACGCAAAATCTCAAGTGGAACCACCCAGCTTTCGTAAATGTACGAAATATCTTAAGCAAAAACTCTTTCACAGCCTCTGCGTGTCCCTTACACCAACCCCCCAGGTTAGGCCCTGCTGTTTATAAAAAGCCGCGTCAGGAATGCACTCTTCAAATGTCGACGTGAATGGCTCCTTTGCGTGACGCTTTTCCAAGCAATCACTTCACCATTTGTTGTCACATACTCCTAAGCCCCCACCACACTGACCTAAAGGTCAAAATCTGGCTGGAGCACCAAGCTTTCTTGTAACCTCCCTGTGAAACTGACAAAGACAATAAGTCTCTGCAAGTCTGTGCAATAATCAACCCTATTTAAAAAAAGACATTTTAAATATATTACTTCTTTTAGAGAACTACAATTTATTTATTCTCAGAGCCTGTGAATAATTTATGGAACATAACACACCATACCAGCTTCAGAATAAATGTGTGTCACTGTGCCATGCAATGTTACACATTTTATCAACCTTAAATGAATGAATGGCTCAGTAGGCCCGCTGAAGTCAAAACTTTCAACCCTGATATTAAACATAAGCCTCTGCGCTGGGCACATTGACTCACTAAGCTATGAAAAAGCAAACGTGCGCATTTGTATTATACTTGAATGTATGCATTCACTGAAGCCTAAGGCATTATAAAACTAGTTTAAATGGCAAGAAAGCCTTTTAAAATGGTCTATTTAACTCAATATCGTTTTTGCAATTTGAGGTACTTAAAAACAAATAACCTATACTTGTGTTACATATTAATCATCCTCAAAATGTTCTGTACAGATTGCAGAAATCGGACTTAGACATATCTCATGTAAATCTTTAAAAAAAAAAATGACTTCTTACGCCTGCGCCAAGTGAAGGTCCCATACATAAATGTCCTCATTATGCAGTACTGCACAACTTAAATTAAATTATAATGCTAGGAGGTCACAGTATGAGTATTAAGCTTTATGAATATCAAAAAACGATTTTAAAAAGCCCTTATTTTTTTTCAAAAATAATTTTTTTTATGTCATAATTAAAAAATTACTCTCCATATTTCGTTTTTGTAATAATCCTATATTTAAAACCAAGCTGCATCCCTATCATAAATCTGCCCCTTGCTTATGTTTTTAGAGCAACTATTCACAAGCCTAAGTATATAAGCTCAATTTTAAATATACGACAACTTCGCGCCACTTTTGTTTGAAAAGGACAATGATTTTAGCAACAGAGCCAGACATGTGCTGACGAGAAAAATGCTAAAAGAGAAGGAAAACCGAAATTGAAATGTCTGTCTGTGATACAAATAATTAACCTTATTTTTGTAAACCTGCTTCCAAAATAACACTCTGAAATGCAAAGTTGCACGTTTAACTAAGGAAGAAATCCTGGCTAAATAAACATGGCCTGCGAAAACAACAGCTGTGTCCTTGACGGCAGGCCCTACCCAGTGTTAAATTTCCTGGAGGCAGCCTTACTAAAAACAGACATTCCAAGCTTTGAAATGCGTGTTTAAGAATACATATTTTAAGTTCTGAAAAACTCACTCCAGCTAAACTGTTTTGCCTGTAAGCATCTTAATGCAATGTATATTAAGTAAACACGCTATGAGTGTGTTGTCTACAAAAACACACAATTTCATTTTTCTGCTATAGGCCTTTAATATTCCTAGTGAATAAGAATTTTTAGTTTCATCCCTTAAACATTTAACAGTTGTACATATGCGCTATTCCTTACCCTATAACTTTAAAGAGCAACATATAGTTATGTTAGCACATCACATAGGTCACTCCTGAATTTCTATCGAATTTTTATCCAATATTAATTAATCTAACAGTATGTTTAACAGACTGAAAACATCAAAAATAACCACAAAAATGCATTTGAGCTCAGTACAGACATAAACAGAAAAGAGGTAAAACACAAAAGACACACAATACAGCGCGCTTTAGCCATGTTTCATAAATAGTGACAACGCAATGTACAAGCAAAAGTTACATGAATGGGGAAAAAACCACAAATCAGCTAGACATTTAAACACACCTTTTAAACCATGGGTCAACACTAAAGCCAGAAACAAAACACAGCTCACAGACTGCATCCAAACCACCTATGTAAATCCCAGTTGTAAGTCATATTTACAAGGAGAAATCCTATTCTCAACAGTATTCTAAAAACTGAAGTAGAAATACTTTCAATTCACTAATTCAGGCTGGCAGAACACCAAAAACCGCTCTGCATATCTTCATACATAAAATTGCACAGAACAAAGGATCCTCATGTGTATTATGGGCATATTTAAATTCCCTGGGGAAAAATTTCACCAAGGAAGAAATATGTTTTCATACCTAAAACCTATTTTAAGTTTTCCCTCTAGGGGAAGCCGGCTAATTCAATTCATATCTCACTATGGTACCTCTCATAAAACTACACATTTTACATGTGAGTTTGGAACAGGCATGCAAACAAACATAATGCAAAATATGCATTATCATAATCTAAAATGGCACTTAATCATTGCGCCGCTCATAACCATAAATGGAGAAACATCTCCACATTACCTGCCTACATGTGTTGCAACGCATATATCACATAATCCATATCATAAATATGATCGATCATCCATACATATCCATATCCATATCCATATCCATAAGCCACAGCAAGCGTATCCTAAAACTGCCTTGCGAGTCACTGGCTACCATAAGCTCACAGTAATTACCATACAATGGTTCTTACCAAGCACGAGCGTCCAGATTCTATCTGCCAAGTTTTGAATGACCTAACAGTCTTTTCTTTTAAAATATTCACGCCAGAAATTTTCTCAGTCAGGGGTGCCATCATGTGGAGGATCAAAAATCAGGAAGGTCAGAAGTAAACTGGGCTACAGAGACTAAGAACCCCCAGAATTGGTACCTCCTTTAGTAGAATCCTGCCTTGTCTTCCTCAGTAAATGTCTGTCTCCTGACAAGATCGCTCCGTCAGATAGTCACCGCTCTGATGAGCCCCAAGTTGGCGCGCCAAATGATGGAAATCAAAAATCCCATCTCAGGGGTTTGCACTAACACCTGATCCTTTAAAGCAGCATGAAAAAGTTGGCACAGAATCTGTAATCAAGAGAAACATATTTATTAAATTACAACAAGTGAGGCCATGTCACACAGAAGCCGCAGCACTCTGTATGAGATGGTCTGAGGACTGAAGGCCACAGTATCTCTTATATACCCTCACAGGGGCTAAAAAAAGGCAGTACAAGTGCACATAAGAAGAGTTACACACATAGATGGTCATACAGAAAATGCACAGTCGACAAGTAGGAGGAGCTAACAGTTTTGCCAATGCTAGCAAGCACATCCTGACAGTTACAGAATATTAGCAGCTGCAAGCACAACTGAGCATGTGCAAAGTAGGAGGAAGAGGCTAAATATACCGAGCAGAGAACAGCAAGATAGGACTGAGTACATGGTGAGCACATGGCCATCTAAAATGGCTGCCAAATACAAAATGGATTCCATAAAAAGACAAGATAGTCTCTAAATACAGGATGTCTTCTGCTAATGCTTAATCTAATCGCTGCTAAATTACGACAACAGCGCATCCAAAACGCCTCCGCCCGACTGATCTTCAACGTCCCCCGCCGCAGCCACATCACCCCCCACCTGAGAGACCTACACTGGCTCCCCGTCGACAAGAGGATCACCTTCAAGCTCCTCACCCACGCACACAAAGCACTCCACAACGCCGGACCAGCCTACCTGAACAGCAGACTCAGCTTCTACACCCCCACCCGCCAGCTCCGCTCCGCCAGCCTTGTCCTCGCCACTGTCCCCCGCATCCAACGAACAACCTCCGGCGGCAGATCCTTCTCCTACCTCGCCGCCAAAACCTGGAACACCCTCCCTACCCATCTACGGCAGACCCAAGACCTACTCGCCTTCAGAAGACTCCGCAAGACCTGGCTTTTCGAGCAGTAGCGGCGCCCCCTCCCCTCAGCGCCTTGAGACCCTCCCGGGTAAGTAGCGCGCTTTACAAGTACTCTGATTGATTGATTGATTGAGGCTGCAAACTAAATCCAACCTACTAACCAAACTTTAGCGGGGGGAATTAGCCCCGCGTGGAAGGGGTTAAAAGTTAGGTTCAGGAAAACAAATCCCAGTGATCGGAGCCCCTAAGGGGTGTGCTGATCATCAAAGGGACACTGGAACACTAGGTTCACACATGGACTAGTCTTATACTAGTGTTTGGTAACTCTCTGTCTGGAATATTGTCAGTTGCGTTAGATCTTTTCCCAGGTATATACGTATGTTATTGTTGTGTCTCAAGGCTAGGGATCCGTCAACACTTAGAAAAAGTGGAATTTCCCTTTTCTTAAATATATTTCTTCAAAGAGAAGATTACCTAAAATATATTATTTCTTTTGAAGTGTTTTCCATTCATTCCCTCTCTTGAATGCCATACATATTATCGTACATTTCATTTAATCTGTTTTGTCAAGGAATGACAATGCAAGGATAGGGTACATTTCTAATTCATTTTCATTTTCCCATCCAGTCATCCCAAATGTGCCTCTGATCTGGGCTTTCCACAAACAATTACTCGCTGATACTTTTGCTCGAGCCTCTCTAGTTTGTACTTAACATTTTCCCTTCTGAGGTGAAAAATATTCTAGCTCTAGTCGTAGAACGTTTTTTAATTAAAAACAGAATATGTGACAAAAGGAAAGACTATTACAAATGAGAATCAGAAAACAGTGTTATGTTTTTCAAAAATTCATTAGTAATCCTCAGTAATTAAGCAGCAAAATTCAAGTGCAAAGTCATAGTTTGAAGGCAGATGCCGCAGGCCATGGTGCAGCCTTCTAGCCTGCTGCTGAGGCGAGGACCTGTAACGAGACTGCGGGCCTTTAACATCCGGTGTAGCCCCAGGCAGAAGGGCTATAAGGCTATTAGAACATTCCACCAACAAGGGTAAAATGTTCTAAATTAAAAAGAGATAAACTAAAAGACAAATGTTGGAGTAAAAGACTTATAGCAGCCTCTTCATTGTATTGAATGGAGTTCCCAGCGTTGTAATTTTCAAATTAAATCTAGAACCCACAAATAATTAACTTAGAATTTAAATAGCGCTTCGTACCCCTGACTAGGCCACGTAGTGCTCGGACTCCTCTCTGGCTCATGGTGATCTTGGTATATAGGGCGAGGCCTCGTAGGTTCCAAAAACGCAACACACATCTAATGGTTGTTTAATTTATATGTGAACCTTCTTTTTAGCAGGGATATTACCCACACGTGGGTACTCCTCGTCCAAGCCCTTACTACCTGAGGCAGTCCTGCCTCCACCCAGCCAATCAAAACGCCAGAGTTCAAAAGTGTACATACGCCCCTCCCACCTACCGCCAGTGTGTATGTGCTTTTGACTTAAATCGAGCTAGACTTGAGCCCAACCACTTCCTGCTCCATGCCTTTCTCTAGAAGATCCAGCGCACGTGAGTTCAGGAGTAGGCCCAGCCATGGGCTGTGTCCGGCTAGCGCCTCGGTCCTGGAGGAGCGTGCTTGACCTCAGGCGCATGATCCACATTCCAGCCCGCCGCAGACAGCGTCAATCTGTCTCAGCCAATCAAACTCTCCGGGCGATTTACAGCTGAGCCTGTCAGACGCACGTCAAAGCTGCCCGTAATTGCAGAGAGGTCTTTGTAGGGGCGCCGGGTTACGAGCAGTTACTGTCCCATCTGCGTCATGCCTCATTGTACCGCGGCGAAGCGAGTCCCTCAGGACCACGTGAACCCTGAGATCTGTTTGTGGCACCAGAGGGCAGGCCTCGCTTGTTGCAATGTTCATGGCTGCTCAAGCATGTGCATTGTTTGGGCGATGTTGCATCAATTCATTCTTGCTTCAAAAAACGAAAACATGAGAATTGCCGTCGCTTTCAACCCCGAGGGCCTCATTACAAATCCTCTGCTCCTACATCTGAGCATTAAAAGTTATTCCTCCGGATTTGTTAAATAACATGTGGACTCTCAAATACCACGACCAATTCTACATGTTGTTTCTCTTTCCAGGGGCCAGAGCCGGCCCACATCCGCACCCCCATGTACCACCCCAGGAGTTTCATAGTGGAGATGCTGCCATCAATGTTACATCACCCAAGTCCTATGGATAGTGAAGAATCCAAGCGTCACTCCAAGAACAAGTAAAGCACACGAGCCTCGTCCTCCAGCAGGAGAGTGGGGAGGGTGTGGCATGCAGCCAGCTGGTGTGCATTGTGGAGCACACGGCCACACATAGCTCACGAAAGCATCGTGTGATAGATAGCTCACTGTCAATAACAGGCGGGACATTCCATGAAAATGGCACTCCATATGGGTTTTGTAAAGTGCTTCAGTGTTGCTTTCCTAACTGCTGTTACATTTTGAATTATTTGTAGAATCCATTTATGGGCATTTGGGTTTTGTGATGTTTGAAAACAAAATCAACATCCTCCAGCCTTTCCTGTCACGTTCCCTGTACTCCAGCAAGATTGTCACATAGTTCACTTTACAGAAGACTCGCACTTTGTAGTCAGAGAAAGTAAATGTCTGTCTCCGTGTTAAAGGAATAAGCAGCTTTTTTGTCAGAAAACAGCCTGGTGTTTGAGCGCTGTCTTTAACCCACAGCAAATGTGACAAGATAAAGACAAAAATGAGAGGCATCTTTATTGCATTAACCTCATGAACTGTGGTATGGTTGTGTTTGGAGGTGCTGCAACACCCAAGCACCCCTACTTCTATGGGGCTGGGGTGGCAAGGATGGATGGAGGGCAGAGTTGGTGTGGGGAGAGATAGGGAGAGTGTTTGCTGGTCCCTCAGTTGCTCAGGCGGAGAGTAGGAGATGGGCCGGGCGCAACAGTTATACTCGGCCCCCGTAGCACCACACAAGGCTCAAGGTCCAGTGTCTCTGGTCCGAGGATTGCAGAGTGCAATATTAGGAACCGTCTAATTCAGGCCTGAACACACTTGAAAAATTTAAATATCATGGCAGGGCGCAAGTGTTGCTGCAGGATTTATCTTAGTCGAGGCATTACCAGTGCTTAATTTGTTTAAAAAAATGAATACGTGCAGGTGCCAGAGTTCTTCTAAGGATCCCGGGAAAAGAACAATAGGAAAAGAGGGACAAAGAGACAAAGTGGTGGGAAAAGAACCTGCAAGAGAGGGATAAAGACAGAGGAAGTGTAGGGTAGTGAAAGAAAGAGGCATGAGGTGGAATCAAGACCAGGCAGCCTCGGTATTCATGAGATAAAGAGACAGGAAGTGTAGGGGCGGTGGAAGAAAAAGGCATGAGATGGAATGGAAACTTCCGCTGCGCCAGTGGCGGTCGTCTAAGAAAACTCTGTGCCACTTTACATGGCCAGTGTGTCCACCTTGTTCCTGCGCCGCTGAAAGTAATCAGGGTTTTGTTGGATAGAGGATTGGCATTAAGCTTGCGTGAGCTGGCCCAGGCGCAGGAGCCTACATTTTGAGAGGCGTACAGAGCTGTTGCCATGCATGTCATGCAGCAGTCTCCTTCCACCCTGATTGAAGAAAAGTACATTTCATCACCGTTATCTAGTTCACTTGAACACATATTTATCCTGCCTGTATATTCGGATGACGCTCCCTTCTCTTGCCCTCTTCCCCTCCAATTATGTTTGTAAGGCTTTAGGAGAACCAAATGTTTAACGCAATATTTAGTTTACCCTATGGGAGATCTCTGAGCAAAGGCCAGCCATCCTGTCCTGGATTCCTCCTCTGTTTTCACATTGCGTCTGATATACCCAAACTTCTATCCAGTCTTTACCCCGCAGGCAAATACCGCACAGGTTAGTACCACCCAGGCCAGTTTTTAGTACTTTACACCTCTGGACCTTGCCACACAGGTTGGTATACTTATATATCTATATATATAAATATAGATAGAATAGATAGATGGATTGGTAAAGGTTCAGGGTGGTAAGGGTAAGAGTGGGTAGACAGATTGATTGATAGATTAACAATTAGCCCTGGGCACTTCAGGGCTTCGAATTGAAGCACCCACATCCGAGGCAATTAGTGACGTTCCCTCTCCTCACGAAGGGGAGGGTATCTAGGTGCTTTGCCAGTGTGAAGATATCACACCAAGAGAAGCTGTGACTTTTTCAGCCCGGCAAAGTTCAGCTCAGAACGGAAGTTCTTCACCGATTGTTTTGAAATTTTGACACAAAGTTGGATTTGAATAGGGGGGTGTTTTTATATACACAACGTTGGATTCCAATACGCGCGTGTTTTTAATCGAAAGCCCGAACAGACACATGAAAATGTCAATGTTCCTTTGTTCAAAATCTTAAATCTCCAAAAGTTCGTCACCGATTGATTTGAATTTTTGACACAACGTTGGATTCGATTAAGCGCATGTTTATATATACACAACGTGAGATTAGAATACGCGTGTGTCCAATACGTGAGTGTTTTTAATTGAAAGGCCGAACATACCCTATCGATTTGGTTGCTGCACAAAAACTACAAGGGACGCATAGAGACAATAGTCTACATATATTACGATGGACAGTTGGTGTCAGGATGGCAGACCGGGAAGTGGTTGGAGGGACAGGGGAGGAGTTGGTTCACTTTGCAACATTAAGAAAGGACGCATAGAGACAATAGTTTACATATATTAGGATGGACAGTTGGTGTCAAGATGGCAGACCGGGAAGTGGGTGGGTGGAGGGAGGGAGGAGGAGTTGGTTCACTTTGCAACATTAGCGCGTGTTTATATATTCACAACGTTGGATTCGAATACGCGTGTGTCCAATACGCGCGTGTTTTTAATCGAAAGGTCGAACAGAGCCTTTCGATTTGGTTGCTGCGCAACAACTACAAGGGACGCATAGAGACAATAGTCTACATATATTAGGATGAACAGTTGGTGTCTGGATGGCAGACCGGGAAGTGGGTGGAGGGACCGGAGAGGAGTTGGTTCACTTTGCAACATTAGCGCATGTTTATATATACACAACGTGACAATAGTCACAAAAACATATTGTGTGCCCACAAGCATTGTGAAATTAAACATATTAGAAACGTGTGCTTATTCTTTTCTTTCTCTTCCATTTAACCAGACTTAGCCACAGCAACGCGTGGCAGGGTACAGCTAGTATATATATATATATATATATATATATATATATATATATATATATATATATATATATATATATATATATATATACATATACACTCTACGGACTCGTGCTGTCGCAGGTTATGATGTATGCAGGGACCCAGGGAAGCCCGAGGACTGAATTCACACCTGCATCAGCACTCTCCGCTCTGCAGCGCGCCACAGCCACACGGAATTTCACCATTCATTTCCCTCGCAGCACCTACCCAGAGATGATGCATTCTGGGAGCTGTAGGATGACCAACACTACAGCAGGTGAGCGTACATACGGAAGGGGAGGCGCTTCCCATCGAGTGTGGGAGGTCTGCAGAAGTACTTATAGCGGAGAGGTGGGACTGTTATGCAGAGCAACAGGGGCATCTGAAGAAGACGAGTGTGTCGAAATGCATCATGCCTTACTTGCTTGTTGGTCCAATTAAAGGCTTTTCCGGCATTTCCCTATGTGGCCTCTTCCTACAGTTCGTCTGGAGGGTTTGTGGACAATTTCAGCGTCAGCCAGAGACGCTTTAAGAGGCCCCTTCTGCAAAGTGGCTGTGGTATCACTGGCGTCTGCGTTTGCAGTTTTCTTTGTGTACCCGAGGTATCGGATTACAACAGCCCACCTTCCCAGCACAAGTCAATTGGGGTTTGCTGCCAAACGGCAGCCCGTGACTTCACGGTCAGGTTTGGACACTGTGCCGGCCCTAAACTCTACGGACTCGTGCTGTGGCAGGTTATGATGTATGCAGGGACCCAGGGAAGCCCGAGGACTGAATTCACACCTGCATCAGCACTCTCCGCTCTGCAGCGCGCCACAGCCACACGGACTTTCACCATTCATTTCCCTCGCAGCACCTACCCAGAGATGATGCATTCTGGGAGCTGTAGGATGACCAACACTACAGCAGGTGAGCGTACATACGGAAGGGCAGGCGCTTCCCATCGAGTGTGGGAGGTCTTCAGAAGTACTTATAGCGGAGAGGTGGGACTGTTATGCAGAGCAACAGGGGCATCTGAAGAAGACAAGTGTGTCGAAATGCATCATGCCTTACCTGCTTGTTGGTCCAATTAAAGGCTTTTCCGGCATTTGCCTGTGTGGCCTCTTCCTACAGTTCGTCTGGAGGGTTTGTGGATATATATATATATATATATATATATATATATATATATATATATATATATATAATCTTATCTGATATTATCGCTGCTTAGCGCGGTAAAGGTATGCGCTGTAAAGCCGCCCATGGTATTAAAATGTGTTGTAAAGGTCAACACATTGAATTACCCACAGGGTAAAGTCATGCGGTGTAAAGCACTGTATTATAATATTTGATATTCCCAAAACACAAGCCTCCTCTTACGTAAGGTATTGGGCTAGTGAAAAATTACAGAAATTGCTCGCTTCTGTGACATCCTAGCGACAGATAAACCTGTGTATGCATCTTGTTTCACTTTCACATTGCCCTGTTCTCCACCTGGGCAATGGCAGGACGAGTTGCCTGTCAAGTAAACAAAATGTCAGGACCCAGAATACATGTAATGTATTCCTTACATCTAAAAAACAAATTTTCATTATATACAATACACTCTATGGCTTCTCCAACAAGTAGCTTGTGAGCTAGTGGTAGCTCTCGAGGTACCAGTAAGTAGCTGTCCTTTGTGTAGCCCAGGGAACTAAATTATAGGGTTTTGATTGGTTGACTGAATATATGAATATCAAAAGTTTGTATTTCAAACAAAAATGTGTGTCTTTTTTTTAAAGAATTCATAAGCAGATGCTTGGAGAAAAATGGTTGAACTTCAAAAATATATTTTTTAAATGGATATTTGAGTGCTAAACTTGGGGTGACTATTACTAACTTGGTGTTAGGGGCACTGCGGCTCTGGCTGTTATGTATTACCTATGTACTGGAGTTCCACATTGACTGCATTTTTAACATAATTGCTGGTAACTGCCTGATGCATTGAGGTAATCACTGCTAGTACTCTTGCATATGGGTTCCACTAATGTAATTGTGTCCGCTGTAGTTACTTCTACAGCTTTAATAGTAATCACTGCTAGTACTCTTGCATATGGGTGCCACTAATGTCACTGTGTCTGCTGTAGTTACTTCTACAGCTTTAATAGTAATCACTGCTAGTACTCTTGCATATGGGTGCCACTAATGTCACTGTGTCTGCTGTAGTTACTTCTACAGCTTTAATAGTAGTAGCTTGAGGTAATCTTTCATTCAACATAAGTAGCTCTTATTACATAAAAGTTTGGAGATCACTGTTCTACAGGTTCAGACGAACTCCACAGTTGATCTGATAAACTCTGTCAGGCGGCATACGGCAACTATTTGGCACATAAGGATACCTTTTGGGTTCTGGAGCTTGCTTTTCCATTACAATAATTTTGTGGAATAGTGTGCTATAATTCAGGGTTGCAAATCACAATTTTCAAATCTGATAGGAAAGTATGTTACAGTTTTGGATTCAGACAAGGTCTCTGAAGTGGCCCGGATCCCATATCCATACCAGCTTTTCAGATTAACCACTGCAAATAATTTCTATTTAGTCTCTCTTGAAGTAAATCTATTTTATATGACATCATGAAAATCTGGAAATCATCCTATATTTCTGCACCTAAGTTAGCCACATCAACTTTACTTCTATGATGTTGTAACATACTCGTATATCACTTTTGAAAGCAGTTCTTTGTATCTATAAAAAAAATAGCGTCAGAAACACTTGTACAGTTACACAAAAATTATAAACTTGATATATTTTGTCTTTCTTACTTGTTTTCCTCCATCTAGATGTACCAAAATGAATTGCAGGGATAGTTGTAGATCTTAACAGACTTAGCCTGTTAGTTTGTGCAGCTGTTCTTTCATAGCAGGAGGGAAAACAATTTCTAACCTTGTCCTGGGCTCATAAAGCTACTGGTCAAGCAGGACTGGATATATTTCACTAATTAGCTGCACACTCTCTGTCCTTCTGGGAGTCTTATAAAATGGCGCCTGCACTGTTCCCACCCTCCCGCCCAGCAGCGAGGAAATTCCTGGTCCTAACTTTTTTATGGGATCAAATAAACTGTCTCCTTCCTAGAACCTAGGCGTTTGTACGAATGAAGCTGTTGTTAATAGCACCATATGTTGTGCCAAATTCGTGCCATTAGCATTTCTCCAGAAGTGAAATTTATGACTTTGATGAGATATCTCACCTTCTAAAGCTGTCTTGCCAGGTTCCCGCTCCAGGACTGCGATAAAAACCACCCACACTTCCAACACATAAAATAGCAGCGATTTCCCAAGTTGTAGAAGCTGAATAGCGAATTATTTGTCAAATCCTGGAAATTCCGTGGGAAGCACGGGGACTCCTTTTATGCTACTATATATTTATTTGGCAAAGAAAACAGCAACACTAAATAGTCTCAAACTGAATCATCGCGTCACTAAGCAGATTTATAGTACCTGAGGCCAAGTGGAATGTGCATGCCTCTCTCATATGTCCCACCTTAATAGTTTATTTTAAAAAATTGAGTTACCGTGGTCTTACCCCCAAAGGGGTTTGGTCCCTATTATGCACAAAATACCCTTACACATCTACGACATAGTTTTAACAAGTAATAACAAATATGATGGATAAAACTGTATAATCGTGCCCTTGTAGGACAATACCAGATAGCAAGGGCTGAGAATCATCTGAAAAACATATTTTGTCCTAAATACCTTTTACAAATATTGCCTTGTTGTAGTTCATAAGAGAACATCCACACTGAGTGGAATTATATTTTTGTAAACGTATTTAGGACACAGTATTTATGCAAGACAATAATTTTGTCATTGATATTCCATTGATAATGTTATGCTGCTCAACCAAACTACAATCGCTGGGGTATCGGGTACCACATTATTTACAGCCAGTCTTACCTTAACCCACAGAAGAGACCAAGCGATCTGTATGAAATGGGGTGTGTCCGGAAAATATCCAATATTTTAGGTTGTAGTCCTGGAGCGTTCCCCCTTGAGCAGAGATCAAAGTTCTGCTTATGGATCTAGATGATTCAACACATTTTCATTTCCAGTCTGTTCAACCTGCCTGACCCATACAGAAAGCCAATAAAAAGGTACCAGTAGAAAACCTTCTCAACTGCAGTGGTGTGTGGGAGTGGAATATGTCAAGTGTCTTAATGACATTGGCCTGTACTATTTTCAGCTTTTCCAGGTATATGGTGTGGCTCACTG